>NC_057809.1:376187663-376787663 GCF_018294505.1 Triticum aestivum | reverse complement strand
CTGGCGTCTCTGGTCTCCGGAGGCTGCTGTAGGAGTACGGCCTCCCTTTGAAGGGATCCGTTTATTCGTATCCGGCTGTAGACCGGAATGTTCAGGGCCTTTATTGTTGGTCCCCGGACCCTGGGCCACCGAAGTATCACCTTCGGGTTGTGTCTTCATATCCCTCGCACCACTTTGTTGATCGGGAGAGGCCCTTCACGATGACACCTCGAAGTCGTCCGCCCTGTTGGGCGAGGAGATTGGTGGAGGCGTCTCGCTTTCCATCGTCTCTGAGAGAAGATCCCCCGAGGAAGAGGATTGTTGAAGAAGACTGCGTGCCAAACTGCAAAAAAATATATTCTAGACGTTGCAAGAAAGGGGCGGGACGTGTTTAAAACACCCTTGTTCACTTACGATTTGGCCTGAGGCTTGTCCATGTCATGGGACTAGGCGATGACATCGTCATCCAAGCCCGAGCCACCCGACGAAGGCATCTTGCCATGCTTAGGAGCCTTTTCCTCCCAATCTTCGGAGGCGGCCCTTTTCTTCCCATGGGGGGAAGAGACGTTGACTTCCCCGTCATTTTTGTCTTCGGACAATGGAATCTTGTCTGGCACACCTTCGGGATGGGGGCCATCTTTGGTCCTCTCTGCCTTGCCCTCCTTCACAGGCATCTGGTATGGTGCCGAGGCTAGCATCCTTGTTAATACAGGATCCACTGAACCTTTGGGGAGGGGGCCCGGACACCTAATCAGCTCCGCTTTCTTTATCCAGCCCTAGAAGGAGATAGTTTGCTCAGTAATGTATTACGGCATTCTTAAAAAGGGTGTTCGGAAGTCAAGTGCTTACTGGGGTATCCAAACAGCGACAATCAAGGCCTGTGTCCTCAGTAGTGTCCGGCCAATGTTTTCGTTTTCTGAAAAACCACTTCCACATCCCTTTGTGCGTAATGCCGAAGAAGTGTTGGAGGGTTCGTGGTCCTTCTGGATTGAACTCCCACATACAGAGAGGCCTACATTGGCATGGTAGGATTCAGTGAATCATCATTACTTGAATCACGCTGACAAGATCGATGTCCCTCTCGAGGAGGGTTCGGATGCAGCTTTGTAGAGTCCGCACTTCATCAAATGATCCCCAATCCAGCCCCATATTGGCCCATGATGCAAGCTGTAACGATGGGCCAGGGAGAAACGTGGGTGCAGCTACCCACTTGGTGCTGTGGGGCTCCGTAACGTAAAACCACTCTCGCTACCATTGATTGGAAGTTTCGGCAAAAGTGCCTTTTGGCCAAGGAGTGTTGGTGAGTTGGCTGACTACAACACCGTCGCACTCCACCTATTCCCCGTCGACTACCTTTGGTTTCACACTGAAGGTCTTGAGCCATAAGCCGAAGTGTGGGGGGATTCGGAGGAAGGCCTCACACGTAATGATGAACGCCGAGACATGGAGGAAAGACTCTGGGGCTAGATCATGAAAATCTAGTCCATAGTAGAACATTAGCCCCCGGACGAAGGGATCAAGAGCGAGCCCTAGCCCTCGAAGGAAGTGCAAGATGAATACGACCCTCTTGCTAGATCTGGGGGTCGGGATAACCTGCCCTTGAGCAGGAATCCTGTGGTGGATCTTCGTGGTCAGGTATCTGGCCGCTCGAAGCTTCGCAATATCCTCCTCTGTAACGGAGGAAGCCGCCCATCGGCCTTGAGGGCTGGGTCCGGACATAATGGGGAAGCTTGAAGCAACGAAATCGAACCTTGGGTTCTAGAACTCGAGGTTGGAGAGGCTGAGGAGAAGTTTGGCATAAAAAAGACGACCCTTGGTTCCTTTATAAAGGCAGCGGGGATTAAACGCCTCCTCCTAAGCCTGAAAGCCTGCCTATTTCTAAGGAATCTTTCCAACGGAACGGTTGGGTTACCCGCGCTCGTATTAATGAGAATCCCGCAATAAGGGAACACGATCTCTGCTTCAACAGAACGTGCCAATAGCAACCACGCCTCGAAACATGGAACGACGGGACAGGAAATAGTTCGAAGAACCGGGCGAGCATGATGTCATGTTGTAAAAAGTTGTCAGCAGATTGGACTCATGGAATATTATATTCTCTTTGCGGTTGTGTGTGGTGTGTGTTGTATAGGTCCGGACACGTTCAATACATGCGAAGACTATCTTGGAGTTTGGGAGGAGGAACCCGCCTTGCAATGCCGAAGACAGATCTATACGCCGAATACCTTGTCATTGAAGCCAGGTTCAGGGGCTACTGAGGGAGTGCTGGACTAAGAGGTCCTCGGGCGTCTGTCCTATTAGCCATGGGCCGGACTGATGGGCTGTGAAGATACAAAGACCGAAGACTGCACCCGTGTCCGTATGGGACTCTCCTTGGCGTGGAAGGCAAGCTTGGCGACCGAATATGTAGATTCCTTTCTTTGTAACCGACCTTGTGTAACCCTAGATCCTCCCGGTGTCTATATAAACCGGAGGGCTTTGTCCGGAGGGAGAGACTCATTATCATAACCATGCAAGCTAGGCCTCTAGATTTTAGCTATTACGATCTTGTGGTAGATCAACTCTTGTAATACTCATATTCATCAAGATCAATCAAGCAGGACGTAAGGTATTACCTCCATAGAGAGGGCCCGAACTGGGTAAAACATCATGTCCCCTGTCTCCTGTTACCATCGACCTTAGTCGCACAGTTCGGGACCCCCTACCCGAGATCCGCCGGTCTTGACACCGACACACATACCTTGATAAAGTTTTGAAGAAGTTCAAAATGGATCAAGCAAAGAAAGGGTTCTTGCCTGTGTTACAAGGTGTGAAGTTGAGTCAGACTCAATGCCTGACCACTGCAGAAGATAGAGAGAAAATGAAAGTCATTCCCTATGCTTCAGCCGTAGGTTCTATCATGTATGCAATGCTGTGTACAAGACTTGATGTGTGCCTTGCTATCAGTTTAGCAGGGAGGTACCAAAGTAATCCAGGAGTGGATCACTGGACAACAGTCAAGAACATCCTAAAATACCTGAAAAGGACTAAGTATATGTTTCTCATTTATGGAGGTGACAAAGATCTCGTCGTAAATGGTTACGTCGATGCTAGCTTTGACACTGATCCGGATGACTCGAAGTCACATACCAGATACATATTTTTATTGAATGGTGGAGCTGTCAGTTGGTGCAGTTCCAAGCAGAGCGTTGTGGCGGGATCTACGTGTGAAGCGGAGTACATAGGTGCTTCGGAAGCCGGAAATGAAGGAGTCTGGATGAAGGAGTTCATATCCGATCTAGGTGTCATACCTAGTGCATCGGGTCAAATGAAAATCTTTTGTGACAATACTGGTGCAATTGCCTTGGCAAAGGAATCCAGATTTCACAAGAGAACCAAGCACATCAAGAGACGCTTCAATTCCATCCGCGATCAAGTCAAGGAGGGAGACATAGAGATTTTCAAGATACATACATATCTGAATGTTGCAGACCCGTTGACTAAGCCTCTCTCACGAGCAAAACATGATCAGCACCAAGACTCCATGGGTGTTAGAATCATTACAATGTAATCTAGATTATCGACTCTAGTGCAAGTGGGATACTAAAGGAAATATGCCCTAGAGGCAATAATAAAGTTGTTATTTATATTTCCTTATATCATGATAAATGTTTATTATTCATGCTATAATTGTATTAACCGGAAACTTAGTACATGTGTGAATACATAGACAAACAGAGTGTCACTAGTATTCCTCTACCTGACTAGCTCGTTGATCAAAGATGGTTAAGTTTCCTAGCCATGGATAAAGAGTTGTCATTTGATAAACGGGATCATATCATTAGAGAATGATGTGATTGACTTGACCCATCTGTTAGCTTAGCATGATGATCGTATAGTTTACTGCTATTGCTTTCTCTGTAACTTATACATGTTCCTTTGACTAGGAGATTATGCAACTCCCGAATACCGGAGGAACACTTAGTGTGCTATCAAACATCACAATGTAACTGGGTGACTATAAAGATGCTCTACAGGTGTCTCCTATGGTGTTTTGTTGAGTTGGCGTAGATCGAGATTAGGATTTGTCACTCCGTGTATCGGAGAGGTATCTCTGGGCCCTCTCGATAATGCACATCACTATAAGCCTTGCAAGCAATGTGACTAGTGAGTTAGTTACGGGATGTTGCATTATGGAACGAGTAAAGAGACTTGCCGGTAACGAGATTGAACTAGGTATTTGATAACCCACAAGTATAGGGGATCAATTGTAGCCTCTTTTGATAAGTAAGAGTGTCGAACCCAACAAGGAGCTAAAGGTAGAACAAATATTCCCTCAAGTTCTATCGACCACCGATACAACTCTACGCATGCTTAACGTTCACTTTACCTAGAACAAGTATGAAACTAGAAGTACTCTGTAGGTGTTTTTGTATAGGTTTGCAAGATAATAAAGAGTGCGTAAATAAAAAGTAGGGGCTGTTTAGGTAAAGAAGCAATAAATTTAGTATAGCGAGTGTGGAAAAGTGGTGGTAGGAGTTGCGAAATTGTCCCTAAGCAATTGACTACGTCACTAGACCGATAGAAAGTTTTATGTGGGAGAGGCCACTGCTAGCATGTCATCCCTGACTTGGAATTCTATGCACTTATGATTGGAACTATTAGCAAGCATCCATGATACCTCGTATCTATAATTTTTGATTGTTCCATGCCAATATTCTACAACTCTCATGTACTTTTGGCAACCTTTTATACTATTTTTTGGGACTAACATATTGATCCAGTGCCCAGTGCCAGTTCCTGTTTGTTGCATGTTTTTTGTTTCGAAGAAAATCCATATCAAACGGAGTCCAAACGGGATAAAAACGGACGGAGAATATTTTTGGAATATTTGGAAAATATGGGAAGAAAAAATCCACGCGAGACGGTTCCCGAGGGAGGCACGGGGCAGGGGGCGCGCCCCACCCCCCTGGGCGCGCCCCTGACCCTCATGGGCCCCCCATAAGGCGGTTAATGCTATTCTTTTTCCGCAAGAAAGCTAATTTTCAAGAAAAAAATTCAGCGAAGGTTCCAGTCCAATCGGAGTTACGGATCTCCATATATATACGAAACGGTGAAAGGGCAGCCAGAGAGAACGCAGAAATAGAGAGAGACAGAGAGACAGATCCAATCTCGGAGGGGCTCTCCACTACAAAAAAAAGACACATCCGTGACATTTTGGGCCGAATGAATTTTTTTTCTGTCATACATATGACACTTCTATGACAATAATTTTGACAAAACCCGGTATCATCATAGATGTGGTGGGCTGCTACTTCTATGACAAAAAATCATGATAGAAAATGGGCTTTTCGTCCTGGGCGGGCCGGAGATGCAGCTGCATGACATTCTTTGGGCCATCCATGACGAAAAAACCGTGGTAGAAGCAAGGGGGAGGAAAATTTTGGGGGGTTCCTGATTACGGTGGGAGGTCGGGGGCCGAGCGATGCGCGTTTCTCTCGGACACGTATGCACGTGTGTGCGAGGCGTTGGCTCTAACTGAACCCGTGCGAGGCGTTGGGCTCTAACTGAACCCGAGCGATTGCACTGCAGGCTACGCGTTACTGAACCCGAGCGATCGAGCGATGGCTGTTAACTGAACTCGATCGAGCGATTCCTTCACTACTGCTGCTAACTGAAGCCGATCGATGCTGCCTCTGGGATGAACAGTGAGTGTTGCAGGGGGGGGGGTTGGATGAACAGTGAGCGGTAGCGTTGCCTCTGGATGAACAGGACCCCGTGGTGTGGTGGAGGGCTGGATGAACAGTAGACGGTGGAGGGGTGCCCGTGGAGGGGTGGTTGAACAGGACCCCATGGTGTGGAGGGCTGGATGAACAGTAGACAGTGGAGGGGTGCCCGTGGAGGGGTGGTTGAACAGTAGCCGGTGGAGTAGCGCGCGGTGGAGGCCGGATGAACAGGAGCCCGTGGAGGCTGGAGGAGGTCGACGGTAGCCCGTGGAGGCTGGAGGAGGTCGACGGTGGAGATGAACAGTATCCCGTGGAGTCTCGTTTTGCAGTACACCAGAGCCCTCCTGACGAACAGGACCCCCGTTTCGACCGTAGCGGTCCAACACAAGTCCGTTTCGTTCATTTTGCGGTACGCCACACCCCTCCCGATGAACAGGACCCCCGTTTCGACCGTAGGAGGTCCGTTTCATCCGTTTTGTGGTACGCCACACCCCTCCCGATCAACAGGACCCCCGTTTCGACCGTAGGAGGTCCGTTTCCTCCGTTTTGCGGTACGCCAGACCCCTCCCAATCAACAGGACCCCGTTCCGAATGTAGGAGGTCCGTTTCCTCCGTTGTGCAGTACGCCAGGCCTCGTTTTCATCGCCTGTTCCATCCAAGCCCTCCCGATGAACACGATCACGCATTCCGTTCTGACCCAGCCGGTTGGCTCCCACGCGTTCCGTTGCCTCCCGATGAACATGAGGCATTCCGTTGCCTCCCCATGAACACGACGCATTCCGTTGCCTCCCCATGAACAGGACGCATTCCGTTGCCTCCCCATGAACACAACGATGACATTGTTTCTCCGTTCCGACCCAGCCATGTACACGAGCCCTGGCGGTACGTATGCGCGAGTAGGCGTTCGAGACCCCGCCCGTATGTACACATACGTGGCCGTATTTTCTTTCTTGCACCCTGGCCGTTGTACGCACGTGTACATGCTACGTGCGCGTCTCTACTACGACACATACGCGCCTCTACTACGACACGTGCGCACCTCTACATCCACCAGTATATATGTACGTACACGTTCGCGACCAGAATGACAATGCTACGTACGCTTCGACCAGGTGGGTCCCGACTGTCAGGCACTTCCTTGCATGCAAAGATGTAGCTGGTGGGTCCCAGCAGTCAGGGGGGCGAATCATTTTTTTTGCCCGGACGCACTTCCTTACATGCGAAGATGTAGCTGGTGGGTCCCAGCAGTCAGGGGGGCGAATCGTTTTTTGGCCCGGACACACTTCCTTGCGTGCGAAGATGTAGCTGGTGGGTCCCAGCAGTCAGGGGGAAACGTTTTTTTGCGCAATACGGTGGCCTATCCGGTGGGTCCCCGCTGTCAGGTGGAGGAATCATTATTTTGCGCGTAATAAGGAGGCACTTCCTTGCTGCGGCCGTGGACCCAGCTGTCAGCCTCTCCACGTACAGTCCATGTCCGATGGAAGTCGTTCCTTGACCATGTTGACCACGCCGCGCTGAGAGCACCACGGCGGTGGACGACGGTGAGGACTAGGAAGGGGACGACTCAGAGCCGGGGAAGACGCAGCAGTGGATGCCCACACAAAGAGGAGTACGAGGGTTCACTGGTTCGGCTGCGGTGTGAGGCTGTTGTCGCCGCAGAATAACAAGGGGTGTGGGTGAGTAGAGGGATGGCCTGGCCAGCGGTGGGAGTAGTAGGGGGCCGTGAGGCCTCCACGGCATCACAGCCGACCACGGGAGGCAGGAGCACGCGGCACGACCGACGCTGGTTTGGGCGGCTGGAGCAAGAAGACCAGAGGTTGAAGAAGCACTACGGCCATTGGATGAACATCGTATGGTAACAGGAGCTAGAATCGTTCATATTGACTAAGTTGACAAAGCCCTCCGTCCCCGTCAACTTGGTAGGCCCACAAGTCAGCCTCCCACTATGCTGGGTTCCAGCTGGCAGGGGGAATATTCATTTTTTTGTGCGTAATAAGGAGGCACTTCCTTGCGTGCGAAGATAGCTGGTGGGTCCTACATGTCAGCGGGGGGCACGTTATTTTCGCGAAATACAGAGGCCCTTCCGATGGGTCCCAGATGTCAGGTGGAGGAATCATTATTTTGCGTGTAATAAGGAGGCATTTCCTTGTGTGCGGCCATGGACCCAGCTATCAGCCTCTCCACGCACAGTCTACTTCCGATGGTGTCGTTCGTTGACCACGTTGACCACGCTGCGCCGAGCGCATCTAAGGTGGTGGACGACGGCGAGGCCCCGGACAACAACGAGCCGGAGATGGGAAGACGCGGGAGTAGAGTCAAAGACGGAGAGGTGTACGAGGGTTAACTGGTTCTAGTGCGGTGTGGTTCGGCAGTCGGTGGAGAAGAACAGGAGGTGTGGAGGGGTGGAGGGATCACCTGGCCAACGCTGGAGTAGCGCTTCATAGCGAAGCGTGCTAAGCAGAGCTGCTAGCAGCAGGAGGCGGGAGCTGGTCCCGACGGCGCTGGAGGAAGAAGACAAGAGATTGAAGATACAACCATTAGCTGGGCCAGGGGAACAAATAATGTAGCGTCCATGCGGCCCATTTATTTTATTTCCTAAAAAATTACAGGCCATTTGCACTTTCTCGAAATACATGATTTTGCTGGGCTGATTCTAATTATAATGTTGGGTTGGGCCAGCAATGTTATCAAAAAATAAAAAGGGGCTGAGCATTTTGTTATAAATATATTTAAATAATAAGTGATATTATTACATTCGTCCTTAAATCTTACCAAGCTTTTATACACAATCACTAGGATTTTCATGCCAAAACAATCTAGGATTTTATTTGTTAAGAAATTATTTTTGTTAGTTAATAAGATGTGGGATATTGTTTTCTTACATATGTAAGTATCTGTTAAATATATTATGACAATAAAAATAATATATAATAACATATAAAATATATTTTTTAGAAAACCAGGGAGCATCTCCCCGGTTCCATTGCTGAGAACGAAACCACAACATATTCTGATACAGCAGCTCAAAGAGCAGTTCGAAAGCAAAGGTAGAAAAGCTACAAACTAGGGGGTGGATGAACAAGTTCTCTGAATAACACAAATCACCCGAGCGGTGCCAAAGGCAGAGCGGATAGAGCACTCAAATGACACAAGGAGGGTCCAGCGAAGCCTTCATGGTCTTCAGCCGAGGAGCCATGTCAGCCTGCGACAACCAGTAAGCAAGCAGAGACACCAGTCTGGAAGGCGTAGCATGGTGGATGTCCCTCTTTTTCGGCGCCAGGTGCCCATCATCTTCATCAGAGATCTTGAGACGAGCCCACGGGTCCAGCCCCAGAGCAGGTCGAGCCTTGTTCAGCCACAAGTGATCGCCAACGGTTTCTGGAGGGATCTTGTTAGGGTTTCCACGAAGCTCATCAACTTGTCCTTGTCCGATCCGGAGGAGAGAATCGCCCAGTTCCTCACCATGTCCCTGATCAACCTCAAGACCTACGGAATGGAAATCCAGGAGGTGTTACTAAAAATCATAGCATTTCTATATTTCCAGAGGCACCAAAGGACAACTGAGCTAACAGTATTTAAAACTGAGCACTTTTTGGTAGCAATCTAGAATCTGGCGACAGATTCGAAGGATGAGCCAATCTGACTAGAGAAATATTCCTCAATGTGGGCCCAGAGATGTTTAGCAACTATACATTCAAAAAATAGGTGAGAACAAGACTCTTGTTCCAAGCAGTAAACACAATCAAGGGGTTTGATGATGTGTCTCTTCCTAAGGTTATCCCTAGTCATCAATTTGTTTTTGGAGAGAAGCCAGAGAAATACATGAATTTTAGGGGGAACTCTCAATTTCCAGACAACGGGGATAAACACGGGTTGAACCCCTCTAAAGTTGATAACATGATAGAGGGAGCTGGAGGAATACTTCCCCTTATTGTCCAGCTGCCAAATCAGGGCACCCGGCTCGGTAGTAAAGATAATGCTTTTGGCAATTTCCTCCAACTGGAACCATTGTTCCATGAGACTATCACTAAAGTTCCTTCTAAAAGATAGTTTTAGGCATTGACTGTCCCAAACTTCATTGACACTTTTGTTAAGCTCATTGCAGACAGAGTAAATAGGCCAAAATTGGACTTCTAGGGGGGATGTGCCAAACCAAGTATCTTCCCAGAACCTGGTTCTGCTCCCATCCCCTATGTTTCATCTGTAGCCAAATTTCACAACATGCATAATAGATTTTAACCCTTTCCAGAATCTAGAGGTCTTAGGGTTGGAGGAAGGGACAAAAATATTAGGTTTATTTCCTAGGTATTTCTAGGCAATAAGAAGCTTCCAGGGTTTCAGGTCTTCCTCATAGAATCTTTTAATCCAAGACCCTAGAAGACAGATGTTAATTTCTTGGAGGTTAGGTATGCCTAGGCCTACAAAATATTTTTTCATAGAGACTAGGGCCCAATTAGCAAGGTGTAGCTTCCTATTTCCCTCAAAATCATTCCACAAGCGATGAGACATCTGAGAATTGATGAGGTTCACTGCCCATTTAGGGAACTTGAAGGAGAGGAGATACACTGGAATGCTAGCCAAACAAGCTTGTATGAGGATCAATCTACCTCTGTAAGAGAGAAGTTTGCCCCTCCACCCAGCAATCGTTTTAATGATTTTATCCAGAAGGGGTTGGATATCTTCTCTCCTCAGTTTATCATAGTGGAGAGGGATACCTAGGTACTTAATGGGGAAGTTACCTTTATTACAGACTAGAATAGAGAGGAAGTCAGCTAACTCCTGATCATCCATGTTGATAGGGATGAGTTCACTTTTAGAGTAGTTGATTCTCATGCCCGAGACTTGTTCAAAACAGGTTAGAACAATTTTCAGATTGCTAGCATGTGTGGAGTCATTGTCTAAGAAAAGGATGGTATCATCTGCATATGGAAGGCAGATGATGCCACCAGGGCAGACCTCAGGACAGAGCCCTGCAATCAGACTATGATCAGCAGCTTTGCTCAGCATTTTAGTAAGAACGTCCACTACTAAATTAAACAAAAGCGGGGAGATGGGGTCACCTTGCCTAAGGCCTTTACCAGCAAGGAAAATTCACTTTCATAGTTATTTAACTTGACCCCAACAGACCCCCCATGAGTAAGTTGCTGGATCCAAGTAGTTCATTTACCCCCAAAACCTCTAAGCTCCAGGAGTTTCATAAGGAAACCAAGGTCAAATTTATCGAAGGCTTTATCATAATCCAATTTAAGGACAAGTCCTTTATCACCTCCTGAGTGGACTGAATGAAGAACTTCATGAGCAGTAACAACACTCTCTAAAATGTATCTCCCTTTCAGAAATGCAGATTGATTGCTAGCATCAACCTCTACAGGACTTTAGAGAGCCTAGTGGTGAGGACTTTAGAGAAAATCTTAAAACTACAGTTAATCAAGCTGATAGGCCTGAATTTATTCATAGAGGTGGCCTCAGGCTCTTTAGGAATAAGAGAGAGCATAGCAAAGTTGAGCCTGTATATGTCCAACTCTCCTCTATGAAAGGCTTGGAAAAAATCTAAGAGATCATTTTTCACCAAGTCCCAAAAAAGCTGGTAAAACAAGAAGGGAATCCCATCAAGACCAGGAGCCCCATCAGGATAAGAGCTAAAAATGGCTTCCTTCACCTCTGTCTCTGGAAAAGGGGCTTCTAGCAGCTCATTTTCAGCAGGAGAGACTTTTTCAGAAGCAGGGAAAAAATTGTTTTGTAGAGAGAACCCAGAAGGGTTTTCTTTCTTAAACAAGTCTTTGTAGAAGTCACTAGCCACTTTCAGCATCTCATCTACCTCAGTAACAGGGCCATTAGGGCCATCAAGGGAGTGAATGAGGGTTTTCCTCCTTCTCTGGTTAGCTACTGCATGGAAGTAAGCAGTATTTCTATCACCCTCCTTAATGTTCCTATCTCTAGACCTTTGTTTGGCTTTGATTTCTTCTTAAAGCCAAATTTTCTTAAGCTCTCCATGGACAAAATTTAATCTATTAGTCTCAGCCTCAGAGAGGTCAGTGGTTTCTGCCTTAATATCTAGAGAATCAAACTCAAGGAGGAGAAGCCTTTTGTATCTTCTAAGATTAGCTTCCTCATTGGAGTTCCACCCTTTGGTAGTTCTTCTAAATCTCCTGATTTTGATCTGCAAATTTTCTAGGGGGCAGCTGCTCCCAGTAGGCTCATTCCAAATTTTCCTGACTAGCTCAGTAAAATCTTCTCTAAGAAACCACCACTTTTCAAATTTAAAACTATTGCTCTTTGGAGTTTGGTTAAGACCAGAGTCCCAGAGCAAAGGAGTGTGGTCACTACCACATCTGGGCAGAGCTCTACAACTAGAAAGGGAAAGAAACTATCTAATTCCGTGTCACAGAAAATTCTATCAATGGTGGACATATTCAAGTCTACTTGATTATTGGCCCTGGTAAATTTCCTAGAAGAAAGTTTAATTTCAAGCAAGCTCCAAATCTCAATCCAGGCATTGAAGCAGCCACTCCATTTATGATTAATGGAACCATTGCTTTTATCTGCAGCATTCCTAACTAAATTAAAATCCCCTCCAATCAGGGTGGGAATGTGAGTATCTAGAAATAAGGTATGAAGTTCAGAAATAAAAGCTTCTTTGCCTTCCTCATAAGGAGAGCCATAAACAGTGGTAATCCTAAAGGTTTGACCAGTAGTTTTCAAATTAACTAAACAACTAAAAGAAAAGTCTAGGTGTGACCAAGCAACAACCTCAAAAATGCTTAAATCTATTCCCATCAGGATGCCTCCAGTAGATCCTTTGGATGGAAGAACATGCCAGTCAAAATCTCTGTTGCTAATGAGAGATTTAAGGAAAGAAGAGGAAAAATCCTCTTTCTTAGTTTTCTGGAACCCAAGGATGGTAGCATGGGTTTTGTTAATGATGTCAATAATAAGGGATTTCCTACCAGGAGCAACAATACCTCTAATATTCCAGAACAGAGCATTCATGGACAAATGTTGTTCCTAGGGTGCTTGCCCCATTTATGTCTACAAATAAGAGACCAGAGACCCTCACTTGGCTCAGTAGGGGGGTCAACGCAGTCTAAACTAGAACTACCATCTAGAGAAAAATTCTCACAAATAGAGCCTTCAGATCTGTTTTGGTGAGGGTAAATAAAGGAAGAGCATTCAATGCCATCATTAAGAGAAGTAACATCTACACCAATATTAGCAGCAATGGAATTGAAGGAAGGATCATTACAGTTGGAGAAGGAAGTGTGTTTTATACCCTGGGGTTTTTGCACTTCCAGGTTCTGAACCTCTTTGAGCTGTTGAGCCTTTTCAATAATGGTTCTCTTGTCACCAGCTACCCTGGCACTGGTTCTGGTGGCTTGAAAAGGACCCCATTTGGGAAGGTGCTTCTCCTTAGGAAGGGCAGGGAAGTCAGAGTTGTATTTTGAGTCCAAATTGTCTGGGAGTTCAGTTGTTTCAACAAGTGCCTTTTGATCCTCTTGTAGATCTACATAACCTTCTAATTCGATCAGATCATCATCTTCCAGGAGCTCCATTTCCCTGAGGAGGTTGAATCCATCAGTTTCATCAAGCACATAATTCAAGATCTTTTCCTGGATGCTGAGTTGAGGAGTGTATGGAGAATCATGGAGGTGTGTCTTGAGGACTGAAGTGGGTGTAGTTTCTCCAAGCATCTGATTATGGCCAAAAGACTGTCCTCTGATGTTAGGGGCCCCAGAATTGGCAACAGGCCCTTTATCTGATTCAGATCTAGAGCTCCTGTTGGATTCAACATCTTCAGTAAGATTGGTACTAGTTTTAGCTGCAGAGACATATGTACCAACAGAGAGGTTGGTGGAGGTGCCAGTTTCAGTGGGGGTTAAGGACTCCACCTGAATGAGTAGCCTGTAGATTTTGTTCCCAACTCCAAAAGCCTTTCAACAGGGATTTTTACATAAGATTTTGACCCTAACAGTTTCATAGAATGACTTGAAATTATGCTGCCAATCCACATCCAGTAAGACCCCCAGAGTGGAAGTGATTTGATCCAGCATAGTCCAGTCACACCACTTGGGGGTTCAATTTCTTGATCTTGATCCAAGTTTCCTGGAGGTCCTCTTCAGCCTCAATCCTGCCTTTCCAGACTTCAACATTGACTACAACATTGTCTTTTTTGAGACCAAAACAGGGGTATCCAGCAACTTGAACTACATCTATTTCAGGAGGGAATTTGACCAAGAATGTCCACTCATCTAGGGCATTGATTGGCCAGGGCCAGTTGATTTTTTAAATGTCTGCAAACTCAGTGGGAAGTTCCTGCTTGGTCACTTCACCAGCTTCTACCAGAACAATCTCCACATTCTTCAGGGAGCCATGATACTGAGCATTTTCATCAGGTGAGTCTATGTGGTAGAACCCTAATCCTGGAGCAGCACTTCCAACATATCTAGCAGAACTGTGGGTTTTCCTTCTGACATCGCAATTCTCAACTTTATGGGTAAGCATTTTGCAGATAAAACAACTCTTGGGCTTGACACATTTATCCAAATGATGTCGTGGTTCCCCACAGTTGTAGCAGATCACCTCAGAGTATGCCATAAGGCCCGAAGCAGGGGCTGGAGCAGCTTTATGGATGTCCTGTCTCTTCTTTTGCTGATTCTTGCCTTGAGATTTCCCACTGACTGAGAGTCAGAACCACCAGCAGATTGATCCTGGGCAATTACAGGAGCCTGCCCAGATTGTGCCCCCATTTGGGACGAAGGTGGGCCGTACCACTGCGCAACCGTCGCTGCCTCCCATTGTGATAGGGGAAATTCATCGGAGTTCCTGGTTCCTTCTCATCCTCCAGCCAGATGTTGTCTCTCAGGAAGCAGAAATAACCACCAGACAGCTCAATTGAAGCAGATTGCAAGCCTAATTTCAATCTTCTGCAGGTTTGGGGGAGAGGTAAGGTAGGGGATCCACCTGCTCCGGCTCCGGTGGTGTGCTGGTGGGCATGAGTCCAGTCAAGCATTCCCATCTCGCAGCACGGCATGGATCTCCTGAATTCACTTCTCCTTTCGCCCATCAAACGAAAGCAATCAGCGGCTCCCTGGGGTGGGGCATCCTGTGCTTCTCCGAGAAATTTCCTTCGAAGTAGATCCATAGGGCTAGATTCAGCAGCTCCCAATCCACATGATCCTTGCACATCTGAGCATACCTGCGCGAGTGAGAGAACGGATTCGGTCCCTCCTCGGCTTCCTCTCTTGCAGCTTCCTCCTCTGCTTCCCTCCATTCACGCGTGCACTTGGTCCAGGAGAGAGCGTCGTTGCGGATCCGCATCGCCCGCTCCCTCCATCTCCTCCCTCGAGTCTCCCGCAGCACCGCCGACGCGACGGAGTTGAGCGGCTGGAGCATCCGCGGGAAGGCTTTGTAGACATGTGGGAGATGCATCTTGTACATCTGCATGTCTTTTAGCCATTCCCCTGTGGATATGGCCGGCGACTCCATGGGGCGCGCTAGCGGACTTGCTGAGGGGGGCAGGTGCGCCCGGAGTTAGGAGGCGGGGGGTGGCGGCGAGATCTATGGCGGCGGCGAGGGTGGAGGTAGTGGCGGGGGTGGCGGCGAGGGTGGAGGTGGTGGCAAGGGCGAAGGGGATCGCGAGAGCGGTCATCTATTTGCCAATTATGTGAACTAAATAGTCAACATATAAAATAATTTAAATATATATAATATAGTTAGAAGGGAAACATAAGTTAGACCTGGCCTTCCTATTCTTATATAGAAAAATAGAACAGACCTCTGCGTTTTCTTCAAAAAAATACATAAATTGGGCTGCCAAAAATAAAACCTCGGATGGGAGGTCCATAGGCCGATCGATACATGATGGCCCTAAGAAAATACAAACAGGCCTATGGACCTCCCATCTGAGGTCGTGGGCTGCGCATGTTAAAAATGAAAGCCTAGACGGGCCAGCCCAAAACCACGTCCAACACTTGCCAAAACTTCGTCCCTCGTTTTCTCTGTGTTTCACACACTCGACATTGTGTGGGCATTTTGACTGCGCATCATATGAAGATGTGCTATGCATGAATGTTGATCAGCATTATGTTAACTGGCTGGTAGTTCCATTTTCGACCATGAATAAAACTTCCAACATGATGTTAACCCTGTTTGAAAAGGCCGTGTTAATATAAATGTTCTGCCTCTGAATGTTGCAGTTTCTTATCTGAAACTGAACTGGCAGTTTTTTATCTGAAACTGAAACTTGCAGTTTCTTCTCTGAGAATCATATTGTCTACACTTTTATACTCCTATGAAACTACATTTTTTAAGTGCTAAAAATAGATCTCTAGAATTCATAAAATACTTCATATGCTCAATACTGCAAATCTGAAATTCAAAAGACATTCATATCTGAAAGTACTCTCTACACAACACAAAACATAATTCACAACCTGCAAATACTGACAACCCTAAGCTCCTCCTGACAATTCACAACCTGCCCTACTATTAGGATGGGGGGGGGGCAGTGCCCTCCTATTCCCCGGCGGCAGACAGCTGCCCGTGAGACGATGTGAACGGCGAGGGAGACGATGGCGGGGAAGCGTCGTTAGGCCAACTGATTTTCTCCTCTTGCAGTTGGGTTTGATCGATGAAGACTCCACCGGCTTGCTCTGGCATGACACCCTCACAAACATCACCCTGTAGATGCTCGATCCTTCAATCTCTGGTGGATGCTCCATCTGGGATCGATACTCCCACCACCGCTCCCTCACGATCGGATTCGGTGAATCTGTTTGCTCCATGGCCCAGAGGAGCAGCTCTATGTACTCCGGCGTGACTCCCTCCGGGAGTATCGCCGCCTTTTCACTTTGTTGCAGATATTTGGCCATGGATGTCGCCGTCGCCGCTAGTTGGTCCTTGTTGTCAAACCAAGACTGTATCTCCAACATCCTAGCTAGCTTCACAGGGTCGCCGTCTGCAATCCTCACGTATCGGTTGTACTCCTCCATCGATCTACTTCTCCACAACACCTTCACTCGCCGGCGGTGGTTTTTGAATGGAAGAGGAGAGGAGCAATGCTGGTTTTGGATTAGAACAGGAGAGGAGCGACGCTGGTTTTGGACTGGAATAGGAGAGGAGGGGCGGTGGTTTTGAAATGGAAGAGGAGAGGAGCGGCGCTGCATTTAGATTGGAACAGGAGAGGAGCGGCGGTGGTTTAAGAGGAGAAGAGCGGAAGAGCGACGCTGGTCTTGGAAGTATTTTTTTGTTGTTTTGCGTATTTTGGGTCAAAGTTTGACCATGTACTGTATTTGACAAGCAAAATTTGAATGCATGTCACCAAAAATTGTATCGTTTGGTTCGTATCTGAATGTAATTTCAAATTATATTATTTTTGCAACGTATAACATATATTTTATGTGCGAAAATCATGGTCAATTATGACCCAGAATAAAAGGGAGACTAGTTAATGTGGGGTCGCTTTCTTAATTGAAGGGTAAATTGATTTTGATTTTGATCCAGTCACAGCGCGCCGGCCCTCTCGTCCAATCCTAAATCGCTGCCGCACGCTCCTCTCCCTCTTCTCCATTGCATAACCACCTCCTATCCTCTCCATCATCTCCATTCCAAAACCACCGTCTCGCCTCTCCCTCTTCTGATCTTCTCCATTGCAAAACCACCTCCTCTCCTCGCCATCATCTCCATTCCAAAACCACCGTCTCGCCTCTCCCTCTTCTCTATTGCAAGACCACCGTCTCTCCTCCGTTTTCTAGACGCTTTGATCCATGGCGTGGGCGCAATCCATGGATATTAGTATACTGTATACTATTTAAAAGTCAAGGGCGGGGCTTTTCTTGCATGGTAGGCGGCGGGGCAGTTCCGCCTAGTCGGTTCGACAGAGACGCGAGAAGACGAGGGAGTAGGCTGCTGCAAACATAGGGCTGTGTGATTTGACAGCGAGTTACCGTTGGATAGGTGGGGCCCCGTGATTTGACTTGCCATTATCATTTTAACAGCGGCGCTACGACCGGCGTGAGTCTCCCGATTCCTGACCACCTCCATACAGGTGCCTCTCCCAATGCTCCACCATGTAGTAGAGGCTAGCTCTTGCATGAGAGCCCACTTCTCCACTTTTTCCTTGCCTCCCTTTCCTCCACATATGCAAAAATGCCATGTAAAACGTACTACTATACTTACTTTTACTTGCTCCTACAGGTGCTTAAGCTTGCCACATAGGCATAAAGTCTGATGTGGCAAGTTAATCAAGAAGAGAGAGACTAGTTTGGTGACCCAAGGAAGAAACGGTGCTAAGCGCGTGTACCTAGGTGAAAAGACAATTTTGAGTCTATAGCTAATTAAATGAAGCAAACTTAGCAACACCATTTCATTGGAAGAGGTCACTCCTTGGAAAATGCAATAAATACTAGTACTCCCTGTGTCCCATAATATAAGAACGTTTTTGGCACTACACTAGTGTCAAAAACATTCTTATATTATGGGACGGAGGGAGTACGAAGAAAGAGATAGAGAGGAGTAAAAAAATACACTTATAGCCAACCTTATAGCCAACCTTGTTGTAGTATGAGTGACTAAGTGATGACTATGTATGACATGCCAACATCAGATAGCCTAACGCACCGTGTTAAATCTCCAAGGGCGCGACCGCGCGAGCGACGCGACGGTCGTGGTAGGCGCGACCATGATACGGGCTGCTGGCAGCCCTTGGATCTGAGATCAAACGGTCGCATGCTAAGTTGCTGAAAATTTGCAGAATAACCCTCCAGGATAGGATATTCACCCATAGGTCTAGAATCACGCCATGCAACCGTTCGATCTCAGATCCAAGGGCTCTCGGAAGCCCGTATCATGGGAGAATGGAAAGCCACTACCCTGCCGTTCGCACGCTGGCAGTTCGCTCCTACTCGTCCCCGCACGTCCTTCAATACTACGGCGGTTCGCTCCTAGTCGTCCCGTCCATTCACATTACGGCAGTTCCACTAATCCTAACCCTCCTCCCAAATCCATGGCGTCCCAAATCTCCACGATCGGCGGTGAGTACAAGGTTAGAACCATCACCGGCGATGAGTTCGACGTCATCTACACCCGTTCTTCCGCGACGGTGAAAGGATGCCTTTCTCGCTTCAGACGCATGTTCGAAAACTCAGATGATGAGTGGGTCGCTGGGCTAGATGTTGAGTACACCACAGTCCTGGGACCAGAGAAGGATCTAAAGGACGAAGAGAGGAAGAAGCCCGCCGTGATCCAGGTTTGCGTACATAACGTTTGCTTGGTCTACCACATATGCCATGCCGACGTTGAGTGCCAGGATTTTAAGAACTTCCTCAAGGACAAAACAGTGAAATTCGTTACTGTAGACTTTAAGAACGACAGGGATGTCCTGCGTCGGATAGGTCTCGTTGTAGGCAACCCCTTCGACCTCCAGAAGAATCGGCTGGTGTCCTCTCGTCAGCCTTCAATGCTGACCCTGGCAGGAGCCATGGTTCATCCTTCGTACGGTAAACTGGAGAAACCTCCATACACGTTTCATCGTCATGCATGGCAGCGGAATGTACTAGATATAGACCACATCCACTACGCTGCAATGGATGGCTACCTTTGCTTCAATATCTACAAGGGTTGGATGAAGAGCAACAGCCAAGTGTGCGGTTCAAGCAAAGAAGTATCGGCCAAGAGGAAGAGGGACAAGGACGAAGTCGAGGACGTGGACGAGGACTCCGAGTAAGGTGGCAGTGTCGTTGCTCATGGTGGTTCTAATGCAGTGTCTACCGGAATAGTTGCAAAGTTTAATTTCAGGTGTGCTTAATTTAATTTGAGGGGTGTGTTGTGCTGAGCCCCCAGCAGAACTATGTTATGTTTCTTCTCGTTACTTTAACTCTTCAGTACGTACATACTAGTATTTCTTACATTTCATCTTTTAGTTGGTATAGTACTACCACTCGTTTCTTCACATTATATACGTACAATATATATGGCCAACATCATATAGCCAGCAGTTTAGTTGTCAAAGAATTTCAGGGTGCTTAGTTTTGTCAAAGAATTCCAGGATGCTTAGAGGGTGCTTGGATCCAAGGGACTTATTTTAGTCTGACTAAAAATAGTCTCTTTAAGAGGCTAAAGTTCCAAGCACCCCTGACTAAAGAGGGGCTAAAACTAGTCTTGAGACTAAATTTTTTAGTCAGGGGTACCCCTACTAAAATGTGGATTAGTCCTCTCTCTACTCATTTAACTCCTCTCCTTTAACACAGGCGAGTTCTGGATTGGAGGGTTTGGAGGATAATAAATGCTCATTAACTTGATTTTAGCCTTTTTAGTATTTGGATCCAAGCATGGGTGAGGCTAGCATGTTTTAGTCCCACTACTTTTAGTCATGGGACTAAAACGTATCCAAGCACCCTCTTAGTTTTATTTGAGGGGTGGGTTGTGCTGGACACCATTATTGTGACTAGCCTTTTTAATAGTACTATATGCATAATTTGGCGACGAGCGCTCTCTATATGTACCACCTTTTTTTAATTTCAAGTTTTGCTCCATGGCGCAATCCATCGATACTACTGCTGTACAAAAGTATACATTTTTTAA
Source organism: Triticum aestivum (assembly GCF_018294505.1). NCBI lineage: Eukaryota > Viridiplantae > Streptophyta > Magnoliopsida > Poales > Poaceae > Triticum > Triticum aestivum. Next base: position 376,767,402 of record NC_057809.1, on the reverse strand, counting down.
AAGGCTAGAGGGCGGGGCAGTCTAGCTTGGTCGGTTTCACGAGAGGCGAGGGCCTTTGTGATTTGACGGCTCATTACTGCTGGAAGGCGGGGCCTTGTGATTTGACTGCTCGTATAAATGCGCCGACGACCTGATCGAGGAGGAGCAAAGAACCGTGCGGTATACTCAAGTTTTCCACTGGAGTAGTACTGCGACGGAGGAGCACGAAACACGGCAGCCCAGTGCCATATGGCGATAAAAAATGATCTAATTTTCTAGTCATCTCATTGTTAGCATTGTTCTATTCATTCCCTCAAAAAAACCATTGTTCTATTCATGCCTCGCAGAGAACGTGACACGTGCGGCGAAACACCCGAAGCAAAAGATGAAACACAGGAGCAAAAGAAGAAGGAAGATTATCACCCCAAATGATCTAATTCGCCGCGGAGTCGTAACCACTTCTTCATCTCCTCCACGACCTCCATCTCCTTGCGCGTCTCCTCCGCCATCTTCTTCATTCTGTCCATGACGCGGGATTTCTCGACGCGAGCCTTCATCATCTGTTCCACGGCCGCATTACGTACCTTGACAGCAGCCGGGTGCTCGATGCGGAGCTTCGCCAACTCCTCCTTCTGTTCCATGACGAGGGCCTGCAGCATCTTCATCGAGGAACTACTATTCTCATGCAGCTTCTTCCAGCCGGCGTTCTTCTCCTTCAACAGGTCGATCTCGTGGCAGAGCTTCGCCTTGTCCTCCTGAAGTCGCAGGATTTCGCCGGTCGCCTTCTTCTCCGAGGCAATGCTCTTCTTCAGCAGCATCACCAAGCCGGCGGTCAACTCCCCCTGCTGATTGAGCTCAGCGGGCATGTCGTCGAGGCTCTCCTTCAGCAACTCCATCAAGCCTTGGATGAACTCCTTCTGCTTATTGAGGTGCTTATTGAGCTGATCGGGCATGCCGTCGAGGGATAACGACTCCAGCTCCGCCGGCTCGGCATGTTCGCCTCCGCGGCTAGGGCGCTCCTGGGAGCCATCGCCTGCCCGTGAGAGATCTTTCGAGGTCTCTGCGTGGCGGCGAGCCCTCTCTTTTTTTCCGCAGCCTTGGTTGCCGCTCCCTTGTTACGAGTAGTTCTCGACCTAGAGCTCTGCTCACCGGCCATGGCAACGACGGACGAAGAAGAAGCACTTATGAGGAGGAAAGGTAGAGTAATTTTCGGTTAGGTAGTTCCCCTTTTTATAACCTAAGTACTAGCACTAGTACTAATACCTGCATAGTGGGAACACGTTCAGGTTTGGTACGTACTAGTAGGTGTGAGCAGGCTTTCGAATGTGATGGGAACAAGGTAAAGATTAATTGATGGTTTTGGTTTCGAGGCCCGAAACGGCTCCCGATGAGTTTAGCGGAACATAAATTTCAAGTACTACACTGCTCAAATGCGTAAATATTATGTTACTGTCAAAAATTGGCACAAAATACGAAGGAGACCAATGGAAGTACTACTAGCAACCCACGATTTAACTACTCGCATGCGCGCAGTGGAGTAATAATGTCTTTCTTCCGCCCTCACGTCCACTCAATTTGCATGCGCTGTATTAATTGACCATCAATGAAGTGAACGACTTTACACGCGTCAAATTATCACATGGGGTGGATCTTGGTACAAAATTGCGTCCGCCCGTGTACCCGCGTGTGCGTGCGAGGGAATGAGTGCGTGCGTGGCGTGCGTGCACATCTTCGCTTCGTGCATGTACCGCCAGTATGGCTCAGGGAGGACGAGTACATTCTTCTGGAACCAGCAGCACGTCACTGTGATCAATCCACGCAAGGAGGTCGCGACAACGCCTCCACATGTGCCACGTGGCTTCATGAACTGTAAGAGAGACACTGTGTAGCGTGCCATTGGTATTCTAATTTACGTGTTTTGCACATACTCGAAGTACTAGTAAGGTACACGTGCATTGCACGCATCAGATTTTGCAACCAAATTATGAATAAATACCACACTATAGCATGTAAGCTCTGAGTCATATATGCCTGATGTAGCCCTTCGTTTAATTCTTATAGTTCATCTCATTCAAAATCAATTAGTTTTTATAAAAAAGCTAAGAACGCGGGAATAGGAAAAACATGGGATTATAGTGGAATGTCGTCTTGAATCCTACAGGATTGTACGAGTGTTTGATTGTGCATAGAAAAAACGCAGAATTCTTTCAAAGAGGTTTGAGTGGATGGGATGTTTCCTATGAAATCTAGTGCAAATGAATCATATGGAAAAATTCCTATGGTTTACAATCCTACGAATCAAACAACCAAGATAGGAAAAATTCCTAATGATTAGAATCCTCCAAAATTCCTTTGAGAATCCTTTGAATCAAAGAAGCCCTTAATCTATTTTATGATTCATGGAATTGTGCGTTGTAAAGCATAAAGTAAAAACAAATAATGGCAATTCAACTAGAAAAAAGTTTGGGCAGTTATGATACGGAAGATTCTAGAACAAAAGAGAACCACTGTTGTTTTGAGGTTTGTGCATTATGCTTAAGTTCAACCATGGAGTCTGCTAGATTGTACATGTGGCAAAATCCGGTGGGGGGCTAGAAGATGGTGCGAGGGGCCGAGTGGAGGGAGACTATGAAGGAATGCACAAGTGCGAGATCGATATTTAGAGAGAGGGGGCGAACACGTGCGCTGTTGCGCGCAGTGGCGGAGCCATGAAAAATAAATGAGCTAGGGGGCCAAGCATTGCTAATCCTTTACGAGGAGGGTCAATTCATGAACTTAAACCATTTTTAGCAGCAATTGTCTAATGATCACATTCATATTAGCCTCGATATATAGTGATGTTAGGGGGGAGGGGGCAGGGCCCTTACTGCCCCCTGTCTTCGCCATTGTGCACGCGTCTGAGAGATGAAGCGGAAGGCATGGATGATGAGAGGGGGACGTTGGATATATAATTAATGTGGGTGTATTAGCTATATATGTTAATCCTATATAGAGAGGTATAGATTGATCGATGTGGACGTGGGAAAGAGGGTGAGACCTCACTGGATATATCGATTGATCGGTTTGTGTGGAAAACTATGAAAGACCTAGCTATATACACACATACATAGAGGAACATCGATCGTTGCGCATGCACGCGTGAGAGATAAAGAATGCCCGATATGATGGAGAGGGGGATGTGTGTGGGTGTGTGCCTTCATGGGAGACCGACCTGAAGAAAAAGATTGCATGCGTGCGATGGATAATGCCGACTGGTAGTGTGTGTGCATGCATGCACGAGAGAAAGTTAGTGGTACAATTATAAAGAGAAGACTACTGTGTGGGTGTAAAAGAATAGGTGAGGTCATAATCAATGTAAAGTTGAATTCAAATATTTGAATAAGAGATCCTGATGTTTGAAACCCATGCATGCATGAATATAACGGAGATCTGCGCGGTGTGGTTTGGAAACGAGCATGTTGTAATGTATACACATTGAACAAGGTCAGACTGATTTGAATTTGAGATACCGATGGCAGACATCATTTGGCCACGTCGCATCCGTGCATGGACACACTATTCTAATTGGAGATGATGGGCGGCTTTCGCATCACATATCTATATCTATACCCCTATATATATTATATTTATATTTTTTATATTGTGTGCGGGTAACTTTAACTTTGAAAGATGGTCGTTGGATGAGGCGAATCCGATGGTCCAAAGATGGCAAATTTGAGCACTACTGGCCGTTGGATATCATCTAGATTCCACCAGATTTCGCCACATGTATAATCTAGAAGACTCCATGGTTGAACTTAAGCATAATGCACAAACATCAAAACACAAGCACTTCTTATTTGTTCTAGAATCTTCCGTATCAGAATTGCCCAAATGTTTTTCTACATGATTTGCCATTATTTGTTTTTACTTTATGTCTTACGACGCACAATTCCATGAATCTTAAAATAGATTAGCTTTCTTATAAAAACTAGATGATTTTGAATGAAATGAACTATAAGAATTAAACGAACATCTACATCATGCATATATGACTCAAAGCTTGCATGCTATAATGTGGTATTTATTCATAATTTGGTTGCCAAATCTCATGCGTGCAATGCACGTGTACCTTACTCTAGTCTAAATGGTGTTTGTGTGTGTGTTGTGCGTGTTGAGGTGCAAATTGTCTTTTTTTGGGTACACGTTAAGCTTGTTCTTCCGAAATTTCAAGCCGCGCCTTGTTATGCCGAAAATTCAAGCTAGCGTCTCTGTCTATCGTGCTGCGAAACTCCCGCCTCTTCAACCCGCGCCTTGTTAGCCCGAAATATTTAAGATATATCTTTGTCTCGTTGTGCTCCGACAACTCCCTCCATCTCAACCCGCGCCTTGCTATTCCGAAATTACAACGCGCGCGAAAACTCCCACCTCCTGTGAAATCCCGACACGCGAAATGCCCGTGGTACCCCTGAACCGAAAGAACCGCCTCAAATCGGTGGGGGTACTTTCGTAACTTACCCCACATTTCGGACAAGCGCGTCTCTAAGCCATGGTTCCCCACTGCCATCCCATCCGCCCACCCATTCGTACACCGAGGCCGCGAAAACCCGCGACGAAACCCCACACCCTGCTCCGTCCGCCACCCAGCCGGAGCCTCTTCCCCGACGACGTCGTCCACAGCAACACCTCGACGTCCCTCATCCACCGTACCGGATGAGGATCCGTCGTCGATCTCATCGTCCCGCCGGTTCAGCCACCCCGTCCTCCACCTCCAAGGAGCTGCCCCGACGTTCCCCTCGTCTTTCGCGCCACCTCCATTCCCACACCGCCGTCTTCACCTGCACCACCGGAAGAGCATCATCATCACCGTTTCCTCAGATGAAGCTGCGGCCTAATCGGCGCCACCAAAGAGGTTGTACACTAATCGCCGCATTTTCTTCTTGATTCGATCTCACGGTGCTGCCGGCGCTCGGTCCCGAGCCGACACGGCGCGGCTCCATCCACGGCGGCGTCGCCGGCCACTTCCTCCACGGCGTCGCTCCCTCGGCGGCGACGTCCACATCAGTAGGAGCTGCTGCTGCTTTAGCTCTCGCTCGTGCTGCTGCTCTGCTCTTGCTCTCGGCCCCCTTCCTGGTCTGCTCTTGCTATTGCTGTTGCTCGCGCTACTGCTCTCGCTCTTGCTCTTGCTTGCGATGCTACTCTGATTTAGCTACACTTCAGTCGACTGAATCGACTTTTGGGTCAGTCGATTTTAGGGGGTGGGGGGGGGGCTCGCCGGGGTGAAGGAAGAACTAGCCGCAGCAGGGAGGGGGCTCGCCGGAGAGGTACCCCAGTATCTATCTTAGGGTTCAGGATGGGGGCGGTGGTCGTCGGTGGTGGGGCGTTGGCGGGGCGGTGGCGTGGGGATCGCCGGAGAAAAAGCTCGGCATGGGGGGGCCTAGAGGGATGGCCGGGGAGGCGGCGAACTGGCGGTGGGGAGTGTTTTCGGGGCGGGCGGGGTGGCGCACCGCCGGCCACGGGCGGCGGGGGGCTTCTGTTTGGCCGGTGGTGGCTGGCGGCTCAGGGGGGTGGAGGTTGAAGATGAACCACATGCCCTTGATTTCGTATCCAATGGCTGCAAAATCGACTGACCAGAGATGAAAAAGTCAGTCGACTGACATATAGCCTCACCTTGCTAGTGCATTCAGTTTCGACAGCAAAATTCAGTTTCAACAGCAAAATTCAGTTTCGACAGTTAAGTTCAGTTTCGACGGTTAAGTTCAGTTTCGATAGTTAAATTCAGTTTCGACAATTAAGTTCAGAGATGAGCGGCTGATGTATTTTACATCTAGTACTTTGTGGTTATGTATTTTACGTCATGTATTGGAGATGCTATTAGAATTCCACTCAGGTTAACGTTGTTCGTTGTCTCTCTTGTCCTGCTTCAGCCTCGGCGTCGTACAACTCACCGGAGCTGCTCCAACGACGAAACCCTCCATCACAGCGGAGCAGTACCTCGGGCTCCATCTCCAGACGCCTAAGATCTTCTTCCCCTCCTCCGACAGCCAAGTCAGCCGGAGCATCCTCACCGGCCAACCCAATCACGCTGAGATCGACATGGCTTCGCCAAAGAGGTTGTACACTTGTTGCATCTCTTTTTTACTCTACATGTTATATATATTGTCCACTGAGCACTCGTAGTAACGGGAAATACGATTATTTTATCCTACTATATGACAAGCAGTGAGGTACCAGGCAACTTAGCTATCCGTGATGGACTCTCTTGAACGCCATCATTATTTATCTCTGCGCGTTTGAGCTGTGCATTTGTCGATGGGCCTGGGAGTTGAGCTAGTATGGCAGTGGCCTGGGTCCAAAGTAATAGAAGTAGCACAAAAACATTTTTTTAGTGTAGGATTTTCCTTGCTCAAGCCTGCCTACTAGAATCGCCAGTGCTTGAAAGGAAAAGTGAATGAAAAACATCGGAATTGGAAAGTTTCCTATGGTACTACTTTTCATGAATTTGGTGCAAAGGAATGGAGCAAAGGAAAACTGTAGGATTTGTTCCTTTAGTGTCTCCTTGAAAGAAAAACCGTAGGAATTCTAATTTCCACTTCTCCTCCTTTTCATATTCCTATTCATCAAGCACAAGACTAAGAGATAGTAGCATAATAGCATTATAACCGTACATTTTCTTGTGGTTTGACTTAATCTCACCATGCTTTTTTGCATCCTGTGATCTTCCAATTGTTGTGAATCAAACACCCAGATTGGCAGAAATCCTGTGTTTTTAAATTCTCTGTTTTGCACGTGCATTCCTATCCTATTCCTGTCTATTTCCTATCCCTGCATTGTTAGAATCCTCAAATTCAAACAAGCCCTTACTCAATTACTTCTGTTACAGATATGTGTCAAAGAAAACCTTGTGTGGTTTGTCCTGCTCCTGCGGCGCTGTGTTCCACCCCAGCTCAGCTGCTCCAACGACGGAAGGGTTCACCACAGCAGGGATCCGCTCTCCAGACTGTCTTTCGCCGCCTCAGATCTTCTTCCCCCCGCCGGCAGCCACGGCAACTGCATTACCATCATCAACTGAGCAGATGACCTTGAGGACTACACGGGTCCGCAAGAGAGGTCGCACTCTTCCGTGTCTGCTTACGTTATGCGTCGCTTAATATGATGACATGCTACATTATCGTCGTGTTCACCTATTAGACTCCGAGTCAGGTCCAAACTAATGCTGAAACTTGAGTTTTTAAATGGTTGTGGGGTACATATTGGGGCAGCAATCAGTACTATCTGTCTACTATCTGGTTAATCTCCGGTGTCTACTATGAGTTTCATGTTGGGTGCAAACAAACATTAAAGGAGCCATTATCTGTATTTTTTAACTAAAGCTATTATCTGCCTGCTATCATTGGTTTTGGGTCTATCCACAGTTTGCTACCATCACTCTGGATTTGTGCATGCACTCCTTACATAATCTCACTATGTTTTATTCCTATGCATGCCAGTTATTGTACACAATGGAACTGATCATGTAGAGCAAAAGAGACGAGCCTTGCGTGGCAATAAAATTTCATGCAGACGTCGTTCCATGGTGGGCGCAAAGGCAGCCCCCCTCCACCCATTTCGGATCGTAATCAAGAGGAAGATAACTGTTCTGAGGGGGATTCAGAAGGAGAAGACCACTCCTATTTACCCCATGAGGTCTTCGCTCTAACTTGGCATGCTGATGTTGGTAATATCATGCATATGGTGCCTTGCATTGCTTACTGTATACATTAAAGATGTCATCTGCTTAGTTTAGACATGCTTTGTGTCAATGCCATCTGTTTAGTTTCTTTATCGTATATGTGAATCATGCAATGCCATCTTGTCTAGCCAGGCATCATATATGTGAATTTTGCAATGCCACCCTGGTTAGCCAGTCATCTTATATGTGAATTATATCATGCCATCATTTTTTATTACGTGTTAAATTTGTCAACAATTTTAGTACATTCAATTACTCTTCCTGTGCATCAGCCATTCGGCACGGTCATGGAAAAATCTGGAGTGGAAACAAGGTCTTCAGAGCAGACAATGCTATCTGACGAAGCGCATGTCTTGCTGGTTACCGATAGCTCCTCAGAGGAGGATTCAGAGACAGATGACCAGTCATATTCCCCCCCCCCCCGAGGTGCATGCCCTAACTTGGCAGGGTTATGTTGCTCATATCGTGCGTATGGTATCTTGCATTGCTATGTCATTTGCTTAGTTTAGACATGCTTTGTGTGAATGCCACCTGTTTAGTGTCTAATTACCATATATGTGAATTATGCAATGCCATCTTGTTGCAAGACATTATATATGTGAATTATGCAATGTTATCTTGTTGCAAGGCATTATGTATGTGAATTATGCAATGCCATGCTGTTTAGGCAAGCGTCATATATGTGAATTATATCATGCCGTCCTTTTTTTGTATTTCTCATTGCTTTTGTCGACAATGTTTGTATATTCAACTGCTCTTCCTGTGCATCAGCCATTTGAATTGGTGATGGAGAAATCTGGAGTGAAAACAAGGTCTTCAGAGCAGACAATGCTACCTGCTGAAGCAGATATCTTGCTGGTTACAGATAGCTCTTCAGAGGAGGATTCAGAGGCAGATGACCAGTCCTATTATCCCCCTGAGGTGTATGCTCAAACTTGGCAGGGTTATATTACTCATATAATGCATATGTTGTATTGCAATGCTTAGTTTTTACATCATATACACAATATTGAATGCCATCTCCTTAGTTGACACATCATATATGCGATTGCCCTCTGCTCACTTCCTTAGTATATAAATCATATATTTGAATTATGTCATGCCATGATGTTTACATAGACAGCATGTATCTGAATTATGGCATGCCAACCCATTTTCTAAAGACATAATATAGTTATATCATCTCATCCTGTTTACATAGTCATCATATTTTAAATTATGTCATTCTATCCGTGAATTATATCATGCCATCATGTTTCCATCGACGGCATGTTTGTGATTTATGGCATGCCAACCACTTTAATAGACACATCGTATAGTTATATCATGTCATCCTGTTTACATAGTCATCATATTTTGAAGTATGTCATTCTATCCTGTTTAGTTAGCCATCATACATGTGAAATTGTGTCATGCTATCCTGTTTAATTAGCCATCATATATGTGAAATTATGTCCTGCTATTCTGTTTGCTTAGACAACATAAATGTGAATTATTTCATGCCCTGTTTTCTTCCCTACTATCCATTGCACCTGTCTATCTTACAATGTCTGTACATTCAATTACTTTTCTTGTTTATCAGCCATTTCAATTGGAGGGAGTGATGGCAGTATCTGTGGGAGTAAAAACACGGTCTTCAGAAAAGATCGTGCTACCTGTCGATGCAGATAGAACCACGGTTGTACTTGCCCAAGAACCAGCCCCACCACACATAACCCACACTCATGCAGATTGTACCCCTACCCAGTTGGACAGAGAACCAGCTACACCCCTTCTAACCCCAACCCCAGCAGATAGACACCCAGTTCCCGTTGACACAGCACCGTCTCCACCACAGAGCACCCAAACACGAGCAGTTAGTAAGGCAACTGCAGTGCCCAAATCACGAGGACCACCACTCCGAACCCGAAGTCAACGCTTAAAGCAGAAGAAGAATTGTTCTCAGGTCAGGTTCCGTAGCTATGGTTCATACTACTTTGCTCTTGCATCACTGTATTTACTGATACCAACTAATTTCAAATTTGAAGGATGCAATTGAAACTCCAATGGCGCAACAGGTATGTTTTAAACCTGTTTCTTCAACGTGTTTGGCTGTTTGCTGTTGTAACTTGCTCTATGTTGATTTCAGTTTCAATTGAATAAACAGTTATGTTCTCATGCCATGCACATTACAAGTGTTGTTATTGCTGTGTAGTTTCCCACACTTATATTCTGTCTATGCTGCTTTGTCTTAAATAGATATGATTCGAACTGTATCTATCTTGATTTGGCAACATAAACTAGAATGATATAGACCATACAGTGACCATACTACATAGATATATGTTTGTTTCATGCTGTTATCCTGTCCACCTTACTACTGAACTGGTTTACCAAAATGAGTTTCATATACTACATTGTAAACCTGAGATGTGTTTGTTTGTTTCTCTTTTAGAACGCGGATAAAATATTGGAGAAGAGTACCCTGTTATGCAATGGTAAAGGAAGTAATGCAGATAAGGTTCAAGATAGTGAGACATCCCTGTTGGTCTCCAAGAAAGCTGATAAAAACTATATTGAAGACACTGAGACAACCCCAAAGTCCTGTCTTGATGTAGTGTTCGAGTTACTAGCTACCACTGCTGGCACCAGCTCTTCGAACTCATTGGCTGAATCAGTTTGGCTTCTTGAGTCTCAACTTCAAGTTGAAAGACATCGATCAAATGTTATGCGACAGGAAGCCGAAGGACTGAGGAAGTCCCTGCAGAATTCAGATGCATACTTTCTGGTGCAACAGCAAGCGCTGGAGGACTTAAGCGCCAAACAAGAGAAAGTTAATAAGCTTGCTAAGCATCTTGCCAACATTATGGGTACCCAGGATATTGTTTCTTGAGCTCTTCTGAAGTGGTTTTAGTTCTGGACTTGTTTTGCTGCGGTGTTTATATGCTGCTGTGTTCCCTATATTTGCACTGGTGGCGAACTTTGATGCCCAGTGAATGTAATATGTGTAATAGTCGTGATAGCCTAGTGTAAGTTGCTTGCTTATTTATTTCCTTGTTGTCTTGTTTATTTGTTTGCTTTTAGTCAGTGCAGTTCTTTTTCTGCGGTTTGCTAGTGGCTGCAATAACCTATTTTTTAAAACTAGGCCACAATAACCATGGGCTAATATTTACTGTAGTGACACTGGGCCTCCTACGGGCCGTAGAAACAGTGGGCCTTCTACGGGCCGTAGAAAAAATGGGCCTTCTACGGGCCATATAAACAATGGGCCTTCTACGGGCCGTATCATCAATGGGCCTTATACGGGCCGTATGATCGACTGACCAAACATGGGCCAAACAGACCGCATTCTGGCCATAAATGGGCTAGAGTTGGAATCGTCCGTTCATGGGCCGACCATAATGGGCCATCGTTAATAGGCCATATTTGATGACGCTATGAAAATGGCCCAACGTATTAACGGACCACAAATGGGCCGACTGTAAACACGGGCTGAATTTGGCCCACAAGCAGAAAATGACAATAACGGGCCGTAAGTAAAAGAATGCTGGAAAATAGCCCAAGAAGAAATGGGCTCTGAGAAGGCCGAAAGATAACATGGGCTGGAAACGGCCCAACGGAATAACGGGCCGTTGATGGGTATAAAGTGATACACTGTTCTTTACGGGCCAGTTTCACCACGGGCCATTAATGGGTGTAAAATGATACACTGTTCATTACGGGCCAATTTCACCATGGGCCATTAATAGGCCAAGAGTTACATAGGGCCTCATATGGGCCGAAAGACGTCATGGGCCATACATGGGCCAGAAGTGAAAACGGGCTGGAATCATATTGGATGACCCAGATGACGCTACTGGGCCTAATTCGAATAGGGCGTAATGGGCCTTGGGTTAGCAGGCTGTAAATGGGCTATATGCGAATAGGCCGTTAACAGGCTTTCCATGGGCCGGCCCGCCACCTTTTGACCAAGTCAAACGGGCCGGCCTTTTCACAGGAATGGGCCTCTGTTGGGTCGTGCCACGTGTCGATGTATCATAGGCGCCTTTTGTCCAATGAGTGGATGACATCTATCCCAGCGATGAGCCGACACGTGTTTCCTCCAGCCAATGATGATTTTACACATGGAAAATCCCCATTGGTCGGGGCTGTCAATGGGTTATCGGATCTAAAACCTGACCCGATAGCTTAACGGTGTTCCGTTACGGTGGATGCCACATGTCGGTCACCCTTGACGAAAGCACTTCTGTGACGCACGATTTATCGTCATGGAAGTGGACACTTCCGTGATGATAATTTTGGTAATGTCATGGAAAACTTCTACGATAGCACAAGTATGACTATCTTGATTCTGTCATAAAATCATCATGGATGTACACGCATGACAAAAAACGCGACCTACTGTGACAAACACGTATCATCACAGAAGTGTATTTTTTTGTAGTGCTCGCCCCTCCCATGCCATGGAGACCAAGGACCAGAGGGGAAACCCTTCTCCCATCTAGGGAGGAGGTCAAGGAAGAAGAAGAAGGAGGGGGGCTCTCTCCCCCTCGCTTCCGGTTGCGCCGGAGTGCCACCGGGGGCCATCATCATCACCACAATCTTCACCAACAACTTCACCGCCATCATCACCAACTCTTCCCCCCTCTATGCAGCGGTGTAACCCCTCTTTTACCCATTGTAATCTCTATGTAAACATGGTGCTCAACGCTATATATTATTTCCCAATGATGTATGGCTATCCTATGATGTTTGAGTAGATCTGTTTTGTCCTATGGGTTAATTGATGATCGTGATTGGTTTGAGTTGCATGTTTTATTATTGGTGCTGTCCTATGGTGCTCTCCGTGTCGCGCAAGCATGAGGGATTCCCGCTGTAGGGTTTGCAATATGTTCATGATTTGCTTATGGTGGGTGGCGTGAGTGACAGAAGCACAAACCCGAGTAAGTAGGTTGTTTGCGTATGGGATAAAGAGGACTTGATACTTTAATGCTATGGTTGGGTTTTTACCTTAATGATCTTTAGTAGTTGCGGATGCTTGCTAGAGTTCCAATCATAAGTGCATATGATCCAAGTAGAGAAAGTATGTTAGCTGATGCCTCTCCCTCAAATAAAATTGCAATAATGATTACCGGTCTAGTTATCGATTGCCTAGGGACAAATAACTTTCTCGTAACAAAACGATCTTTACTAAAACTAACTTAGTTGTGTTTTTATCTAAACATCCCCTACTTTTTATTTACGCGCTCTTTATTATCTTGCAAACCTATCCAAAAAAACCTACAAAGTACTTCTAGTTTCATACTTGTTCTAGGTAAAACGAACGTTAAGCGTGCGTAGAGTTGTATCGGTGGTCGATAGAACTTGAGGGAATATTTGTTCTACCTTTAGCTCCTCGTTGGGTTCGACACTCTTACTTATCGAAAGAGGCTACAATTGATCCCCTATACTTGTGGGTTATCAATCCACAAATACTAACGTTCATTAAGGTAAAACCCAACCATAGCATTAAGATATATTGGCCCCCCTTCAATCCCGTATGCATCAATTTCTATGCTAGGTTGAAGCTTCTGTCACTCTTGCCCTCCAATACATAGTCCTATCAACATACAACTAACCCTATGGTGTGATCCACGCGCGCGCTCATATGATGGGAACCAAAGGATAGCAACATAACCACAAGCAAATTAAACCAATCATAGCAATTCACCAATTAACGATAGGACAACGAAAATCTACCCAGACATCATAGGATGGCAACACATCATTGGATAATAATATGAAGCATAAAGCACCATGTTCAAGTAGAGGATACAGCGGGTTGCGGGAGAGTGGACCGCTGTATATAGATGGGGGAAGGTGATGAAGATGTTGGTGAAGATTACAGAGGTGTTGGTGTATATTGCGGTGACGATGATGGCCCCGGCGGCATTCCGGCGCTACCGGAAGAGAGGGGGAGAGGGCCCCCTTCTTCTTCTTCTTCTTCTTCTTCCTTGACCTTCTCCCTAGATGGGAGAAGGGTTTCCCCTTTGGTCCATGGCTTCCATGGCATGGGAGGGGCGAGAGCCCCTCCGAGTTTGGATCTGTCTCTCTGTCTCTCTCTGTTTCTGCGTTCCCTGATTATGCTCTTTCACCATTTCTTTAATTCCCGAAGATCCGTAACTCCGATTGGGATGAAATTTTAACACGATCTCTATCCGGATATTGGATTTCTTGCGGCGAAATAAGGGCACCAACCACCTTATGGGGTGGCCACGAGGGCCCAGGGCGCAACTGACCCCCTGGGGTGCGCCCCCTGCCTCGTGGCCCCCTCGGGCATCGTCTCGCGTTGATTCTTCTTCCAAAAAATCACGTATATTCCAAAAAAAATCTCCGTCAGTTTTATCCCGTTTGTACTCTGTTTGATATGGATTTTCTGCGAAACAAAAAACATGCAACAAACAGGAACTGGCACTGGACACTGGATCAATATGTTAGTCCCCAAAATAGTATAAAAAGTTGCCAAAAGTATATAAAAGTTCTAGAATATTGGCATGGAACAATAAAAAATTATAGATACGACGGAGACGTATCAGCATCCCCAAGCTTAATTCCTGCTCTTCCTCGAGTAGGTAAATGATAAAAAAGATAATTTTTGATGTGGAATGCTACCTAGCATAATCTTGATCATATAATCTAATAATGGATGAATATCAAGACACGGGTGATTCAAAGCAAGAGTCTATCATTTGACATTAAGACAATAATACTTCAAGCATACTAATAAAGCAATCATGTCTTTTCAAAATAACATGGCCAAAGAAATTTATCCGCACAAAATCATATGGTCTGGCTATGCTCCATCTTCACCACACAAAGCATTCAAATCATGCACAACCTCGATGACAAGCCAAGCAATTGTTTCATACTCTTGATGTTCTCAAACCTTTTCAACTTTCACGCAACACATGAGCATGATCCATGGATATAGCACTATAGGTGGAATAGAATATGATGATTGAGGTTGTGTGGAGAAGACAAAAAAGGGAGAAAGTCTCACATCGACGCGGCCAATCAACGGGCTATGGATATGCCCATGAATTGATGCCAATGCGAGGAGTAGGGATTGCCATGTAATGGATGCACTAGAGCTATAAGTGTATGAAAGCTCAAACTGAAACTAAGCGGGTGTGCATCCAACTTGCTTGCTCATGAAGACCTAGGGCACTTGAGGAAGCCCATCGTTGCAATATACAAGCCAAGTTCTATAATGAAAATTCCCACTAGTATATGAAAGTGATAACTCAAGAGACGCTCTATATGAAGAACATGGTGCTACTCTGAAGCACAAGTGTGGTAAAAGGATAGTAACATTGTCCCTTCTCTCTTTTCTCTTTTTTTTTATTTTCTCTCTCGTTTTTAATTATTTTCTTATTTTTTATTCTTTTTTTGTAGGCTTCTTTGGCCTTTCTCTTTTTTGGGGGGCTTCTTTCGCCACTTTTATTTTGATAAACTCACATGGGACAATGTTCTAATAATGATGATCATCACACTTCTATTTACTTACAACTCGATACTAGAACAAAGATATGACTCTATATGAATGCCTCCGGCGGTGTACCGGGATGTGCAATGATCTAGCATAGCAATGACATCAAAAAATGGACAAGCCATGAAAACATCATGCTAGCTATCTTACGATCATGCAAAGCAATATGACAATACATGCTCAAGTCATGTATATGATGATGATGGAAGTTGCATGGCAATATATCTCGGAATGGCTATGGAAATGCCATGATAGGTAGGTATGGTGGCTGTTTGTGGAAGATATAAGGAGGCTTATGTGTGATAGAGCGTATCGTATCATGGGGTTTGGATGCACCAGCGAAGTTTGCACCAACTCTCGAGGTGAGAAAGGGCAATGCATGGTACCGAAGAGGCTAGCAATGATGGAAGGGTGAGAGTGCGCATAATCCATGGACTCAACATTAGTCATAAAGAACTCACATACTTATTGCAAAAATCTATTAGTCATCGAAACAAAGTACTACGTGCATGCTCCTAGGGGGATAGATTGGTAGGAAAAGACCATCGCTCGTCCCCGACCGCCACTCATAAGGAAGACAATCAATAAATACCTCATGCTCCAACTTCGTTACATAACGGTTCACCATACGTGCATGCTATGGGAATCACAAACTTCAACACAAGTATTTCTACAATCCACAACTACCCACTAGCATGACTCTAATATCACCATCTTTATATCACAAAACTATTGCAAGGAATCAAACATATCATATTTAGTGATCTACAAGTTTTATGTAGGATTTTATGACTAACCATGTGAATGACCAACTCCTGTCAACTCTCTAAATAGATTTAAGTGAAGCAAGAGAGTTTAATTCTTTCTACAAAAGATATGCCCACGCTCTAACAAATATAAGTGAATCAAAAGAGCATTCTACAAATCGAGGTTTTCTATGTGAAGAGAAACAGGCAATCCAAACTTCAAATGATATAAGTGAAGCACATGAAGCATTCTATAAAGCCATACTCAAAAGACATAAGTGAACTTCAATAAGCATTCTATAAATCAACCATGGACTATGTCATACCAGCATGGTGCATCAAAGAAAAGTGAAAACTAAATGCAAAAGATGCTCCAATATTTGCACATATCACATGAACAAAACGAATCTGAAAACATACCGATACTTGTTGACGAAAGATGGGATGCCTTCCGGGGCATCCCCAAGCTTAGACGCTTGAGTCTCCTTGAATATTTACTTGGGGTGCCTTGGGCATCCCCAAGCTTGATCTCTTGTCTCTCCTCCTTCTCCTCACATCGAGACATCGTCGATCTTTGAACACTTCATCCAGACGAAACTCAACAGAAAGCTCGGTAAGATCTGTTAGTATAATAAAGAAAATCACTACTCTAAGTACTGCTGCAAACCAATTCATATTTTGTTTTTGCATTGTAGCTACTGTAATATAACTTTTCCATGGCTTAATTCATTGATAGAAATCGATAGTTTCAACAAAACAAGCAAACTATGCATCAAAAAGAGAATCTGTCTTAAACATGATAGTCTGTAGTAATATGAACATTCACCATACTTCTGGTAGTCGAAAAAATTCTGAAACAATTAGGAAAAATAAACAATTTGTATAGAAAGACAGTGCAAAAAGTTTCATAACCGTTTGACGTTCCAGTAAAAAAATGAAAAATCGCACTACAGCCAAAGTTTATGTCTTGCACCGAACAAAACCAACAAGCAATATAAACATCCTAAAGGCAAATCTTGGCACATTATTTTTATTTTTAAACTTTATAAAAGCACACAACAGAAATAAATGACTCTCTAAAACTTCCGGGTTGTCTCCCTGGCAAAGCCATTAAGCTAGGCATATAGTGCTCAAGTAATGGATCCACCCGGATCCCAAGGTATATCAAAGCCAATTTTAATTAATAATGATTTGTGATTTAGTAGTGAGCACAAAGTAACATATGTCATGTAATGACGAAGTCTAACTCTCTTCCTATGCATCGACATGTCATAAAAGAACAATTCATACACACATAGTAAAGGCCAATGCATAGTATAAATAGTTTCTTGCAATTTTATCATATTGGAAACATGGAGAGGCAGAGATGTAGTTCCTCTCTCATAATAATTGCAAGTAGGAGCAGCAAGCACATGCATATTATATTCATCAAAATTATCATGTGCAACATTAAAATGCAACCCATTGATAACCCGCAAGTATAGGGGATCGCAACAGTTTTCGAGGGTAAAGTATTCAACCCAAATTTATTGATTCGACACAAGGGGTGCCAAAGAATACTCTCAAGTATTAGCAGCTGAGTTGTCAATTCAACCACACCTGGAAACTTAATATCTGCAGCAAAGTATTTAGTAGCAAAGTAATATGATAGTAGTGATAACAGTAACAAAAGGTAACGGTAGTAAAAGCAATGTTTTTGGTTTTTTGTAGTGATGATAGCAATAGCAACGGGAAAGTAAATAAGCGAAGAACAATATGTGGAAAGCTCGTAGGCAATGGATTGGTAATGGAGAATTATGCCGGATGCGGTTCATCATGTAACAGTCATAACCTAGGGTGACACAAAACTAACTCCAGTTCATTGATATAATGTAGGCATGTATTCCGAATATAGTCATACATGCTTATGGAAAAGAACTTGCATGACATCTTTTGTCCTACCCTCCCGTGGCAGCGGGGTCCTTATGGAAACTAAGGGATATTAAGGCCTCCTTTTAATAAAGAACCGGAACAAAGCATTAACACATAGTGAATACATGAACTCCTCAAACTACGGTCATCACCAGTAAGTATCCCGATTATTGTCACTTCGGGGTTAACGGAACATAACACATAATAGGTGACTATAAACTTGCAAGATAGGATCAGGAACACTCATATATTGGTGAAAACATAATAGGTTCAGATCTGAAATCATGGCACTCGGGCCCTAGTGACAAGCATTAAGCATAGCAAAGTCATAGCAACATCAATCTCAGAACATAGTGGACACTAGGGATCAAACCCTAACAAAACTAACTCAATTACATGATAGATCCCATCCAACCCATCACCGTCCAGCAAGCCTACAATGGAATTACTCACGCACGGCGGTGAGCATCATGAAATTGGTGATGGAGGATGGTTGATGATGACGATGGCGATAGATTCCCCTCTCTGGAGCCCCGAACGGACTCCAGATCAGCCCTCCTGAGAGGTTTTAGGGCTTGGCGGCGGCTCCGTATTGTAAAACGCGATGATTTCTTCTCTCTGATTTTTTTCTCCCCGAAACACAATATATAGAGTTGGAGTTGGAGTCTGAGGAGCTCCAGGGGGGCCACGAGGTAGGGGGCAGGCACGCCCCCACCCTCGTGGAGAGGTGGTGGGCCCCCTGGCCTTCATCTTTTGCAAGTATTTTTCATATTTTCTGAAAAGTTGATCCGTGAAGTTTCAGGTCATTCTGAGAACGTTTGCTCCTGCACATAAATAACACCATGGTAATTCTGCTGAAAACAGCGTCAGTCCGGGTTAGTTCCATTCAAATCATGCAAGTTAGAGTCCAAAACAAGGGCAAAAGTGTTTGGAAAAGTAGATACATTGGAGACGTATTAACTCCCCCAAGCTTAAACCTTTGCTTGTCCTCAAGCAATTCAGTTGACAAACTGAAAGTGATAAAGAAAAACTTTTACAAACTCTATTTGCTCTTGTTGTTGTAAATATGTAAAGCCAGCATTCAAGTTTTTGAGCAAAGATTATAACTAACCACATTTGCAATAACGCATAGGTCTCAAGTTTACTCATATCAATAGCATAATCAACTAGCGAGCCATAATAATAAATCTCGGGTGGCAACACTTTCTCAAAACAATCATAATATGATATAACAAGATGGTATCTCGCTAGCCCTTTCTGAGACCGCAAAACATAAATGCAGAGCACCTTTAAAGAAGGACTGACTAGACATTGTAATTCATGGTAAAAGAGATCCAGTCAAGTCATACTCAATGTAAACTAGCAGTAATGAATGCAAATGACAGCGGTGCTCTCCAACTGGTGCTTTTTAATAAGAGGATGATGACTCAGCATAAAAGTAAATAGATAGGCCCTTCGCAGAGGGAAGCAGGGATTTGTAGAGGTGCCAGAGCTCGGTTTTGAAACAGAGGTGAATTATATTTTGAGTGGTATACTTTCATTGTCAACATAACAACCAAGAGATGGCGATATCTTCCATGCTACACACAAACACATAATGGTAAAGTTTATTCTCCCCCTTCCACCACAAGCATCAATCCATGGCTTGCTCAAAACAACGAGTGCCTCCAACTAACAAGAGTCCTAGGGGGAGTTTTGTTTGCAATTATTTTGATTTAATTTTCATAAAGCATGGGACTGGGCATCCCAGTGACCATCCATTTAACTCGTGAGTGAGGAGCAGAGTCC
Organism: Triticum aestivum; assembly: GCF_018294505.1. NCBI lineage: Eukaryota > Viridiplantae > Streptophyta > Magnoliopsida > Poales > Poaceae > Triticum > Triticum aestivum. The sequence continues at coordinate 376,747,760 of NC_057809.1, read as the reverse complement.
ACTCCTCTTGAGAATAACCCGCCTAACATGGAAGATACGGACATCCCTAGTTGATACATGAGCTATTCGAGCATACAAAACATGATATTTATTTGAAGGTTTAGAGTTTGGCACATACAAATTTACTTGGAACGGCAGGTAGATACTGTATATAGGTAGGTATAGTGGACTCATGTGGAATAACTTTGGGGTTTAAGGGATTGGATGCACAAGCAGTATTCCCGCTTAGTACAGGTGAAGGCTAGCAAAAGACTGGGAAGCAACCAGCTAGAGAGCGACAACAGTCATGAACATGCATTAAAATTAATCAACACCGAATGCAAGCATGAGTAGGATATAATCCACCATGAACATAAATATCATGAAGGCTATGTTGATTTTGTTTCAATTACATGCGTGAACATGCGCCAAGTCAATTCACTTAAGTCATTTAGAGGAGGATACCACCCTATCATACCACATCATAACCATTTTAATAACATGTTGGCACGCAAGGTAAACCATTATAACTCATAGCTAATCAAGCATGGCACAAGAAACTATGATCTGTAATTGTCATTGCAAACATGTTTATTCATAATAGGCTGAATCAGGAACGATGAACTAATCATATTTACAAAAACAAAAGAGGTCGAGTTCATACCAGCTTTTCTCATCTCAGTCAGTCCATCATATATCATCATAATTGCATTTCACTTGCACAACCAAACGATGTGAATAATAATAATAGTGCACGTGCATTGGACTAAGCTGGAATCTGCAGGCATTCAATAAACAGGAGAAGACAAAGCAATATGGGCTCTTTTGTCAGATAAACAATAATGCATATAAGAACCACTTCAACAATTTAATTATGGTCTTCTCCTATCGACCCCCAAAGAAAAGAAAAGAAATAAAACTATTTACACGGGAAAGCTCCCAACAAGCAAAAAGAAGAACAAGAAATCTTTTTGGGTTTTCTTTTTAATTACTACTACAAGCATGGAAATTAAACTGATTAAAAGCTACAACTATTTTTTTTGGGTTTTTCTTAAGGTTTATTAAACACACAAGAAGAAAGCATAAAAAGGGAAATAAACTAGCATGGATGATACAATGAAAAAGTATGAGCACCGACATCTAGCAATGAGTGTGTGAACATAAATGTAATGTCGGTGGGAAATACGTACTCCCCCAAGCTTAGGCTTTTGGCCTAAGTTGGTCTATGGCCACGGCTGGCCTGGCGGATATCCATAATAATAGTTCGGGCTGTACTGTGATGCAGTGGCTATCGCCTGCTGAGCTACAGCGTGGCGACGAGCGGCCTCCTCTCTCCTCTCGTACTCATCTGCCTCCTCTCTGGTAATAGTATATCTTCCTCTTGCCTGATAATCAAAGAAGGCAGGAGCAGGGAGAGTAATACGGACAGCACGACGTCTGTCAAAGATTACTCGATACTGGAGAGGTGATTTGTTCCTCTCGACAAACTAGTGGTGAACCATAGCATTAAAATCTAGATAAGAAGGAGGTAATTCAATATCATCTTCGCGTATGGCTATACCAAGAAAATTAGCTATGCGGGTTGCATAAATTCCACCAAAGAAATCTCCATTAAGTCTATTAAGATGCAACCTACATGCAACAATGGCTCCCAAATTATAAGATTTGTCTCCTAACACAACACTTCTAAGAATACTGAGGTCAGGGACACACATGCGACATGCTTCATCTTACCATTTATGCATCTACCTATGAAGAGAGCAAAATAATGTATAGCTGGAAAGTGAATTCTCCCTATGGTAGCTTGTGTAATATCTCTAGATTCTGTTGGGGAACGTAGCAGAAATTCAAAATTTTCCTACGTGTCACCAAGATCTATCTATGGAGAAACCAGCAACGAGGGGAAGGAGAGTGTCAGTGTACTAGAGTAGGGGTACCCTAGTATCCCGAACTTGTGCACGGGCAGTTGCAGCGCCACGCGGCAAGGCTTGCCGGACGACCGCCAGAGTCCTCCGTGGGTTCCTTTGGAGCCATTCAAGAACAAAGCATTCAAGATGAAGAGACAAGGCCCCGGCAAGAGGATCCTGCCGGGAAGAGACAAGGCCCCGGCAAGAGGAGCTTGCCGGGAAGGCCAACCACGACACTTCAAGAAACTTGCCGCGATGCACCGCACGTCCCGGCAAGGTCCGGTGAGCGACAAGCTTCTGGACTCGACAAGACGACGACCCCGACAAGGTACTCGTCGGGGGCCCGCTGCCACTCTGTACCCACGCTCCAGCGCATCCACCCGCGTGTCGCCATGAGGCTTCCTCAGGGGCGCGTGGCGGGAGCCTGTGCAGCCAGGGGTACGCGGTGGCAATCAGAGATGAAGAGAAGGCCATCGTGGCAAACGGTGGCGCTCCTAACGGTCACTTTTTGCACTGTTTAAGCAACTCAGACGGGCATTCAATGACCTTGTCCCCTGCCGTCACAATTAGGTAGGGTGCACTGTGTCCACAGTAGCGGTAGCTGCACCTACCGCATCCTTTTCCATTTTTACCCTTCTAGTCTACGTTGCCACCTGTCGGTGACCCCTTGAAAGTATAAAAGGAGGCCCAAGCGCAAGGTAGAAGGGGTTCGGCTCATTCGAAACATCAGGAACACTCTCACGCTCGGTCTGGCAGCGTCCATCGCTCCTGAGCAAGAATTCAATACACACAAACAAGCAGCAGTAGGGTTTTATGCATCCGTGCGGTCCGAAGCTGGGTAAAACTGCTCGCGTGTACCGCCTCGATCCGCTCTTTGTGCGGCCTCCGCCCCCCTCCGAACCGAAAGGGGCCCGGTCCCCATAGGTGTTGGTGGATCAGTTTCCCCGACATCTTTGGTGCGCCAGGTAGGGGGCATCGAGATTGTGCGAACCCGATCCGGCGTGCACGCGAGCTAAATCTTCATCGTCTTCATCGACATGCCACCGAAGAAGAAGGATTTGGAGGCAGCTGTTTCGTCTGCGTCGCTTTCATCGCCTCCGGAGCAAACGGGTGGTGGAGTGGACGCCGGCGGAAGAATGGGTGTCAACGAGGGAGCCCTCAGTGCGGCCAAGTCCAAGGACAAGGCGGCACAGACCTCGGCGTCCATGCGCGCATCGTGCCCCTCTCAGGAGGCGCGGGACCAGCAGCGTCATGGCGTTCGCAGCTCCATACGTCCGCTGGGCCAAGATCAAGCTGGTGGTTCTCGTGGCACTCAGGACCAACATGCACGTCAACATGCTGGCTCGAGCGAAGTACGGTCGCCTGGACGGGGCACTGCTCCTTCTAACGTGGTTAGGAGTCCGAGCACGCCCCACTCCTCGCACCGTTCACCTCCGCCGCCCACCACTCCAGCAGAAGCCTTGGCGCGAGCTCAACTACTCCTAGACTATCCTCCGACGGCGGACAAGACCGACGAATGGAGGGCCACTATCTAGAGCCTCATTGGCTTCACCAACAGCGACACTGCGCGGCAACCAAGCACCTCGCTGCCGCGGCAGGACAGCCGGACGCGAGCCGATGGCAACAAGACCGGGGGAGGTGCGACTTCCATGCACTCTCCACTACGAAGGCCAAAATCGCCGACTCGCCGGGTCCACCCCGACAGCGGCTCCACCGCGTCGTCGGACCCACGAGCTCGTCGCGACCAGCGCCAAGTTCTCCATGAACGACAACAAGAAGACGCTCGAACCTGCATCGAGCGCCAAAGAGAAGCGCGACGTCAATCCGACAAGCGCGCTGGGCCCTCTGTTGACATGCATGCGCCAGGGGAACCAGGCGATCTGCCGTACGCGGTAGGTTGTCCTGCATTCACCCGTGAGCTGCGGCAAGTCCAGTGGCCCAGCACAAAGAATTTCAAACCAGACGTACCAGAGAAGTACGACGGCAAGACGCATCCGTCGGAGTTTCTCAGCATCTACACCATCGCGGTGCAGGCTGCCGGGGGACGGGACGACAAGATCCTTGCCAACTACTTCCTGCTGGTACTCAAGCCCAACGTCAGATCCTGGCTCATGCACTTGCCGGACAATTCCATCTCCTCTTGGGCAGATTTATGCCATCAGTTTGTCGGCACCTTTACAGGCGGCCACAAGCCACATGGCCAAGAGAGCAATCTTCATCTGCTCGCCCAAAAGGAAGGAGAACCACTGCGCAAGTACATTCAGAGATTCAGCCGTGTACAGCACAACATCCCAGACGTCCACCCCGCCGTGATCATCAGCGCGTTCCATCAGAACGTGCGAAACCGAAGGATGAGGGAGGAGATGGCGATGTGTAAGATCAGAGACGTCAGCAAGCTTTACGCCCTGGCCGACAAGTGTGCACGCGCTGAAGAGGGGAGGAGGCTCCCCGGAGAGAGTACAGGAGCAGGAGGATCCGACAGTGAGGATGCCGCCCCGACAAGGAAAGGCCGGCGGCGGAACAACAGAAGGAAAAAGGGCAAGGAAGTGCTAGCTGTCGAGCAGACCGGCAACGGAGGTGGCGCCAAGGAAGCTAAAGCTGGTGGCTCCGACAAGGAGGCCCAGCCTGTGGCGGCCGCCGACAAGCAGGACAGCTCTGGCAAGCAGTATTGTAAGATTCACTGCAGCAAGGGTCACGATCTCCAGAACTGCAAGAAAGTCGAACAGCTTGTTGAGCAACAGAAAGCTGAGTACGAGCGGCGCGACAAGGAGAAGGCCCAGGAAGGAACTGGTGGATCCGGCAAAAAACATCCCGGCCGGGGAGGACGCCGCGGCAAGGCCAAGCAGCGGCAAGGAGATAGGCCTCCCCGTGGCCGCGACAAGGATGAAGACGACGACGATGACGAAGACGTGGATGATGATGAGGCCGATGAGCAGGAATTTTAGAAAGCTACAGAGGTCCTGTGCGTTGACGGTGGTGCTTCTCTGCATACTTCGCACCGCCAACTCAAGTAGTGGATGCAGGAGGTTAATGCAGTGGAACCATCCGTAGAGTCACGCAAGCCTCTGAAATGGTCCAGCACGCCTATCATCTTCGACATTGAGGATCACCCTGATCGCGTAACTGCGGTCGGGTGCTTGCCGATGTTGGTTTCACCAACTATCCGCAACCTCAAGGTCACGAAGATGCTAGTTGACGGCGGGGCTGGCTTGAATCTGATCTCCTCCGCGGTCCTTCAGAAACTCCAGATCCCTGACAGCGAGCTCGAAGAGACCGGCACATTCTAAGGAATCAACCCGGGAAGGAGCAAGCCGAAGGGAAAGATCACGCTGCCGGTCACATTTGGCAGCGAGCTGAATTTCAGAACTAAGAGGGTCACATTTGACGTTGCCGATTTTCCATTGCCCTACAATGGGATCCTTGGCCGTCCAGCGCTCGCCAAGTTTATGGCAGCCTCTCACTATGCATACAACATGCTTAAGATGCCAGGCCCGATAAGTGTCATCTCTGTCCCCGGCGACAAGAAGGATGCCCTTATCTGCGCCGACAAGATCTACCGGGAAGCAGCAGCCGCAAATGATCGCAACACACTTGCCGCTGAAGCTCCCGGAGGGAAGAAGAAGACAAAGTCCGGCAAGAGCTCTGATGCCCACTCCGGCAAGCGCACCTCTTCGGAGTGCTGCGCTACCGTCGAGGACGCACCATCGAGCTCCACCGGCAAGTGCAAGAAGACGATGGCAGCTCCACCTGAGACTAAGAAGGTGTCCGCCAAGGAGGACGACGCTGGTGGTACCTTCACCATCAGTGCCACGCTTGACCCCAAATAGGAAAGCGCGCTCATTGCTTTCCTGCGGGCGAATGTCGACGTGTTTGCATGGCAACCGTCTGATATCCCCGGTGTTCCCAGGAAAGTAATTGAGCACCACCTAGCCGTCTGTCCTCATGCTCGGCCCGTCAAGCAGAAAGTCAGGAAGCAAGCGGTGGAGCGCCAAGAGTTCATTGCAAAAGAGATCAGGAAATTGGAAGCAGCAGGCCTTGTCAGAGGAGTGCTCCATCCCACGTGGTTGGCCAATCCTGTAGTCGTGCGCAAGGCTAACGAGAAATGGAGACTTTGTATTGACTTCACTGATGTTAATAAAGCTTGTCCCAAAGATCCATTTCCCTTGCCGCATATTGACCAGATTGTTGACTCCACAGCCGGATGTGATTTGCTTTCATTTCTTGATGCATACTCAGGATATCATCAGATCTTCATGGCAGAAGAGGATGAGGAAAAAACCACATTTATCACCCCTTGCGGCACATACTGTTTTGTACGGATGCCCTTTGGGTTGAAGAATGCTGGTTCAACATTTGCAAGGGTAGTCCATGTCGCTTTTGAGCCACAGATACACAGAAATGTGGAAGCCTACATGGATGATATAGTGGTCAAGAGCAAGGACAAGGCTACCCTGATCCAAGATTTAGAAGAAACTTTTGCAAATCTGCGCAAGATCAACCTCAAGCTCAACCCCGAGAAGTGCGTGTTTGGAGTCCCTTCCGGCAAGCTTCTCGGGTTCTTCGTGTCTCAGCGGGGAATTGAAGCCAACCCCGACAAGATCAAGGCCATCGAGCAGATTGAAGCACCGAAGCGCGTCAAGGATGTGCGAAGGCTTGCCGGGTGCGTGGCTGCTCTCAGCAGGTTTATCTCTAAGTCTGCTGAGCGTGCCCTGCCGTTTTTCAAAATATTGAAAAAGGCAGGTCCAATGAAATGGACTCCGGAAGCGGAGGCCGCGCTACAGGACTTGAAGAGGTACCTGTCCTCCACTCCAATACTTGTCGCACCTAAGCCACAAGAGAAGTTGCTGCTATATCTGGCAGCAACCAATCAAGTGGTTAGTGCTGCGTTAGTAGCGGAGAGGGAGGCGGACGATGAGCCAGCAACCGCGGCAAGTGAATCCAGCGACAAGCAGGGGGCTTCTCCGACAAGCTTTGGCCCCGACAAAGTTGAGTCTGCGCAGGCATGCAAGGAGGTGCAGAGGAAAATGGTGCAGCGCCCAGTTTACTTTGTCAGTTCCCTTCTACAGGGGGCTAGATCAAGGTATTCTGGCGTACAGAAATTGCTTTTCGGCCTTCTCATGGCCTCGAGAAAGCCGCGCCATTACTTCCAGGCACATGAGATAACAGTTGTCACTCGCTTTCCGCTGAAGAGGATATTGCAGAATCCAGAAGCAACCGGCAGGATTGTCGAGTGGGCACTGGAACTGTCAAGCTTTGGCCTCAAGTTTGAGAGCACTGCAACAATCCAAAGCAGGGCATTGGCAGAGTTCATAGCAGAGTGGACGCCAACCCCAAATGAAGAAATTCCAGAGACAAGCATCCCCGTCAAAGAGACAAGCAAAGAGTGGCTGATGTACTTTGATGGTGCCTTCTCGCTGCAAGGCGCCGGCACAGGCGTGCTGCTTATCGCACCCACCGGAGAGCACCTCAAGTACGTAGTTCAGATGCATTTTCCCAAGGAGCAAGCAACGAACAATACCGCAGAGTATGAAGGTTTGCTTGCCGGACTCAGAATTGCGGCAGACCTTGGGATCAACAAGCTCATTGTCAGGGGTGACTCGCAGTTGGTAGTCCGCCAAGTAAACAAAAGCTATCAGAGTCCATTGATGGAAGCATATGTTGATGAAGTAAGGAAGCTAGAAGCACACTTTGACGGCCTGCAAATGGAACACGTTCCACGAGCTCAGAATGACATTGCTGATGGCCTGTCAAAGTGCACTGCACTAAAGTTGCCTGTGGAACCAGGGATCTTTGTGCTCAAGCTGACTCAACCATCCGTGACACCATCAACTGGACAGAATAAGAAGAGGAAGTTGGTTTCTGGTGACTACTCTCCGGCAGAGCTCCCCGAAGCCGCCGCCAAGAAAGTCCCCAAGATCAACACCAGAGACGCTGAGGGGCAGTCTGCTCCGGCAAACCTTATGGTTTGCTCCGTTGAAGCAGACGCTCCCGACAAGTTTTGCTCCGGCAAGCTTGCCGGGGAACATCAAGCTCCGGCAGGGCCGCAAGTCCTTGCCGTAGAAGCAGATGTTCCCGCAGCAGCAGATGTGCCTTTAGTCCTTGTTGTCGAGCCACAAGCTCCAGCATGGGCGCAACAGATTGTCCGTTTCCTTCAGACAGGAGAGCTTCCCGAAGAGCAAGAAGAAGCGGAAAGAGTAGCCCGGCAGTCAAGTATGTACAAGTTTGTCGACAACACACTGTACAGAATAAGACTCAACGGTGTGAAATTGAAGTGCATTCGCCGGGAAGATGGACAACAGCTGTTGGCAGAGATACATGGAGGCATATGTGGTCACCACATTGGCGCAAGAGCACTTGCCGGCAAAGCATTCCGACAAGGTTTCTTCTGGCCGACAGCCCTCCAGGATGCAACTGCACAAGTAACCAAGTGTGAAGCGTGCAGTTCCATTCCAAACAGATACACCAGCCAGCTCAAGCTCTCCAGACGATCCCTTTATCCTGGCCATTTTTGGTCTGGGGGCTCGACATCCTCGGCCCCTTTCCCCGAGCTGTCGGGGGCTTTGAGTTCTTGTACGTCGCCATAGACAAGTTCACAAAGTGGTCGGAAGTGGAACCAGTGAGGAAGGTGACAGCACAGTCAGCAGTCAAGTTCTTCAGGTCGATTGTTTGCCGTTTCGGGATCCCTAACAGGATCATCACCGACAACGGCACGCAATTTACGAGCCGCACCTTCATGCAGTACGTCCAAGATCTTGGCGCCAAGGTCTGCTTCGCTTTTGTTGCTCATCCGAGAAGCAACGGTCAAGCGGAGAGGGCAAATGCTGAAGTGCTGCGAGGCCTCAAGACCAGAACTTTCGACAGGCTGCACAAGTGCAGAATAAACTGGATCGAGGAGCTGCCGGTGGTTCTTTGGTCGATCAGGACGACGCCAAATCGAGCCACTGTCCAGACACCCTTCGCTCTAGTCTACGGAGCAGAGGCAGTTCTCCCCACGGAACTCGTTTACGGGTCACCTCGAGTGCTCGCTTATGATGAGCTCGAGCAAGAGCAGTTGCGCCAAGATGACGCGCTGCTCCTTGAGGAAGACCGTCTTCAGGCTGCTGTGCGAGCCGCTCGCTACCAGCAAGCTTTGCGTCGCTACCATAGCTGCAAAGTTAAAGCCAGAAGCTTCGAGGAAGGCGACCTTGTTCTTCAGCGTGTTCAGTCCGCCAAGAATTCCAACAAGTTGACGCCGAAGTGGGATGGCCCTTATCGGGTGAAACGAGTCACTAGGCCCGGCGCTGTCCGCCTTGAGACCGAAGATGGCATTCCGGTGAGCAACTCCTGGAACATAGAACATCTTCGTAAGTTTTACCTGTAGGGCGCGGTTGCCGGAAGCTTTTCCGGCAACCACCTTTTGTACAAGTCTGGCCGCTGTTGCATGTAATCCTTTGTACAAAGCCGGGCGCAGACCCCGTGCACCAGTAAAGTTCATGTGCCCCGCACATTTTGTCAGTTTTTTATGCTATAATCCTTTTTTGCATATGTTATCTGACACTTTGTGCAGCACCAGACCCCGGTAAGCGATAATGAGCCCAAGGCTCCATATCATTACTTTACTTCTCTGTTTTCTTTCTCAAAAGAAGGAAGGTTCCCCCGCCCACAAGGTTTACCGGGGGGGGGAGGAGAAGATAATGGTGTGGACCAGGCCGTTCAAGAAAGTTTGTCCTTGCCGGGAAGCAGACGACAGAAAAGCTAAGTTGCTAAAGTTTGAGCAATCAGTTTTTTAAGTTTTTGAGTTATTTTCCTTGAACGACCGTGCTTTGTATGGAAAACCTGCGCGCGGAGGAACCAACTCGTAGCTAGCTACGCCCTTACATTGTTTCGAGTCCGCTCAACAACTTAAGTGAGCTGCAACTAGTTGCGACAAGGTTGCTTGTCGGTAGTGACCCCGCCAGCAGGCTGCTGAAGTTCCGCACTCGGCGCTCGCGGCAAGGGTGCCTGCACCGGCAAGTTTCCCTAGAAAGCGTAGGGCAGAACCATACAAAGCCAAGAGTCGAGTAAAGGAAGTAACACATCATTTTTTTTGCCTAAGATAGAGTTATATTACAAAAATAACTTGTCGCGCCTCTAATAAAGTGTTTCCATGACATGACTGGCAGTGACAAGAAAAGAAGAAAACGGACGGCCTAATCTACGCGATCGCCGTCAACCCTTTTGACCTCGTTCACCCTGTTCACAGTGGGTGCGACGAGGGCCTTAAGTGCGTCAAGATCAGCGTCCGCCGGCAGCCTCTTGAGGACGTTGGTGAGGTTGAGGCCCGAATTGCGGAAGGCCACCTTCACCAGCACCTTTTCCAGAACTCCGGCACAAATCGAGCATGACTCGTCGGCCAACTGCTTTGGGATCCGTTCCCGGAGTTGCTGGAGCGCCGCCGCCACGCCTTTGAAGAACAGAGTGAGCTTGGCGCTGGGTTGGAGGTTCTCGTCGGAGGAGTACCCGAAGCCTTCCACCCCCAATTGCACCAGCTCCTGTTCGATGACTGCAGCAATGTTCACGAGGCCCTCCGTCCAGAGCACCACAGTATCTCTGAAAAGATTCTGGGTTTCGGCGGCCCACGCTAGCAGCGCCTCGTTGGCCTTGATGTACTTCTTCAAGTCCGCCTCCCGTTTCTTGGCGCCGTCCAACGTCTCCGTCAGGGTGGCCAGCTTCAGCTCCAGATCAGCATTGGAATCCTTGGCGGCGCGCAGCTCTTTGCCCTTCTCGGAGAGTTGGCCTTGCAGCTCACCATGGGCAAGGGCGTCCTTCTCGCGCTCCTGCTTGAGCGCGGCAAGCTCTTCGCCACCCACCTTCAGATCAGCCTCCAGCTGCGCCACCTTTACTTCCAATTCCTTCTTGGCGGTCTCGGCAGCCGCAGCCGCATCCTTTGCCTCTTGGAGGGACCCGCCAAGTGACCGTTCGCGCGCGGCAAGCTCCTCCTCGTGGCTGTCGAGGTTCACTTTCCGCTGAGCCAGCTCGCCTTCTCGCGCGTACAGCTTCTTGCCGGTGAGCCGCTGCTGCTCTTCAGCTTCGGCCTTCTCGAGGAGGAAGGCCTTCCGCTCTTCAGCAAGCTGCTCCCGCTCCTCCGCCAAGGCCCGGAGAGCTTCCTGGCGAAAACCCCGGAGCTCCTTCGCGCGCTTCTCTATATCCACGCTCGCTTTCGCGACGAGCACTTCCCGGGACTCCAACTTGACTTGACGGGCGCGATAGAGCTCCAGCAGCCTCCGCAGCAGTCGCTCCTCCTCGGGCTCGTCACTGCTGCTTCCCGGCGCGTCAACAATCGACAACCAGGCGGAGGCGAGCACCTCCCCATCCAAAACTTCTCCTTCCACCGGCGCCTTGGAGCTTGACGCCCAAGGGAGCTTGATGAAGATGCCCTCGCCAGCCTTCAGATAGGCGCCGGGCTGGGGCTCCTCAAAGCCTGGCGCTGTGGCAGCAGCGGAGGGATCGGCGGTCGGTGCAGCGCCTGACGCTCCTGCGGCCTCAGGGCCGTCAGTGCGATCGCCAGATCCCCCGCCAGCTTCCTCGGCGGCAGCCTTGGCGGCCTCTTCACCGGCAGGCACATCGGCACCAGCTCCGTCTTCGGCGGCCGCGGCATCATCAGTGTTGCTGCGCGCGTCCTCTCCACCGCCCGCCTTGGTCTCCATCGGATCCGCGGAGGGTGGACCTGACGACCGGAGAAGAATGAGAAGTCAAACAAGCACTCAAGAAGAAAAATCAGCAGAAGAATACAAAGAAAGTTTCAGGCAGGAAGGATTACCTGTGCTGGGATCCGCTGTCATAAGCTCCACCACCGGCGGACCGTTAGCGTTGTCCCTTGCCGGAGACTCCTCCCTTGCCGGAGGCTCCTCCCTTACCGGAGAACGCTTCCTTGCCGGGGAGTCTGCCCTTGGCGGCGTAGTCGAAGCAGACGACGAGTCGGAGGAGATCACCACGCCCTCCTGATGAAGCTGTTCTGCTCCTGCACAAACAAACCAGAGATCAGATGTCAACAAAGGAAAAGAGCAACCACGCGCACCCAGAAGCAGAAAGTAAACCATATGCTTATGCTGGGGGCTGCGCTGGGGGCTGCTCTGCGAAGTGATGGCCGGATCCGGCAAGGTGGTCTCGGGCGCGCCTCCTGTCGTCGCAGTAGGCTCGTCCTCGATGACCACCACCTGAGCCTTGGCCCTCTTCGCCGCCCTCTGGACCAGAGTCCTGAAAAGGGAGAGTCCAGGGTGGGTCAGATCAGATGCAAGACAGGAATGGCAAGTTGAAGAACTACAAGAACAACAAGGGAATCTTACTCTTCTTCCTCTTCCTCGTCGGAGCTGAGCGCGGAGAGGTCGAAGTTCGGCCCACCTCTGGGGCGACGAGGTGGAGGGGTGGGATCCCTTGGCCACTTGGCGGGGACTGCGGTGCTAGCCCTAGATGACCCCGCCCCAGTTGCCACTGCGGCGGGAGGCGCACCCGCGGCAACCGTACTTGCCGCGGTGGAGCGCGTCGCGCGTCGCGCGGCGCTGCGGCTGTTGACCAGCTTGCCGCCCTGCTGCGTCCCCGATCTTGTGGAGGCGCCTTCTCGGCTGCACTGGGGGCTGCGTTCCGGGCCCTGTTCCCGGCAAGCTCCCCGGAGATGGCGGGCCGCTCGCACCCTCGGCGGACTCACTCAACTCGGCGTCGGGCGCGACAAGCTCTTCTTCGTCTTCGGGCCACTCCCGCTCAGCAAGACTCATCGCCGATGCCGCGTCCGCTTCCTCCACCGTGAACCCAAATTCACCCGCGGCTGCGGCTGCCGCCGCCTCTTCCGCCCTGGTGGCGATGCGTTCCATCTCTTGATCGGTGGTGTCGTGGGTGAGGAGCTTCTTGTCGTCAGCATTGACCGCTACTTCCACTAGGCCGTCGAAGAACTGCTGCACAACGTCTCCGGCAGGCTCTTGCCAAGTTGGAGCGATCCCGTGCGAATCACACAACGGCATCATGGCGCAGATGCGGTCGCGCGAGGAGTTGTTGCACAGAGGAACGACGCCTGCCAGCAACCTGAACCACTCGGGATGCTGTGGGTCGTGCTTGAATATCTCTTTGAGTATCCCGTCCAACTCTATGACGGTGAAATTGAAGTTGAGGCATGGGCGCAACCTCATAATATCTGCCGGGCCTCCAAATTCCCAGGCGGGTCTCCCCCTCGCCTGCAGAGGGGCGATGCGCCGGCGAAGGAAATTTGCGCCGACAGCTCCTACAGTCAGCCCGGCAAGCCTGAGACGCAAGATCCGAGTGGTGGCGATCTTCAGCTTGTCGTCGTCCACGGACAGAGCACTCCAGTCATTGCCACGCACTGTTGGGGCTTGGCGTAGGGCGGTGAACGACTGTGGGCTCTCTTCTACAACCCAGCACCAATCTGCTCTCCACTCGTCCCACTTGCTGCGGAGGTCCCCCTCCAGATAGGTCTCCTTCTTGCCGGCCCGCGAGATCCAGGCGATCCCGCCGGCAAGAGGTTCCCCTCTCTCGACACGAGGCATAAAGAAATGGCGGAAGAGAGCTACGTTGGGGTGGACTCTGACAAAGTTCTCGCATAGATGGGCGAAAACTGCCATGGTCAGAACGGCGTTGGGGGTGAAGTCAAGGAGGTGGAGTCCATAGGTGTTCATGACGTCGCAGAAGAAATCAGAGAATGGCGGGCAGAGCCCGCAGTAGAAGAACATGGCGAAGAAAGGATATCCGCCAACTGGAGCTGCTTGCGAGGCGACGGCGGAGAGTACCTTCGTGCGCGGATGCGCCCGCATCTCCGTCGACCAAAAGAGATAGTACCACCCCCTCAGCTCCTTCGCGGAGAGCTCGGGGGGGGGGGGAAGTGGCCCGCTCCTTCCGCAGCGCCTCAAGCCGCTGCGCTTTGGTCGACTTCACAGCTTTCGCGACCGCAGCCTTCGTGGTCTTCCCCTTTCCGAGCTTCGGAGGCATGGCGGAGGCGGTGGGGGAGATCGACGGCGCTGGTGGTGGCAGCAGCGACGGGGGCGGAGCGCTGCCCTCTTTCAACTCTGCAAGCGGAGGAGGGCGGCGGAGATTTCTGAGATTGCAGCAGCGAAGGGCGAAGGTGGGGGAAATGCCCCTGTTTCCCCTGCTTATAAAGAGGGACGGGGCGGACATTTCGGCCTTCCAAATAAACAACCACCCACGATCTCTCCCATGACTCTGCGATTGACGCGTGCCGTTACGGGGGGCGCGGTGGATACGGAGTTAGATTCGGCATAACCCAGGCTCCGCGCGTGCCCGTGCCCTGTTTTGGGCCTGGCCCAACAGCGCTCGGCACCGTGTGTGGCCCAGGCCCGGGGGCTCCTGTCGGTGTACTAGAGTAGGGGTACCCTAGTATCCCGAACTTGTGCACGGGCAGTTGCAGCGCCGCGCAGCAAGGCTTGCCGGACGACCGCCAGAGTCCTCCGTGGGTTCCTTTGGAGCCATTCAAGAACAAAGCATTCAAGATGAAGAGACAAGGCCCCGACAAGAGGATCCTGCCGGGAAGAGACAAGGCCCCGGCAAGAGGAGCTTGCCGGGAAGGCCAACCACGGCACTTCAATAAACTTGCCGCGATGCACCGCACGTCCCGGCAAGGTCCGGTGAGCGACAAGCTTCTGGACTCGACAAGACGACGACCCTGACAAGGTACTCGCCGGGGGCCCGCTGCCACTCTGTACCCACGCTCCAGCGCATCCACCCGCGTGTCGCCATGAGGCTTCCTCAGGGGCGCGTGGCGGGAGCCTGTGCAGCCAGGGGTACGCGGTGGCAATCAGAGATGAAGAGAAGGCCATCGTGGCAAACGGTGGCGCTCCTAACGGTCACTTTTTGCACTATTTAGGCAACTCAGACGGGCATTCAATGACCTTGTCCCCTCCCGTCAGAATTAGGTAGGGTGCACTGTGTCCACAGTAGCGGTAGCTGCACCTACCGCATCCTTTTCCATTTTTACCCTTCTAGTCTACGTTGCCACCTGTCGGTGACCCCTTGAAAGTATAAAAGGAGGCCCAAGCGCAAGGTAGAAGGGGTTCGGCTCATTCGAAACATCAGGAACACTCTCACGCTCAGTCTGGCAGCGTCCATCGCTCCTGAGCAAGAATTCAATACACACAAACAAGCAGCAGTAGGGTTTTACGCATCCGTGCGGTCCGAAGCTGGGTAAAACTGCTCGCGTGTACCGCCTCGATCCGCTCTTTGTGCGGCCTCCGCCCCCCTCCGAACCGAAAGGGGCCCGGTCCCCATAGGTGTTGGTGGATCAGTTTCCCCGATAGAGAGTGCATCTACATACCCTTGTAGATCGCTACGTAGAAGCATTCAAGTGAACGGGGTTGATGGAGTCGTACTCGTCCAGATTCAAATCACCAATGATCCTAGTGCCGAACGGATGGCACCTCCGTGTTCAACACACGTACAGCCCGGTAACGTCTCCTACGCCTTGATCCAGCAAGGGGAGAAGGAGAGGTTGGGGAAGACTCCATCCAGCAGCAGCACGACGGTGTGGTGGTGGTGGAGGAGCGTGGTACTCTAGCAGGGCTTCGCCAAGCACCGCAAGAGACGAGGAGGGAGAGGGGTAGGGCTGCGCCAAGAAGGAGAGGAACGCGTGTATGTTGGGCAGCCCAAACCTCAAGTATATATAGGGGAAGGGGAGGGGCTGCGCCCCCACCTAGGATTCCCTCCCTAGGGGTGGCGGCAGCCCCCTAGATCCCATCTAGGGGCGGCCAAGGGGAGGGGAGAGGGGGAGGCGCACCAGGGTGGGCCTTAGGGCCCATCTGCCCTAGGGTTTGCCCCCTTCCCCTCTTGGAGGCGCCTTGGGCCTTGGTGGGGGGGCGCACCAGCCCACCTGGGGCTGGTCCCCTCCCACACTTGGCCCATGCAGCCCTCCGGGGCTAGTGGCCCCACTTGGTGGACCCCCAGGACCCTCCCGGTGGTCCCGGTACGTTACCGATAAACCCCGAAACTTTTCCGGTGACCAAAACAGGACTTCCCATATATATATCTTTACCTCCGGACCATTCCGGAACTCCTCGTGACGTCCGGGATCTCATCCGAGACTCCGAACAACATTCGGTAACCACGTATATCTATTCCCTATAACCCTAGCGTCATCGAACCTTAAGTGTGTAGACCCTACGGGTTCGGGAGACATGCAGACATGACCGAGATGACTCTCCGGTCAATAACCAACAGCAGGATCTGGATACCCATGTTGGCTCCCACATGTTCCACGATGATCTCATCGGATGAACCACGATGTCAAGGACTTAATCAATCCCGTATACAATTCCCTTTGTCCAGCGGTACGATACTTGCCCGAGATTCGATCGTCGGTATCTCGATACCTTGTTCAATTTCGTTACTGGCAAGTCTCTTTTACTTGTTCCGTAACACATCATCCCGTGATCAACTCCTTGATCACATTGTGCACATTATGATGATGTCCTACCGAGTGGGCCCAGAGGTACCTCTCCGTTTACACTAAGTGACAAATCCCAGTCTCGATTTGTGCCAACCCAACAGACACTTTCGGAGATACCTGTAGTTTACCTTTATAGCCACCCAGTTACGTTGTGACGTTTGGCACACCCAAAGCACACCTACGGTATCCGGGAGTTGCACAATCTCATGGTCTAAGGAAATGATACTTGACATTAGAAAAGCTTTAGCATACGAACTACATGATCTTGTGCTAGGCTTAGGATTGGGTCTTGTCCATCACATCATTCTCCTAATGATGTGATCCCTTTATCAATGACATCCAATGTCCATGGTCAGGAAACCGTAACCATCTATTGATCAACGAGCTAGTCAACTAGAGGCTTACTAGGGACATGGTGTTGTCTATGTATCCACACATGTATCTGAGTTTCCTATCAATACAATTCTAGCATGGATAATAAACGATTATCATGAACAAGGAAATATAATAATAATCAATTTATTATTGCCTCTAGGGCATATTTCCAACAGTCTCCCACTTGCACTAGAGTCAATAATCCAGTTCACATCGATATGTGATTAACACTCAAGGTCACATCCCCATGTGACTAACACCCAAAGAGTTTACTAGAGTCAATAATCTAGTTCACATTACCATGTGATTAACACTCGATGAGTTCTGGGTTTGATCATGTTATGCTTGTGAGAGATGTTATAGTCAACGGGTCTGAACCTTTCAGATCCGTGTGTGCTTTACAAATCTCTATGTCATCTCCTAGATGCAGCTACCACGTTCTATTTGGAGCTATTCCAAATAACTGTTCTACTATACAAATCTAGTTTACTACTCAGAATAATCTGGATTAGTGTCAAAGTTTGCATCGGTGTAACCCTTCACGATGATCTCTTTTACCACCTCCATGATCGAGAAAATTCCTTAGTCCACTAGTTACTAAGGATAACTTTGACCGCTGTCCTGTGATCCATTCTTGGATCACTCTTGTACCCCTTGACTGACTCATGGCAAGGCACACTTCAGGTGCGGTACACATCATATCATACTGTAGAGCCTACGTCTAAAGCATAGGGGACGACCTTCGTCCTTCCTCTTTCTTCTGCCGTGGTCGAGCTTTAAGTCTTAACTTCATACCTTACAACTCAGGCAAGAACTCCTTCTTTGACTGATCCATCTTGAACACCTTCAAGATCATGTCAAGGTAGGTGCTCATTTGAAAGTACCATTAAGCGTTTTGATCTATCCTTATAGATCTTGATGCTCAATGTTCAAGCAGCCTAATCCAGGTTTTCCATTGAAAAACACTTTTCAAATAACTCTGCATGCTTTCCAGAAATTCTACATCATTTCCGATCAACAATATGTTAACAACATATACTCATCGGAAATTCTATAGTGCTCCCACTCACTTCTTTGGAAATATAAGTTTCTCATAAACTTTGTATACACCCAAAATCTTTGATCATCTCATCAAAGCATACATTCCAACTCCGAGATGCTTACTCCAGTCCTTAGAAGGATTGCTGGAGCTTTGCATACTTATTAGCATCTTTCAGGATTGACAAAACCTTCCGGTTGTATCACATACAACCTTTCCTCAAGAAAATCGTCGAGGAAACAATGTTTTTTGCATCCTGTCTGCAAGATTTCATAAATAATGCAGTAATTGCTAATATAATTCCAACAGACTCTTAGCATTGCTACGAGTGAGAAAGTCTCATCGTAGTTAACTCCTTGAACTTGTCGGAAAACATCTTAACGACAATCAAGCTTTCTTAATGGTGATACGTGCCATCATTGTCCGTCTTCCTTTTAAAAATCCATATGTACTCAACAGCCTTACGACCATCGAGCCGTTCCGCCAAAGTCTACACTTTGTTTTCATATATGGATCCTCTCTCGGATTATATGGCCTCGAGCCATTTTGGAATCCATGCCCACCATCGCTTCTCCATAGCTCGTAGGTTCATTGTTGTCTAGCAACATGACTTCCAAGACAGGATTACGTACCACTCTGAAGTAGTACGCATCCTTGTCATCCTACGAGGTTTGGTAGTGACTTGATCTGAAGTTTCATGATCACTATCATAAGCTTCCACTTCAATTGGTGTAGGTGCCACAGGAACAACTTCATGTGCCCTGCCACACACTAGTTGAAGAGATGGTTCAATAACCTCATCAAGTCTCCACCATCCTCCCACTCAATTCTTTCAAGAGAAACCTTTCCTCAAGAAAGGACCCAATTCCAGAAACAATCCCTATTGCTTTCGGATCTGAGACAGGAGGTATACCCAACTATTTTGGGTGTCCTATGAAGATGCATTTATCCGCTTTGGGTTCGAGCTTATCAGCCTGAAACTTTTTCACATAAGCATCGCATCCACAAACTTTTAAGAAATGACAGCTTAGGTTTCTCTAAACCATAGTTCATACGGTGTCATCTCATCGGAATTACGTGGTGCCCTATTTAAAGTGAATGTGGTTGTCTCTAATGCCCAACCCATAAACTATCGTGGTAATTCGATAAGAGACATCATGGTATGCATCATATCCAATAGGGTGCAGTTATGATGTTCGGACACACCATCACGCTATGGTGTTCCAGGCTATATTAGTTGTGAAATAATTTCCACAATGTCTTAATTTTGTGCCAAACTCGTAATTCAGATATTCATCTCTATGATCATATCATAGATCTTTTATCCTCTTGTCACGATGATCTTTCAACTTCTCCCTGAAATTACTTGAACCTTTCAATAATTCAGACTCGTGATTCATCAAGTAAATGTACTCAACATCTACTCAAATCATCTGTGAAGTAAGAACATAACGATATCCACTACACGCCTCAGCACTCATTGGACTGCATACATCAAAATGTATTACTTCCAACAAGTTGCTTTATAGTTCCATTTTACTGAAAACGAGGCTTTCAGTCATCTTGCCCATGTGGTATGATTTGCATGTCTCAAGTGATTCAAAATCAAGTGAGTCCAAACGGTCCATTTGCATGGAGTTTCTTCATGCATATACACCAATAGACATGGTTCGCATGTCTCAAACTTTTCAAAAATGAGTGAGCCCAAAGATCCATCAACATGGAGCTTCTTCATGCATTTTATACCGATATGACTTAAGTGGCAGTGCCACAAGTAGGTGGTACTATCATGACTATCTTATATCTTTTGGCATGAACATGTGTATCACTACGATCGAGATTCAATAAACCATTCATTTTAGGTGTAAGACCATTGAAGGTATTATTCAAATAAACAGAGTAACCATTATTCTCCTTAAATGAATAACCGTATTGCGATAGACGTAATCCAATCATGTCTATGCTCTACGCAAACACCAAATAACAATTATTTAGGTTTTAATACCAATCTCGATGGTAGAGGGAGCGTATGATATTTGATCAACCTTGGAAATACTTCCAACACATATCATCATCTCACCTTTTAGCTAGTCTCCGTTTATTCCGTAGCCTTTTGTTTCGAGTTACTAACACTTAGCAACCGAACCGGTATCTAATACCATGGTGCTACTAGGAGTACTAGTAAAGTACACATCTACACAATGTATATCCAATATACTTTTATCGACCTTGCCAGCCTTCTCATCTACCAAGTATCTAGGGTAATTCTGCTCTAGTGGCTGTTCCCCTTATTACAGAAGCACTTAGTCTCGGGTTTGGGTTTAACCTTGGGTTTCTTCACTAGAACAGCAGCTGATTTGCCGTTTCATGAAGTATACCTTCTTGCCCTTGCCCTTCTTGAAACTAGTGGTTTCACCAACCATCAACAATTGATGCTCCTTCTTGATTTCTACTTTTGTGGTGTTAAACATCGCGAATAACTCAAGGATCATCATATATGTCCTTGATATATTATAGTTCATCACGAAGCTCTAGCAGCTTGGTGGTAATGACTTCGGAGAACTATCACTATTTCATCTGGAAGATCAACTCCCACTTGATTCAAGAGATTGTTGTACTCAGACAATCTGAGCACAAGCTCAACAATTGAGCTTTTCTCCCTTAGTTTGCAGGCTAAGAAAATCGTCCGAGGTCTTATACCTCTTGACGTGGGCACGAGCCTAAAATCCCAATTTCAGCCCTCGAAACATCTCATATGTTTCGCGAAGTTTTAAAACGTCTTCGGTGCCTCAACTCTAAACTGTTTAACTGAACTATCACGTAGTTATCAAAATGTGTATGTCAGATGTTCGCAACATCCACAGACGACGTTCGAGGTTCAGCACACTGAGCGGTGCATTAAGGACATAAGCCTTTTACTGTCTGCATAATTGCTACTATTAACTTCAACTATTTTTTTTACTCTAGGAACATATCTAAAACAGTAGAACTGATGTGACGCCCGGGTAATCAAGCTACAGTAATCCCCGCTAATGATGCCACGTCACCTCGGTTACTGTGGATAAACTCGCGTTAGTTCGGAACCTAGTTCGAATTTCAAATTCAAAATCGAGCAAACAATAAAAGTTTTCAAAATATTAAACTTAAATGTTCGGAGTGAACCAAATAATACATAGGTAATTATGGTGGAGAAACCAAACTTTGATAAAATGTTTAAAGGCCCTAAAAGAATTAAAACAATAGTGAAAACAATTAAACAAATGCCTATTGAATATATAAAATGCTAACACTATTTTATTATGGGTTAAGAATTAATCTCGTAGTAGTTTATTGGTAAATACAAATTAGGCACTAGTGGTAATTTTATAAAACTGGAAATAAAAGAAACTACAAATAAAAAGAGACAAGAAAATATATATAAAAAGAAAAAGGAAGAAAACCCCCAGGCCAACTGGGCCTCGGCCCAGCCAGTGGCCTGCCAGGCCGGCCCAACTGGCCCAGTCGGCCACACCTTATCCCCACACCCCCCGAAAACCCTATCCCAACCACCCGCACTCCCCCCACCACATCGTTCCCACCCCCCTCCAGATCCAGATTGGATCGGGGACGAACCCCCACTTCCCCCGCGCTCCGCGCCGTCCCCCCCCCCTCTGCCCGATCTGGGCCGGGCACGACGCCCCACCCTGCCGATGCCGTCGGCGCTCCTCGCCGCCGCCTCATCCCACCTCCACCTCGCCCTCGTCGCGCGGATGCGCCCCCGATCCCTTGCCGTCGCCGGACCACCCCCCACATCATCGCGCGCCCGCGCCGTCCCGCACCCGACGCGCCCACGACTGCGCCCCGACGCCCAGCGCTCGCCGTCGCCCGGGACCACCTCGCCTGACGCCATCGTCCACGGCCTCCTCCTCACCGGACCTCCCCGCCTCGTCGCCTCCCCGACCCCGGAGGCCGCCGCTCGCCGCCCCACCGTCGCTACCTCGCCGGCGCCTCATCCCCGCCGGCCTTCTTCCTCTTCGTCGGCGTCCCCGTCAACCCCCACGAGCCCCGCTGCCCCGTCCCTACGCCCGATGTGAGCCCCGCCGCCGTGCTCGCCTCCGCCCCTCTCCTCTCCCCCTTCTGTTCCATGCCGTAAGACGCCCCCCCCCACCGCGCCGGAGCTCGCTCCGCCGTGGCCTCCCCCTGCCACTGCTCCCTACCGCCGTCGCCGTGCCCCGCCACTGCCCGCGGCGCCGTTTCCCCCCTGTCGCCTCGGCCCACCTACCTCCGCCGCCCCCTCGCTGTGCTGCTCCGGCGCCCTGCCGTGGCCGGCGCGCCCCGCCGTGGCCGGCGCACCCCCCCTGGTAGCCTGGGCGTGCGCCCAAACGGGCTAGCGCCCAGCACCCGCAGTGCCATTCGGGCGGCGCCCGTGCCCTGTGCTCGCTCGGGTGCGCCCGCACCCGGTAGCCCGCCCCGCCTTGGCCCCACGGCCCCAGAACGTTTATAGATAAAAAAAACAACAACAACAACAAAATTTGAATAAATATTAGTAATAAATAATAATAATAATAATAATAATAATTAAATTCGTTAATTAATTAATTAACTAATCCTGATTAGACTAATTAATCATTTAATTAACCTGACTAATCTACTAATTAAATTAATTAATTTAGTTAGTTAGTTATCAGTCAATGACATGCGGGACCCACTGTCAGGTTGACCAGTCAACCCTGTTGACTGCTGACGTCAGCATGACATCATGCTGATGTCATAAATCCATTTTCGAATTAATTTAAATAATTAATTAAATTCTAGAAATTAATAAAATCTTTAGAAAATCATATCTTTTAATCCGTAACTCGGATTAAAATATTTTCAACATGAAAGTTGCTCAGAACGACGAGACGAATCCGGATACGCAGCCCGTTCGTCCACCACACACCTCTAACATACCAAACACGCAACTTTCCCCCTCCGGTTCATCTGTCCGAAAACGCGAAACACCGGGAATACTTTCCCGGATGTTTCCCCCCTTCGTCGGTATCACCTACTACCGCGATTGGGCACACCTAGCATCGTTACTTGTCATGTCATGCATCGATATGCATTTGTTTGCATTGTATTCATTGTTTCTTCCCCCTCTGCTCTCCGGTAGACTACGAGACCGACGCTGGTGCTGCCCAGTTCGACTACGGAGTTGACGACCCCTCCTTCTTGCCAGAGCAACCAGGCAAGCCCCCCCCTTGATCACCAGATATCGCCTATTCTACTCTATACTGCTTGCATTAGAGTAGTGTAGCATGTTACTGCTTTCCGTTAATCCTATTCTGATGCATAGCCTGTCATTGCTGCTACAGTCATTGATACCTTACCCGCAATCCTAAATGCTTAGTATAGGATGCTAGTTTATCACCTTTGGCCCTACATTCTTGTCAGTCTGCCTTACTATACTATAGGGCCGTGATCACTCGGGAGGTGATCATAGGTATATACTATACATACATACATACTATACAGATGGTGACTAAAGTCGGGTCAGCTCGTTGAGTACCCGCAAGTGATTCGGATAAGGGGGCTGAAAGGACAGGTGGCTCCATCCTGGTAGAGGTGGGCCTGGGTTCCTGATGGCCCCCGACTGTTACTTTGTGGCGGAGCGACAGGGCAGGTTGAGACCACCTAGGAGAGAGGTGGGCCTGGCCCTGTTCGGCGTTCACGGGTATTTAACACGCTTAACGAGATCTTGGTATTTGATCTGAGTTGGCTACGAGCCTATACGCACTAACCATCTACGTGGGAGTAGTTATGGGTATCCCGGCGTCGTGGTATCAGCCAAAGCACTTCAGACATCAGCGACGGAGCGGCGCGTGCCGGATTGGAACGTAAGCCTGCTCTTGTATTAAGGGGGCTAGTTCTGCTTCTGGCCGCCCTCGCAACGTGCAGGTGTGCTATGGGCGATGGGCCCAGACCCCTGTGCGCTTAGGTTTAGACCGGCGTGCTGGCCTCTCTGTTGAGCCTAGGTGGGGCTGCGACGTGTTGATCTTCCGAGGCCGGGCATGACCCAGGAAAGTGTGTCCGGCCAAATGGGATCAAGCGTGCTGGGTAAGTTGGTGCACCCCTGCAGGGAAGTTAATCTATTCGAATAGCCGTGATCTTCGGTAACAGGACGACTTGGAGTTGTACCTTGACCTTATGACAACTAGAACCGGATACTTAATAAAACACACCCTTCCAAGTGCCAGATACAACCGTGGTCGCTCTCCCTCAGGGATATGAGGAGGGGATCGCCGGGTAGGATTATGCTATGCGATGCTACTGGAGATGCTACTTGGAGATGCTACTTGGAGATGCTACTTGGAGGACTTCAATCTACTCTCTTCTACGTGCTGCGAGACGGAGGCTGCCAGAAGCGTAGTCTTCGATAGGACTAGCTATCCCCCTTTTATTCTGGCATTCTGCAGTTTAGTCCACCGATATGGCCTCCTTACACATATACCCATGCATATGTAGTGTAGTTCCTTGCTTGCGAGTACTTTGGATGAGTACTCACGGTTGCTTTCTCCCCCCTTTTCCCCCTTTCCTTTCTTTCTGGTTGTCGCAACCAGATGCTGGAGTCCAGGAGCCAGACGCCACCGTCGACGACGACCCCTACTACACCGGAGGTGCCTACTACTACGTGCAGCCCGCTGACGACGACCAGGAGTAGTTAGGAGGATCCCAGGCAGGAGGCATGCGCCTCTTTCGATCTGTATCCCAGTTTGTGCTAGCCTTCTTAAGGCAAACTTGTTTAACTTATGTCTGTACTCAGATATTGTTGCTTCCGCTGACTCGTCTATGATCGAGCACTTGTATTCGAGCCCTCGAGGCCCCTGGCTTGTATTATGATGCTTGTATGACTTATTTATGTTTTAGAGTTGTGTTGTGATATCTTCCCGTGAGTCCCTGATCTTGATCGTACACATTTGCGTGCATGATTAGTGTACGATTGAATCGGGGGCGTCACAAGTTGGTATCAGAGCCGACTGCCTGTAGGAATCCCCCTTCCAACTCCTTGGCCGAAGTCGAGTCTAGACATTGCAAAACTTTTACTAACATGGCTGTGTGTCTTATGGGCACACGTCGCCATTGGGTGGTAGTAGGATCTTTTACTCCTCGACCTTTACTCTGGGACTCTGATCTCTCCTCTATTCGGGTTAAATGAAGTTTACTAAATCTAACAATAGGATCTCGTTATCACTTTCACCCGGAGAGCCCCTTGTTACTGATGATCGTCTGCTGCACCAGAAGACCCTGAAGATACTCTCCGCTGTTAACCCGAGAACTTGTGTTCATCGCGTTTGCAATTCCCCTTCCACCGCAAACCCTTATGGATAACTACTTGCAGTTGTTATTCTTACATTCATCCCCAGTTGGTCTTGTTATTACAAGATACCCCGTAACACTCGTCGTTGTTTGATAATCCTTTGAGCTTACTGCCCTGCTGTTCTTTGTCACCTGAATACCCCTACGGTTAATTCTCGCACTTATCGAGTATCCGCTCATCCCCCAGTTGTTCATGTGTTACACAAAAGTCTTCGAAATACCATTTGATATTCCGTAAATCCTCAGCAACCTATTGCTCTGGAATTTCTTGTTTGCTTTCATTATGATTAATCCCATAAGTATAGTAATCATATTGGCATCCTTTGTCACCATCATTTTTGAGTCCGTTGATTCAATACGTTGTGAATGTTCACAATCATCAGTCGAGTCCTAGGATTATCTTTCCGGCTCAGACGTCATTTTGATACTGAGCTGGTTCTCGACCAAACTATTTGTCGTCAATTGTGCCTCTGGTCTATCCAACTTATCCATCCTTGATCAGAGCGTCTGCTTCTGATCATTTGTTTTGGAAATCATAATTCCTTTGTTATCTAAGCATCGAATTATTCCAATGTTCTATAATATGATGCCCGTGCATTCTTTCTGGAATACCGATACTCACATCAACTCCGTTGTGGATCGCCCGATCCACTGTTGGATTATTATCCGACAGTGTCCTTCACATTTGATCACTTTGTGAGTGCTTCCCCTGATACCTAATGCCTTTGTTAAGTTGTATCCTCCGCTTGGCCAACCATACTCTGCTTTCGGGCTTGTGTTATTTACTCTTGAAACTTGTGGTATATGTTTCTAAGAAGCCACTAAGGGTTGAACATATGCTTTCTCTAGACCGTGTGAACCCGAAAGTTTTCACGAGGCATACTCTTCTGGTGCTTCGCCAGATAAAATTTCAACACTGCAACTTAATCAAACGCGAGAAGTGGATGAAAGGTTATGCATTGGAGAAGTGGGAGTCGACCTTGAACTTTGTGTTCATGCCCATGGACCCGATGTACCTCTTCTCATCGAAGCTTCTTTTAAAATTAATTATTCCCTTGATATAAGTTCATCTTATATCTGGGGTATGGCCTTTTACAATCGTGGTTCCGACCATGTTCTCCTTTAAATACCATTTTCGATGCAAGTGTAAGCACTTGTCTTCTGTGGATCAATACCCCGGTACAACCTCTACTTTGATCTGTCGTCGAGTATTACCCCATGGTATCTCGAGATTATCTTGGAACTGCATAACTTCCTATGAGTTCTTCATCAAGTACTACATACTCACTGATTACAATTTTTCATGGGCTCTGAGTTATTAAACACTCAAAGACACCGATAACTGAACCGAGTCCGCATTACGGTTCAACAACTCTTACTAATATTCTTTACTTACGAGTTTGTACCCGATCATGTCATTCCTAGCCTGATCGGCCATATCATTACCATGCTAAATTTTAACTGTGCTACCTGGTCCTTAATCCCGGAGCACAACTTTTGACAATGAGCTAAGCTTACGTCGATCTTCCTCGTCATATCAGTTCGCCTTGAACAACAATCTTGATTTCAAGTTTGTGTCGTACCTATGGTTCCAATAACCTCTTGCTTCATCATTCTTTTGACTTGATGTGATCGCGGATCGATTACATCTTCGTGGAATCTCTCGACAAATGTGTCATGATCACCATCTGCATTCTGATGCTCTTCCAGGATATCAATTGAATTAATGATGAGAAATACCATCCTTGCCCTCGATGATTTGTGTTGTCATCGACCTCTTTATTGCGTTCCCTCCAACAAAAACTTGTTTGTGTTCCGTGTTATACCTCGAGTTCCTTGCTACCTAGCATTTGTTCTTCTTTACCATGGAGTATTACCATCTTTTATGTCAAGAAGGTCGTGAGGATTACTCCACCTCTTAAGAATTCTTGGTATGGTGATACTTCTCACCCTCACCATTCTTTCTTGGTACCCGTGTTGTTTCTAACCGGAATACCGACAATTGAACTATGAGGTGTGAATTCAAAACTTCTAGCAACCCTATTGCTTTGAAGTAATGGTCGAGTTTCATTCTAATTCTTTTGTTCGTCAAGTCACCACTCTAACATTAATCGTGCAACCCAACCCATATTCGGGTGCACCTTTCAACCAAGGTTTAATTGAATATGTTTCCTCGAGCATACATCATTATACCATTTGATCTGACAAATGTTATCTCCTTGTTCACATAATTGTGGAAATCCATCTTGTCGGAAATCTCGATGGATTATCGCCGAGCCCATCAGCCACCTCCTCCTCTCCTTGGTTTAATGATGAACTATTGTTTCAGGAACCCACTCCCATAGTTCATTTCCTGAGAATCCTGAAATGTCATTTCGTCTATTTGTG
The DNA here is from genome assembly GCF_018294505.1 of Triticum aestivum. NCBI lineage: Eukaryota > Viridiplantae > Streptophyta > Magnoliopsida > Poales > Poaceae > Triticum > Triticum aestivum. The sequence goes on along the minus strand of NC_057809.1, from coordinate 376,720,315 downwards.
TTGCACCTTTTATTCTCGGACATCCTGAGTCTGAGGTATCATTACACCAATCGTATCTGAATCTCGGTCAGATATGATGGTTGGGACAACTTTCCAAGAGTTATGTTGTTGGCCCTTTGATGACCTGGTAACAGGATGTCATGCCTAGCACCCCCCCCTGGCTGGAGGACCTATCGTTATAATTTCTTTTGCAAGGACAACCATTCTTCCTGGAGGAAATGGTAAGACCTATTTTATAAGTTGTTCCTCGTGGATCCTTTTTGTTTTCAAAGTTTGATCTTCCTGTTGACCATGTCAATGCTATCTCGAAGCATGTCTGTGGTACTCCGATTTTCGACAAGAACATTTGAAGCCCAATGCTAAATGTTTTCTTGCTCAATTATCCAGACACCGTTGTATGGGTAATACCATGAAATCCCTTACCCTTACCTTAATGGTTTTCTACTTTCTATCCTGTCATGTACATCATGCTCCGCTTGCCCTTGGAAAGGATATACCCCTAAAATAGGTGTTTAAACACATTCCCCTTTCCATTGAGTTGTTAATCTGATAAACACCTTTTCCTTTCCATTGTTTTGTCTAAACTTTCTGGTGATCATTATGAACTAAGCAGTATTAATCCCCTGCTTATGTTAACACCTCAGAGTGCAATTCTGTCAGTAAGGCCCTGTTACTTTTGTTGATGACATTCCGGTAGCCACCAATGGACGAGAACCTTGCCTATTGGTCCGCCTCGTTCAACGAGCAGGAAAATGGTTCTCTTCGTCCCTCGCCCTTGGTACCGACGTGGTTGCTGACATATAACTGACAGGCTAACCTCTGACACTTGCATGATCGTGCAAGACATCACCGCCTTCCTACTTTTAACCCACATGGTGGGCCCATAACCCACAGTTCCACAGGATCGAAACCAGACTCTCCTGTACAACCTGATGTCAAAGTTATTCCTCGTGCTTGACTTTGTATGTAATTCACGGGCCACTTGCCTGTTGATCTATTCTGGTATCAGACACAATACTTATTCCCGTTGCTCTGAACCCCTTTCGCACTCTGCTTCAGGCAATGAATGATTGCCTATCCGCTTGAAACTTCTATTACACCATCTTACATTGCTCGCGATGTGTGTCATTTGTTCAACTCGAGAGATACTCATATGTTCATTCTTGGGATACCCCCAGATGAATTTCCCTTATAACATCCTATCATTGTAGAGCTGCCCCTTACCTATTCGTAAGTACGATGGAGTTCCCCGAAGAAAGGACGACAACTTCATCATGATGCTTTGGAATAAAGAATTGAAGACATCAACGAAAGGGATTAACTTCTTCGAGAAGATCCAATTGAATAACCAGGACTTTCCCCCTTTACTCCCCTCTTAAATCTCGGGACGAGATTTCTTGTAGTGGAGGAGAATTGTGACGCCCGGGTAATCAAGCTACAGTAATCCCCGCTAATGATGCCACGTCACCTCGGTTACTGTGGATAAACTCGCGTTAGTTCGGAACCTAGTTCGAATTTCAAATTCAAAATCGAGCAAACAATAAAAGTTTTCAAAATATTAAACTTAAATGTTCGGAGTGAACCAAATAATACATAGGTAATTATGGTGGAGAAACCAAACTTTGATAAAATGTTTAAAGGCCCTAAAACAATTAAAACAATAGTGAAAACAATTAAACAAATGCCTATTGAATTTATAAAATGCTAACACTATTTTATTATGGGTTAAGAATTAATCTCGTAGTAGTTTATTGGTAAATACAAATTAGGCACTAGTGGTAATTTTATAAAACTGGAAATAAAAGAAACTACAAATAAAAAGAGACAAGAAAATATATATAAAAAGAAAAAGGAAGAAAACCCCCAGGCCAACTGGGCCTCGGCCCAGCCAGTGGCCTGCCAGGCCGGCCCAACTGGCCCAGTCGGCCACACCTTATCCCCACACCCCCCGCAAACCCTATCCCAACCACCCGCACTCCCCCCCCCCACATCGTTCCCACCCCCCTCCCGATCCAGATTGGATCGGGGACGAACCCCCACTCCCCCCTCGCTCCGCGCCGTCCCCCCCCCTCTGCCCGATCTGGGCCGGGCACGACGCCCCACCCTGCCGATGCCGCCGGCGCTCCTCGCCGCCGCCTCATCCCACCTCCACCTCGCCCTCGTCGCGCGGATGCGCCCCCGATCCCTTGCCGTCGCCGGACCCCCCCCCATCATCGCGCGCCCGCGCCGTCCCGCACCCGACGCGCCCACGACCGCGCCCCGACGCCCAGCGCTCGCCGTCGCCCGGGACCACCTCGCCTGACGCCATCGTCCACGGCCTCCTCCTCACCGGACCTTCCCGCCTCGTCGCCTCCCCGACCCCGGAGGCCGCCGCTCGCCGCCCCACCGTCGCTACCTCGCCGGCGCCTCATCCCCGCCGGCCTTCTTCCGCTTCGTCGGCGTCCCCGTCAACCCCCACGAGCCCCGCTGCCCCGTCCCTACGCCCGATGTGAGCCCCACCGCCGTGCTCGCCTCCGCCCCTCTCCTCTCCCCCTTCTGTTCCATGCCGTAGGACGCCCTCCCCCCACCGCACCGGAGCTCGCTCCGCCGTGGCCTCCCCCTGCCACTTCTCCCTACCGCCGTCGACGTGCCCCGCCACTGCCCCGTGGCGCCGTTTCCCCCCTGTCGCCTCGGCCCACCTACCTCCACCGCCCTGCCGTGGCCGACGCGCCCCGCCGTGGCCGGCGCACCCCCCTGGTAGCCTGGGCGTGCGCCCAAACGGGCTAGCGCCCAGCACCCGCAGTGCCATTTGGGCGGCGCCCGTGCCCTGTGCTCGCTCGGGTGCGCCCGCACCCGGTAGCCCGCCCCGCCTTGGCCCCATGGCCCTATGACACTTGGGGCCCACGGCCCCAGAACATTTATAGATAAAAAAACAACAACAACAACAAAATTTGAATAAATATTAGTAATAATTAATAATTAATAATTAATAATTAATAATTAAATTCGTTAATTAATTAATTAACTAATCCTGATTAGACTAATTAATCATTTAATTAACCTGACTAATCTACCAATTAAATTAATTAATTTAGTTAGTTAGTTATCAGTCAATGACATGCGGGACCCACTGTCAGGTTGACCAGTCAACCCTGTTGACTGCTGACATCAGCATGACATCATGCTGATGTCATAAATCCATTTTCGAATTAATTTAAATAATTAATTAAATTCCAGAAATTAATAAAATCTTTAGAAAATCATATCTTTTAATCCGTAACTTGGATTAAAATATTTTCAACATGAAAGTTGCTCAGAACGACGAGACGAATCCGGATACGCAGCCCGTTCGTCCACCACACACCTCTAACATACCAAACACGCAACTTTCCCCCTCCGGTTCATCTGTCCGAAAACGCGAAACACCGGGAATACTTTCCCGGATGTTTCCCCCCTTCGTCGGTATCACCTACTACCGCGATTGGGCACACCTAGCATCGTTACTTGTCATGTCATGCATCGATATGCATTTGTTTGCATTGTATTCATTGTTTCTTCCCCCTCTTCTCTCCGGTAGACTACGAGACCGACGCTGCTGCTGCCCAGTTCGACTACGGAGTTGACGACCCCTCCTTCTTGCCAGAGCAACCAGGCAAGCCCCCCCCCTTGATCACCAGATATCGCCTATTCTACTCTATACTGCTTGCATTAGAGTAGTGTAGCATGTTACTGCTTTCCGTTAATCCTATTCTGATGCATAGCCTGTCATTGCTGCTACAGTCATTGATACCTTACCCGCAATCCTAAATGCTTAGTATAGGATGCTAGTTTATCATCATTGGCCCTACATTCTTGTCAGTCTGCCTTGCTATACTATTGAGCCGTGATCACTCGGGAGGTGATCACGGGTATATACTATACATACATACATACTATACAGATGGTGACTAAAGTCGGGTCAGCTCGTTGAGTACCCGCAAGTGATTCGGATAAGGGGGCTGAAAGGACAGGTGGCTCCATCCCGGTAGAGGTGGGCCTGGGTTCCTGATGGCCCCTGACTGTTACTTTGTGGCGGAGCGACAGGGCAGGTTGAGACCACCTAGGAGAGAGGTGGGCCTGGCCCTGTTCGGCGTTCGCGGGCATTTAACACGCTTAACGAGATCTTGGTATTTGATCTGAGTTGGCTACGAGCCTATACGCACTAACCATCTACGTGGGAGTAGTTATGGGTATCCCGGCGTCGTGGTATCAGCCGAAGCACTTCAGACGTCAGCGACGGAGCGGCGCGCGCCGGATTGGAACGTAAGCCTGCTCTTGTATTAAGGGGGCTAGTTCTGCTTCTGGCCGCGTACGCAACGTGCAGGTGTGCTCAGGGCGATGGGCCCAGACCCCTGCGCGCTTAGGTTTAGACCGGCGTGCTGGCCTCTCCGTTGAGCCTAGGTGGGGCTGCGACGTGTTGATCTTCCGCGGCCGGGCATGACCCAGGAAAGTGTGTCCGGCCAAATGGGATCAAGCGTGCTGGGTAAGTTGGTGCACCCCTGCAGGGAAGTTAATCTATTCGAATAGTCGTGATCTTCGGTAACAGGACGACTTGGAGTTGTACCTTGACCTTATGACAACTAGAACCGGATACTTAATAAAACACACCCTTCCAAGTGCCAGATACAACCGGTGGTCGCTCTCCCTCAGGGATATGAGGAGGGGATCGCCGGGTAGGATTATGCTATGCGATGCGACTGAGATGCTACTTGGAGATGCTACTTGGAGATGCTACTTGGAGGACTTCAATCTACTCTCTTCTACGTGCTGCGAGACGGAGGCTGCCAGAAGCGTAGTCTTCGATAGGACTAGCTATCCCCCTTTATTCTGGCATTCTGCAGTTCAGTCCACTGATATGGCCTCCTTACACATATACCCATGCATATGTAGTGTAGTTCCTTGCTTGCGAGTACTTTGGATGAGTACTCACGGTTGCTTTCTCCCCCCTTTTCCCCCTTTCCTTTCTTCTGGTTGTCGCAACCAGATGCTGGAGTCCAGGAGCCAGACGCCACCGTCGACGACGACCCCTACTACACCGGAGGTGCCTACTACTACGTGCAGCCCGCTGACGACGACCAGGAGTAGTTAGGAGGATCCCAGGCAGGAGGCCTGCGCCTCTTTCGATCTGTATCCCAGTTTGTGCTAGCCTTCTTAAGGCAAACTTGTTTAACTTATGTCTGTACTCAAATATTGTTGCTTCCGCTGACTCGTCTATGATCGAGCACTTGTATTCGAGCCCTCGAGGCCCCTGGCTTGTATTATGATGCTTGTATGACTTATTTATGTTTTAGAGTTGTATTGTGATATATTCCCGTGAGTCCCTGATCTTGATCGTACACATTTGCGTGCATGATTAGTGTACGATTGAATCGGGGGCGTCACATCTGAAGCGCGAGTTACGACATAATTTGCGAAGACCTTTTGACTATGTTCAGGATAATTAAGTTCATCTTATGAACTCCCACTCAGATAGACATCCCCCTAGCCATCTAAGTGATTACATGATCCAAGTCAACTATGCCGTGTCCGATCATCACGTGAGACGGACTAGTCAACATCGGTGAACATCTTCATGTTGATCGTATCTACCATACGACTCATGCTCGACCTTTCGGTCTCTTGTGTTCCGAGGCCATGTCTGTACATGCTAGGCTCGTCAAGTCAACCTAAGTGTTTTGCATGTGTTCCGAGGCCATGTCTGTACATGCTAGGCTCGTCAACACCCATTGTATTGAACGTAAGAATCTATCACACCCGATCATCACGTGGTGCTTCGAAACGACGAACTTTCGCAATGGTGCACAGTTAGGGGGAACACTTTCTTGAAATTTTAATGAGGGATCATCTTATTTACTACCGTCGTTCTAAGAAAATAAGATGCAAAAACATGATAAACATCACATGCAATCAAAAGGTGACATGATATGGCCATCATCACTTTGCTCCTTTTGATCTCCATCTTCGGGGCTCCATGATCATCATCGTCACCGGCATGACACCATGATCTCCATCATCGTGTTTTCATGAAGTTGTCTCGCCAACTATTACTTCTACTACTACAGCTAACGGTTAGCAATAAAGTAAAGTAATTACATGGCGTTGTTCATTGACACGCAGGTCATATAATAAATAAAGACAACTCCTATGGCTCCTGCCGGTTGTCATACTCATCGACATGCAAGTCGTGATTCCTATTACAAGAACATGATCAATCTCATACATCACATATCATTCATCACATTCTTCTTGGCCATATCACATCACATAGCATACCCTGCAAAAACAAGTTAGACGTCCTCTAATTGTTGTTTGCATGTTTTACGTGGCTGCTATGGGTTTCTAGCAAGAACGTTTCTTACCTACGCAAAAACCACAACGTGATATGCCAATTGCTATTTACCCTTCATAAGGACCCTTTTCATCGAATCCGATCTGACTAAAGTGGGAGAGACAGACACCTGCCAGCCACCTTATGCAACTAGTGCATGTTAGTCGGTGGAACCGGTCTCACGTAAGCGTATGTGTAAGGTTGGTCCGGGCCGCTTCATCCCACAATGCCGCCGAATCAAGATTGGACTAGTAACGGTAAGCATATTGAACAAAATCAATGCCCACAACTACTTTGTGTTCTACTCGTGCATAGAAACTATGCATAGACCTAGCTCATGATGCCACTGTTGGGGAACGTAGCAGAAATTTAAAATTTTCCTACGTGTCACCAAGATCTATCTATGGAGAAACCAGCAACGAGGGGAAGGAGAGTGCATCTACATACCCTTGTAGATCGCTACACGGAAGCGTTCAAGTGAACGGGGTTGATGGAGTCGTACTCATCGTGATTCAAATCACCGATGATTGTAGTGCCGAACGGAGGGCACCTCCGTGTTCAACACACGTACAGCCCGGTGACGTCTCCTACGCCTTGATCCAGCAAGGGGAGAAGGAGAGGTTGGGGAAGACTCCATCCAGCAGCAGCACGGCGGCGTGGTGGTGGTGGAGGAGCGTGGTACTCCAGCAGGGCTTCGCCAAGCACTGCAAGAGACGAGGAGGGAGAGGGGTAGGGCTGCGCGAAGAAGGAGAGGAACTCGTGTATGTTGGGCAGCCCAAACCTCAAGTATATATAGGGGAAGGGGAGGGGCTGTGCCCCCACCTAGGGTTCCCTCCCTAGGGGTGGCGGCAGCCCCCTAGATCCCATCTAGGGGCGGCCAAGGGGAGGGGCGAGGGGGAGGCGCACCAGGGTGGCCTTAGGGCCCATCTGCCCTAGGGTTTGCCCCCTTCCCCTCTTGGAGGCGCCTTGGGCCTTGGTGGGGGGGCGCACCAGCGCACCTGGGGCTGGTCCCCTCCCACACTTGGCCCATGCAGCCCTCCGGGGCTAGTGGCCCCACTTGGTGGACCCCCAGGACCCTCCCGGTGGTCCCAGTACGTTACTGATAAACCCCGAAACTCTTCCGGTGACCAAAACAGGATTTCCCATATATAAATCTTTACCTCTGGACCATTCTGGAACTCCTCGTGACGTCCGGGATCTCATCCGGGACTCCGAACAACATTCGGTAACCACGTATATCTATTCCCTATAACCCTAGCGTCATCGAACCTTAAGTGTGTAGACCCTACGGGTTCGGGAGACATGCAGACATGACCGAGATGACTCTCCGGTCAATAACCAACAGCGGGATCTGGATACCCATGTTGGCTCCCACATGTTCCACGATGATCTCATCGGATGAACCACGATGTCAAGGACTTAATCAATCTCGTATACAATTCCCTTTGTCCAGCGGTACGATACTTGCCCGAGATTCGATCGTCGGTATCCCGATACCTTGTTCAATCTCGTTACTGGCAAGTCTCTTTTACTCGTTCTGTAACACATCATCCCGTGATCAACTCCTTGATCACATTGTGCACATTATGAAGATGTCCTACCGAGTGGGCCCAGAGATACCTCTCCATTTACACGGAGTGACAAATCCCAGTCTGGATTCATGCCAACCCAACAGACACTTTCGGAGATACCTGTAGTGTACCTTTATAGCCACCCAGTTACGTTGTGACGTTTGGCACACCCAAAGCACTCCTATGGTATCCGGGAGTTGCACAATCTCATGGTCTAAGGAAATGATACTTGACATTAGAAAAGCTTTAGCATACGAACTACATGATCTTGTGCTAGGCTTAGGATTGGGTCTTGTCCATCACATCATTCTCCTAATGATGTGATCCCGTTATCAATGACATCCAATGTCCATGGTCAGGAAACCGTAACCATCTATTCATCAACGAGCTAGTCAACTAGAGGCTTACTAGGGACATGGTGTTGTCTATGTATCCACACATGTATCTGAGTTTCCTATCAATACAATTCTAGCATGGATAATAAACGATTATCATGAACAAGGAAATATAATAATAATCAATTTATTATTGCCTCTAGGGCATATTTCCAACAGATTCCCCCACAATTAATCTCTAAATTCTGATTTGCGAGGATCCCTTATACTACCCCATTGTGGAAGTTTGCAAGCAGTGGTAAAATCCTCTAAGTCCATAGTGTAAGATTTATTATAAAGATCAAACATGACAGTTGGAGAATTACATGAAGTTGAAAATTCAAACCTCCTCACAAAGGTACTGGTGAGGTTGTGATACTAGCTGCACTTCTCTTCCTCGAAGCTCACAAGATCAGTGTTACGCAAAATATGCGTTGAATTATTCCTTAATTCCCGCTCGATCCATAAAGTTCTCAGAAGGCCATTCACAAGGACGCACTGGAGCGTCTCTTGGTGGCTTGTCATCAGCATCACGCATTGCAAGCCTGGGTCCTTGCTTCCTTGAAGAACCACCTTGGAACATTTTCCTAAGCATATTTCTTCCTCTGAAAAATTCTGAAAATTTTAGTAACTTCAAAATAAAAGTAAACCAAACTCAATAATATTGATAGCAACTACTCCTACAAGTGCCTTGGGCCTATATCATGCATCAAAACTACTTTTGACCATATAAATTTGACATGCAAGCTCAAGAATAGGGTCACCTAAGCAGCAAAAATTTGCAATGAATAAAGCACTAGAACAAAAACTAATTGGACCAATGGAGGAGTCACATACCAAGGAACAATCTCCCCAAGCAGTTTTGTGAGAGGTGCTTTGAGCAAGGAGATCGAAAATGGCAGCAAAACGAGCTTGTACTCGGGTTTGAGCTGGATATTCGTGTTTGGGGGAGGAAGGAGTGTATGGGTGAAAGGATAAGTGGAGGAGGGCCACCGTGGGCCCACGAGGCAGGGGGCGTGCCCTCCACCCTCGTGGGCAGGTGGTTGACCCCCCTGGTGTGTTCTTTGTGCCAAATATTCTCAAATATTCTAGAAAAAATCATATTTAAATTTCAGGGCATTTGGAGAACTTTTATTTTCGAGGTATTTTTATATTGCATGTATAATCAGATAACAGAGAGAAAAATATTTATTTTTATTTTATTTAATATAAATAACAAAAAGTAAAAGTGGGGTACAGAAGGTTGTGCCTTCTAGTTTCATCGATCTCATGATCATCAAAAGGAATCCATTAACAAGGTTGATCAAGTCTTGTTAACGAACTCATTCCGAATAACATGGAACCGGAGAAATTTCGAATAACACTATGTTACCTCAACGGGGATATGCACATCCCCAATAATAAGAATATCATATTTCTTCTTGATATTAGGAAGAGGAAATTCAAAACCTCCAAATATAATCGATGGAATTTTTCCAATAGAGTTGATACTATGAACTTGAGGTTGTTTCCTTGGAAAGTGTACCGTATGCTCATTACCATTAACGTGAAAAGTGACATTGCCTTTAGTGCAATGAATAACAGCCCCTGCAGTATTCAAAAAGGGTCTTCCAAGAATAATAGACATACTATCATCCTCGGGAATATCAAGAATAACAAAGTCCGTTAAAATAGTAACGTTTGCAACTACAACAGGCACATCCTCACAAATACCGACAAGTATAGCAGTTGATTTATCAGCCATTTGCAAAGATATTTCAGTAGGTGTCAACTTATTCAAATCAAGTCTATGATATAAAGAGAGAGGCATGACACTAACACTGGCTCCAAGATCACATAAAGTAGTTTTAACATAGTTTCTTTTAATGGAGCATGGTATAGTGGGTACTCCTGGATCTCCAAGTTTCTTTGTATTCCACCCTTAAAGGTATAATTACCAAGCATGGTGGAAATTTTAGCTTCCAGTACCTTTCTTTTATTTGTAATAATATCTTTCATGTACTTAACATAAGGATTGGTTTTGAGTATATCAGTTAATCGCATATGCAAAAAGATAGGTCTAATCATTTCAGCAAAGCGCTCAAAATCCTCATCATCCTTTTTCTTGGATGGTTTGGGAGGAAAAGGCATGGGTTTCTGAACCCATGGTTCTCTTTCTTTACCATGTTCCCTAGCAACAAAGTCTTTTTTATCATAACGTTGATTCTTTGATTGTGGGTTTTCAAGATCAACAACATGTTCAATTTCTATGTCATTATCGTTACTAGGTTGAGCATCATTATGAACATTATCATTAACATTACCACTAGTTTCAGGTTCATTACCAGATTGTGTTTCAGCATCAGAAATAGAAATATCATTTGGATTCTTAGGTGTTTCAGTGATAGGTTCACTATAAGCATGCAAAGTCCTATAATTTTTGTTTTTCTTCTTTTTAGAAGAACTAGGTACATCTATATTATTTCTCTGAGAATCTTGCTCAATTCTCTTAGGATGGCCTTCATGATACAAAGGTTCCTGAGTCATTTTACCACCTCTAGTCATAACTCTAACAACATTATCATTATCTTTACTATTCAATTCATTGAGCAAATCATTTTGAGCTTTAAGTACTTGTTCTACTTGAGTGGTAACCATAGAAGCATGTTTACTAATAAGTTTAAGTTCACCTTTAACATTAGCCATATAATCACCCAAGTGTTCAAGAATATTTGAATTGTATTTCAATTGTCTACCAAAATAAGCATTAAAATCTTCTTGCTTAGCCATAAATTTATCAAACTCATCTAAGCATGGGCTAGCAAATTTAGTAAATGGGATTTCAGCTTTATCATATCTATAGAGAGAATTTACCTTTACTACCTGTGTCGGGTTATCAAGACCATGAGTTTCTTCAATAGGTAAAGGATTAAAATTATATGTTTCTTCAACAGGCGGTAAATTAAGACCATGTATTTCTTCAATAGGAGGTAATTCTTAACGTCTTCAGCTTTAATACCTTTTTCTTTCATAGATTTCTTTGCCTCTTGCATATCTTCAGGACTGAGAAATATAATACCCCTTTTCTTCGGAGTTGGTTTAGGAATAGGCTCAGGAATTGGCTCCGGAGGTGTCCAATTATTTTCATTTGTCAACATATTATTCAATAGAATTTCAGCTTCATCCAGTGTTCTTTCCCTAAAAACAGAACCAGCACAACTATCCAGGTAATCTCTGGAGGCATCGGTTAGTCCATTATAAAAGATATCAAGTATTTCATTTTTCTTAAGAGGATGATCTGGCAAAGCATTAAGTAATTGGAGAAGCCTCCCCCAAGCTTGTGGGAGACTCTCTTCTTCAATTTGCACAAAATTATATATATCCCTTAAAGCAGCTTATTTCTTATGAGCAGGGAAATATTTAACAGAGAAGTAACAAATCATATCCTGGGGACTACGCACACAACCAGGATCAAGAGAATTAAACCATATCTTGGCATCACCCTTTAATGAGAACTGAAATATTTGAAGGATATAAAAGTAGCGAGTTCTCTCATCTTTAGTAAACAGGGTAGCTATATCATTCAATTTAGTAAGATGTGCCACAACAGTTTCAGATTCATAACCATGAAAAGGATCAGATTCAACCAAAGTAATTATATCAGGATCAACAGAGAATTCATAATCCTTATCAGTAACAAAGATAGGTGAAGTAGCAAAAGCAGGGTCAGGTTTCATTCTAGCATTTAGAGATTGCTTACTCCATTTAGCTAATAACCTTTTGAGTTCATTTCTATTTTTGCAAGCTAAAATAGCTAAAGAAGCTTCTTGATCAAAAACATAACCCTTAGGAATAACAAGTGATTCTTCATCATCATCACTTTCATCAGTATCACCAGATTCAATATTTTCAATTTCTCTAGCCCTAGCAAGTTGTTCATCAAGAAAATCACTAAGTGGCATAGTAGTATCAGGCATAGAGGTAGTTTCATCATAAGTATCATGCATAGCAGAAGTGGCATCATCAATAACATGCGACATATCAGAACGAATAGCAGAAGCAGGTGTAGGTGTCGCAAGCTTACTCAAACCAGAAGGTGAATCAAGTGCAGAGCTAGATGGCAGTTCCTTACCTCCCCTCGTATTTGAGGGATAGATCTTGGTTTGTGGATCTCTCAAGTTCTTCATAATGATAAGCAGATATTTATCCCAAGTGACTCAAAGAATAGAGCTATGCTCCCCAGCAACGGCGCCAGAAAATAGTCTTGATAACCCGCAAGTATAGGGGATCGCAACAGTTTTCGAGGGTAAAGTATTCAATCCAAATTTATTGATACGACACAAGGGGAGCCAAAGAATACTCTCAAGTATTAGCAGCTGAGTTGTCAATTTAACCACACCTGGAAACTTAATATCTCCAGCAAAGTATTTAGTAGCAAAGTAATATGATAGTAGTGATAACGGTAACAAAAGGTAATGGTAGTAAAAGCAATGCTTTTGGTATTTTGTAGTGATGATAGCAATAGCAACGGGAAAGTAAATAAGAGAAGAACAATATGTGGAATGCTCGTAGGAAATGGATCGGTAATGGATAATTATGCCGGATGTGGTTCATCATGTAACAGTCATAACCTAGGGTGACACAGAACTAGCTCCAGTTCATTGATATAATGTAGGCATGTATTCCGAATATAGTCATACGTGCTTATGGAAAAGAACTTGCATGACATCTTTTGTCCTACCCTCCCGTGGCAGCGGGGTCCTTACGGAAACTAAGGGATATTAAGGCCTCCTTTTAATAGAGAACCGGAACAAAGCATTAACACATAGTGAATACATGAACTCCTCAAACTACGGTCATCACCGGTAAGTATCCCGATTATTGTCACTTCGGGGTTAGCGGTTCATAACACATAATACGTGACTATAGACTTGCAAGATAGGATCAAGAACACTCATATATTGATGAAAACATAATAGGTTCAGATGTGAAATCATGGCACTCGGGCCCTAGTGACAAGCATTAAGCATAGAAAAGTCATAGCAACATCAATTTCAGAACATAGTGGACACTAGGGATCAAACCCTAACAAAACTAACTCGATTACATGATAGATCCCATCCAACCCATCACCGTCCAGCAAGCCTACGATGGAATTACTCACGCATGGCGGTGAGCATCATGAAATTGGTGATGGAGGATGGTTGATGATGACGATGGCCACGGATTCCCCTCTCCGGAGCCCCAAACGGACTCCAGATTAGCCCTCCCGAGAGGTTTTAGGGCTTGGCGGCGGCTCCGTATCGTAAAACGCGATGATTTCTTCTCTCTGATTTTTTTCTCCCCGAAACACAATATATAGAGTTGGAGTTGGAGTCGGAGGAGCTCCAGGGGGCCCACGAGGTAGGGGGGCGCGCCCTAGGGGGGCAGGCGCGCCCCCACCCTTGTGGAGAGGTGTTGGCCCCCCTGGCCTACATCTTTTGCAGGTATTTTTCATATTTTCTCAAAAGTCGCTTCGTGAAGTTTCAGATCATTCCGAGAATGTTTGCTCCTGCACATAAATAACACCATGGTAATTCTGCTGAAAACAACGTCAGTCCGGGTTAGTTCCATTCAAATCATGCAAGTTAGAGTCCAAAACAAGGGCAAAAGTGTTTGGAAAAGTAGATATGTTGGAGACGTATCACCCATCAATATAATCCTTAATAGGGCAAACTTCTCCGATATAGTGTAGTCGGGAGAACTCAAAAAGATAATAGGACTATCATGCGTGAGTGCAATAGCAATAATTTCATGTTTAACATAAGGAACTATAGCCTTATTGGGCCTTACTGGAATAGAGGATAGGAAGGCCAAGGAGGAGGGCGCCCCCCTAGCCCAATCCGAATTGGGTGGGGGGCCGGCCCCCCTTCCTTCTTTCTCTCTCCCCCTTCCTTCTCTCCTACTCCTACTAGGGAAAGGGGGGATCCTACTCCCGATGGGAGTAGGACTCCCCCTAGGGCGCGCCATAGAGAGGGCCGGCCCTCCCCTCCTCCAATCCTTTATATATGGGGGAGGGGGGCACCCCATAGACACACAAGTTGATCTCTTAGCCATGTGCGGTGCCCCCTCCATAGATTTCCACCTCGGTCATATAGTTGTAGTGCTTAGGCGAAGCCCTGCGGCGGCAACTTCATCATCACTGTCATCACGCCGTCGTGCTGACGAAGCTCTCCCCCAACACTCAGCTGGATCTAGAGTTCATGGGACGTCACCGAGCTGAACGTGTGCAGATCACGAAGGTGTCGTACCTTCGGTGCTAGGATCGGTCGGATCGTAAAGACGTACGACTACATCAACCGCGCTGCCATAACGCTTCCGCTTACGGTCTATGAGGGTACGTGGACAATACTCTCCCCTCTCGTTGCTATGCATCACCTAGATGGATCTTGTGTGTGCGTAGGAAAATTTTGAAATTACTGCAGCCTCTTCCTCCAGGCACCCACGCGGTGTCGCCCACTGCGCCGTCCGAAGCAGAGCGAACTGCGGCCCTGATTCGTCGATGCCTCATCGACCGGGTGCAATGCCTCATCTTGCCACACCTCACTCGCCTGACCTACCACCACGCTGGACGACCCCGCCTCCTCTGCCACTTTTGGTTTGTCACTATTAGCAAAAAAATCTGAAACTTCTCTTATCTACGCCTCCTTCTTTGGTAAGATCCTAAGAGGTGGCTCAAATGCTAACCTCATTGACATTATGCTATTTGTCCTTACAGCACAAACAAAAGATTTAGAGGCCCAGGTTCGTGATGCATCTATGGATGAGGTTTTGAATTTTTTCAATATGAGACAATATTGGTTTTCTCCTATTGTTCTCTTCTTATTTTGCACCACCCATCATCCTTATCATGGTTTGTTACACAACATGGTGGCTCAACATGCTTGAATGGCGTGGTGATAGCAAGGAATTCAGGTGTCGCCTCTCTCTTTCTCCATTGATAAGACATGGTTACAGATATGTACTGCATACTACAATACTACCTGTTAGGTCACAAGACGTAGATCTGACCTTAATTTGTTTGTCGCTTCAGTCCGAGAAGATTCATTATTTTTCCTTTTGTTTCATGTTTTATTGAGGATTTTTCTAACAAAGTTGAGTGATCTAGGTAAATATAAGAGGTTGAATCGCCCAACACACAATGCCATTATCTTCACAACTCGATATTCTAACCCCTGTACCCCCTGCAATGGACGAATATATTGATTAGAATGAACTTTTGGTATACTAACAAAAGGCTTGGTTAATATTATTACCATCGATTCCCAACTGATAATATTTAAACATTTTGTTATCTGTAATGAACTTCTCTTGGATGACCTGATAAGGAGGTGAATAGTTGAAGAAACTATAGTAGTTATTGATAATTCTGTGTCTCTTGGAAAAAGATTCAGTTCAAAATACACTATAAATAACATTTAAACTCATGTTGTATCCTTGAAGAGTTGATTTATCTACTTTGGCTTGTTTGCCTACTTTAGTGACCGATTCGTTGCTCGGTGGAGACTAGCACTGCGGTTGTGCATAGCACGCATAGCATTCTCATCCATGGGACCTGTCGGCCAGTGGGGAATGACTGAAATAAATTGTGCTGGTTCATGTGGCTGACCAGTGAAGAAAAATCACATGTTTTTGTTGGTTGAGGTTGCTAAAGGAAATATGCCCTAGAGGCAATAATAAAGTTGTTATTTATATTTCCTTATATCATGATAAATGTTTATTATTCATGCTAGAATTGTATTAACCGGAAACTTAGTACATGTGTGAATATATAGACAAACAGAATGTCACTAGTATGCCTCTACTTGATTAGCTCGTTGAATCAATGACGGTTATGTTTCCTAACCATAGACATGAGTTGTCATTTGATTCGCAAGATCACATCATTAGAGAATGATGTGATTGACTTGACCCATCTGTTAGCTTAGCACGATGATCGTTTAGTTTGTTGCTATTGCTTTCTCCATAACTTATACATGTTCCTATAACTATGAGATCATGCAACTCCCGAATACTGGAGGAACACTTAGTGTGCTATCAAATGTCACAATGTAACTGGGTGACTATAAAGATGCTCTACAGGTGTCTCCGATGGTGTTTGTTATGTTGGCATAGATCGAGATTAGGATTTGTCACTCTGTGTATCGGAGAGGTATCTCTGGGCCCTCTCGGTAATGCACATCACTATGAGCCTTGAAAGTAATGTGATTAATGAGTTAGTAGCAGGATGATTAATTACGGAACGAGTAAAGAGACTTGCCAGTAACGAGATTGAAGTAGGTATTGAGATACCGATGATCGAATCTCGGGCAAGTAACATACCGATGACAAAGGGAACAAACGTATATCGTTATGCGGTTTGACCGATAAAGATCTTCGCAGAATATGTAGGAACCAATATGAGCATCCAGGTTCAGCTATTGGTTATTGACCGGAGATGAGTCTCGGTCATGTCTACATAGTTCTCAAACTCGTAAGGTCGGCGCGCTTAACGTTCGGTGACGATCGATATTATGAGTTTATGTGTTTTGATGTACCGAAGGTAGTTCGAAGTCTCGGATATGATCACGGACATGACGAGGAGTCTCGAAATGGTTGAGACATAAAGATTGATATATTGGATGGCTATATTTGGACACTGGAAGTGTTCCTGGTGATTTTAGAGAAAACCGGAGTGCCGGAGGGTTACCGGACCCCCCTGTTGGTGTCAAAACCGGCGGATCTCGGGTAGGGGGTCCCGAACTATGCGTCTAGGATGGATGGTAACAGGAGGCAGGGGACATGAAGTTTACCCAGGTTTGGGCCCAATTGATGGAGGTAATACCCTACGTCCTGCTTGATTGATATTGATGAGTATGAAGATTACAAGAGTTGATCTACCACGAGATCGTTGTAGCTAAACCCTAGAAGTCTAGCCTGTATGATTGTGATTTCCTCTACGGCCTAACCCTCTGGTTTATATAGACACCGGAGGGGACTAGGGTTGTACAAAGTCAGTTATAGAGAAAGGAATCTTCATATCCGAACGCCAGGCTTGCCATCCACACCAAGGAGAGTCCCATCCAGACACACACACAGAGAGAGAGAGAGTCTTATGTCTTGTATCTTCATAGCCCATTAGTCCGGCCCATGTCCAACAGGTCGGACGCCCAAGGACCCCTTAATCCAGGACTTCCTCAGTAGCCCCTGAACCAGGCTTCAATGACGAGGTGTCCGGCGGGCAGATTGTCTTCGGCAGTGCAAGGCGGGTTCCTCCTCCGAATACTCCAAAACAGCTCACGAACACAAAGAACATGTCTGGCTCTGTAAAACAAACACCACACATATCCGCAGAGAGTATAATATTTTATGAGTCTAATCCACAGACAACTTTTGTAGCGTGACATCACATCATAGCTCGGTCATTATTTCGAACCGTTTTTAGCATGCTGCTCCATGTTTCAAGATGCGGTTTTATTGGCACGTCTTGTCAAAGCAGAGATCGTGTCCCCTTATTACGGGATTCTCATCAATACGGGCGTGGGTAACCCAACCACACCGCTAGCATGACCCTTGGGGAATAGCCGAGTTTTAAGGCGAGTGGGGAGGCGCTTGATATTCACTGCCTTTATAAAGAGATAAGGATTCACCTCTTTCACCCACGCTTCCTTCTCTCTGCCCATCCATTCTTGAGCTCCAGCACCCAAGCCTCCATCCTTTCCACCTCAAAAAAGCACTCCAGCCATGTCCGGATCTGGAGCGCAAGGCAAGTGGATGGTTTCCTCTGTCAAGGAGAAGGACATCACCAAGCTCTGGGAGGCCGGATACTTCGCCAAGGAAATCGTCCACCGGCTCCCGACCAAGGGACAGATCGTCCCCACTCCGGAGCCCCATGAGATGGTCGTGTTCATCCCCCACTTCGTCTGCGGGTTGGGATTTCCTCTCCACCCATTCGTCCGCGGACTCATGTTCTACTACTGGATGGATTTCCATGATCTGGCCCCCAACTCCTTCCTCAATATCTTGGCATTTATTGTCGTGTGCGAGGCCTTCCTCCGTATCCCACCCCACTTTGGACTGTGGTTCAAGATCTTCAATGTGAAGCCGAAGGTGGTGGATGGCCAACATGCAGAGTGCGGAGGCGCCATGGTGAGCAAGCTGCCCAATGTCACATGGCCAAAAGGTACCTTAGTGGATACCATCAAAGGGTGGCAACAACAGTGGTTCTACGTAACAGAGCCTCGTGGTGCCACCTGGGCCGCGGCTCCTAAATTCCAGTCCGGCGCCCCGATGCGGCTCACCTCCTGGCTAGAGAAGGGCCTAGACTGGTCTTCGTCGGATGAGATGACCGCGCTTCATACGCGCATCAGGACCATGGTGGACAAGAACGTCAAGCTTGTCAATGTGATCCAGGTGATGCTCGCTCGCCGGATCCTGCCGTGCCAAAGCCGGACTTGCCACTTGTGGGAGTTCGATTCGGCCAAGCACCAGACCTTGCAACAGTTCTTCAGCACTACGCATGAAGACATCTGGAAGGTGCTCTTCAAGGCCAACGAGACGTGGCCGGCGACGACCGAGGACCGCGGGCACGACCTGGCCCATCCCGCTAGTGCGGTAAGTTTTCCACATTTCAAGGTGTATCCTTTACTTGCTTACTCAAGGAAGATGTCTAAGCTTCCCTATTTGTTTTTCAGGGTTGGACAAAGAAGGCGGAGCGGATTCGGTGTCCAGCTCCGCTGCCCGAAGAACCAGCTATCCCGCTTCTGACGAAGATGCTGGTTCCGGCGCCCTATCAAGCGCCGGAGAAGAAGGCCAAGAAGAAGTCCGAGGGAACTTGAGGCGGTCTCCGCCATAAGGGCACTTCGGATGTGACGTCCAAAGACACCGAAACCCACTCCCCTCCTGTCACCGACGACGAGGAAGAGGAGGAGAGCGATTCTCCCCCTAAGGGGGAGGGATGAAGAGGGTGGCCTCCACGCATCTAGAGGCAGAGGCGTCCAAAAAGGGGAAGACCTCCGCCACGGACAACTCTGCGTGGGACATTGATAGCAGCTCCGAGTGGCGCCCTAAGGATAAGCCCCTGGGCGAATCATGAGTACTCAAAGGCACTGGCGCATTCATATAACCAACCTCTTTACTTCATAATTTTAATATGTTAAATCATGCACTTGCAATCCGGCTTGTTCCGACCTCGAGCCTCATCTTCGGGAAATTCGCTGGATCTGAAGGTGATGGACATCGGGTCCCTTCCGGCGGCCTCCTTGCTACCTCTTGAGCACTGCATTGGTTTCCCTTGAAGAGGAAAGGGTGATGGAGAAAAGTAGCATAAGTATTTCCCTCAGTTTTTGAGAAACAAGGTATCAATCCAGTAGGAGACTACATGCAAGTCCCTCGTACCTACACAAACAAATAAGAACCTCGAACCAATGAGATAAAGGGGTTGTCAATCCCTTCACGGTCACTTATGAGAGTGAGATCTGATAGAGATAATAATAATATAAATATTTTTGGTATTTTTATGATATTGATTGAAAGTAAAAATTGCAAAGTAAAATAGATTGGAAACTTATATAATGAAAAATAGACCCGGGGGCCATAGGTTTCACTAGTGGCTTCTCTCAAGGTAGCATAAGTATTACGGTGGGTGAGCAAATTACTGTCGAGCAATTGATAGAAAAGTGCATAATTATGAGAATATCTAGGCATGATCATGTATATATTCATCACGTCTGAGACAAGTAGACCGAAACAATTCTGCATCTACTACTATTGCTCCACACATCGACCGCTATCCAGCATTGAGGGAGTCCTGGATTAGGGGGTGTTCGGATAGCCGAACTATACCTTCAGCCGGACTCCTGGACTATGAAGATACAAGATTGAAGACTCCATCCCGTGTCCGGAAGGGACTTTCCTTGGCGTGGAAGGCAAGCTTGGCGATACGGATATTCAAATCTCCTACCATTGTAACCGACTCTATGTAACCCTAACCCTATCCGGTGTCTATATAAACCGGAGGGTTTTAGTCCGTAGGACAACATACACATCAACAATCATACCATAGGCTAGCTTCTAGGGTTTAGCCTCTCTGATCTCGTGGTGGATCTACTCTTGTACTACCCATATCATCAATATTAATCAAGTAGGACGTAGGATTTTACCTCCATCGAGAGGGCCCGAACCTGGGTAAAACTTCGTGTCCCTTGCCTCCTGTTACCATCCGGCCTAGACGCACAGTTCGGGACCCCCTACCCGAGATCTGCTGGTTTTGACACCGACATTGGTGCTTTCACTGAGAGTTCCTCTGGGCCATCGCCGTCAGGCCCGATGGCTCCTACGATCATCAATGGCGATGCAGTCCAGGGTGAGACCTTCCTTCCCGGACAGATCTTCGTCTTTGGCAGTTTCGCACTGCGGGCCAATTCACTTGGCCATCTAGAGCAGATCGAAAGCTACGCCCCTGGCCGTCAGGTCAGATTTGGAAGTTTAAACTACACGGCTGACATCCGCGGGGACTTGATCTTCGACGGATTCGAACCACTGCTGAGCGCGCCGCACTGTCATGACGAGCATGATCTAACTCTGCCGCCGGATAGTGCCCTGGAGGCCGCACCCGCATCGGCTCTGACCCTTAGTTCGGAGCCAACCGCTCCGATCGAGGATGGGCGGTTGGACGCCACCTCGGGGGCTGTGATCCCAATGGCGGTTGAGCCGAACACCAGCCCTGCACACCGCGAGACTCGTGACTCCAAGGAGCCGGACTCCTCTCCGGACTCCGAACCCTCCGCGCCCCTGCCGATCGAATCCGATTGGGTGCCGATCATGGAGTTCACCGCCGCAGACATCTTTCAGCACTTGCCTTTTGGCGATAACCTGAAGTCACTGAAGTCTCTCTCTTTATCAGGAGAGCCCTGGCCGGACTACAGTCAGCAAGGTTGGGGTACGGACGATGAAGAAATTCAAAGCCCACCCACCACCCACTTTGTAGCCACTGTCGACGACTTAACCGACATGCTCGACTTCGACTCCGAAGACATCGACGGTATGGACGCCGATGAAGGAGATGATGAAGAACCAGCACCTACTAGGCCCTGGAAAGCCACCTCGTCGTATGACATATACATGGTGGACACCCCAAAAGAGGGAGAGGGCGATGGAACAGCGGAGGATGACCCCTCCAAGAAACAGCCCAAGCGCCGGCGTCAGCGGCGCCGCTCAAAATCCCGCCAACACAAAAACGGTGATTCCAGCATGGGAGATAATAATACTTCGGAGAGTGCCGAAGAAAACCCCCTCCAGCAAGGTTTAGCACAGGAGGATGGAGAAACCAGCCCTCATGAGAGAGCGGCAGACAGAGAGGTCGAGGACGATAATTATATGCCTCCCTCCGAAGACGAGGCAAGCCTCGACGACGACGAATTCATCGTGCCAGAGGATCCCGTTGAGCAAAAGCGTTTCCAATGCAGGCTTATGGCCACGGCAGGAAGCCTCAAGAAAAAACAGCAATAGCTCAGAGCTGATCAAGATTTGCTGGTTGACAGATGGACTGAAGTCCTTGCGGCCGAAGAGCATAAACTCGAATGCCCCTCCAAGAGTTACCCAAAGCGCAAGTTGCTACCCCGATTAGAGGAGGAAGCACTTGATGCGGCCGAACGGCCACCTCGTGGCCGCGACAGAGAGGCCTCCCGGCCCTCCACTCAAGCCGCACCCCGTACCAAGGCACGGGAATATGCGCCGGACTTACGAGACATGTTGGAGGACAAGGCAAGGCAAACACGATCGATCTACGGATCGCGTGGGCACCCCACGGCTCGAGACGGTAACCGTCACGCCGGCCACAAATTTGGCAGGGCCGAACACAGTAGACAAAGCTCATTGGAGCTACGTCATGATATCGCCCAGTACAGAGGCGCCGCACACCCACTGTGCTTTACAGACGAAATAATGGATCATCAAATCCCCGAGGGTTTCAAACCCGTAAACATCGAATCATATGATGGCACAACAGACCCTGCGGTATGGATCGAGGATTATCTCCTTCATATCCACATGGCCCGCGGCGACGATTTTCACGCCATCAAATACCTCCCACTCAAGCTTAAAGGACCAGCTCGGCATTGGCTCAACAGCTTGCCAACAGGATCAATCAGTTGTTGGGAGGACCTGGAAGCCGCATTCCTCGACAATTTCCAGGGCACTTATGTGCGACCCCCAGACGCCGATGACCTAAGTCACGTAATCCAGCAGCCAGAGGAATCGGCCAGACAATTCTGGACACGGTTCCTAACAAAGAAAAATCAAATAGTCGACTGTCCGGACGCTGAGGCCCTAGCAGCCTTCAAGCACAATATCCGTGACGAGTGGCTGGCCCGGCACCTCGGACAGGAAAAGCCGAAATCTATGGCAGCACTCACGACACTCATGACCCGCTTTTGCGCGGGAGAAGACAGCTGGCTCGCTCGTAGCAACAATATGACCAAGAACCCTGGTAGTTCGGACACCAGGGACATTAGTGGCAGGTCGCGTCGCAACAAGCAGAAGCGCCGCATTAACGGCGACAATGCTGAGGATACGGCAGTTAATGCCGGATTCAGAGGCTCTAAATCCGGTCAGCGGAAGAAGCCATTCAAAAGGAATCCTAGGGGCCCGTCCAGCTTGGACCGAATACTCGACCGCTTGTGCCAAATACATGGCACCCCCGAAAAGCCGGCCAATCACACCAACAGGGATTGTTGGGTGTTCAAGCAGGCAGGCAAGTTAAGCGCCGACAATGAAGACAAGGGGCTGCATAGCGATGACGACGAGGAGCCCCGGCCGCCGAACAACAATGGACAGAAGGGTTTTCCCCCACAAGTGCGGACGGTGAACATGATATACGCCACCCACGTCCCCAAAAGGGAGCGGAAGCGCGCGTTAAGGGACGTATACGCGGTAGAGCCAGTCGCCCCAAAGTTCAACCCATGGTCCTCCTGCCCGATCACCTTTGATCGAAGAGACCATCCCACTAGCATCCGTCATGGCGGATTTGCCGCATTGGTTCTAGACCCAATTATTGACGGATTTCATCTCACTAGAGTCCTCATGGACGGCGGCAGCAGCCTGAACCTGCTTTACCAGGATACAGTGCGAAAAATG
Organism: Triticum aestivum; assembly: GCF_018294505.1. NCBI lineage: Eukaryota > Viridiplantae > Streptophyta > Magnoliopsida > Poales > Poaceae > Triticum > Triticum aestivum. Next base: position 376,696,892 of record NC_057809.1, on the reverse strand, counting down.
GGCATCGATCCCTCGAGGATTAAGCCCACCAAAACGACCTTTAAAGGCGTAATACCAGGTGTAGAGGCCAACTGTACAGGCTCAGTCACACTTGAAGTGGTCTTCGGATCCCCGGATAATTTCCGAAGCGGGGAATTGATCTTCGACATAGTCCCATTCCGCAGTGGCTATCATGCACTGCTCGGACAAACCGCATTCGCCAAATTCAATGCAGTACCGCACTACGCATACCTTAAGCTCAAGATGCCAGGCCCTCGTGGAGTAATTACGGTCAATGGAAACACCGAACGCTCCCTTCGAACGGAGGAGCACATGGCGGACCTTGCAGCGGAAGTTCAAAGCAGCCTCTCCAGGCAGTTCTCCAGTCCGGCCACTAAACGACCAGACACCGTCAAGCGTGCCCGGAGTAACCTACAACAAGACCGTGTGGCACGATCCGAGCAGGCGTAGCAATGCGGCCCCAACCCCAACCCTCGCAAAAAGGCGACGCCAGTACTTCGCGTACATTACTATGCTCTAGAGATACCATGGGCACAGGGGGAGGGGCACCATCACAGCATGCCCAATACACGGCTTAAACCGTACCAGGGGCTGCCGATTTTTTAATTTTCTCTTACTTTCAGGACTTCATCCTTCGGAAGGCCTGTTCGGCAGTTCAATTGCCGCACAAACGATGCAAGAACCAGGGAAGCAGACAAGCCACGCCGCACTATGGAACTCCCAGGTGGTCTCTATCACGAGAAGTATACCCGTTCCGCATACTATTCCGCAGCTTGCCCCTGGAACGGACATGATTAATAGTCCAACCTTTTGCTTATCGCATTATTTGTATCATTCTTCTTTGATCGCAGCTCTTTTTAATAAACAATGCATAGCTTTTGTCTATCTTTTGCATTATCTTTTTATAAATAAATGTTCCTTAACGACATGTTGCACCCGTACACGTTGGTACGGCCAAAATACGCCAGGGGCTTTAGTACCCCTCAATATGGTGTGAGAAGTCCGAACACTTTAACAAGTGCGGCACCCCGAACTTATAGCATTATATGCATTGGCTCCGAATCATGTATTGGGTCAATAGTTGGGTTTGCCCGGCTCCTATGTTTTGGTGCCTTACGTTCCGCTATATCGGCTAAGGTAGCACTAGGAGAACCACTGCGATTGTGCCCCGATTGAGCTGGGTCGAGCACCTCAGTGGAGAGCTAAAACTGACTGTCATGATGAAGCAAGAGCTGGTCGCTGTTCGAGAGGTTTTTTCGAGTCCCTAAAGACTTATGCCGCTTAGGGCGAGGAGCCGGCTCTGTCCGGCCAAGGCGTGGATAGCGCCCCGAACTCGGTCTTCCGAATACTAGGGGCTTTGCCGAAATTTAAAATTATAGAATTCTATGGCTAAGTGAGAGTGTTCACGCATTATAGTCCGATTGCCTTGTTCGTTGGGCTGAGCGCCTCCCTCGAAGGACCCAAACATGGGAAAAAGAGCGCCCAGGTTTATCCCCGAACACCCCAGCACTAGCGGCAAGGGGGCAGAAGCCGACGACTCGCCATCTCTCAGTATTGATAAACAGCCGCACAGAAGGTAATATTTTAAATTCAAGCAGCATTGCTCAGCGCATATGAACAAGTTTTCAGCGCACAGGACAAAACGAGCGAGTTTTACTTGAAAATTACATCCATAGTACATTCATCCGCCACAAGGCGGGCACCCTTCAGAACATCCTTATAATAATTCTCGGGCTTGCGATGCTCTTTCCCCGGCGGTGGCCCGTCCTTCACAAGCTTCTCAGCATCCAGCTTGCCCCAGTGCACCTTAGCACGGGCAAGGGCCCTACGGGCACCTTCAATGCAGACGGAGCGCTTGATGACTTCGAGCCTTGGACAGGCCTCCACCAGCCGCCGCACCAGCCTGAAATAGCTCCCAGACTGAGCCTCTCCGGGCCACAGCCGAACTACGAGGGCCTTCATGGCCTGTTCGGCCGCCTTGTGGAGCTCGACTAGTTGCTTCAGCTGGTCGCTCAGGGGCACAGGGTGTCCGGCCTCAGCGTACTGAGACCAGAACACCTTCTCCATCGAGCTGTCCTCCTCGGCTCGATAGAATGCGGCGGCATCGGATACACTCCGGGGAAGATCTGCGAATGCTCCTGGAGAGCTCCGGATTCGGGTAAGTAACAGGTAACTCACGTTTATGTGTTTGCTTTGCATATAGAATGCCTTACCCGCCGCTATCTTCTTCACCTCATCCAACTCCTGGAGGGTCTTCTGGGATTCGGCCTTGGTAGATTTGGCATTTTCAATAGCCACCGCAAGGTCGGACGCTTACGTCTTCGAGTCACGCTCCAAACTCTCATGTTTTTCCATGAGATCCTGGAGCTCTTGCCGCACCTTGCCAACCTCGGCCTCATACTTCTCCCGCTCAGTGCGCTCCAAGGCCGAATTCTTCTCAGCCTCGTCCAGCGCTTGCTTAAGGGTCGCCACCACAGACGTGGCCCCTACAATAGCCATGATAATCCTGTCATTTTTTGCAATTGCACCTTTTATTTATATATATTTTTAACAAGGTATTTCTTACCTTCATTGTCCTCGAGCTGCTTCTTGGCACGCTCGAGCTCTTGCTCGGACCTTTCGAGGTCCTGCTTTAGCGTGTCCACTTCCGCAGTCAGTGCGGCGGACGCAAGCAGGGTAGCCTGCACATGCATATTGACTCATTTTTGTTAGACTCCTGCGAATTCTATTTGATCCTCTATTCGGCTTTTCTTCCCGAACGCCAAACAGAGCATCAGGGGCTACTGTCTATGCGGTACTATTATTTACACTTTCTTTACTTACCTCGAAGCCTGTCAAAAGGCTAGTACAAGCTTCAGTCAGTCCGTTTTTTGCGGACTAAACCTTCTGGACCACCGCACTCATAATAGCGCGGTGCTCCTCGTCGATGGAGGCGCCTTGGAGCGCCTCCAGCATATTGTCTGGCGCCTCCGGTTGGACGGAGGCCACCGGCACGGTGGACTTGCTCCTCTTGGAAGGAGGTCCCCCGCCGGACTCCGGAACCTTTGAAGGTTCCGGAGCGGTGTCCGGCCTAGAGCCGGACTTGGAGCCCTGGGGGGTTTCATCCCCTTTACTCCTGGAGTCCGGGAGGTCGCCTTGCGGCGCCTCCGGGACCACCTCCTCCCTGCTCGGAACCTGTTGGGACAACACCTTGGTGTCGTCCGTATGGCAGGGGGAGGAAGCCGTCGGAAGCGAGTTCACATCCGACGAGTCCAGTGAGCGGCTCGACGACGCGTCGAGCCGGTCTTTGGTTGGGCTGCATAAGCATATTCGACATAAGGGAAAGATGTGCAATAAACGAATACTATGAATTACTCCGGTATCCGGATACTTATGATTTTGCCAGGGGCTTGGCCCTGGGCTGCCACTCATCTCTGCCGTCGTCGGCGTCGGCAGAGTAGTCCGGAGGAAGGGTTTTCCCCTTCTTGGACCCTCCGGCCTCGTCAGAGAGGGCGACCTTCCTTTTCTTCCCTTCCCCCGCTGGACGGGGAGGGGTCTCTTCTTCCTCCTCCTCGTCTTCACGGGAGGAGTGCGTCTTGGATTCGTCGGATGATGAATCCGACACCTACGGGCGTCGGGCACTCTTTCGAGTCCCCATGGCTTTCTTCTTGACCTCCTTCTCCGGCACCACATAGGGTGCCGGAACCAGCAGCTTTGCCAAGTGAGCGTCCGCTGGGCCTTCGGGCAAAGGAGCCGGACAGTTGATCTGTCCGGACGTCACCTTCCAATCCTGTCAAAGGTAAGGGAGTTTAGATCCCGCATAGAGTCAAACTATGGAAAACTGATACCCTGTAAAAGGAAAAAACAGCTTACCGTGAGCGCGTGACGCTGCAGGTTGAATCCGTGATCCTTGGTAGCGGATGCAGGAGCCTCGGCGCCCTTGAAAAGCATCCTCCAGGCATCTTCGTACGTCGTGTCGAAGAGTCTGTTTAGAGTTTGATGCTGCGCCGGGTCGAACTCCCACAGAGTGAAGGCCCGTCGTTGACACGGGAGGATCAGGCGGATGAGCATAACCTGGACTACGTTGACAAGCTTGAACTTCTTGTCCAACAGGGTTTGGATGCATGTTTGGCGTCCGGTCAGCTCTCCTTTTTTACCCCAAGACAGGCATGTCTCCTTCCAGGAGGTGAGCCGCGTAGGGGGGCTAGATCGAAACTCAGGGGGTGCGACCCATTCGGCGTCACGCGGCTCGGTGACGTAAAACCACCATGATTGCCACCCCTTCGGGGTCTCCACAAAGGAGCCCTCAAGCCACAGGACATTGGCCATCTTGCCAACCATGGCACCGCCGCACTCCGCCTGGCTGTCGCGCACCACCTTTGGCTTGACGTTGAAAGTCTTAAGCCATAGGCCGAAATGGGGGCGGATGCGGAGGAACGCCTCGCACACGACGATGAACGCCGAGATGTTGAGGATGAAGTTCGGGGCCAGATCGTGGAAATCCAGGCCGTAGTAGAACATGAGCCCCCGGACAAATGGATGCAGAGGGAAGCCCAGTCCGCGGAGGAAATGGGGGAGGAATACCACCCTCTCATGGGGCCTAGGAGTGGGGATGAGCTGCCCCTTTTCGGGAAGCCGGTGCGCGATGTCGCTAGCCAGATATCCGGCCTTCCTCAGCTTTTTGATGTGTCCCTCCGTGACGGAGGAGACCATCCACTTGCCTCCCGCTCCGGACATGACTGGAGAAGGTTGAGGTGGTAGTGCGGACTTGGGCGCTGGAGCTCGAGTGCGCAAGAATGGATAGGCAAAGGAGGAAGAAGGCGTGGGTGAAAAGGTGGATCCTTATCCCCTTATATGGGTGGACGCAACTACGTGTCCCCACCAGCCTGGTAAAACTCGCTTATCTCCAAGCGCCGTAATCAATGGCGCGGTTGGGTTACCCACGCCCGTATTGATGAGAATCCCGGAATAAGGGGACACGATCTCTGCTTTAACAAGACGTGCCAAGGAAACCGCCTCGCATAACGCGCTAAGATGGGACAGTAAAACGGTTCGAATAAAAGCTTGGCCGTGGTGTGATGTCACACTACGGAGTACGTCAGCAGATTAGATTTGTGTAAATATTATTCTCTCTATGGCAATATGTGGAAACTTATTTTGCAGAGCCGGACACTATCTTTGTGTTCAAAATCTTCTATGAAGTACTTGGAGGAGGAACCCACCTTGCAATGCTGAAGACAATCTGCACGCCGGACTCGTCGTCATTGAAGCCTGGTTCAGGGGCTACTGAGGGAGTCCTGGATTAGGGGGTGTTCGGATAGCCGAACTATACCTTCAGCCGGACTCCTGGACTATGAAGATACAAGATTGAAGACTCCGTCCCGTGTCCGAAAGGGACTTGGCGTGGAAGGCAAGCTTGGCGATACAGATATTCAGATCTCCTACCATTGTAACCGACTCTATGTAACCTTAACCCTATCGGGTGTCTATATAAACCGGAGGGTTTTAGTCCGTAGGACAACATACACATCAACAATCATACCATAGGCTAGCTTCTAGGGTTTAGCCTCTCTAATCTCGTGGTGGATCTACTCTTGTACTACCCATATCATCAATATTAATCAAGCAGGACGTAGGGTTTTACCTCCATCGAGAGGGCCCAAACCTGGGTAAAACTTCGTGTCCCTTGCCTCCTGTTACCATCTGGCCTAGACGCACAGTTCAGGACCCCCTACCCGAGATCCGCCGGTTTTGACACCGACAAGCATGCATCTAGAGTATTAAGTTCATAAGAACAGAGTAATGCATTAGGCAAGATGACATGATGTAGAGGGATAAACTCAAGCAATATGATATAAACCCCATCTTTTTATCCTCGATGGCAATAATACAATACGTGCCTTGTTACCCCTACTGTCACTGGGAAAGGACACCACAAGGTTGAATCCAAAGCTAAGCACTTCTCCCATTGCAAGAAAGATCAATCTAGTAGGCCAAACCAAACTGATAATTCAAAGAAACTTGCAAAGATAACCAATCGTACATAAAAGATTTCAGAGAAGAATCAAATATTGTTCATAGATAAACTTGATCATAAACCCACAATTCATCGGATCTCGACAAACACACCGCAAAAAGAGTTACATCAAATAGATCTCCAAGAAGATCGAGGAGAACAATGTATTGAGATCCAAAGAGAGAGAAGAAGCCATCTAGCTAATAACTATAGACCCGAAGGTCTGAAGTAAACTACTCACACATCAACGGAGAGGCTATTGTGTTGATGTAGAAGCCCTCCGTGATTGATTCCCCCTCCGGTGGAGCTCCATAAAAGGCCCCAAGATGGGATCTCTTGGGTACAAAAGGTTGCAGCGGTGGAAATAGGGTTTTGTGGTGCTCCTAGATGTTTTCGGGGTATATGGATATATATATGAGGAAGAAGTAGGTCGGTGGAGCCGTGAGGGGCCCACGAGGGGGGAGGGCGCACCCAGGGGGTAGGCACGCCCCCCTACCCCATGGCCTCCTCGTTGGTTTCTTAACGTCCACTCCAAGTCCCCTGGATCACGTTTGTTCCAAAAATAACTCTCCCGAAGGTTTCATTCCGTTTGGATTCCGTTTGATATTCCTTTTCTGCGAAACACTGAAATAGGCAAAAAAAAATAGCAATTTGCACTGGGCCTTGGGTTAGTAGGTTACTCCCAAAATAATATAAAAGTGTATAAATAAGCCCATTAACATCCAAAAAAGATAATATAATAGCATGGAACAATCAAAAATTATAGATACGCTGGATACGTATCAAGCATCCCCAAGCTTAATTCCTGCTCGTCCTCGAGTAGGTAAATGATAAAAACAAATTTTTTGATGTGGAATGCTACCTAGCATAATTCTCAATGTAATTTTCTTTATTGTGGCATGAATGTTCAGATCTGAGAGATTCAAGACAAAAGTTAAATATTGACATAAAAATAATAATACTTCAAGCATACTAACTAAGAAATCATGTCTTCTCAAAATAACATGGCAAAAGAAAGTTCATCCCTAAAAAATCATATAGTTTGGTCATGCTCCATTTTCGTCCCACAAGAATGCTCCCATCTTGCACAACCCCGATGACAAGCCAAGCAATTGTTTCATACTTTAGTAATCTCAAACTTTTTCAACTTTCACGCAATACATGAGCGTGAGCCATGTATATAGCACTATGGGTGGAATAGAATAATGATAGCGGGTTATGTGGAGAAGACAAAAAGGAGAAAGTCTCACATCGATGAGGCTAATCAACGGGCTAGGGAGATGCCCATCAATTGATGTCAATGCAAGGAGTAGGGATTGCCATGCAACGGATGCACTAGAGCTATAAATGTATGAAAGCTCAACAAAAGAAACTAAGTGGGTGTGCATCCAACTTGCTTGCTCATGAAGACCTAGGGCATTTGAGGAAGCCCATTGTTGGAATATACAAGCCAAGTTCTATAATGAAAAATTCCCACTAATATATGAAAGTGACAAAACAAGAGACTCTCTATCATAAAGATCATGGTGCTACTTTGAAGCACAAGTGTGGAAAAAAAGGATAGTAGCATTGCCCCTTTTTATTTCTTTTTCTTTTCTTTTTTGGGCCTTTCTTTTTTATTTGGCCTTTCTTTTTTTCCTTTTTTATTTGGCACAATGCTCTATTAATGATGATCATCACACTTCTATTTATTTACAACTCAATGATTACAACTCGATACTAGAACAAAGTATGACTCTATATGAATGCCTCTGGCGGTGTACCGGGAAGGGCAATGAATCAAGAGTGACATGTATGATAAATTATGCATGGTGGCTTTGCCACAAATACGATGTCAACTACATGATCATGCAAAGCAATATGACAATGATGAAGCTTGTCATGAATGAAATGGTGGAAAGTTGCATGGCAATATATCTCGGAATGGCTATGGAAATGCCATAATAGGTAGGCATGGTGGCTGTTTTGAGGAATATTGTAACACCCACGATGCGGCTATATCTCCCATGTGTCGAGGCACAACTTAGAGGCATAACCGCATGGTAGGCATGTCGCAAGAGGGGTAATCTTTACACATCCCATGCACTGAATAAGAAAGGGATAAAGAGTCGGCTTACAATCGCCACTTCACACAATACATACATATACCATACATCATCCAAGAATACAATCAAGGTCCGACTACGGGACCAAAATAAAGAAAGACCACCCAAATGCTAGATCCCCGATCGTCCCAACTGGGCTCCACTACTGATAAATAGGAAAACGAAACAACACAACGAACAAGATATTCATCGAGCTCCCACTTGAGCTCGGTTGCGTCATCTGCACTAGTATCATCGGCACTTGCAACTGTTTGGAAGTATCTGTGAGTCACGAGGACTCAGCAATCTCACACCCGCGAGATCAAGACTATTTAAGCTTATGGGTAGGAAAGGGTAGTGAGGTGGAGCTACAGCAAGCACTAAGCATATATGGGGGCTAACTTACGCAAAAGAGAGCGAGAAGAGAAGCAAAGCACGGTCGAGAAACTAATAAGTGATCAAGAAGTGATCCTGAAACTACTTATGTTCAAACATGACACGAGACCGTGTTATCTTCCCGGACTCCGCCGAAAAGAGACCATCATGACTACACACGCGGTTGATTCATTTTAATTAAGTTAAGTGTCAAGTTCTCTACAACCGGACATTAACAAATTCCCATCTGCCCATAACCGTGGGCACGTCTTTCGAAAGTTCAAACCCTGCAGGGGTGTCCCAACTTAGCCCATCACAAGCTCTCACGGTCAACGAAGGATATTCCTTCTCTCGGGAAGACCCGATTAGTCTCGGAATCCCGGTTGCAAGACATTTCGACAATGGTAAAACAAGACCATCAAGACCGCTCGATGCGCCGACATCCCGATAGGAGTCGCACGTATCTCGTTCTCAGGACACACCGGATCAGACATCCTACGAGTAAAACCAACCCTCAAGTTGCCCTGAGGTGGCCCCGCAGTCTACTCGGTCCGGACCAACACAAAGGAGCACTAGCCCAGGGGGGGGGGGGTTAAAATAAAGATGACCCTTGAGTCTGCAGAACCCAAGGGAAGGTATATGGTGGTAGGTAGGCAAATGGTAAAACCAAGGTTGGGCCTTGCTGGAGGAGTTTTATTCAACGCAAACCGTCAAGGGGTTCCCATAACACCCAACCGCGTAAGGAACGCAAAATCAAGGAACATAACACCGGTATGACGGAAACTAGGGCTGCAAGAGTGGAACAAAACACCAGACATAAGGCCGAGCCTCCACCCTTTACCAAGTATATCGATGCATTAAAGTAAATAAGAGATAATAATGATATCCCAACAATATCCATGTTCCAACATGGAACAAACTTCATCTTCACCCGCAACTAGCAACGTTATAAGAGGGGCTGAGCAAAGCGGTAACATAGCCAAACAACGGTTTGCTAGGAAAGGTGGGTTAGAGGCTTGACATGGAAATATGGGAGGCATGATATAGCAAGTGGTAGGTATCACGACATAGAAATAGAGCGAGCAACTATCAAGCAAAGATAGAAGTGATTTTGAGGGTATGTTCATCTTGCCTGCAAAGTTCCCAGAGTTAACGAAAGCTTGCTCCTCGTTAGCATACTCAACAGGTTCCTCGATCACGTACTCGTCTCCTGGCTCTACCCAAAGCAAGAACACAAGCAAAGGAACAACAATCAATCACGGTGCAATGCACAAGCAACTTGATGCAAAACATGGCATGATATACGAGATGTGATATGTGGTGCATATGCGTACTCCGGAAGGGAAAGATTGATCAAGGTATCAACTTGGCAAACCAAGTGTGCCGCTGGAAACATGATATGATTTTAGTCGAAATTGACATAAAGATCACCGGAATCGGATGCACAGTTTGCAAATGGCAAGCAAAACAAGAATGGCACAATTTTGCGATTAACAGCACAATGCCATCTAGAATGCAACAAGAAACTAAGCTACTCTACTCCAACATAACAACAAAGCACATGGCAGTGATCTACTCAAGATTCTTGACAAAAGATGAACACTGAGCTACGGCTAAATCACACCAGAGCAGGTTCAACCAAGCATGGCAGAAGTGCAAAAGATATCAGCTTCACAGACTTAGTGAAAATATCAACATGCCAGGAATTAACATCAGGAAACCATGTTTAGAGCAAGCAAACAACAAGCTACATGAACATATCATAGAAAATAAAGGCATGACATGAATCTAATCAAAGCCTAGAACAAAAGTCCCTTACTGATCATGAGCCAAAAAGGCATAGAAAATATGATGACACCCATGTAAACATAGCAAGTTTTAATAACTGTTTCAGACTTAGCAGAAAAATAGAGCATGGCATAAACACAAATATAAAGGCATCTTTGCGAGCTCAAATCACTCAACACAAAGACTTTCATGACAAAACAAGCATACCTACGGCAAGAAGACATGTTCATGAAGCTAACCATAGCAAGAACAAGTTCATAGCATGCTTGGGTCACTAACAACAACCATGGCAAAATTGATTAACATGTAAACAATCTGCCTGGAACATTTTATAGCAAAATTAGAGCAAGATTAAGACATACTAGGGCACTCCATAATTGCAAACAAGGGGATGGATGGATAGAGCACAACCACATGGCCAAATCACCCTCACTGAAGCAACTCAAAACACACATGGATCTCACTGTAGCATCATGTTTACATGGCATAAAAATAACAGCAGAACAAGGACTTAGCAAAATCCTAAGTCCCTGAAATCAGCAATATCACGAAGGCTACTTTGAATGCTTGTGCTAGTCACCACATTGATCGCAAAAATACATGGCAAGCACCCCTGTAAAGATGGCATAGCATAGATCAAAACACATGTAGAGCTCATGTTCATACGAAGCACACAACAAATGTGGCAAAAATGACAAATCCTCATAATCTGCTAAGTAACAGGAGTTAACATTTTATAGCACTCTTGCATCAACGATTTGGGCATCAAGATGGACTCAAACAAGCATGCCACAATGGAATGAAATGAAGAGCATCTCCTAATGAACATTTTGATATATCATGCGCATGAAACGGAGCAACGGATGAGAAGTTATGAGATGATGAACATAACACCAGTATGCAAAAATATCAAGGACTTAGACGGAAAAAACGAGGGTCAACCTTGTCAGATCCAGATCTGGAGCGGAGTCCGAGGATCGCCAGAGATGGAGGTCGCGGCGGTCGCCGACGCTTGCGGACGAGGAGGGTTCGCCGGAGATGCCCGGGGACGGCGCCGGAGTGGCTTGAAGGTGCAGTGTCGAGGTGGAGGCGGCGGGCCTCGCGGTGGGCGTGGGCAGCGGGCGCCGGCGAGCTCCGGTCGCGGCGGGCACGGCCGGCTCCGGTGGCGGCGGGTGGCACGGAGGAGCAGGGCGGCGGGGACGAGCTTGGCCGGGCGGCATGCGAGAACGACGCAGGAGGTGGCGGCGCGCGCGACCCAGGCCGGGAGGGCAGGCCCTAGGCCTGAGCGGGCTTAGCGGCGGGGCGGCGGCCAGGGACAAGTGGCACGCCCCGGTTGGCTACGGGCGGCGGCGGTGGACGTGTCCGACGGCGGAGAGGGAGCGGGGCTAGGGTTTGCCTGCGTGAAATATTCGGAGGGAGCACCTATTTATAGGTAGGAGGAGGTAGGAGTGTCCGAATGAAGTGTAGTTTTCGATGACGTGATCGTGATCCGACGACGGAGGACATGAAAGAGGTTTGGATGGGTTATTGGGCTGTTTTGGAGGGGTGTTTGGCTGCAACACACACGAGGCCTTTGTGGTTCCCCGGTTAACCGTTGGAGTATCAAACAGACTCCAAATGACACGAAATTTGACAAGCGGTCTACCGGTGGTGTACCAAGGCCACTTGGCATATCTCGGTCCATTTTGAGAACATTTAGCACCCGCAAACGAAAAGAGACAAAAGGGGCACCGGAGGACGTGGGAGTGTCGGATTGCAAAATGGACAACGGGGAAAATGCTCGGATGCATGAGACGAACGCGTATGCAAATGCGATGCACATGATGACATGATATGAAATGCATGACATGGACAAAATGCAAAACGAAGACAAGAACCCAACCACGAAGGGAATCTCATAACTTAAAGCCGAAAATGGCAAGAGTCGGAGTACAAATATGGCAAGTTACATCCGGGGTGTTACAACACTCCACCACTACGAAAGGATCTCGTCCCGAGATCTAGGACTGAAAGAACTCCGGATATTCGTAACGGAGGTGATCCTTGCGTTCCTAGGTGGCTTCTCGGTCGGAATGATGTGACCACTTCACTTTCAGGAATTTGATAGACTTGTTGCGAGTCTTGCGCTCGGTTTCTTCAAGAATAGCAACAGGATGCTCATGATAAGACAGGTCTTCCTGGAGATCAATCTCTTCGAAGTTGATAGTGCGGTCAGGAGTCTTGAAGCACTTGCGAAGCTGTGACACGTGAAACACGTCGTGCACATTTGCGAAGTTGGACAGAAGCTCAAGTTGATAGGCGAGATGTCCTCTTTTGCCAATGATCTTGAGAGGACCCATGTATCTAGGGGCAAGCTTCCCTTTGATACCGAAGCGACGAGTACCTTTCATTGGAGAGACGCGGAGGTAGGCATGGTCTCCGATCTCGAAAGCCAAGTCACGATGCTTGCTATCATAGTAACTCTTCGAGCGCGATTGCGCGGCTTTGAGATTTTCACGGATGACTTTGCACATTTCTTCAACCTCTGTGATTAAGTCATTGTCAACAAGTTGGTGTTCACCAGTCTCTGACCAATTAAGAGGGGTATGACACTTTCTGCCATAGAGAATCTTGAATGGGGCCTTGCCTGAACTCGCTTGGAAGTTGTTGTTGTAGGATAACTCGGCATATGGAAGACAATCTTCCCACTTCATACCGAAGTAAATGACACAAGCCCAGAGCATATCTTCAAGAATTTGATTGACTCGCTCGACTTGTCCACTAGTTTGAGGATGGAAGGCTGTGCTGAAGCAAATGCTGGTGCCCATGGCCTCCTGAAAGGAGTCCCAAAACTTAGAAGTAAAGATGCTTCCACGATCTGAAGATATCAACTATGGAATGCCGTGCAAAGAGACAATCCTGGAGGTATATAGCTCTGCCAACTGAGCTGTTGTGATAGATTCTTTGATAGGAAGGAAATGAGCCACTTTAGTAAGCTTGTCGATGACAACAAAGATAGCGTCATTTCCATGCTTGGACTTGGGAAATCCAGTCACGAAGTCCATCTCAATATGGTCAAACTTCCATTCTGGAATGGCAAGAGGTTAGAGGAGACCAGCTGGTCGTTGGTGTTCTGCCTTCACTCTTCTGCAGACATCACATTCATTCACGAATTGAGCAATTTCTCGCTTCATTCGAGTCCACCAAAACGACTGCTTGAGGTCATGGTACATCTTTGTACTTCCAGGATGAATGGATAGAAGGGAATTGTGCGCCTCGTTCATAATGACTTTGCGTAGATCACCCTTAGGAACCACAATTCGATCCTCGAAGAATAGAGTGTCTTTGTCGTCAAGGCGATAGCACTTGTATTTGGGTTGGCTCTTGGCAATCCCATTTTCACCTTCTTCACCATGGCATCAAGAAGTTGTGCCTCACGAATTTGATCTTCCAAAGTAGGAGAAACTTGGAGGTTGACAACAAAGCCTTGAGGAACAACTTGGATATTCAGTTTGTGGAAAGCTTCACAAAGGTCAGGTTGGAACGGCTTGAGAATTAGGCCATTGCAGTAAGCCTTCCTACTCAAAGCATCTGCAATGACATTGGCCTTGCCTGGATTTTATTCAATACTCGGATTGTATTCTTGAATCATTTCGACCCAACGAGTCTGCCTGAGGTTGAGGTTGGGCTGAGTGAAGATGTACTTGAGGCTCTTATGATCAGTGAAGATGTCCACTTTCCTTCCCAACAAGAGATGTCTCCACGTTAATAATGCATGGACAACTGCCGCCAACTCGAGGTCATGAGTGGGGTAGTTCTTTTCGTTGGGCTTCAACTGGTGAGAGGTATAGGCTACAACTTTATTCTCTTGCATTAACACAACACCGAGACCTTGCAGGGAGGCATCACAGAAAACCTCAAATGGTTTGGATTCATCAGGAGGAGTCAAAACAGGAGCTGTGACTAGCTTCTCTTTGAGGGTGTTGAAAGCGATGTCACATTCAGGCGTCCAGACATACTTGACATGCTTCTGGAGGAGGTTGGAAAGAGGCTTTGAGATCTTAGAGAAATTCCCAACGAATCTTTGACAATAGCTTGCAAGCCCAAGGAAACTGCGGAGCTGCTTCACATTCTGAGGCGGTTCCCAATTTACAATTGCAGACACCTTCTCAGGATTAACCGCCTTGCCTTTGGCAGAGATGATATGGCCAAGGTAGAGAACCTCATCAAGCTAGAATTCACACTTCGAAAACTTGGCATAGAATTGATGCTCTCTTAGTTTGTCGAGTACCAATCTCAAATGCTTGGCATGATCCTCCTTGTTCTTGGAAAAGACCAAAATATCATCGAGATACACCAAGACGAAATCATTTGTGTAAGGGTTGAAGATGAAGTTCATCATGCGAGAGAACGTTGGAGGAGCATTGACAAGGCCGAAAGACATGACAATATATTCATAAGAACCATAGCTTGTTCTGAATGTTGTCTTGGGGATATCTTGTTCACGAATGCGAATCTGATGATAACCCATGCGGAGGTCAAGCTTAGAGAATACTTGGGAACCTTTAAGTTGCTCGAAAAGCTCATTGATGTATGGAAGTGGGTACTTGTTCTTTATTGTTTTCTTGTTCAATGGGCGGTAGTCGATGCAGAGTCGTTCCATTCCATCCTTCTTCTTGACAAAAAGAACACCACATCACCATGGAGAAGAACTCGGTCTGATCAGACCCATATGCTCTTGTTCATCGAGTTGTTTCTTCAACTCCTTCAACTCTTCTAGACCAAGCTTGTAAGGACATTTGAAAACAGGGTTCGTGCCAGTCTCAAGATCGATAACGAATTCAACTGGCCGGTGAGGAGGCATTCCCGGAAGCTCTTCTGGAAAGACGTCTTGATATTCACAAACGAATTGAATCTGAGAGATGGCATTCAACTCGCCCTTCTCATTGAGAGAAAACAGCCGAATGGTTTCGTCATGAGAGGCATAGATGATCACATCCTCAGACGAGTGTGTCAATTGAATCTGCCTGGCAGCACAATCAAGCTGAGCCTTGTGCTTATAAAGCCAGTCCATCCCGAGAATTAAATCAATATCAGAGTCACCAAGAACAATTGGAGAGGACAGAAATTTATAGTCTCCAAACTGGACAGAGACATCGGGAGCAACCAAACTAGAAGTCATAAGCTTTCTCGGAGAAACAACTTGCATGACTTTGGACAAAACCTCTGTGTCAACATTGTGCTCCGATGCAAATGGGAACGACATGAAAGAATGTGATGCACCCGTATCAAAAAGAACTTTAGCAGGAATGGAGTTAACTGGAAGGTTACCCATGATCACTTTTGAAGAATCCTCTGCCTGAGCTGCGTTCATCATGTTGACCTTGGCATGCTTGGGATTATGCTTGACCACTGCATTGTTGGCAGATCTCACGGGAGGAGGAGGCGGAAGGTGCCTTTGGTTGAAGCATTTGTTTACATAGTGCCCTTTCTGCTGACACTTGTTGCAAGTAACCTCTGAGAGCAGATGGTGACAAGGAGCACTTGAGCTTGGAGTATGAGTCTGCGCTTTGCTCTGATAGCCTGGTTTGGGTGGGTGGGAAGATCCATTTCCACCTTTACTCTTCTGCTGGTAAGACTGACGAAATGGAGGAGGAGGAGGCAACCAGAACTTCTATTGCTTAGCTGCCACTTGAGTTGAAGAAGAGGATTGAGCTGCATCCCTCACTCTCTTCTTAGAAGCATCACAATTGAGCTGAGCAGCCTCTTGCTTTAGTGCCATGTTGTAGAATTCATCATACTTAGTCGGCTCAAGAAGCACGAGAGCTAATTGCAGATCTTCTCTAAGGCCACCTCTCAATTAATAAATCATGCTCTTTTCATTAGGGACGTCTTGTTTAGCAAAGCGAGCGAGCCTCTGAAACAGGATATTGTATTGGTAAACAGACATGCTGCCTTGCTTGAGATTGCGGAACTCCTCACGCTTACTCTCAGCAACACTTTGAGGAATGTGGTGAGCTTTGAAATCTCGGCGGAAATCATCCCAGGTAATCACACAACCTCCTCTGGAATCTTTGTATTGTTGATACCACTCAACAACTTGATCCTTGAGTTGAAACAACACAAACTTGACAAAGTCCTCAGGCTTGACATTGCTACACTCGAAAAGTTTGCAGATATCCACGAGCCAGTCGTCGGCGTCTGTGGCCTTGACACAGTTGCTGAAGGACTTCGGCTGGTTTGCGAGGAACTGATTGAGGGTAGCAAACTGAGGCTGATTGTTGCCTTGGCCTTGATTTCCTTGGTTGCCTTGCCCTTGGTTGCGCTCTTGCAAGAGCTGCAAAAGCATCTGAGTGTTGGCATTGGTGGCTGCCATGACAGCTTGCCATGCCTCCGGAGGTGGAGGTGGTGGCAGAGGGTCCGGATTCTGACGCGTTGGAGGAGCCATCCTGAAGAGGTTGACATCCGTTAGCATCTTGAAAGACATATATTCAAGATGAATCAATGGGTCGAAATTGCAACATATAGCCTTAACTTTCGAACAAGAATGAACGAATGAATTCCAAAGTAAATCATCACACTTCCATTAAGTTGAGAAGCCACTTAGATAAAGGTAGAAGAATAAAACAACAAGGCACGGATAAGAACAAATAAGTGGTAAGGATTACCCAATCACAAACCAAATATCTGCGGGAAGAAATACTAGAGCTACTTGAATTCCCACCTATAAAACTCCCGAAATTTTCTGGTTATGCAATCATGTGTTGGGGATACAGGGGAAGCATAATATCTCACCCAAAACGAGCAAATCCTACATCCAGTTGTATCCATCCTTCAACACATAACCAAGAAACTTTCGGAAATCATTTACCTCAACCTTCGAAAAGCATCCGTTATACGAGTTATGGCAATACTCCCAAACTCCCGCCCCAGTACTGGGTGGCGTCGAGGCTATCTCACCAACAACTACATAAAGGAGATTTTCGATGTCGGCGAACTCAGGTATTCCAGAATTGTAACGATAAAATTGTGACGACAACACCTCGGAGCTAGACTCCCCGGGACACTGCCACACCCCCAAATGTCAGGAGGCACCAAGAACAATGTTCTCATCACAAAACCATCGGGACAATTCCAAGATACCCGCGTGATCCTAATTTTTTTTCATGAAATTTGAGGAGAGAAGAGTCAAAACTCTACGTCAGGAGGCCTCACCAGAGCAATGAAGGGACTGAGGAGTAAAAAGAATCCTACTCTCCGATATATATAATCCTAAGACTCAAAATATTTTCTTCTAGACTCAACAACGTCACCGATTCGATCAAGCAGGGGGCTCCTAAGTCGGGGAAGGCTCTGATTACCAACTCGTAACACCTACGATGCGGCTATATCTCCCACGTGTCGAGGCACGACTTAGAGGCATAACCGCATGGTAGGCATGTCGCAAGAGGGGTAATCTTTACACATCCCATGCACTGAATAAGAAAGGGATAACGAGTCGGCTTACAATCGCCACTTCGTACAATACATAACTATATCATACATCATCCAAGAATACAATCAAGGTCCGACTACGGAACCAAAATAAAGAAAGACCACCCCAAAAGGCTAGATCCCCGATCGTCCCAACTGGGCTCCACTACTGATCAACAGGAAAACGAAACAACATAATGGACAAGATCTTCATCAAGCTCCCACTTGAGCTCGATTGCGTCATCTACACTGGTATCATCGGCACCTACAACTGTTTGGAAGTATCTGTGAGTCACGAGGACTCAACAATCTCACACCTGGGAGATCAAGACTATTTAAGCTTATGGGTAGGAAAGGGTAGTGAGGTGGAGCTGCAGCAAGCACTAAGCATATATGGTGGCTAACTTACCTAAAAGAGAGAGAGAAGAGAAGCAAAGCATGGTCGAGAAACTAATAAGTGATCAAGAAGTGATCCTGAAACTACTTACGGTCAAACATAACACGAGACCGTGTTCTCCTCCCGGACTCCGCCGAAAAGAGACCATCACGGCTACACACGCGGTTGATTCATTTTAATTAAGTTAAGTGTCAAGTTCTCTACAACCGGACATTAACAAATTCCCATCTTCCCACAACCTCGTGCACAACTTTCAAAAGTTCAAACCCTGCAGGGGTGTCCCAATTTAGCCCATCACAAGCTCTCATGATCAACGAAGGATATTCCTTCTCCCAGGAAGACCCGATCAGCCTCGGAATCCTAGTTACAAGACATTTTGACAATGGTAAAACAAGACCATCAAGACCGCCCGATGCCCCGACATCCCGATAGGAGTCACACGTATCTCGCTCTCAGGGCACGCCGGATGAGACATCCTACGAGTAAAACCAACCCTCAAGTTGCCCCGAGGTGGCCCCGCAGTCTACTCGGTTCGGACCAACACTCAGAGGAGCACTAGCCCAGGGGGGGGGGGTTAAAATAAAGATGACCCTTGAGTCTGCAGAACCCAAGGGAAGGTATATGGTGGTAGGTAGGCAAACGTTAAAACCAAGGTTGGGCCTTGCTTGAGGAGTTTTATTCAAAGCGAACTGTCAAGGGGTTCCCATAACACCCAATCGCGGAAGGAACGCAAAATCAAGGAACATAACACCGGCATGACGGAAACTAGGGCGGCAAGAGTGGAACAAAACACCAGGCATAAGGCCGAGCCTTCCACCCTTTACCAAGTATGTAGATGCATTAAAGTAAATAAGAGATAATAATGATATCCCAACAATATCCATGTTCCAACGTGGAACAAACTTCATCTTCACCTGCAACTAGCAACACTATAAGAGGGGCTGAGCAAAGCGGTAACATAGCCAAACAACAGTTTGCTAGGAAAGGTGGGTTAGAGGCTTGACATGGCAATATGGGAGGAATGATATATCAAGTGGTAGGTATCGCGGCATAGCAATAGAGCGAGTACTAGCAAGCAAAGATAAAAGTGATTTTGAGGGTATGGTCATCTTGCCTGCAAAGTTCTCAGAGTTGACGAAAGCTTGCTCCTTGTTAGCGTACTCAACAGTTTCCTCGATCATGTACTTGTCTCCCGAATCTACCCAAAGCAAGAACACAAGCAAAGGAACAACAATCAACCATGGCGCAATGCACAAGCAACATGATGCAAAACATGGCATGATATACGAGAGGTGATATGCGATGCATATGCGTACTCCGAAAGGGAAAGATTGATCAAGGCATAAACTTGGCAACGTGTGCAGCTGGAAAGATGAGATGATTTTGGTCGAAATCGATATAAAGATCACCGGAATCGGACGCACGGTTTGCAAATGGCAAGGAAAACAAGAATGGCACAATTCTGCGATTAACAACACAATGCCATCTGGAATGCAACAAGAAACTAAGATACCGCACTCCAACATAACAACAAAGCACATGGCAGTGATCTACTCAAGATGATTCACAAAAGATGAACACTGAGCTACGGCTAAATCACACCAGAGCAGGTGCAAACAAGCATGGCAAAAGTGCAAAATATATGAGCTTCACAGACTTGGTGAAAATATCAACATGCCAGGAATTAACATTAGGAAGCCATGTTTAGAGCAAGAAAACAAGAAGCTACAGGAACATATCATAGCAAACAAAGGCATGGCATGAATCTACTCAAAGCCTAGAACAAAAGTCCCTTACTGATCATGAGCCAAAAAGGCACAGAAAATATGATGACACCCATGTAAACATAGCAAGTTTTAATAACAGTTTCAGACTTAGCAGAAAAACAGAGCATGGCATAAACAAAAATATGAAGGCATCTTTGCGAGCTCAAATCACTCAACACAAAGACTGTCATGACAAAACAAGCATACCTACAGCAATAAGATATGTTCGTGAAGCTAACCATGGCAAGAACAAGTTCATGGCATGCTTGGGTCACTAACAACAACCATGGCAAAATTGATTAACATGTAAACAATCTGCCAGGAACATTTTATAGCAAAAGTAGAGCAAGATTAAGACATGCTAGGGCACTCCATAATTGCAAACAAGGGCATGGATGGATAGAACACAACCATATGGCCAAATCACCCTTACTGAAGCAACTCAAAACAAGCATGGATCTCACTGTAGCATCATGTTTACCTGGCATAAAAATGACAATAGAACAAGGACTTAGCAAAATCCTATGTCCATGAAATCAGCAATATCACAAAGGCTACTTTGCATGCTTGTGCTAGTCACCACATTGATCACAAAAATACATGGAAAGCACCCCTGTAAAGATGGCATATCATAGATCAAAACACATGTAGAGCTCATGTTCAGACGAAGCACACAACAAATGTGGCAAAAATGACAAATCATCATAATCTGCTAAGTAACAGGAGCTAACATTTTATAGCACTCTTGCATCAATGATTTTGGCATCAAGATAGACTCAAACAAGCATGCCACAATGGAATGAAATGAAGAGCATCTCCTAATGAACATTTTGATATATCATGCACATGAAACGGAACTACGGATGAGAAGTTATGGCATGATGAACATAGCACCAGTATGCAAAAATATCAGGGACTTCGACAAAAAAAGGGGGTTAACCTCGTCAGATCCAGATCTGGCACGGAGTCCGAGGATCGCCGGAGATGGAGGTCGCGGCGGAGATGGCTGGGGATGGCGCCAGAGTGGCTTGAAGGTGCGGCGTCGAGGTGGAGGCGGTGGCCCTCGCGGTGGGCACGGGCAACGGGCGCCGGCGAGCTCCGGTGGCGGAGGGCGCGGCCGGCTCCGGTGGCGGCGGGCAGCGCAGAGGAGCAGGGCGGCGGGGACGAGCTTGGCCGGGCGGCGCGCGCGACCCGGGCTGGGAGGGCCGGCGATTGGCCCGAGCGGGCCTGGCGGCGGGGCGGCGACCAGGGATAGGTTGCGCGGCCCGGTTGGCTGCGGGCGGCGGCGGTGGACGTGTCCGGCGCCGGCGGGCACGTCCGGCGGCGGAGAGGGAGCGGGGCTAGGGTTTGCCTGCGTGAAAAATTCGGAGGGAGCACCTATTTATAGGTAGGAGGAGGTAGGAGTGTCCAAATGAAGTGTAGTTTTCGACGACGTGATCGTGATCCAACGACGGAGGACATGAAAGAGGTTTGGATGGATTATTGGGCTGTTTTGGAGGGGTGTTGGGCTGCAACACACACGAAGCCTTTGCGGTTCCCCGGTTAACCGTTGGAGTATCAAACAGACTCCAAATGACACGAAATTTGACAGGCGGTCTACCGGTGGTGTACCAA
Organism: Triticum aestivum; assembly: GCF_018294505.1. Classification (NCBI taxonomy): domain Eukaryota; kingdom Viridiplantae; phylum Streptophyta; class Magnoliopsida; order Poales; family Poaceae; genus Triticum; species Triticum aestivum. The sequence continues at coordinate 376,675,421 of NC_057809.1, read as the reverse complement.
GGCCACTTGGCATATCTCGGTCCATTTTGAGAACGTTTAGCACCCGCAAATGAAAAGAGACAAAAGGGGCACCAGAGGACATGGGAATGTCGGATTGCAAAATGGACAACGGGGAAAATGCTCGGATGCATGAGACGAATGCGTATGCAAATGCGATGCACATGATGACATGATATGAAATGCGTGACATGGACAAAATGCAAAACGAAGACAAGAACCCAACCACGAAGGGAATCTCATAACTTAAAGCCGAAAATGGCAAGAGTCGGAGTACAAATATGGCAAGTTACATCCGAGGTGTTACAAAGATATAAGGAGGTTTATGTGTGATAGAGCGTATCATATCACGGGGTTTGGATGCACCGGCGAAGTTTTCACCAACTCTCAAGGTGAGAAAGGGCAATGCACGGTAACGAAGAGGCTAGCAATGATGGAAGGGTGAGAGTGCGTATAATCCATGGACTCAACATTAGTCATGAATAACTCACACACTTATTGCAAAAATCTACAAGTCATCAAAAACCAAGCACTACGGGCATGCTCCTAGGGGGATAGATTGGTAGGAAAAGACCATCGCTCGTCCCCGACCTCCACTCATAAGGAAGACAATCAAAGAAAACCTCATGTTTCAAATATGTTACACAACGGTTACCATACGTGCATGCTACAGGACTTGCAATATTCAACACAACTATTTCTCAAATTCACAATTACTCAACTATCACACTCTAATATCACCACCTTTATATCTCAAAACAATTATCAAGTATCAAACTTCTCATAGTATTCAACGCACTTTCTATGATAGTTTTTATTATACCCGTCTTGGATGCCTATCATATCAGGATTAATTTCATAACCAAAGCAAATTACCATGCTGTTCTAAAGAACTCTCAAAATGATATAAGTGAAGCATGAGAGATCAATAATTTCTATAAAATAAAACCACCACCCTGCTCTAAAAGATATAAGTGAAGCACTAGAGCAAAATTATCTAGCTCAAAAGATATAAGTGAAGTACATAAAGTATTCTAATAAATTTCAATTCATGTGTGTCTCTCCCAAAAGGTGTGTACAGCAAGGATGATTGTGGTAAACTATAAAGCAAAGACTCAAGTCATACAAGACGCTCCAAGCAAAACACATATCATGTGGTGAATAAAAATATAGCCTCAAGTAAAGTTACCGATAGAAGAAGACGAAAGAGGTGATGACTTCTAGGGCATCCCCAAGATTAGGCTTTTGGTTGTCCTTGAGTTTTACCTTGGGGTGCCTTGGGCATCCTCAAGCTTAGGCTCTTGCCACTCTTTGTTCCATAATCCATCAAATCTTTACCCAAAACTTGAAAACTTCACAACACAAAACTTAAACAAAAAATCTCATGAGCTCCGTTAATATAAGAAAACAAACCACCACTTAAGGTACTGTAATAAACTCATTCTTTATTTATATTGGTGTTAAACCTACTGTATTCCAACTTCTCTATGGTTCATAACCTTCGATACTAGCCATAGATTCGTCAAAATAAGCAAACAACACGCGAAAAATAGAATCTGTCAAAAACAGAACAATCTGTAGTAATGTGTAGGTTTTGAATACTTATGTAACCCCAAAACTTCTAAAATAAATTTCTCTACGTGAGGAATTTATCTATTAATCATCTGCAAAAAGAATCAACCTAATCGCACTCTCCAGTAAAAAAGTGGCAGCAAATCTCGTGAGCGCTAAAGTTTCTGTTTTTTACAACAAGACCGCAAAGACTTTTCCCAAGTCTTTCCAAAGGTTCTACTTGGCACAAACACTAATTAAAAGCATGAAACCACATCTAAACAGAGTCTAGATGAATTATTTATTACTAAAAATAACCAAAAAGCAAGAAACAAAAATAAAATTGGGTTGCCTCCCAACAAGCGCAATCGTTTAACGCCCCTAGCTAGGCATAAAAGCAAGAATAGATCTAGGTATTATCATCTTTGGTATGCAATCCATAAGTGGATCTCATAATATATTCATACGGTAATTTAATTTTATTTCTAGGAAAGTGTTCCATGCCTTTCCTTAATGGAAATTGGAATCTAATATTCCCTTTCTTCATATCAATAATTGCACCAATCGTTCTAAGGAAAGGTCTACCAAGAACAATGGGACATGTAGGATTGCAAGCCTTTCCACTTTAAGTTGAGACTAGAGAAGTAGAACTAATTGAGGTAGCGATTGCACAGAGGTTGTCTCACACCTGCTGGTGAGTAGATTCAACTCACTGTCTTCATCAAGACAGGACCTTGGGGTCATCTCGCTGTCCTCAAGATGGTTTGGCTCACTATCTTTTCTAAAGTTCTGCCTGGCATAAGAGATACGACTCTGAAAGAGAAACAATGAGACACGTAACAGGTTTCACAATTATATAAGCAAATAAATGGATCTATTCTGCATAAGGAACATGTTTTTACAACTACAATTTAAAACCGGTAGTTGTTGCAAACATCCAATCAGATGTAAATAGCAGTGGAGGAAATGATGCCTATTCAAATCTATACTAGAACAAAGGTTGAAGGCTTGAGAAGGATACATTACATGTTAACACGGGCTGGACAAAGCCCTTCTCCATGTTGATGGAAAGATAATTCAATAAATTCCCCAAAGAAAATTCTTTATAAGCATTGCCATTATTCTACATTTTGCAAAGAGTAAATATAGATCAAATAATATTGGAAGAAATAGAGGATAATGAAGCTCAGGTGCAGACTGATGATACATAATCAAATAGCAATTAATTAAGTACAGCGTTACAAGGCAAAAGGTACTGACAAGAGGAATGAAGACATCAACGTGTGTAGTGGCATTGGCTTTATTCAACATTTTGGTAAGAGTAAATGTAGATATGATAATTTGGAGAAAGTGGAGGGCAGGGCAGATAAGATGCAGAGTAATGCTAGACAATCAACTATCTCGTGATGCATGTATAGTAATACCACCACCGTCCGTTATTAGTTGTTGCTCAAATGGATGTATCTAGCACTATTAAGTTCTAAATACATCTAATTGATCAACAATTAATTCGATACAGAGGGAGTACATGACAACAGGTACTTACATGAGCAATCCAAAACTTCATAACCATTGTGTTAATTCTAGATTTATCTAAGAGTAAATATAGATCTTATAATTTCAAGAAAAGGGAGGATAAATAAGTGAACATTTACAGTGATGCTACATAATCAAACAGCAATGAGTGTAAGTATGCTGACAAAGGGCAAGAGGTATTGTGTAGCGACCCGACCTCAGACGGTCAAGTCTCTGTGCTTACGTGTCATCCCTGGATCGGTATGCTGACACACACAGTACTCGAAGATTTATAAAAGAGGTAAATCACATGTATAAAATAACGTAAATACTATTACCTCAATCCAAATAGCGGAAGTAACAACAAGGTTGTGGATTCCCATCAACACCAACGACAAAGTTGAGTGTAGAAAACGTAACCCTAACATATTACTTACTCGTCGTAAGAATCCTGCAACATGAGACGTTGCAGCCACAAAGGGTCAATACATTGAATGTACTGGCAAATTCACACCATAGGATAATGATGAATAATAGCTATCACTACATGCATATATGGCTGGTGGAAAAGCTCTATGGTTATAATGTTTTAGCGAAAAGCCAATTTTTCCCTACTGCAAAGGAATATAATTTATTTAACTACAAAGTTGGTTGAAAATATTGAGAAGGTTCCTCCAACTCAATCCCAAATTAACATCAATAACCCAAAAAATTATTTAAGTAACGTGATGAGATCAATATGATAATCCAAGTACCAGAGACTCAAGATGTCCATAATCGGGGACACGGCTAACCATGATTAGTTTGTACACTCTGCAGAGCTTTGCGCACTTTTCCCCACAAGACTCGATCTCCTCCGTTGGATTTCTCGCACTACATGGTGTTTGAGAAATGGATGACCGAGACACAGTCTTTCAGAAGCATTAACTCTCTACTCCGGATAGACTATACCACCTACAACCCACTACATCTGCTAGTCTACCTCTTCAAGAGCTTCACACAACTTACTCAGCTATGCTAGAGCCCATAATAGCTAGTGGTTGCACACGGAAGTTTCTAGCATGAAATATCTTAGTTCCCTTTGAGCCTTGGTGGCGGACCTTAGGATTATCACACGGGTACTCCGGGATATCCTAGGACAACACTGGATTCTCCAGGTGCATGACAAGCAATCCACCCATATGTGTATTAAAGTTGCCACCTTAAGTTGAACCATTAATTAACAATCTCACATCTTTCATGGTTTCACTCACCCAAACCACGTCTACGAGCATAGCATGGCAATATAAGCAATACGTAGAAGTAACTCCCAAGGGTTTGATAATGAACAGGTGAATATGTACTACCTCATCTACTACTTCCCAATACCCACATGTTATCAATCCTACTCATGCAATGTTTGAGGGTGAAACTAATGCATAAAAACTGGGTATGAAAGGGATATGATCAAAGTGTGAACTTTCCTTGTACTGTTGATGAAGATGATTCGCACTCATAACTCTTGATAGTTCAACTCGTCACACTCCGTTCAATCTATCATGAGCAAGCAATAGTAACCACACATAAGCAATCACTCAAAAATCGGGAAGAACGAAGAAGACAGTTCAGAAAACATCAAAACCAACAAATAACTCTTGCAACATAAAACAATTTCTAACATTACCAAAATTATGTGAATTTGGCCTTATCAGAAAGTTTAAGTCAAAAGCTTCAATTTGCAAAAAGAATCAACTAAATCGGAGTTATAAAACTCAAGTTATGAACAAAAGAAGTTTGAATACAAATCTATTTGAATTCAAATTTAAAACTTTTCAAAAACATGTTTAAGTTATTTTACTGGACAGAGGAGATCGTAACAAAGAAGTTGGCATTGGTTTCATCTAATTTGGATGAACGAGTAAAAAGTTATGGCTATTTGAAAAATCAGGGCCAAGCTATTTTACGGAAGAAAATAGCTATGGCTAAAAGAATTTTAGGTCTAATGTATAGATACAGAGACTAATTGGTAATTTAATTATTTTATCGTACTAGTCTAGAAAATAATAAACTACGAAAGTATAAAAAAGAGAAAAAAACAAGAAAGATACATTTATAAGGTAGAGAAAATATGATTTCGGAGAGAGAAGACAACTTCCAGAAGTCGCGCTGGAGAGGAGAAAAAAATATATTTCTTAAATCTAGTCAAACCAAAATATTGATTTAACCCGAATCGGATGATTTTTGGAGGCTCTATGGGTCTATATTTATAAGTGGAAAAGAGGTTTAGGGGTTAAAGGCTAGGCAATGTGGGACTAAACGTAGACGTAATTAAACGAAACAGAGAAGACGCGTCGCATGGGCCTAAACGTGTAAGGCGGTTCGGCCGGCCGCGCAGCTGCCGTTTTTTTAAACAAAATTCGGCCTAAGAAAAAAAATGAAAAGGCTGGCTGGGCCTGGCCCATATAGGAAAAGAAGAAAAAAAAGATGGGGCGTCGGCTGGTACTATGATGTGCACCTGGGCGACAGTTAGTGATGGGCCACATGTACAGTTTTTTTAAAACAGAAACATAAGGAAAACCGAATAAGTAAAAAATAAAATAAAATTTTTATATAGGCATATTGTATATAAAATTTTCAGAAAAAGATTTTCTACAACATGAACATTTTTATAGCATCACATAAAATACACAAAAATTCAAATAAAGCAAAGAGTACTACTGTTGTAATAAAACCTCATAAAAATCATTTTAAAAATACCAAAATGATTTCAAATTTATTTCTCTCCAATTTTCTACTATAGGGAATCATGTTACCCTATTTTCCATATATTTTATTTTTGGAGAAAATTAATTTGAATAAAACCCAAATACTCCAAATTGAAAATAATTTCCAAAAGAACTTTAAATTAGATCCTTTTAAACTTCCAACTCATATTTCATATGTTTTGAAGAAGTCATTTTATCTTCTCTCATGAAAATCGTTGAGTTGTTTAAAGTTTCTGAATTGGAAAATATTTCCAAATAAAATTCAAATCTTTTCAAAACCCTTTTCATTTAAATAAATGGAAGAAGTCATGTCATCTTCTCTCTAGGGTTTTGTATTTTAGAAGTATTTGAATTCACGGAGATCATAAAAGAAAATGAAAGTTTGGGAAAGTCCTTTTATTCCCTCTCATTTAACTTTCAAAAAGTTTCGAATTGCACTCACTTTCAGTCAATCAATCACACAACAATCAAACAATCAATCAAATCTATTTATTTAGTATAACATTCCAAAATTTAGAATTTTGGCATGTTACAAACCTACCACCCTTAAAATGAATCTCGTCCTCGAGATTCGGAGAGGCTAGAAAGAAATAGGTTAGGGTCGGGGTCTTCTTAAAATCCATCGATCGTCTCCAAGGGTCTGGGGTGCTACCACCCTTATAAACATGGTAACGGTTCCATCAAAACTCATATTCTTCCATCCTCATTGTTGGCAGTGTCGATCTTCTTAGATCTTTAGGATAATTCCTTCTCGGGGATCTTCCGATAGTGGTTTAACCTTTTCCTAAATTCTTATGTCCTTTTCATCTTGGTACAGTTCTTCTGTGACTGGGTCTTCTTAGCTGGTGGGTCTAACGCCAATACTAAACAACTATCGATATCTCATGATAGTCAACAATTTATGGTTTCTCCTATAGGAAATGGGTCTGGGTTGATCCTCACCGTATAACCTACGGTTGGCAAAAACTGCCTTGTACAAGGGGAAAATACCTATACCATTGTAAGGCTTAAACAAGGTTTTGATCATCGTCTCTCTACTATAGGTAAGTCACTCAGATTTACCATCCCATATAGCAAGGCGAATAATAAGAGTAAGTCGGTATGGTGATCAATCCATCCTGCACCCAAATCATTACCTTGTATATGGTTTCGCGAATCTCGCATTCTAACACTTGGTCATCCTCACAAGCATTGCAGAATTTCTTTGGTCGACAAACTGGGTTCGGGTAAATCCATTGATTCTGCAAGCCAAACAAACATCTATTGTTCCTTCACAACTCTCAGGTTTTGCGTTACTCCTATAAGATCGTCTGTTGATAAAACCGTAACTTCTTCTAGGGTTTTTCCTTCAGCAAGAGTGTGCTTGCTTCTTGGCAGGTCCTGGGGCCTGTGGATTATGGCCCATCTCATCACTTGCAAACCTTGAACTCATCATTGGGGCGACGGATCTTTAATCCAACATCCAACTTCCAGCTTCCTAGCATACTTAAAATCCATCCAATTGTATTGTCTCTCTTCCTTCTATTGGCACCAAACCAAGACGTGATTACTCAGACTCATCATAGAGTCGCAATTGCTCCATATTACTAACATCATACCTCCTTTATATCCAATAGTACTTCATCTCTTCGTCCACTTGAGGTATCCCACATATCGAGATAAAACCCGTACTTATGAAGTCCACTCCGTGGAACATCATTATCCTTTCCAGGGGTCAAGGGTCCTCGCAGTTACTACCACCCTTGAAATGAACAAACTCATCCATAGACCATATTTCTCATATCCTCGGAAATGGTCAAAATCTTTGTTCATAGAGTAACAACTCATAAAAATCCAAATCAGTACCAATGATGCTAACTTTCTCAAATTCTCACAATCTCCTGCATTTCCATTACATGCCTCAATTCAACACCTCAATATAAAGGAAAATGTTCTCACTACTACTACTATACTTCTCACAAACACAACTAATTATCACAAGTCTCCTCCTTGGGACAATCTCTGGCAAAGTGCCCTGCTTCATTACAACGAAAACATATTACTTCTGACATGTCTCGAGGTTTCCTCATGATTACATAGACTCCTTGGGTCCTCGGCTTCCTTTTTTTGGGCAACTGCTGAAGTAGTGCCCTGACTCCTTGCACGTGAAACAGGTGATATGACTCATGTCCTTCCTAGTATCAAATCGACTTCTCTTCCTGGACTTTTCCCGTTCCAATCAGGGCTTCTATTTCCTGGCATACTCTACTTCCTCTGTCGGGAATTCTACTAGATCCTCATTCAGACAATTTTGGGAGATGTGTCCTTCTTCTCCACATGAATAGCACGACTTGGTGCATGGTTTAATTGGGTCTGCTTTGGGTGTGTTCTCCACTTCTTCCTTCATCACTTGTTCTTCTAAAATTTCCACGAGGGCTCCTTCCATTGTTTCTTTCTTCTGTTGTATAGTTCTTTGTACCATGGGGTAAGTGTGGCGGTGAGCAAGGTAGTGGGTAGTCCCTTCAAACAAGAAACAAGTGATCTGCTTAGTTGGGCATTCTTCAGCTGTGTGACTTCCTTCACAGTTAGGGCATTCATCCTTGTGTTCTTTATGGGCGTGTCCTATTTCTCCACAAAGCTTGCATGCACAGGGTTTCTTCATATCCATTCCATAAGGCTTCAACTTCCGGGACACAAGCCGAGACTTTAGCAGAGTCAACTTAAATTCTTTCCAAGTGGTTGCTCCTTGCCATCCATTGATGGTTTGGTACATCCTCCACCAAGTAGTAGCACCTCTTTCAAGGCACTGAAGAGCATGCTGGGTCATATCTTTTCCGGCTATAGTGTTATTCTCCATGTGATCCTCCATGTTATGAATCCATCGATCGTCTTCAATTGACTCATGGGTCTAGAAAATATAAGCTCATCTCCACTCATCCTCTATTGGTTCCAAGGGTTTGGGGTGACATAAGAGAGATAGAGATGGATACACACAATACAAACAAAAGTTTTGAAAAGGCAGATTTTATTTGTGGCTGTCGGAAAAACATCAAACAAGATGATAACTCACAATTGTCACATCTAACATAGGTACATAACAGGGTTTGGTCTTCTAAAGGTCAATAAATCTTCAAAGTCATCCAACTCTTCAAGTCTTGTTCATGCTCCGATGGCTTCTTCTGATCGTGCTGGTTGATCCTCTCCAGTTCTTTTGCCAGTTCATCTCCGTTGACGTGAAGTCTCTTGTGACATCCAGCAATAATTCTGGAGTTGCATTCCAAACTTCTGGGTTTTAAACATCCTTGGCATGAACCATGGTACTATTGTCCTTCAGTTCCTGACAAATCTCCGGTATCTCGAGGTTTTGCTCCTCCAGCTTGACTACTTTCAACTTCTGGGTCCTAAGTTCTTCATGAAATACTTCTTTGTCAAAATACGGCTTCCTGCAGATCCATCTTAAAACTCCTGATGTAATTCTCTAGATCCTGGTGATACACCAACTAAGGTTAAAACTTTTGCTGATAGGTGCTCCATTAGCCCTTTTGTCATCCAATCCTTCCAAAGAAATGCATGCTTAACTCAGCACGGTGACAAATAGCATAAGCGGGTGATAACACCATGGATAGCAGTGTTTATGCTCTTGTCATTTCCATGAGCTATCATTCCATAGTTGATATCTCCTGCCTTAGGGCTTTCTTGACAAAATTTTGAGTTCTAATGCTCCAGGTTCCAGTCTTTCTCCGATACACCTTGATCTCGGGTATTGACAGCTTCCTTAGTCTGCCAAGTTCCATAAGGGGTGCCTTCCTAGGTCATACAAATCTGGAAAATTCTACAGGGCCTTCAAATTCTCCTAGTCTTCGGAGTCTTCAACCGTTGTAGTTTCCATTATTATAATACACAGTAAAATCCTCTTCATTCCGAAGTGGTCTTAGTTGTCCGATATCTTGTAATTCTTGGAGTGGTCTCATCAGCCGAATCTTCATGTGGTCAAAAGGGGAAAGGGGTATAGTCTCACTAAAAGGGGATATTTGAATAAGCTGAGAAGAGAAGAGAGGTAAAAGATCTTTTGAAAGTGAAGTTGTAGAGAAAATCTTTCCTATGGGCTTGCCAGTTTCTAGGGTCACATCCTACAGTTAACATGTGCTCTGATACCATCTTGTAGCGACCCGACCTCAGATGGTCAAGTCTCTGTGCTTAAGTTTCATCCCTAGATCGGTATGCTGACACACAAAGTACTCGAGGATTTATAACAGAGGTAAATCACATGTATAAAATAACGTCAATACTATTACCTCAATCCAAATAGCGGAAGTAACAACAAGGCTGTGGATTCCCATCAACACCAACGGCAAAGTTGAGTGTAGAAATCATAACCCTAATGTATTACTTACTCATCGTAAGAATCCTGCAACATGAGACATTACAGCCATAAAGGGTCAGTACATTGAATGTACTGGCAAATTCACACCATAGGATAATGATGAATAATAGCTATCACTACATGCATATATGGCTGGTGGAAAAGCTCTATGGTTATAATATTTTTGTGAAAAGCCAATTTTTCCCTATTGCAAAGGAATATAATTTATTTAACTACAAAGTTGGTTGAAAATATTGAGAAGGTTCCTCCAACTCAATCCCAAATTAACATCAATAACCAACAAATTATTTAAGTAACATGATGAGATTAATATGATAATCCAAGTACCAGAGACTCAAGATGTCCATAACCAGGGACACAGCTAACCATGATTAGTTTGTACACTCTGTAGAGGTTTGCGCACTTTTCCCCACAAGACTCGATCTCCTCCGTTAGATTTCTCACACTACATGGTGTTTGAGAAACGGATGACCGAGACATAGTCTTTCAGAAGCATTAACTCTCTACTCCGGATAGACTATACCACCTACAACCCACTACATCTGCTAGTCTACCTCTTCAAGAGCTTCACGCAACTTACTCAGCTATTCTAGACCCCATAATAGCTTGTGGCTGCACACGGAAGTTTCTAGCATGAAATATCTTAGTTACCTTTGAGCCTGGGTGGCGGACCTTAGGATTATCACACGGGTACTCCGGGATATCCTAGGACAACACTGGAATCTCCAGGTGCCCGACAAGCAATCCACCCAAATGTGTATTAAAGTTGCCACCTTAAGTTGAACCATTAATTAACAATCTCACATTTGTGATGGTTTCACTCACCCAAACCACGTCTACGAGCATAGCATGGCAATATAAGCAATACGTAGAAGTAACTCCCAAGGGTTTGATAATGAACAGGTGAATAGGTGCTACCTCATCTACTACTTCCCAATACCCACATGTTATCAATCCTACTCATGCAATGATTGAGGGTGAAACTAATGCATAAAAATTGGGTATGAAAGGGATATGATCAAAGTGTGGACTTGCCTTGTACTGTTGATGAAGATGATTCGCACTCATAACTCTTGATAGTTCAACTCGTCACACTCCGTTCAATCTATCGTGAGCAAGCAATAGTAGCCACACATAAGCAATCACTCAAAAGATCGGGAAGAACGAAGAAGACAGTTCGGAAAACATCAAAACCAACAAATAACTCTTGCAACATAAAACAATTTCTAACATTACTATAATTATGTGAATTTGGCATTATCATAAAGTTTAAGTCAAATGCTTCAATTTGCAAAAAGAATCAACTAAATTGGAGTTATAAAACTCAAGTTATGAACAAAAGAAGTTTGAACACAAATCTGTTTGAATTCAAATTTTAAAACTTTCAAAAACATGTTTAAATTGTTTTACTGGATAGAGGAGATCGTAACGAAGAAGTGGGCGTTGGTTTCATCTAATTTGGATGAACGAGTAAAAACTTATGGCTATTTGAAAAATCAGGGCCAAGCTGTTTTACGGAAGAAAAATAGCTACGGCTAAAAGAATTTTAGGTCTAATGTATAGATACATAGACTAATTGATAATCTAATTATTTTATCATACTAATCTAGAAAATAATAAACTACGAAAGTATAAAAAATAAAAAAAATGAAGAAAGATACCTTAAAAATACGATTTCGGAGAGAAAAGACAACTTCCAGAAGTCGCGCCGGAGAGGAGAAAAAAATATTTTTGTTAAATCTAGTCAAACCAAAATATTGATTTAACCCGAATCGGATGATTTTTGGAGGCTCTATGGGTCTATATTTATAGATGGAAAAAAGGTTTAAGGGTCAAAGGCTAGACAATGTGGGACTAAACGTAGACGTAATTAAACGAAACAGAGAAGGCGCGTCCCATGGGCCTAAACGCGTAAGGCGGTTGGGCCGGCCGCGCAGGTGCAATTTTTTCAAAAACAAATTTTGGCCTAAGAAAAAAATGAAAAGGCTAGCTGGGCCTGACCCATATAGTAAAAGGAAAAAAAGATGGGGTGCCCGCTGGTACTATGATGTGCACCTGGGTGGCAGTTAGTGATGGGCCACATGTACAGTTTTTTTAAGTAGAAACAGAAGGAAAACCGAATAAATAAAAAATAAAATAAAATTTTTATATAGGAATATAATATATCAAAGTTTTCAGAAAAAGATTTTCTACAACATGAACATTTTTATAGCGTCAAATAAAGTACACAAAAATCCAAATAAAGCAAAGAGTGGTACTGTTGTAATAAAACCTCATAAAAATCATTTTAAAAATACCAAAATGATTTCAAATTTATTTCTCTCCAATTTTCTACTATAGGGAATCATGTTACCCTATTTTCCATATATTTTATTTTTGGAGAAAATTAATTTGAATAAAACCCAAATACTCCAAATTGAAAATAATTTCCAAAAGGATTTAAAATTAGATGCTTTTAAACTTCCAACTCATATTTCATATGTTTTGAAGAAGTCATTTTATCTTCTCTCATGAAAATCATTGAGTTGCTTAAAGTTTCTGATTTGGAAAATATTTCCAAATAAAATTCAAATCTTTTCAAAACCCTTTTCATTTAAATAAATGGAAGAAGTCATGTCATCTTCTCTCTAGGGTTTTGTATTTGAAAAGTATTTGAATTCACGGAGATCATAAAAGAAAATGAAAGTTTGGGAAAGTCCTTTTATTCCCTCTCATTTAACTTTCAAAAAGTTTCAAATTGCACTCACTTTTAGCCAATCAATCATACAACAATCAAACAATCAATCAAATCTATTTATTTAGTATAACATTCTAAAATTTAGAATTTTGGGATGTTACATACTGACAAGAGCAATGCAGAGCCCAGTATTTTCGTGAGATCCTATGATCCTTTGAGCAAGGAGATTCATCTAAAATTAGTTTTCATACAAGAGAGAAGGTAAGGCACATGCAGAAATTTAGGAGTTCAAATTTTGAATTGATATCATAGACAGTACCTAACGCTGGGCTGTCAGCAGTTCTAATAGGGGTTTGGCCACTGGAGTAGGGGTAAAGTCTGTTACAATTGGGCATGTGTTTTCTGTGGATGCTGATCTATCTGATTTAACATGTATCACTACCTTTTCCAAATACCTAGTTTGTACTCCTTGAGGATCTGCAATCACCCTCTTCCTTTTGGACATCTATTACGAAAGAACAACATTTGACTGGAAAAACATAGTATGACGACACATGGAATAGGTACAGAAAATGGATAGGTATGGCATATACTTATATATGATGCTTAAACTAAGCAGATGGTGTAACAAAGTAGAAGTAATGCAAGAGGCCAGATGCAAAATGTGTGCGACCAATACAACCTTGCCAAGTTAGAGCATGCACCTTAATGGGTGAATAAGATAGGCCATCCTCCACTATGCCAAGTTTCTTAGCCAGTGGATTGTTCCGCAATATTCCTCTCGTGCGCCCATTCTCATATTCATTTTGATAATGTTCAATACCTGACATGCATGAAAACATAAAAACAAATGAGATTATGTTTGTAATGCAGAAGTGATTCTAATCCAATACTTCCTCCGTGTAAACCCCTTTGTGCTATCTCTGCAATTCTTCTAAGAGGTGCCATGCATGCTGTAATTTGGTGTGTGCATTAATATAATGTGGCCTACTATTCAAAATATGAGAGCTCCGGAAGTGATGATACTTCATAGATGACAGATCCAACATATAGTAAAGAAGAACAAGTCGACCTGACCTGACAGATTCAAAATATACTAAGGGAGAATAACTCGACCTGAACAGTCGACCGCAAGAGAAGAGGATCATCTTAAAGAAGAGCAGAAGAGCAGAAGAGCAAGCAGATTCAAGATATTACAAGTCTTTCTATACAATGTCGGTTGGCCACCCATGATGAACTTGAGCGCACAGAGAAATACTATTCCTTTCGGTCTCTCCATATGTGGCTCACATGCATTTCGAAACTAAAGTAGGAACATTTAGCTGGCCAATTAAACATCTCTCAGTTTTACTAATATCAGCATAATATCAGATTTGAATTTGTACAACTAAGCTTGGTTAGCTCGATGGGTGGAGCAGTGCTATTACGACACGAACCATGTAGGCTGATCGTGGTCATCATAAAATGGGGAAACCGTAAGCATGATGAGTATAGTGTTGACCGTGGCAGTGGGATGGCAGATCTGAAGCTGCAAACCACGCAAAGGGTAGTTAGCAACCGATATTTTCTTTGAAATAACAACTAAGATTTGGTATGGATAAGAACGTGTAGTCAACAAGTGACAAAGAAATGCAATTCTGCTGTCTCTCTATATGCCGCGACATGCATTTGGAAACTCAAGTGGGACCTTTAGCTAACCAATTAAATGTGTCTGTTAACTAATATTAGTATCATATCACAATCATATTTGACCAACTAAGCTTTGGAATTTTGAGTGTTGTGTTGTTTACCTTGAAGGGTGGAGTAATGCTAGTATGACAGAAAGCACCTACGCAGATCATAGTAGAGTAGATAAAAGGGAAAAGCCCTAAGCATCAAGAGTAAAATCAGGAAAGTGGAACTAGCTGGACCAGTGGGTGGCGCACATGATTTTAGAAATGAATATAGGAACATTAGGTGACCAATTAAACGTTCTCTGTTTTAGTAATATGAGCATCATATCTGATTCGTATTTCAACACGTAAGCTTTGGAATTATGAGTGGCATGTTGTTTCGCTTGATGGGTTGAGGTCATGAGGAGCAGTGCTAGCACGACACGAAGTAGTGAAGCACCTACGATGATGGTAGTGAATATAAAGGGGGGAAACCATAAGCTTTACGAGTATAGTGACCGTGAGATGGCGGATCTGAAGGTGCAAATCGGACAAAGCTACTTCGCAACCAATGTTTGCATTCAACTAGCCACTACGATTTGGTACGGACAAGAAAAGTATAGTAAACAATTTAAGATCTTTTTTCCGGGTGAGATCAATAACTTAAGAACATATGGAAGAGTACCACCTCTCTTGCGACGCCGTGTAGGCCCCTGCTGATACGTTGAGGGTGCTGCGGGTGCGATGGCTGTCGGTGGCGGGGAAGAAGACTTTAGATGGCAGACGGCCGGGTTGGTGGATAAATCCTGTTGCCATGGATGAGGCGATCATAGGAGCGGCAACAGCAAAGTGGACGACAGCGTCAATGAAGCGAGACGACGCGATGAAAGGATCCTGGTCCGGCGCCGTGGATGAGAGACGTCCATCTCTTGCAGTGGACGACGGGGTAGGGGTTGCGGCTCTGGCAAGGTGGAGGATGGGGTGGCGGACAGAGGAGGCTGGCCGCAGTGGGGAGGTTGTTGTGGCGCCGACGGTGTATGAATGGGGAAATGGAGGGGGAGGGGGATCTCAAACTTTGGGACGCGCTTGTCTGAAATGTGGGAAAGTTATGAACTTATCCCCCGTTTAAAATTTCGGACATCACGTCGGTTGGGGATAAGACGGTAATCTCGCATCTCCCAAAAATTTGCCGATAACGATTTTAGGCGAGGAGAGGGTGTTTTGCCGCCCACGGTTGGCGCCCACGGTGTATGAACGGGGCTGACAGGTAGGGCGGTTGTGTCACGTTCGAGGGAAGTTACACATCTGCCCCTATTTAAAATATTAGCCTACATCGATTTCGGACGAGGAGAGTTTGTTTTGCCGCCCACCGTGGATGAATGGGGAAATGGAGGGAGAGACACATGTCTTTCGGACGAGCTTGAATCAAATGTGTTTTGCCGCCCACGTTTGGCGCCCACCGTGTCTGAATGGGCTCGGAGGCCGTCGTGTCACATCTGATTGAAGTTACTACACTACCCCTATCGACAGCAGTGTAAATCCGGTCGATAAGGATGTCAAGTGTCAGGGGTAGACAGTAATTTCCATCTTGCAAACACTTGCTTCGGGAAGCCCACAAATGATAGTGGGTGTTTAGCCGCTTCATTCAAAACCTGGGAGAATTAGCATTCACGTTTGCCCTGGGCCCTGGCAACTAAATCCAGATCCAATTTTTATCCAATTACGAATATCCACAGATAATTCTATGTTTTGTTAGTTATTTCTTCAAAACCACAACAAAGATTTATTCCACCTTTATATATGATTATGATTTAGAAATGTCATGATCTTCGAATTCAGTAGGTTGGATACACTTTGAGTCAAATAGTTATTTCATCCAATACAATATGCTGACATGAAAAACAGTTCACCTTATGTCAATCATACAAGTACTGAGGATTACTTCGCCTAAAAAATTTGGATCATTACAACACATGGACAACATAGAGGGTCTTACAACATAATCCATTCATAGACATGACACAACATGCAAGTACAATAATCTAATGACAATTTCAACTGCCATCTAAAGAAGAACTGGGATTACCCTGGTCTTCAGATAGCAGAAGCAGCAAGACCTCCTCCGTCTTCAAATGCAACATTCCTACTTCCTCCAATTCTTGGGTTGCTTGCATAATGCGTGCAACTAATTGCATAATTTCCAGCTTCAAGATCGAGATTACCTCATTCATGGCAGCCACACCATCTCTTTCTACCTCTAGTAGAGCCTCAAGAACTATAATATATGTGCTCAGACTGCTCTTCGGCGGTGTTTCCTCTTAACTGCTACCATCTGGTAACATGGATGGCGCACTGGTTCCACAAATAGATTCTGGGGTTGTACATTGTGTCCTAGTGTGAACAGCATCCTAAAAGGTTTCCGCTGGACATAAGTAAGAGATAGTTATCGCATGATCCAGGCAATAAGCTTACATGTTAAACGACATATGAATTATTGCCCAGCATGGCAAGCTATATTTAAATGGATTGAAGCAGCATCAGCTGAAAAGAAATTAAAATGTTAAGATGAAACTAGGGATGTAAGTGGCAAATAAACGACATCCACCAGTCCCATCTAGTTAGTTTTTGCTAGCTCCTTGGTTCATTTTCCTCAAAAAACAAAAACTATTTTGAACTATCATACCACTAGTGGACTTTAATCGGGATTAAACAGGACCCAATTGGCATCCTAGTTGAAAGGGAGTGTACCATCGCTATATTTAAGTTGCGAAGGCATCTAAGCAGTTGAAATAATCCGAGAAAGCACTTAACAGTGTGGCCTCATATAAACTATAAAGACTATCTTGTGATGAAGTTCAGAGGAAAAGTTAAGGACTCAAATGAACTAGGCATGCATTTCTTTACGATAGTATAGCAGGCAGTGCTGACATATTGGCCAACTCAGGTATTGTGTAACAAGTAACAAACAAGCATTCGAATCAAGCAATACAACAAAGAAGACAACTGAACTATTTGTTATTTTGTAGGATTATAGGTTGAGGGCACAAGCCAAGAAAGCAGCCCACTCGCATTAAATTTCACATGTACTAAAACACATTGGCTTACCATATGTTGCTGTGAAGCCCCGCTGCTGTTGCAATGTTCTTTGAAGATATCGTCAGCATCCCATGGTTGCAAATCTACTTGTTGTAGTTTATTCTACACCCTCTATTTAGGTAAAATTACTTTTAGTCGCATGCACTGGTTCGAACTGATCATCAATGGTTCATCTAAACTAATGAAAGAAGTGTGTGTGTGCATACACGACAATATATCTGCTTCCCTCTATTTTTATACTTGTTCGAGGTGCCAGCCCCAAAAGAACAAATATTTTGCTTGATGGGGTTGGCAGCTCCATAATTAATAGAAGCATCAAATTAGTCATGCAACTTGGGACGATCAAGAACACACACAAAAGTAATGAACAGAGGCTTGTAGCAGTGATGTAATAGCTAGCATTAGAAAATGTAGGGTAAAACAAACAAAAACCAGCAGAACCACATGCTAGTTTGCTGATGTGTAATTAAGCATAGAGAACATGAAGTGGTCTAATGGAACCAACAGGTGGCATCGGAACAACACCATTATCATAAATATAACATGCAAGAAGTAAAATAGTAGGCAGTGATATCTAGGAAGTACAGTAATACTTAGGACAAAACTAAAGCATATTAACTATATGTGCACTGGTATGTAATTTAGCACATGTAACATGTTCACTGCCAGATGTATGGCCCTACAGGTGCAAGCAGAATAACACGTCTCATGAAAAACTAAATGATGCCCTGAAGAAATTCAAAGGTGCGGTGCTTATGCTAAGAAAGTGAACGTAGGCGCCGACCGTTGGATAATAGTACCTAATTCTCGGTGGCGTATGGGTATCGTTGGCATACTTGATAGCTAAGGATCGTCCACGGGCTACCGTCGACCTCCTCCATCCTCCACGGGCTCCTGTTCATCCAGCCTCCACCGCGCGCTACTCCACCAGCTACTTTTCAACCACCCCTCCACAGGCACCCCTCCACCGTCTACTGTTCATCCAGCCCTCCACACCACGGGGTCCTGTTCAACCACCCCTCCATGGGCACCCCTCCATCGTCTACTGTTCATCCAGCCCTCCACCACACCACGGGGTCCTGTTCATCCATAGGCAACGCCACCGCTCCCTGTTCATCCACCCCCCCCCCCCGCTGCCACAACGCTCATTGTTCATCCCAGAGGCAGCATCGATCAACTTCAGTTAGCAGCAGTAGTGAAGGAATCGCTCGATCGGGTTCAGTTAACAGCCATCGATCGATCGCTCGGGTTCAGTAATGTGTAGCCTGCAGTGCAATCGCTCGGGTTTAGTTAGAGCCCAACGCCTCGCTCGGGTTCAGTTAGAGCCAACGCCTCGCACACACGCGCGTACATGTACGAGAGAAACGCGCATCGCTCGGCCCCCAACCTCCCACCGTAACCAGGAACTCCCCGAAATTTTCCTCGCCCTCGCTTCTACCATGGTTTTTTCCATCATGGGTGGCCCAAAGAATGTCGTGCAGCTGCGTCTCCGGCCCCCCCAGGATGAAAATCCCATTTTCTGTCATGATTTTTTGTCATAGAAGTAGGAGCCCACCACATCTATGATGATACCGGGTTTTGTCACAATTATCGTCATAGAAGTGTCATATGTATGACAGAAAAAAATTTCGTTCGGCCCAAAATGTCACGGATGTGTCTTTTTTTTGTAGTGTGGGATCCACTGCTATACCTTCTCCTCATATAACATGTCCAAAAAATCCAACTTCCTTCAACCAGAACTCGCATTTGCTGAACTTGGCATACAATTGATGTTCCCTGAGCTTCTCGAGAACTAGACGCAAATGCTCCTTGTGTTCCTCTTCATTCTTCGAGTATACCAAAATATCATCAATGAAAACCACAACAAACTTATTCAAGAACTCCATGAACACCTTATCTATCATACTCATGAAATAGGCAGGGGAGTTAGTCAATCCAAATGACATAACCGTATACTCATACAGCCCGTACCTTGTGGTGAACGCTGTTTTAGGTATATCCTTCTCCCGGATCTTCAATTGGTGATATCCCGATCGCAGATCGATCTTCGAAAACACTTTAGCTCCTGTCAATTGGTCAAATAGATCATTGATCATCGACAATGGGTACTTGTTCTTGATCGTCACTTCATTCAATGCCCGATAATCAACCACCATTCTTAGGGACTTATCCTTCTTCTCAACCAACAACACTGGGGCTCCCCATGGGGATGAGCTCTGTCAAATGTAACCTTTCTCCAATAACTCCTTAATCTGCTTCTTGATCTCTTCTAGATCATTTGCGGGCATCCGGTATGGCCTCTTTGATATTGGCCCGGTGCCTGGCAACAGCTCTATCAAAAACTCGATGTCTCGATCTGGCGGCATGCCCGGTAGCTCCTCTACAAATACATCCGGGTAATCCTGCACTACCGGCACTTCCTCCTAAACAACTCCCGTGAGAGAATTTACTTGGCTCCTCCTAGGGACATGCCTAGACACATACTTGATCCTTTTTCCCTCAGGGGTGGTGAGTAAAATTGACTTACTCGCGCAATCGATGTTTCCCCCAAACATCGATAGCCAATCCATTCCTAGTATCACATCCAATCCTCAGGGGTGGGAAAGTACACCTACGTACTGGCCTAGTGGGTACTCTCGATGCTCTATTCAGCCGCTCCTCTCACGTAGCTGGCCTACTCAGCCGCTCCTCTCACACACACACTAGCAGCTTGTTTATCAGCGACGGTTACTGCGGGGGCAGAACATTTGAGTTATTTGATACAACGAGACTAGGCTTTTTGCTTCCATTTGTGGAGGTCTAATGGATCTCATCGAACTTTGTTAGTAGTTCCTTCTTTATGAATGAGATGAAGCAAAGCTTTTGCCTCCGTTTCAAAAAAACACGTCAAGAGGAATTTCTTTAGTAGAGCCGGTAATAGAGTCAAGTCCATGCGTGCAATGCCACAAGCTACAGAGTAGTAGTAGCGCACTTTATGTACAGAGCCATATTGCACAGTTCCCAATGCCCTGGCAGGCTTTTCTGGCTCCTCGGGCTTAATTGGGAGGCGCTAGTTTAAATATGCTACTAGCTGATGAGGAAGCTGCAAGCGAGGTGCGGCTAGGGAGAGCACGCGAGCGACGAGATGCTGGGAAGGAAAACACGTTCACGTGGCTAGGCTATCCAGTGCACCCAGATTGTGGTGCCGCACGTCCCTTTGACTTCAAAACTCAAACTACCCATGTAAAATATTGGCTCACAGCAAAGTTACTATTTAAAAAAAAGACTGTCGTGCGTTCGGCCGGGATCGAACCCACAAAACGAGGTATACACTCCCGTGACCACTTGTAGTACTCGTTGGAGTACAACGCAACCTAGAATTGCCTTTTGTCGCTAGTAGTACATTGTTCCTTACAAGATACCCCTAATAATGCAAGAAACCACTAATAATGCCAAGAAACTACTACCACTTGCATACGTGATAGACTTATGATAAGACTACCTTATCAACCATTGTACATGCTCTTACCAACCAGCCCTACTAAGAAACGACTACTCTACAAAGTGCCATTGTAGGCATGTTTCAACCCATGGCCCTGTTTGGATACATTTGTTGTCAATCTAACCCTGCCATCCAAACACCACTTTGGTTAGAGTTAGTTCAGGGTTAGAATCTAAACTCTAACTTAGAGTATCCAAACAGGGCCCATGTCGCCCATTAAGTCAACGCCTTCTATTCGACCGGGCGTTATGACTTGTGGGACCTACATGTCAGTCTGCACAAAAATCCCCGAGTGACATCCTACCTCCAGCCCGTCCACCTAGTCATCCTCGGCCATGGGACGCAGCTACCGCCGCCGACAGACAGCGAGGTCAAAACCGCCGGCGGTGCGGGGCCCATCTTGCGGCAGCCCAGATGCCAGCTCCGTCCGGCGCTCGCGGCCGCTAGCTAGCCAAGATAGCTCCGTCCAGCTACTTGTCTGCAAGGTTTGCTAGCTAGATTGGCACGGCGGCGCGGTGGCTTGCTCGCGCGCGCCGCGCTAAGGCCAGCCATCTGGCTCGAGCGAAGGCTAGCGTGGCGGCTTGCTCGCTCGTGAGTCATGCTCGGCCAACCTGCCAACCGGTGCGGAGGCCAGCGCGGCGTCCGACCCGTCCGGTGGAGCGGCGACCAATTCGCTCGTCTCCGGCGCTACCGACAAACACGCATCAGTACTGTTTGAAGTAATGTTCAGGAAAAATAATGATTTGAGGGGGAATAACAAGATAGAAGGTCAGATGTGGGTCCCTCGTGTCAACGGTCGAACAAAATGTGTTGGTTTAAGCTGCCTCGTCAGCACGGACGTGTGGGCCAACCCTGTCATAAATGGGTTTAAACTAACCTAATCGGTAGGTAGTAGTTTTTGGCGTGGATTAAGAAATTTTTGGTATGTTTTTGCTATTTTTTGTACAATAGATTCTTCCTAGGGCTGGTTGAAAGTGGTAGTTTTTTGTTAAATACTCTACATATTGTAAGTAGGAGTGAAAGTTAAGCTTTGGAACCCAATAAGCAAGGCTAGTTACATAGTGCATATGTGTACATGATTGAAAGTAAATATCAACCATGAGTGACTAATATCTTGATGGAAAACTCGAAATTATGGAATACTAGGGATTTTTTTTGCATGGTTGGAAATACTAGCAATGTTCATGTGCGTTGCAACGAATCATAATTAGAATAATACTTATTCACAAACTTGATACAAAACACTGTAATTTTGATATACATATATCACTAGAGATATATTATGTTTCAATTAGAATATATTCCTTGGGCTGTTTTGGTGAGGTCAGGGAGGGATGTGGTTGGTTTAAGATACTAATTATGGGTTTTTCTGCAAATTGGTAGACAAGTGGGATGTTTGTGAGAAAAGGCAACAACTTACCTCATAGTCGTTAGATGTAGATCTAATGGTTACAAACGACGGATGGCAGACACACCATCATCACCAACTTAGTCTTTTGTAGGAGTACTAGCAAGATCCGTGCATTGCACGGAACATCAAGATGCATTTTTTTATAAAAACACTCATTGTGATTGACCCATGTGGGAGTAATCCCATGTGTAAAAACTAATGATATCTCGAGAAATAGGATATAAGATGAAGAGGAGTGGGGCGTCGTGGTGATTGGTGGTCGGACTGAGCGGAGGCATGGGGATTGACAACGCCGACAGCGGCCATCAGGCCAGTCTGTTCTAGAGGCTTCCTTTCTTAATTGCTCAACAATGAGGTTGTTGGAGATAAGGATGAACGAGGAAAGGCCTTGTCTGCAAATGTGGAGAGGGGTGCGGGTATATTTTAGTTTAATTTCCATCAGTTAGATATAGATCGGACGGTCTATATTGCAAGATGGCACGCGTACCATCATCACCAACTTGGTTTTTTATAAGAGAAGAAATATAAGTATGGAGATACAAACGTATTATCGATACTTGTTTCCGTAAACTAGCATCTACATTCTATTAAACGCCTCAGCATGTGAGGCCTTAGCACAATGACTTCTCGACTGTGTAAAACAAAGGTTTTCCCATCACCGATAAGGAGGGGGTGACGGCGGCACACTTTTTGGCTTGCTCTAGTCCTAGTAGTCATACTAGGTGGTCTATGCACGTGTAGATTTATTATTTTTCATGTCTTGTGTTCGCCGTACTGCCACGACTGTTGATGAATAGACGGTAAGTTATTCATGGGGAAACCCTTGTTGAGCGTGTTTGCGAGAGAGAGAGAGAGAGAGAGAGAGATACAGTGTGCGTGTGTGATATGTCTAGAGACTGAGGCAATGATAACGGATTCTTTGTGTCGATGTGTGTGGAAGATAGAGAGAGACATGTACATGGGGCTTTGTGTTGTGTAATGTGGAGACACATATACATAATTAGAGAGTGAGTGTGCGAGATACACATGCGGACATGGGGAGAGATGAGGATCCAGATTAATGGGTGTTTGTGCGTGTTTGTGTGTGTTTGTGCACGCATTTGTGTGTGAGAGGGAGTGTGTGTATGTGGAGTAGAGAGACCACTAATGATGTAAACCTAATATAAGGGAAGGGGGAATGGTGTGACATGTGTAGTAGCGGGATAGCATGGGTGCGTGTGGGGGGGGGGAGCAGACTATTTGGAAGAGACATCAATTGTGTGTGCGAGAGGGGTGAGAGAGAGACAGAGGAAGAGAGGGGCGTTTGTGTCCATAAATGGCGTATAGATAGGGAGACAATGTTGATATTGTTTGAAATTGGCCTATGTACGGAGATGCAAGGGAAGCGAGTCATCGTGTGTGTGATCGGGACTTCATGAGAGATCTAGAATAGATGGTGTAGAGAACAATGTGCGAGATCGAGAACGACGATACATTAGGGAGCTATGGAAAGAGTCACGACATATATGTATACAGGGAGGAGCTGGGGCGGGTCCGCATGTGGGAGAGATAGAAAGAGGAGAGTGGTGCACAAGGAGACAAAGTGTGCTTGTTTTGCAGTGGGGGTGGTGTGGCTTGCGGCTGCACAGGTAAGCTTCCGGTCAAGGGGTATCCATCCTTCTCTTCGTGGCTGGGTGAAGCTTTCCGCAGGATGTCATGGCACTTCTCCATGCATCCCGACCATCCGCTGGTTGCTCCGGGGTGCCCGTCAACCGTCCTCCACCCAGTAGTGAATTTTAAGTCCATCTTGAGCTTGTAGTCATGGGGTTGTCATCATCTTGACTCTCACATCTCCCTTATGAATCTCTCAACCAACCCCGTCTACGAGCATAGCAAAATAAACGACATCGTCCTGGGCAATGGTAACAAGGGGAATTGGGTTCATCCTACCTCATGATACTACTCAAGACATAACTTAAAATTCTCCTACTACATGCCTGGTGGGGAGGAATAATTCTAATGCAACAACATCATAGGTATTGTAAAACATGATCAAATGACTTGCCTCGCTGACTGTCCTCAAACGCTAGTGACTCGAGATAGCAAGCTTCACACTCCGGAAATTCTATCGAGTCAAACAATAGCACAAATAAATATTCCACTAAACAATATAACAGCAAGCTAAGGAAATCACACAAGCACTTAAACCAAAACCAAAGAAAACTCGAAGAACTCCAAACCAACAACTAGCAAGAAAATAAAATAAACATTTTATTTTTCTATAAATAAAAGTTCACCCTCTGTAACTACGGAAACTAATCTAAAATAAATTATAATAGAGGTGAAATAAAATCCTGAATTAACTAGAACAACAGAAAAAAGCAGCAAGCTAAAAAACTAGAAAGCTTGTTTTCGGGTGAAACTATTTTTAATAAAGCCTAAAAATACCCAAACAAGTTCCTACTACTAGGCATGGTGAAAATTAAGCAGGGACAAAAAGAATCACCTAAAAATAATAATTCTAGCTCAATTTATAGCAGAAAAACTAATCTGACTAAAATTAATACAAAACTATTTTATAAACTCAAACATGGCTAAACATATTTTCTACAGAAACTACAAGAAATTTGTAAACTAACAAAAAATAATCAACTAAAAATATTAAACAACCTAAAAGATATAGATTTTTCAAGATTGGAACTATTCTATTAAAAACAGAAACGAAAAAAAACAACTAGGGCGCTAACGGGCCGAAACAGTGAGCGCTCTAAAACTATCTAACGCGCGAGCGGCCTTTAATTGAAACGTATACGGGCTAAGTAAAAAAACCGATTGGGCCGGTCTAACTAAACAAAGAACTAAACCGGAAACTAAACCGATCTATTGAAAATAACCTAACTCATTGTGGATCTAATCTAAGCCCTAGATTGGAAATCGGACAGTGCTGGGGAGTCCGGTGGCTTACAGCGGTGGTCGACAGCGAGGTGAGCTCGGGCGTTGGTGGCGGGGTGCTCCGATGGTCCGGGGCAGTGGCGATGACGTCGAGGGAATGCGGCGAAGCGAGGCGGAGACAGTGGTGGAGTCGCTGGAGCGGGGGGACGTCGGAGGAGACTGGGTGAGCTCGGGTGAGCTCCTGCTCTGGCGGGCGGCGGACGAGCTCGGGATGATGGCGCCGGGGGCTCCTGGACAGGGAGATGATGTCAAGGAGGTGTGGCACGAAGAGGAGGTTCGGGTGAAGAAGCTTGGAGGGGCAGAGGGTGCTCACCGGCGCCGGGAGTGGCGGCGAACCGAGGCGACAACGGCAAGATGCGTTCGGCGAGGGCGTGGGCGGTGGTGGGTTTCGGGGTTAGGGTTTTAGGGGTGCGAGAGAGAAGGGGCAGGGCTTTATATAGGGCATGATCGTGGGCGAGGGGGCAATGCGGGATCATGGTCCCGAGAAGATCGTGGCGACGGGTGGTGGCGGTCGCGCTCTGGCGTGGCATGTCGTGGGCGAGGGGTTAGGGATAGGGTGGACCCCATGGGTGAGTGGAAGAAAGGAGAGAGCGGGCGATCAGGTGACCTAGATCGAGCGGCTTAGGGTGTGCGCGCGGCTGGGCTGCGGCTCGGCTCGCTGCGGGGCCGCGTCGGGTGGCTGGCTAGGCCAGTTGGCCTGGCTAGCTCAGGTTTTTTTTCTTTTTTTAATTAAGGCAGAGAGGAAAAAGAAAATAAAAAAAATATAATACTCTTATATAGGTCATATATATATCGAAATACTCAGGGAAAACACAAACGTGGGCATTTTTCCAGAGGCAAAACACAAACAAAAAACATTTTCTGGAAATCCCAAATAAAATTCAAATTTGAATTCAAACTTTTTGGCCATATTTTTCGCGATTATTTTTTATCGCGATTTCTGATCCGATTTTCGTTTTAGTTTATCTTTTCGCTCGTTTATCGGAATCAGGCGATTCAAGTGCCTAGATCTTCGTCTCGAAACCCTCTTTCTGTTTAAGCAACCTGAACAAGATTTTTGTACTGTAAATTTGACTTTCGTCGAGATTAGTAATCGGATCTTGTTTCTTTCGCAGTTTGAGTTTCGTTTCTCCGTTTGATTTGATTCTTTTTGTAAATCGGAGTTCTTAAGTTGAACTTTCTGGTTAGATCTTCTTATTTGAGTTTTACCCTTGCATCTTTGCTTGATTGCTTATGTATTCTATTGTTTGTTTGCGATATAACACCCGGAGTGCGAAGCGTGCTACTACGAGTCTCTAGGTTTTGCGGATCATCATCAAGGCAAGTAACACATTGATCATATTCTTTTCATACCTAGTTTTTATGCATTAGTACCAATCCTCAAACATTGCATGATTAGGGTATGATTAACTTGTGGGTTTTGGGAAGTAGATGATGAGGTAGAACCTATTACATGTTTTATTATCAAACCCTGGAGTTACATCTACGTTATGCTTATATTGCTATGCTATGCTCATAGATGTGGTTTGGTTTGGGAGATCCATGACAGATGTGAGGTTGTTAATTAATGGTTCAACTTAAGGTGGCAACTTTAATACACATCTGGGTAGATTTCTTGTTTGGGCACCTCGGGATATACCAGTGTTGTCCAGGAGATCCCGGGGTTATACCGTGTGATCCTCCTACGGCCCACCACCCATGCTCAAAGGGATCGTGAGATTTTTCATGCTGGAAACTTCCGTGTGCAGCCACAAGCCATTATGGGCTGTAGCATAGTTGAGTATGTTGTGTGACCTCTTTCAGTGGTGGGCTAGCATATGTAGAGGGAAAGTAGATGTAACTGTCCACCCGGAGTAAAGAGTTAATGCTTCTGAAAGACTGTGTCTCGGTCATCCGTTTCTCAAACACCATGTAGTGCAAGAAATCCAACGGAGGAGATCGAGTCTTGTGGGGAAAAGTGCGCAAACCTTTGCAGAGTGTACAAACTAATCATGGTTAGCCGTGTCCCCGGTTATGGACATCTTGAGTATCTAGTACCTGGATTTTCCTATTGTATCCCATCACTTTAATCTAATTTGTTGGGTTGATAATTACTTTTAATTGGGATTGAGATGGGGGTACCATTCTCAATGTTTCAACTACCATGATAGTTAAAAATAAAATGTATTCCTTTATTGTAGGGAAAAATTGGCTTTTCGCAAAAACATATAACAATAGAGCCTCCACCAGCCATATATGCATATAGTGATAGCATTTATCTGTTCATTGCTCTACTGTGTTATATTGCCAGCATATTCCATGTGCTGACCCATTTTCGGGCTGCAATGTATTATGTTGCAGACTTTTCAGACGACGAGTAAAGGTGAGATAGGTCATTATCATGCACTCAGCTATGCCGTTGGAGTTGATGGACTCACTTTATCTTCCAAGCCTTCCGTTGTTATCATATTAGATGTCCTTCAGCTATATTTATTGTAATAAGTTCTCTTTTGAGACATTCGATGTAATAAGTGTGTGATTGCTACTCTGTTATAAATCCTTCGAGTATTGTGTGTGTCAGCATTACCAATCCAGGGATGACACTGAAGCACAGAGACTTGACTGTTTGAGGTCGGGTTGCTACAGACACGCTATCCCTGATTTATGAAGCTTCAGCTTGGATGAGTCTCCATCGTGTGGAATCGGACTAGAAAGTTGCGACAATGATTCCCGTTGCCCACCGCTATGGATCGTGCCATCCATGAAGAACACTCGAGACTGGAACCTGGAGGAGGACATGTAGCCCATGTATAACGTGTAAGTGGAGTATGGTAAATTGTGAACGGTAGCGTTGTGAAGATATGTAGACTAGTCGTGCACAAATTTATCACATGAATTGGAGATGAAATTGTGTGGCATACTGGCATTTGTCCTTTAGAATTTATTACTAGAAAATATGTTATGTGTACGTGCAACTTGTGTGGTTGTTGCACGGGCTCCCACACGCTCTTTGAGGAAAAAAAAGCTGGCACAACTTTGGATATACGTGACGTGGCGGCATCATACAGTAGCATTGTTCGCTATAGTTCGTACTCCTGTAAAACCTTGCGCTTGGCTCTTTGCCTCTTTGGGAGGTTCAACAGTTCGTACTCATGTGAACCTTGCACTTGGCTCTTCGCCTCTTCGGAAGGTCCAACAATGATGATACTACAGTACACATTATGCTTCTGGCAATCTGACACCGATTGAACTGTTGCACGTCCACTGCGAGGGCGAGGGTGATACATCTCCATTGTATCCACTTTTCTGAACACTTTTCCCTTGTTTTGGACTCCAACTTGCATGATTTGAATGGAACTAACCCGGACTGACGCTGTTTTCAACAGAATTGCCATGGTGTTATTTTTGTGCAGAAATAAAAGTTCTCGGAATGACCTGAAAATCAACGAAGAATTATTTTGGAATATATAAAAAATATTGGAAGAAAGATCTAGGTCAGGGGTCCCACCAGCTGTCCACAAGTGTGGGGGCGCGCCCTACCCCCGTGGGCGCGCCCCCTGCCTCATGGGCCCCCTGACGCTCCATCGACCTCAACCTTGACTCCATATATTCACTTTCGGGGAGAAAAATTCAGAGAGAAGGATTCATCGCATTTTACGATACAAAGCCACCACCAAGCCCTAAAATTTCTCGGGAGGGCTGATTTGGAGTCCGTTCGGGGCTCCGGAGAGGGGAATCCGTCGCCATCGTCATCATCAACCTTCCTCCATCACCAATTTCATGATGCTCACCGCCGTGTGTGAGTAATTCCATCATAGGCTTGCTGCACGGTGATGGGTTGGATGAGATTTATCATGTAATCGAGTTAGTTTTGTTAGGGTTTGATCCCTAGTATCCACTATGTTTTGAGATTGATGTTGTTATGACTTTGCTATGCTTAATGCTGGTCACTAGGGCCCGAGTGCCATGATTTCAGATCTAAACCTATTATGTTTTCATCAATATATGAGAGTTCTTGATCCTATCTTGCAAGTCTATAGTCACCTACTATGTGTTATGATCCGGTAACCCCGAAGTGACAATAATCGGGACCACTCCCGGTGATGACCGTGTTTGAGGAGTTCACGTATTCACTATGTGTTAATGCTTTGGTCCGGTTCTGTATTGGAAGGAGGCCTTAATATTCCTTAGTTTCCATTAGGACCCCGCTGCCACAGGAGGGTAGGACAAAATATGTCATGCAAGTTCTTTTCCATAAGCACGTATGACTATATTCGGAATACATGCCTACATTACATTGATGAACTGGAGCTAGTTCTGTGTCACCCTAGGTTATGACTGTTACATGATCGATCGCATCCAGCATAATTCTCCATCACCGATCCAATGCATACAATCTTTTCCTATATTGTTCTTCGCTTATTTACTTTTCCTTTGCTACTGTTATAATCACTACAAAACCCAAAAATATTACTTTTGCTACCGTTACCTTTTGCTATCGTTACCACTACTATCATATTACTTTGCTACTAAACACTTTGCTGCAGATATTAAGTTATCCAGGTGTGGTTGAATTAACAACTCAACTTCTAATACTTGAGAATATTCTTTGGATCCCCTTGTGTCGAATCAATAAATTTGGGTTGAATACTCTACCCTCGAAAACCGTTGCGATCCCCTATACTTGTGGGTTATCAAGACCATTTTCTGGCGCCGTTGCCGGGGAGCATAGCTCTATTCTTTGAGTCACATGGGATTTATATCTTCTTATCATTATGAAGAACTTGAAAGATCAAAGAACCAAGATTTTTCCCTCAACTACGAGGGAAGGTAAGGAACTGCCGTCTAGCTCTGCACTTGATTCACCTTCTGTTTTGAGTAATCTTGCGACACCTAAACCTGCTTCTGCTATTAATTCTGATATGTCGCATGTTATTGATGATGCCACTTCTGTTATGCATGATACTTATGATGCTACTGCTTCTATGCTTGATACTACTGTGCCACTTGGTGAATTTCTTGATGAACAACTTGCTAGGGCTAGGAAGAATGAAATTATTGAAACTGATAATATTGATGAAAGTGATGATGAAGATTCTCCCCCTAGATATGAATTGCCTGTTGTTCCTGAGGGTTATGTCATGGATGAAGAAACTGCTAGAGACTTTCTTGCTTGCAATGATAGGAGTGATCTTAAGAAACTATTATCTAAGCTGAAACAAAAAACTCTGAATGCTAGAATGAAATACGATCCTGCTTATGCTACTTCACCTATCTTTGTTACTGATAAGGATTATGATTTCTCAGTTGATCCTGAGTTAATTACTTTGGTTGAATCTGATCCTTTCTATGGCTATGAATCTGAAACTGTTATGGCACATCTTACTAAATTAAATGATATAGCTACCCTGTTCACTAATGATGAGAAAACTCGCTACTATTATATCCTTAAATTATTTCCGTTCTCATTAAAGGGTGATGCTAAGATATGGTTTAATTCTCTTGATCATGGTTGTGTGCGTAGCCCCAGGATATGATTTACTACTTCTTTGCTAAATATTTCCCCGCTCAGAAGAAACAAGCTGCTTTAAGGGAAATATATAATTTTGTGCAAATTGAAGAAGAGAGTCTCCCACAAGCTTGGGGGAGGCTTCTCCGATTACTTAATGCTTTGCCTGACCATCCTCTCAAGAAAAATGAGATACTTGATATCTTTTATAATGGACTAACCAATGCTTCTAGAGATTACTTGGATAGTTGTGCTGGTTGCGTTTTCTGGGAAAGAACTGTTGATGAAGCTGACATTCTATTGAATAATATGTTGACTAATGAAAATAATTCGACACTTCTTGAACCAACTCCTGAGCCAACTCCGAAGAAAAGGGGTTTTCTATTTCTCTGTCCTGAAGATATGCAAGAGGCAAAGAAATCAACGAAAGAAAAAGGTATAAAAGCTGAAGATGATAAGAATTTACCGCCTGTTGAAGAAATACATGGTCTTAATTCATCACCTATGGAAGAAACACATGGTCTCGATAACCCGACACAGGTAGTAAAGGTAAATTCTCTCTATAGATTTGATGAAGGTGATATTCCTCGTTATAAGTCTGCTAGCCAATGCTTAGATGAGCTTGATAATTTTATTGTTAAACAAGAGAACTTAAATGCGTATGTTGGTAGACAATTGAAACATAATGCTTACATGATTGAACACTTGAGTGATTATATGGCTAGTGCTAAAGGTGAACTTAAACTTATTAGTAAACATGCTTCTATGGTTACCACTCAAGTAGAACAAGTGCTTAAGGCTCAGAATGATTTGCTCAATGAATTGAATAGTAAGAAGAATGATAATGCTGTTAGAGTTATGACTAGAGGAGGCAAAATGACTCAGGAGCCTTTGTATCCTGAGGGCCACCCTAATAGAATTGAGCAAGATTCTCAGAGAACTAATATAGATGCACCTAGTCCTTCTAAGAGGAAGAAAAAGAAAAATGATAGGACTTTGCATGCTTCTAGTGAACCTGTTCTAGACACACCAGAGAATCCCGATGATATTTCTATTTCTGATGCTGAAACACAACCTGGTAATGAACATGAACCTAGTGATAATGTCAATAATGATGTTCATGTTGATGCTCAACCTAGCAATAATAATGATGTAGAAATTGAACCTGTTGTTGATCTTGATAACCCACAATCAAAGAATCAATGTTATGATAAGAGAGACTTTGTTGCTAGGAAGCACCGTAAAGAAAGAGAACCATGGGTTCGGAAACCCATGCCTTTTCCTCCTAAACCATCCAAGAAAAAGGATGATGAGGATTTTGAGCGCTTTGCTGAAATGATTAGACCTATCTTTTTGCGTATGCATTTGACTGATATGCTTAAAATGAATCCTTATGCTAAATACATGAAAGATATTGTTACAAATAAGAGAAAGATACCGGAAGCTGAAATTTCCACCATGCTTGCTAATTATAGTTTTAAGGGTGGAATATCTAAGAAACTTGGAGATCCAGGAGTACCAACTATACCATGCTCCATTAAAAGAAACTATGTTAAAACTGCTTTATGTGATCTTGGGGGCCGGTGTTAGTGTTATGCCTCTCTCTTTATATCGTAGACTTGATTTGAATAAGTTGACACCTACTGAAATATCTTTGCAAATGGCTGACAAATCAACTGCTATACCTGTCGGTATTTGTGAGGATGTGCCTGTTGTGGTTCAAACGTTACTATTTTAACGGACTTTGTTATTCTTGATATTCCCGAGGACGATAGTATGTCTATTATTCTTGGAAGACCCTTTTTGAATACTGCAGGGGCTGTTATTGATTGCACCAAAGGCACTGTCACTTTTCATGTTAATGGTAATGAGCGTATGGTACACTTTCCAAGGAAACAACCTCAAGTCCACAGTATCAATTCTATTGGAAAAATTTCAACAATCACTATTGGAGGTTTTGAATTTCCTCTTCCTACTGTCAAGAAATATGATATTCTTATTGTTGGGGACATGCACATCCCCATTGAGGTAACCTAGTGTTATTCGAAAATTCTCCGGTTTCATGTTATTTGAAATGAGTTTGTTAACAAGAGCTGATCAACCTTTTTAGTGGATTCCTTTTGATGAGCATGAGATGGATGAATTTAGAAAACACAAATTTCTGTACCCTCTTTTTACTTTCTGTTATTTATATTAAATAAAGCAAAAATAGTAATTTCTGTCTATTTTCTGAATTATCAATGCAATAAAAAATACCCCGAAAACAAAAGTTCTCCAAATGCCCTGAAATTTAAATATGATTTTTTCTGGAATATTTGAGAATATCTGGAACTGAGAACATAGTAGGGGGAGCAAGCACGTGGCCATGAGGGTCCAGGGCGCGCCCTACCCCCTGGGTGCGCACCCCTGCCTCGTGGGCCCACGGTGGCTCCCCTCCACTTATTCCAGCTACCACACACTCCTTCTTCCTCCCAAAAACATCACTAGCCTGCTCAAACCCGAGTCCAAGCTCATCTTGCTACCATTTTCGATCTCCTTGCTCAAAGCTCCATTCACAAAACTGTTATGGGGGATTGTTCTTTGGTATGTGACTCCTCCAATGGTCCAATTAGTTTTTGTTCTAATGCTTTATTCATTGCATATTTTTGCTGCTTAGGTGGCCCTGTTCTTGAGCTTGCATGTCAAATTTATGTGGTCAAAAGTAGTTTTGATGCATGATATTGCCTCTAGGCACTTGTAGGAGTAGTTGCTATCAATATTGTTGAGTTTGGTTCACTTTTATTTTGAAGTTGCTAAAAAATTCAGAAAATTTCAGAAAAAATGAAGATATTCTTGAGGGGCTCATCGAGCCGAAGCTCAAAGGATAAACAAAGTGAAGAGAACAAGAAGCCCAAGTATAATCTCCCTCGCATCGCGGAGGTTTGGCCGTGTGAATGGCCTTGTGATGATTTCTTGAGAGCGGCCGAAATTTATGATGATTTCTATGAATTGGCTGAGAATGCAGGCCTCACCGCCTTCCTCCACGACCAACGCGAACAGTATCTCTTACTCACCAATATCTTTGTGCAAAACTTTCATTTCCATGCTAGGAGCTCACCACCTATGATGGAATTTTATTTATATGATGAGCATAAGGAGATGTCACTTCATGATTTTTGTCGGGTTTGTTTGATACCTTTTGAGGGCAGCATAGAGGAACCACATCGTGATGATGTGGAAGGGTTTATTGATACAATTGCCGTAGGGGGAACGAGGATAGTTTCCGATGCAAGAATTACTAGCATACATTTTCCTGTTTTACGTTACTTCGCAACATTTGCTAGTAGATGCTTAATTGGTAGCGGAAACTGTGGAAACCTTGGTGCCCCTGATATTGTTATTTTGTGCCATGCCTTGTTCCATGATGACACATTTAGTATGGGCACTATTGTTGCAAAGCGGTTAAATCTTAACCATACTAAGGGCCCCTTCTTGGGAGGTATCTTTGCCTCGCGCCTCGCTACACATTTAACATACCTATGAGGCATTGTGAGAAAGAAGAAAAGTTGCTGCCTCCTGTTTTTCTAGACTATAAGAGTATGGTAGCACATGATTTTATCGTTAAGAATAAGGAAAAGATGCTTAAGTACAAGCTGATTTGATAAAAATCACCCTGAGACTATTACTTTGTCTGCCCCTTTCTTGTTTGACTTATCTACAGGCAAGTAGCTTGTTCCGCCGGAGGCCATTTACGCCTACCGAAACCCCACATCAACTACAGAGCCAGAGCCGGAACCACAATTTGATCCTCACCGGCAGTCTGTTTATTAGTGGAATCAGGAGGAGATTGCCAACCAGTGGCACCAGGGGGATCCTTCTCAGTATGACTGAGGGAGTCCTAGATTAGGGGGTCTCCGGACTGCCGGACTATCTCCATTGGCCGGACTGTTAGACTATGAAGATACAAGATTGAAGACTTCGTCTTGTGTCCGTATGGGACTCTACTTGGCGTGGAAGGCAAGCTAGGCAATACGTATATGGATATCTCCTCCTTTGTAACCGACCTTGTGTAACCCTAACCCTCTTCGGTGTCTATATAAACCGAAGGGTTTAAATCCGTAGGACAACAATCATAACATACAATCATACCATAGGCTAGCTTCTAGGGTTTAGCCTCTCTGATCTCGTGGTAGATCTACTCTTGTACTACCCATATCATCAATATCAATCAAGCAGGACATAGGGTTTTACCTCCATCAAGAGGGCCCGAACCTGGGTAAAACATCGTGTCCCCTGCCTCCTGTTACCATCCAGCCTAGACACACAGTTCGGGACCCCCTACCCGAGATCCGCCGGTTTTGACACCGACATTGGTGCTTTCATTGAGAGTTCCTCTGTGTCGTCGCCGTTAGGCTTGATGGCTCCTACTATCATCGATAGCGATGCGGTCCAGGGTGAGACTTTTCTCCCCGGACAGATCTTCGTATTCGGCGGCTTTGCACTGCGGGCTAATTCGCTTGGCCATCTGGAGCAGATTGAAAGCTACGCCCCTGGCCATCAGGTCAGATTTGCAAGTTTGAACTACACGGCCGACATCCGCGGAGACTTGATCTTCGACGGATTCAAGCCACAGCCGGGCGCGCCGCACTGTCGCGATGGGTATGACCTAGCTCTGCCGCCAAACAGTACCCCAGAGGATGCGCCCGTATCAGCTCCGACCCTTAGCTCGGAGCCAACTGCGCCAGTCGAGGACGGGTGGTTAGACACCGCCTCAGGGGCTGCAATCTCAACGGCGATCGAGCCGAACACCAGCCTAACCCTCTGCGCAGCCCGTGACTCCAAGGTGCCGGACTCTTTTTCGGACTCCGAACCATCCGCGCCCCTGCCAATTGAATCCGATTGGGCGCCGATCATGGAATTCACCGCCACAGATATCTTTTAGCACTCGCCCTTCGGCGACATTCTGAATTCACTAAGGTCTCTCTCTTTGTTAGGAGAGCCCTGGCCGAATTATGGCTAACAGGATTGGGATGCGGGCGACGAAGCAATTTGACGCCCACCCACCACCCACTTCGTAGCCACTGTCGATGATTTAACCAACATGCTCGACTTCGACTCCGAAGACATCGACGATATGGACAACGATGTAGGAGACGAACATGAACCAGCACCTATAGGGCACTGGAAAGTCACCTCGTCATATGACATATACATGGTGGATACACCCAAAGAAGGCAATGGCGACGGGATAGCGGAGGATGACCCCTCCAAGAAGCAACCCAAACACCGACGTCAGCGGCGCCGCTCTAAGTCCCGCCAAAGCAAAAGTGGTGATACCGGCACAGGAGATAATAACACTCCGGATAGTGCCGAAGAAAACAACAAACCCCTCCAGCAAGATTTAGAGCAGGAGGATGGAGGAGCCAGCTCTCCTCAGAGAGCGGCAAACGGAGAGGAGGAGGATGACAATCACATGCCCCCCTCCGAAGATGAGGCAAGCCTTGGCGACAATGAATTCGTCGTACCAGAGGATCCCGTCGAACAAGAGCGCTTCAAGCGCCGGCTTATGGCCACGGCAAATAGCCTGAAGAAAAAGCAGCAGCAGCTTCAAGCTGATCAAGATCTGCTAGCTAACAAATGGACTGAAGTCCTCGCAGCCGAGGAATATAAACTCGAGCGCCCCTCCAAGAGTTACCCAAGGCGCAGGTTACTACCCCGACTGGAGGAAGAATCGTATGATACGGCTGATTGGCCACCTCGTGGCCGCAATAGAGAGGCATTCCAGCCAAAAGCTCAGCCTCCACCCCAACGGCATTCAAATAAAAAGGCATGGGGAGATACGCCAGACCTGCGAGACATATTGGAGGGCAAGGCAAAGCATTCAAGATCGATCTACAGATCACGAGGGCGCACCACTCTGCGAGATGACAAATGTCACGCCGGATACAGTAAAAGCAAATCCGGTCGGGCCGAACACAGCGGGCAAGACCCATTCGAGCTGTGTCGCGATATAGCCCAATACAGAGGCGCCGCACACCCCTTATGCTTCACAGACGAAGTAATGGAACATCAATTCCCAGAAGGTTTAAAACCTGTAAATATTGAATCATACAATGGCACAACAGATCCCGCAGTATGGATTCAGGACTTCCTCCTCCACATCCACATGGCCCGTGGCGATGACTTACACACCATCAAATACCTCCCACTAAAGCTCAAAGGACCAGCGCGGCATTAGCTTAACAGCTTGCCAGCAGACTCCATTAGCTGCTGGGAAGATCTGGAACCCACATTCCTTGACAACTATCAGGGCACTTATGTGCGACCACCAGACATCGATGAGTTGAGCCACATAATTCAGCAGCCAGAAGAGTCAGTCAGGCAATTCTGGACTCGGTTCCTTACAAAGAAAAATCAAATCGTCGACTGTCCGGATGCGGAGGCCTTAGCGGCTTTCAAGCACAACATCCGAGATGAGTGGCTAGCCCGGCACCTTGGTCAGGAAAAGCCGAAATCTATGGCAGCTCTCACAACGCTCATGACCCGCTTTTGTGCGGGAGAAGACAGCTGGCTAGCTCACAGTAATAACATATCAAAGAACCATGGTACCTTACATACCAAGGACGGCAATAGCAGGCCACGTCGCAACAAGCATAAGCGCCGCATTAACAACAAAAATACTGAGGATATGGCAGTCAATGCCGGATTCAAAGGCTCTAAACCCGGTCAGCAGAAAAAGCCATTCAAACAAAGTACGCTGGGTCCGTCCAGCTTGGACCGTATACTCGATCACTTGTGTCAAATACATGACACCCCAAACAAGCCAGCCAATCACACCAATAGAGATTGTTGGGTGTTCAAGTAGGCCGGCAAGTTAATTGCCGAAAACAAGGACAAGGGGTCGCATAGCGATGACGAGGAGGAGCCCCGGCGGCCGCACATTGGAGGACAGTAGAGGTTTCCCCCGCAAGTGCGGACGGTGAACATGATATACGCAACCCACATCCCCAAGAGGGAGCGGAAGCGTGCGCTCAGGGATGTATATGCGTTGGAGCCAGTCGCCCCAAAGTTCAACCCTTGGTCCTCCTGTCCGATCACCTTCGACCGCAGGGACCACCCCACTAGTATTCGTCATGGCGGATTCACCGCACTGGTCCTAGACCCAATCATCGACAGATTTCACCTCACTCGAGTCCTTATGGACGGCGGCAGCAGCCTGAACCTGCTTTATCAGGACACGGTGCGCAAAATGGGTATAGACCCCTCAAGGATCAGACCCACAAAAACGACCTTTAAGGGCGTCATTCCAGGTGTAGCGGCCCATTGCACAGGCTCAATTACACTGGAAGTGGTCTTCAGATCCCCGGATAACTTCCGAAGCAAAGAGTTAATCTTCGATACAGTCCCGTTCCGCAGTGGTTATCACGCGCTGCTCGGGTGAGCCGCATTTGCTAGATTCAATGCGGTACCGCATTATGCATACCTCAAGCTCAAGATGCCAGGACCTCGCGGAGTTATTACAGTCAATGGAAACACAGAGCGCTCTCTCCAAACAGAGGAGCACACCGCAGCCCTCGCAGCAGAAGCGCAAAGCAACCTCTCAAGGCAATCAACCAGTTCGGCGCTTCATAGCCGGGACACCTTCAAGCGCGCTCGGGGCAATCGGCAAATAGACCGCCTGGCGCGATCTGAGCTCGCGTAGCAATACGGCGGCCACCCCAATCCCAGCCCAGCAGCGAAACTCGTGCCACGCGTACATAATTACGCATTAAAAATACCATGGGCACGGGTGGGGAAGGGGGCACAACTGCGGCACGCCCCAAGACGCGGCTTAAACCGCACTACGGGGCTTCCCGTTTGGTTATTTTTCTTTTTTCTTTCAGGACCTTAATCTCTGGAAACACTGTCCGGCAGCACTATTGCCGAACACATGATGCAGCAACCAAGGAGGCAGACAGCTACGTCATACCACGGAATTCCCAGGTTGATTACAGTAATGAGCAAAATATTCGATTTCATATCATTCCTTAGCTTGCCCTTGGAAGGGACATAGTCCTACTCTTTGCTTATTGCACTATCTATATCACTCTGCTTTAACGCAATTTTTTAATAAACAATGCATGACATTACGACTATTATTGCATTCTTGTTATATATATATATCTATGTGTTCATTAATGATGCCTTGCAACCGTACACCTTGGTACGGCTAATACACCAGGGGCTTACGTACCTCACAATACGGTGTGAAAAGTCCGAACACTTTCACAAGTGCGGCACCCCAAACTTATAGCATTATATGCATTAGCTCCGAATCATGTCTTTGGTCAAATGTTGGGTTTGCCCGGCTCCTATGTTTTGGTACCTTACGTTCCGCTCTATCGGCTAAGGTAGCGCTAGGAGAACTACTGCGATTGTGCCCCGGTTCTGCCGGGCTTAGCACCTCAGTAAAGAAAGCTAAAACTAACTATCATGATAAGGCGAGAGACTGGTCGCTATTCGGCGAGGTTTTTCGAGTCCCTAAAGACTTATGTCGCTTAGGGCGAGGGGTCGGCCCTGTCCGGCTTACAGGCGTATATCGCGCCCCAAATTCGGCCTTCTGAATATCAGGGGCTTCACCGAAATTTAAAATTATAGAATTCTATGGCTAAGTGAGAGTGATAAAGCATTATTAGTCCGGTTGCCTTGTTCATTGTGCTGAGCACCTCCCTCGAAGGACCCAAATATGGGAACAAGAGTGCTTAGGTTTATCCCGAACACCCCAGCACTCGTCGCATGGGGGCAGAAGCCGAGGACTAGCCATCTCTTAGATTGGATAAATGGCCAAACAGAAGGTAATATTTTAAATTCAAACAAGCGTTGCATAGCGCATATGGAACAAGTTTTCATACATACAGGATAAAATGAGCAAGTCTCATTCAAATATTACATCTTTTGAACACTCATCCGCGATAAGACGGGCACCCGACAGAACACCCTCGTAGTACATCTCGGGGTGGCGGTGCTCCTTGCCCTCCGGCGGCCCCTCCTTGATCATCTTCACGGCGTCTAGGTTGACCCACTTCAATTTCACACGGGCGAAAGCCCGGCGTGCACCTTCAATGCAGACAGATCACTTGACGACCTCCAGCCGCGGGCAGGCATCCACAAGCCACCTCACCAGGCCGAAGAAGCTGTTCGGAAGGGCGTCGCCCGGCCACAGCAGGACTATAAAGCTCTTCATGGCCTGATCGGTCGCCTTATGTAGCTCAACCATCTGCTTCAGCTGGTCGCTCATTGGCACCGGATGTTCGGCCTCAGCATACTGAGACCAGAACAGCTTCTCCGTCAAGCTTCCATCCTCGGCCTGGTAAAATTGTGCGGCATCAGACACACTGCGGGGAAAATCTGTGAATGCTCCTGAAGAGCTCTGGATCCGGGTAAGTAATCGGTAATTTACTTTTACATGCTTGCTTTGCATATAAAAAGCCTTACCCGCCGCTATCTTCTTCATCGCGTCGATCTCTTGGAGGGCCTTTTGGGCTTCGGCCTTGGCACTTTTTACACTCTCGAGGGCCACGGCAAGCTCAGACTCCCGCGTCTTGGAGTCAAGCTCCAACGCCTCGTGCTTCGCCACAAGAGCTTGGAGCTCTTGCTACACCTCGCCCACCCGAGCCTCGTGCTTCTCTCGCTCGGTGTGCTCCTTGGCTGCTGTATCTTTGGCCTTGGTTAGCACTTGCTTCAGGGTCGCCACCTCGGTCATAGCCCCTGGCAAACATACGATGATCCTGTCATTTTGCAATCGCGTCCTCTCTTATATATATACATAAGACGTGGTATTACTTACCCGTGTTCTCCTCGAGCTGCCTCTTGGCAAGGCCGAGCTCTTTCCTGGACCCCTCGAGGTCCTGCTTCAGTATGACGACCTCCGCAGTCAGTGCGGCGGACGCCAGTAGCAAAGCCTGCATACGCATATTGACATACTTATATTAGACTCCTGCGATATTATTTGATCCTTTGTTCGGTTTTTTTTGTGAACACTAAACAAAGCATCAGGGGCTACTGTCTATGCGGTAATATTTCTACTACATTTTAAAACACTTACCTCAAAGCCTGTTAGAAGGCTGACACAGGCTTTAGTCAATCCGCTCTTGGCGGACTGAACCTTCTGGATCACCGCACTCATGATAGTGCGGTGCTCCTCGTCGATGGAAGCGCTGCGAAGCGCTTCCAGCAGATTGTCCGGCGCCTCTGGATGGACAGAGGTCACCGGCACAGGCATCTTGCCCCTCTTAGAAGGAGGCCGCCTGCCCGAGCCTGGAACCGCTGGAGGGTCCGGTGCGGTGTTCGCTTAAGGGCCGAACTCGGAGCTCTCGGGGGCCCCATCCCCGCAGCTCTCGGAGTCTGGAAGGTCGCCTTGAGGCACCTCCAGGACTGTTTCCCCTCGACCCGGTGCCTCTTGAGACAGCACGTCAGCGTCGTCAGCAGGATGAGGGGAGGTGGCGGTCAGGACTGGATCGCTATCCATGTCTGACAAGCCCAAGGAGCCGTCTGATGATACATCGATGCTGGTTCGGGCGGCCTGCATAATCATGTTCGGCGTTAGGGAAAGCAGTGCGACAAAGGAATGCTATGAGTTACTCTGGTATCCGAATACTTACGATCTCCCGGGGGCTTGGCCCGGGGCAACCACTTGTCTTCGCCCTCATTGGCGGCAGTGGAACTATCCGGAAGGAGAGTCCTCCCCTTCTTGGACCCTTCGGCCTCCCCGGTTGGGGCGGCCTTCCTTTTCTTGCCTCCCCTGCCTGGAGGGGGAGCATCTTCTTCTTCCTCCTCGTCTTCGGGGGAAGAGTGTGCCGCAGAGTTATCGGACAATGAGTCTGATAACACCTGGCGTCAGGAACTCTTTCGCGCTCCCTTGGCCTTCTTGGTCTTCTCCGGCACCTTGTAAGGAGTCGGAGCCAGCATCTCCATTAGGAGAGCGCTCGCAATGTCTTCGGGCAAAGGGGCCGGACAGTCGATCTACCCCGACATCTCCACCCAGTCCTGTCAAAGGCCTGGAGGTTAGACCCCGCACATAATTAAGCTAGGGAAAATAAATGTCTTACGGGACGTATTGAACTCACCGAACACGCTAAGCGCTTTGCGCTTAGTCCACGATCCTCGGCAAGAGAAGGAGGGACCTCGACGCCCTTGAACAGCACCTTCCAGACGTCCTTGTGCGTCGTATCAAAGAGCTCGCTCAGAGTCTGGTGCTGGGCCGGGTCGAACTCCCATAAGGTAAAATCCCGTTGTTGACACGGGAGGATCCGGCGGATGAGCATAACTTGGACTATGTTGACAAGCTTGAGCTTCTTGCTTGCCATACTCCGGATACATTTCTGGAGTCGGTCCAGCTCCACCGATGAACCCCACGACAGGCCCTTCTCCTTCCAGGAAGTGAGTCGTGTAGGGAATCCGGATCGAAACTCGGGGGCTATCGCCCATTTGGCGTTGCGTGGCTCGGTGATGTAGAACCACGCCGACTGCCACCCCATTATTGTCTCCACGAAGGAGCCTTCGAGCCATATGACGTTGGGCATCTTTCCCACCATGGCTCCACCGCATTCTACTTGTTGGCCTCGTACCACCTTCGGCTTGATACTGAAGGTCTTTAACCACATGCCAAAGTGGGGCCGGATGCGGAGGAAAGCCTCACACACGACGATGAACGCCGAAATGTTGAGGATGAAGTTTGGGGCTAGATCATGAAAGTCCAACCCGTAGTAGAACATGAGACCACGGACGAATGGATGGAGGGGAAACCCTAGTCCACGGAGGAAGTGGTGAAGGAAAACTACCCTCTCGTGAGGTTCCGGGGTAGGGACGATCTGCCCCGCGGCGGGCAGCTGATGCGCGATGTTCATGGCTA
The DNA here is from genome assembly GCF_018294505.1 of Triticum aestivum. Taxonomy (NCBI): domain Eukaryota; kingdom Viridiplantae; phylum Streptophyta; class Magnoliopsida; order Poales; family Poaceae; genus Triticum; species Triticum aestivum. The sequence continues at coordinate 376,632,646 of NC_057809.1, read as the reverse complement.
GGTATCCAGCCCCGCGCAGCTTCTTGATGTCTCCCTCCGTGATGGAGGAGACCATCCACCTGCCTCCCGCTCCGGACATGATTGGAGAAGGTTGAGGTGGGAAGTGCGGACTTGGGCGCTAGAGCTCGAGTGTGCGAAAACGGATGGGTAAGGGAGGAAGAAGGCATGGATAGAAAGGTGAATCCTTATCCCTTTATATGGGCGGACAAAACTAAGCGTCCCCACTTGCCTGGTAAAACTCGCTTATCCTCCAAGCACCACAATTGATGGCGCGGTTGGGTTACCCACGCCTGTATTGATGACAATCCCGTAATAAGGGGACACGATCTCTGCTTTGACAAGACGTGTCGAAAAACTGCCTCGTGTTATGTGCGGGGCTGGTTAAAAGAAACGGTTCAAATAATCACCGGGCCATGACGTAATGTCATGCTGCCAAAACAAGCCAGCAAATTAGATCTGCGAAAATATAATTCTCTCTGTGGTGGAATGTGGAACTTATTTTGCAGGATCGGACACTATCCTCGTATTCAAATTCTTCTATGATGTATTCGGAGAAGGAACCCGCCTTGCAATGCCGAAGACAATACTGCGCGCCGGACTCATCGTCATTGAAGCCTGGTTCAGGGGCTACTGAGGGAGTCCTGGATTAGGGGGTCTCCGGACAGCCGGACTATCTCCATTGGCCGGACTGTTAGACTATGAAGATACAATATTGAAGACTTCGTCTCGTGTCCGGATGGGACTCTACTTGGCGTGGAAGGCAAGCTAGGCAATACGTATATGGATATCTCCTCCTTTGTAACCGACCTTGTGTAACCCTAACCCTCTCTGGTGTCTATATAAACCGAAGGGTTCTAGTCCGTAGGACAACAATCATAACATACAATCATACCATAGGCTAGCTTCTAGGGTTTAGCCTCTCTGATCTCGTGGTAGATCTACTCTTGTACTACCCATATCATCAATATCAATCAAGCAGGACGTAGGGTTTTACCTCCATCAAGAGGGCCCGAACCTAGGTAAAACATCGTGTCCCCTGCCTCCTGTTACCATCCAGCCTAGACGCACAGTTCTGGACCCCCTACCCGAGATCCGCCGGTTTTGACACCGACAACGACCCCAACTATTACTTTGGATATCCGCCAGGCCCTCCGTGGCCATAGACCAACTTAGGCCAAAAGCCTAAGCTTGGGGGAGTACGTATCTCTCACCGACATTACATTCTTGTTCACACACTCATGCTAGTTGTTGGAGCTCATACTTTTTCATTGTAATATCCATGCTAGTTAATTTCCCTCCTTACGCTTTATTCTTGTGTGTTTGATAAGCCGTAAGAAAAACCAAAAAAATTAGTTGTAGCTTTTAGTTAGTTTACTTTCCATGCCTATAGTAGTAGTAATTAAAAAGAAAACCCAAAAAGATTTCTTGTTCTTCTTTTGCTTGTTGGGAGCTTTCCCATGTAAATAGTTTTATTTCTTTTCTTTCTTTGGGGTCGAGAGGAGAAGACCATAATGAAAATGTTGAGTGGCTCTTATATGCATTATTGTTGATCTAACAAAGAGCCCATATTACCTTGTCTTCTCTCTTGAATTGAATGCTTGCAGGTTCCAGCTTAGTCCAATGCACGTGCACTATTATTATTTTCCACACTATTCGGTCGTGCAAGTGAAAGGCAATAATGATGATTATATGATTAACTTATTGAGATGAGAAAAGCTGGTATGAACTCGACCTCTCTTGTTTTTGTAAATATGATTAGTTCATCGTTCCTGATTCAGCCTATTATGAATAAACATGTTTGCAATGACAATTAGAGATTATAGTTGCTTATGCCATGATTAATTAGCTAGGTGCTTATAATGGTTTACCTTGCGTGCCAACATGCTATTAAAATGGTTGTGATGTGGTATGATAGGGTGGTATCCTCTTTTGACAGATTCGAGGGGCCTGACTTGGCACATGTTCACGCATGTAGTTGAAACAAAATCAACATAGCCTTTACGATATTTATGTTCATGGTGCATTATATCCTACTCAGGCTTGCATTCGGTGTTGATTAATTTTAATGCATGCTCATGGCTATTGTCGCTCTCTAGCTGGTCGCTTCCCAATCTTTTTCTAGCCTTCATTTGTACTAAGCGGGAATACTGCTTGTGCATCCAATTCCATAAACCCCAAAGTTATTCCATATGAGTCCTCCATACCTACCTATATATGGTATCTACCGAAGGAAATATGCCCTAGAGGCAATAATAAAGTTATTATTTATTTCGTTATTTCATGATAAATGTTTATTATTCATGCTAGAATTGTATTAACCAGAAACATAATACATGTGTGAATACATAAAGAAACATAGTGTCACTAGTATGCCTCTACTTGACTAGCTCGTTAATCAAAGATGGTTAAGTTTCCTAACCATAGACATGAGTTTTCATTTGATTAACGGGATCACATCACTAGGAGAATGATGTGATTGACTTGACCCATTCCGTTAGCTTAGCACTTGATCGTTTAATATGTTGCTACTACTTTCTTCATGACTTATACATGTTCCTATGACTATGAGATTATGCAACTCCCGTTTACCGGAGGAACACTTTGTGTGCTACCAAACGTCACAACATAACTGGGTGATTATAAAGGTGCTCTACAGGTGTCTCCGAAGGTACTTGTTGAGTTGGCGTATTTCGAGATTAGGATTTGTCACTCCGATTGTCGGAGAGGTATCTCTAGGCCCACTCGGTAATACACATCACTTAAGCCTTGCAAGCATTGCAACTAATGAGTTAGCTGTGCGATGATGTATTACGGAACGAGTAAAGAGACTTTCCGGTAACGAGATTGAACTAGGTATTGAGATACCGACGATCGAATCTCGGGCAAGTAACATACCGATGACAAAGGGAACAACATATGTTGTTATGCGGTTTGACCGATAAAGATCTTCGTAGAATATGTAGGAGCCAATATGAGCATCCAGGTTCCGCTATTGGTTATTGACTGGAGACGTGTCTCGGTCATGTCTACATAGTTCTCGAACCCATAGGGTCCGCACGCTTAAAGTTCGATGACGGTTATATTATGAGTTTATGTGTTTTGATGTAACGAAGGTAGTTCTGAGTCCACGATGTGATCACGGACATGATGAGGAGTCTCGAAATGGTCGAGACATAAAGATCGATATATGGGACGACTATATTTGGATACCGGAATGGTTCCGGGTGAGATCGTGATAATACCAGAGCACCGGGAGGTTATCGGAACCCCCTAGGAGGTATATGGGCCTTAATGGGCTTTATTGGAAAGGAGGGGAAATGATCAAGGGAGGGGGATCCCCCCCAAGCCCACTCCGAATTGGGAGGGGGGCCGCCTCCTCCCCTTTCCTTCCTCCCTCCTTCCTCTTCCTTCCCTCTCCCTCTCCAAATAGGAAAAGGAGGAGTCCTACTCCCGGTGGGAGTAGGACTCCCCCCTTGGGCGCGCCTCCTCCCCTTGGCCGGCCCTCTCCTCCCCCATTTATATACGGAGGAGAGGGGCACCCCATAGACACAACAATTAATCTCTTGGATCTTTTAGCCGTGTGCGGTGCCCCTCTCCACCATAGTCCACCTCGATAATATCGTAACGGTGCTTAGGCGAAGCCCTGTGATAGTAGAACATCAACATCATCACCGCGCCGTTGTGCTGACAGAACTCTAACTCAATGCTCGGCTGGACCGGAGTTCGACGGACGTCATCGAGTTGAACGTGTGCAGAACTCGGAGGTGTCGTGTGTTCGGTACTTGATCGGTCGGATCGTGAAGACGTACGACAACATCAACTATGTTGTGCTAACGCTTCCGCTTTCGGTCTACGAGGGTACGTGGACACACTCTCTCCTCTCGTTGGTATGCATCACCATGATCTTGCGTGTGCGTAGGAAAATTTTGAAATTACTACGTTCCCCAACAGTGGCATCCGAGCCAGGTTTATGCCTAGATATTATATGCACGAGTAGAACACAAAGGAGTTGTGGGCATGGGTATATACATATTGCTTGCCGTCACTAGTTGATTCTTAATTCAGCGGAATTGTTGGATGAAGCGGCCCAGACCGAAATTACGCGCATGCTTACGCAAGACTGGTTCTAATGATGTGCTTCACACACAGGTGGCTAGTGGGTGTCTGTTTCTCCAGCTTTAGTTGAATCAGATTCAATGAACATGGTTCTTTCTGAAGATCAAAAAGCAATCACTATACCCCGTTGTGGTTTTTGTAGGTAAGAACGGTTCTTGCTCAGCCCGTAGCAGCCACGTAAAACTTGTAACCACAAAGTAGAGGATGTCTAACTTGTTTTTGCAGGGCATGTTGTGATGTGATATGGTCAAGACGTGATGAGATATAAATTGTTGTATGAGATGATCATGTTTTGTTAAAGTTATCGGCAACTGGCTGAAGCCTTATGGTTGTCTCTTTATTGCATAAGATGCAATTGCCATGTAATTGCTTTACTTATCGCTATGCGATAGCAATAGTTGCAAAAGCAATAGTTGGCGAGACGACCATGTGACGACACATTGATAGAGATCAAGATGATGGAGATCATGGTGTCATGCCGGTGACGATAGAGATCATGACGGTACTTTGGAGATAGAGATCAAAGGCACAAGATGATCATGGCCATACCATGTCACATATTTTGATTGCATGTGATGTTTATCCTTTATGCATCTTATTTTCCTTAGTTCGGTGGTAGCATTATAAGATAATCTCTCACTAAATTTCAAGGTATAAGTGTTCTCCCTGAGTATGCACCATTGCGACAGTTCGTCGTGCCGAGACACCACGTGATGATCGGGTGTGATAAGCTCAACGTTCTTGTACAACGGGTGCAAGCCAGTTTTGCACACGCATAATACTCGGGTTAAACTTGACGAGCCTAGCATATAAAGATATGGCCTCGGAACATTGAGACCGAAAGGTCGAGCGTGAATCATATAGTAGATATGATCAACATAGTGATGTTCACCATTGAAAATTACTCCATTTCACATGATGATCGGTCATGGTTTAGTTGATTTGGATCACGTGATCACTTAGCTGATTAGAGGGATGTCTATCTAAGTGGGAGTTCTTAAGTAATATGATTAATTGAACTTTAATTTATCATGAACTTAGTCCTGGTAGTATTAGCATATCTATGTTGTAGATCAATAGCTCGCGATGTTGCTCCCCGTTTATTTTTGATATGTTCCAAGAGAAAAACTATGTTGAAAAATGTTAGTAGCAATGATGTGGACTAGCTCCATAATATGAGGTTTCTCCTCATTGCTGCACAGAACAATTATGTCCTTGATGCACCACTAGGTGATAGACCGATTGCAAGAGCAAAAGCAAACGTTATGAATGTTTGACAAAGCTCGGTATGATGACTACTTGATAGTTTAGTGCACCATGCTTTACGGCTTAGAACCGGGACTTCAAAAAGGTTTTGAACGCACGGAGCATGTAAGATGTTCCAAGAGTAGAAATTGGTATTTCATACTCATGCCCGTGTCGAGAGGTATGAAACCTCTGACAATACTTTGCCTACAAGATGGAGGAGAATAGCTCAACCACTGAGCATGTACTCAGATTGTCTGGGTACTACAATTGCTTGAATCAAGTGGGAGTTAATCTTCCAGATAAGACAAAGTTCTGTAGTCACTATCACCAAGTTACTAGAACTTTGTAATGAACTATAATATGCAAGGGATGGCGAAAGTAATTCCCGAGCTCTTCGCAATGCTGAAATTGGCAAAGGTAGAAATCAAGAAAAACATCAAGTGTTGATGGTTGAGAAGACCACTAGTTTCAATAAAAGGGCAAAGGGAAGAAGGGTAACTTCAAGAAGAATGGCAAGCAAGTTGCTGCTCAAGTGAAGAAGCCCAAGTCTGGACCTAAGCCTGAGACTAAGTGCTTCTACTACAAAGGACTGGTCACTGGAAGCGGAACTACCCCAAGTGTTTGGCGGACAAGAAGGATGGCAAAGTGAACAAAGCTATATTTGATATACATGTTATTGATGTGTGCTTTACTAGTGTTTATAGCAACCCCTCGGTATTTGATACCGGTTCAGTTGCTAAAAGTAGTAACTCGAAACGGGAATTGCAGAATGGACAGAGACTAGTTAAGGGTGAAGTGACGATGTGTGTTCGAAGTGGTTCCAAGATTGATATGATCATCATCGCACACTTCCTATACTTTTGAGATTAGTGTTGAACCTATAATAAATGTTATTTTGTGTTTGCGTTGAGCATGAATATGATTTGATCATGTTTATTGCAATACAATTATTCATTTAAGTCAGAGAATAAATGTTGTTCTGTTTACATGAATAAAACCTTCTATGGTCATACATACAATGTAAATGGTTTACTAAATCTCGATCGTAATGATACACATATTCATAATATTGAAGCCAAAAGATGCAAAGTTAATAATAATAGTGCAACTTATTTGTGGCACTGCCGTTTAGGTCATATTGGTGTAAAGCGCATGAAGAAAATCCATGCTGATGGGCTTTTGGAATCACGTGATGCTTGCGAACCATGCCTCATGGGCAAGATGACTAAGACTCCATTCTTCGGAACAATGGAGCGAGCAATAGACTTGTTGGAAATAATACATACTGATGTATGTGGTCCAATGAGTGTTGAGGCTTGCGGCGGGTATCGTTATTTTCTGACTTTCACAGATGATTTAAGCGGATATGGGTATATCTTCTTTATGAAACATAAGTCTGAAACATTTGAAAAGTTCAAAGAATTTGAGAGTGAAGTGGAAAATCATCATAACAAGAAAATAAAGTTTCTACGATTTGATCACAGAGACAAACATTGGAGTTACGAGTTTGGCCTTCAATTAAAACAATGTGGAATAGTTTCACAAACTCATGCCACCTGGGACACCACAGCATAATGGTGTGTCCGAACGTCATAACCGTACTTTATTGGATATATTGGAATCTATGAAGTTTCTTACCGAATTACCACTATCATGTTGGGGTTATGCATTAGAGACAACTGCATTCACGTTAAATAGGGCACCATCTAAATCCGTTGAGACGACACCATATGAACTGTGGTTTGGCTAGAAACCTAAGCTATAGTTTCTTAAAGTTTGGGGATGTGATGCTTATGTGAAAAGGTTTCAACCTGATAAGCTAAAACCCAAATCGGAGAAATGTGTCTTCATAGAATACCCAAAAGTAACTGTTGGGTACACCTTCTATCACAGATCCGAAGGCAAGATATTTGTTGCTGAAAATGGATCCTTTCTAGAGAAGGAGTTTCCCTCGAAAGAAGTGAGTGGGAGGAAAGTAGAACTTGATGAGTTAACTGTACCTACTCACTTATTGGAAGGTAGTTCAACACACAAATCTGTTTCTGTGAGTCCTACACCAATTAGTGAGGAAGCTAATGACGATGATCATGTAACTTGAGATCAAGTTACTACCGAACCTCATAGGTCAACCAGAGTGAGATCTGCACCAGAGTGGTACGGTAATCATGTTCTCGAGGTCATGTTAATTGACCATGATGAACCTACGAACTATGAGGAAGCCATGATGAGCCCAGATTCCATGAAATGGCTTGAGGCCATGAAATCTGAGATGGGATCCATGTATGAGAACAAAGTGTGGACTTTGGTTGACTTGCCCGATGATCGGCAAGCCATAGAAAATAAATGGATCTTCAAGAGGAAGACGGACGCTGATTGTAGTGTTACTATCTACAAAGCTAGACTTGTCGAAAAAGGTTTTGACAAAGTTCAAGGTGTTGACTACGATGAGATTTTCTCACTCATAGCGATGCTTTAAGTCTGTCCGAATCATGTTAGCAAATTGCCACATTTTATAAAATCTGGCAAATGGATGTCAAAACTACATTCCTTAATGGATTTCTTAAAGAAGAGTTGTATATGATGCAACTAGAAGGTTTTGTCGATCCTAAAGGTGCTAACGAAATGTGCATGCTCCAGCGATCCATCTATGGACTGGTGCAAGCATCTCATAGTTGGAATATACGCTTTGATGAGTTAACCAAAGCATATAATTTTATACATACTTGTGGTGAAGCTTGTATTTACAAGAAAGTGAGTGGGAGCACTATAGCATTTCTGATAAATATATGTGAATGACATATTGTTGATCGGAAATAATGTAGAATTTTCTGGAAAGCATAAAGGAGTATTTGAAAGGAGTTTTCAAATAAAGACCTCGATGAAGCTACTTACATATTGAGCATCAAGATCTATAGAGATAGATCAAGACGCTTGATAAGTTTTTTCAATGAGTACATACCTTGACAAGATTTTGAAGTAGTTCAAAATGGAACATTCAAAGAAAGAGTTCTTACCTATGTTACCAGGTGTGAAATTGAGTAAGACTCAAAGCCCGACCACGGCAGAAAATAGAAAGAGAATGAAAGTCATTCCCTATGCCTCAGCCATAGTTTCTATAAAGTATGACATGCTATGTACCAGATCTATTGTATACCCTACACTGAGTTTAGCAAGGGAGTACAATAGTGATCTAGGAGTAGATCACTGGACAGTAGTCAAAATTATCCTTAGTGGAATAAGGATATGTTTCTCGATTATGGAGGTGACAAAAGGTTCGTCGTAAAGGTTTACGTCGATGCAAATTTTGACACTGATCCAGATGACTCTAAGTCTCAATCAGGATACATTTTGAAAGTGGGAGCAATTAGCTAGAGTAGCTCCGTGCAGAGCATTGTTGACATAGAAATTTGCAAAATACATATGGATCTGAATGTGGCAGACCCATAGACTAAACTTCCCTCACAAGCAAAACATGATCACACCTTAGTACTCTTTGGGTGTTAATCACATAGCGATGTGAACTAGATTATTGACTCTAGTAAACCCTTTGGGTGTTGTTCACATGACGATGTGAACTATGGGTGTTAATCACATGGAGATGTGAACTATTGGTGTTAAATCACATGGCAATGTGAACTAGATTATTGACCCTACTGCAAGTGGGAGACTGAAGGAAATATGCCCTAGAGGCAATAATAAAGTTATTATTTATTTCCTTATTTCATGATAAATGTTTATTATTCTTGCTAGAATTGTATTAACCGGAAACATAATACATGTGTGAATACATAGACAAACATAGTGTCACTAGTATGCCTCTACTTGACTAGCTCGTTAATCAAAGATGGTTAAGTTTCCTAACCATAGACATGAGTTGTCATTTGATTAACGGGATCATATCATTAGGAGAATGATGTGATTGACTTGACCCATTCCGTTAGCTTAGCACTTGATCGTTTAATATGTTGCTACTGCTTTCTTCATGACTTATACATGTTCCTATGACTATGAGATTATGCAACTCCCATTTACCGGAGGAACACTTTGTGTGTTACCAAATGTCACAACGTAACTGGGTGATTATAAAGGTGCTCTACAGGTGTCTCCAAAGGTACTTGTTGAGTCGGCGTATTTCGAGATTAGGATTTGTCACTCCAATTGTCGGAGAGGTATCTCTGGGCCCACTCGGTAATACACATCACTTAAGCCTTGCAAGCATTGCAACTAATGAGTTAGTTGTGGGATGATGTATTATGGAACGAGTAAAGAGACTTGCCAGTAATGAGATTGAACTAGGTATTGAGATACCGACGATCGAATCTCGGGCAAGTAATATACCGATGACAAATGGAACAACGTATGTTGTTATGCGGTTTGACCGATAAAGATCTTCGTAGAATATGTAGGAGCCAATATGAGCATCCAGGTTCCGCTATTGGTTATTGACTGGAGACGTGTCTCGGTCATGTCTACATAGTTCTCGAACCCGTAGGGTCCGCACGCTTAAAGTTCGATGACAGTTATATTATGAGTTTATGTGTTTTGATGTACCGAAGGTAGTTCGGAGTCCCAGATGTGATCACGGACATGACGAGGAGTCTCGAAATGGTCGAGACATAAAGATTGATATATTGGATGACTATATTTGGATACCGGAATGGTTCCGGGTGAGATCGGGATAATACCGGAGCACCGGGAGGTTATCGGAACCCCCCAGGAGGTATATGGGCCTTAATGGGATTTAGTGGAAAGGAGGGGAAAGGAGCATGGGAGGCCCCCCCCCCCAAGCCCAATCCGAATTGGGAGGGGGGCAGCCCCCCTTTCCTTCCTCCCTCCTTCCTCTTCCTTCCCTCTCCCTCTCCAAATAGGAAAAGGAGGAGCCCTACTCCCGATGGGAGTAGGACTCCCCCCTTGGGCGCGCCTCCTCCCCTTGGCCGGCCCTCTCCTCCCCCATTTATATACGGAGGAGAGGGGCACCCCATAGACACAACAATTGATCTCTTGGATCTTTTAGCCGTGTGCGGTGCCCCTCTCCACCATAGTCCACCTCGATAATATCATAACAGTGCTTAGGCGAAGCCCTGCGATAGTAGAACATCAACATCGTCACCATGCCGTCATGCTGACGGAACTCCCCCTCAAAGCTCGGCTGGAGCGGAGTTCGAGGGACATCATCGAGTTGAACGTGTGCAGAACTCGGAGGTGTCGTGCGTTTGGTACTTGATCGGTCGGATCGTGAAGACGTACGACTACATCAACCACGGTGTGCTAACGCTTCCGCTTTCGGTCTACGAGGGTACGTGGACACACTCTCCCCTCTCGTTGCTATGCATCACCATGATCTTGCATGTGCGTAGGAAAATTTTGAAATTACTACATTCCCCAACATCTACTTGCCGTTCCAAGTAAATTTGTATGTGCCAAACTCTATACCTTCAAATAAACATTCTGTTTTGTATGCTCGAATAGCTCATGTGTCAACTAGGGCTGTGTGTATCCTCCATGCTAGGCAGGTTATTCTCAAGAGGAGTGGACTCCGCTACTCACTCACGAGAAAATGACTAGTCGCCGGGATGCCCAGTCCCATGCTTTATGCAAATCAAATCAAAATAACTGCAAACAAAACTCCCCCGGGACTCTTGTTAGTTGGAGGCACTCGTTGTTTCGAGCAAGCCATGGATTGATGCTTGTTGGTGGAGGGGGAGTATAAACTTTACCATTCTATTTGGGAACCGCTTATAATGTGTGTAGCATGGAAGATATCGAAATCTCTCGATTGTTATGTTGACAATGAAAGTATACCGATCAAAATATTATTCATATCTATTTCAAAACCGAGCTATGGCACCTCTACAAATCCCCGCTTCCCTCTGCGAAGGGCCTATCTATTTACTTTTATGTTGAGTCATCATCCTCTTATTAAAAAGCACCAGTTGGAGAGCACCGATGTCATTTGCATCCATTACTATTAGTTTACATTGAGTATGACTTGACTAGATCTCTTTTACCATGAATTACAATGTCTAGTCAGTCCTTGATCTTTAAAGGCGCTCTGCATTTATGTTTTGCGGTCTCAGAAAGGGCTAACGATATACCATCTTGTCATATCATATCATGATTGTTTTGAGAAAGTGTTGTCATACGAGATTTATTATTATTGCTCGCTAGTTGATTATGTCATTGATATGAGTAAACATGAGACCTAAATGTTATTGTGAATATGGTTAGTTCATAATCTTTCCTGAAAACCTGAATGCTGGCTTTACATATTTACAACAACAAGAGCAAACAGAGTTTGTAAAAGTTTTTATTTATCACTTTCAGTTTATCAACTAAATTGCTTGAGGACAAGCAAAGGTTTAAGCTTGGGGGAGTTGATACGTCTCCGTCGTATCTACTTTTCCAAACACTTTTGCCCTTGTTTTGGACTCTAACTTGCATGATTTGAATGGAACTAACCAGACTGACGCTGTTTTCAGCAAAATTGCCATGGTGTTATTTTTGTGCAGAAATAAAAGTTCTTGGAATGACCTGAAAATCAACGGAGAATTATTTTGGAATATATAAAAAATACTGGAAGAAAGATCTACGTCAGGGGGCCCACCACCTGTCCACGAGGGTGGGGGACGCGCCCTACCCCCTGGGTGCGCCCCCCTGCCTCGTGGGCCCCCTGACGCTCCACTGACCTCAACCTTGACTCCATACGTTCACTTTCAGGGAGAAAAAAATCAGAGAGAAGGATTCATCGCGTTTTACGATATGGAGCCGCCGCCAAGACCTAAACTCTCTCGGGAGGGCTGATCTAGAGTCCGTTCGGGGCTCCGGAGAGGGGAATCCGTCGCCATCGTCATCATCAACCTTCCTCCATCACCAATTTCATGATGCTCACCGCCGTGTGTGAGTAATTCCATCGTAGGCTTGCTGGACGGTGATGGGTTGGATGAGATTTATCATGTAATCGAGTTAGTTTTGTTAGGGTTTGATCCCTAGTATCCACTATGTTCTGAGATTGATGTCGCTATGACTTTGCCATGCTTAATGCTTGTCACTATGGCCCGAGTGCCACGATTTCAGATCTGAACCTATTATGTTTTCATCAATATATGAGAGTTCTTGATCCTATCTTGCAAGTCTATAGTCACCTACTATGTGTTATGATCCGGTAACCCCGAAGTGACAATAATTGGGACCACTCCTGGTGATGACCGTAGTTTGAGGAGTACATGTATTCATTATGTGTTAATGCTTTGGTCCGGTACTCTATTAAAAGGAGGCCTTAATATCCCTTAGTTTCCATTAGGACCCCGCTGCCACGGGAGGGTAGGACAAAAGATGTCATGAAGTTCTTTTCCATAAGCACGTATGACTATATTCGGAATACATGCCTACATTACATTGATGAACTGGAGCTAGTTCTATGTCACCCTAGGTTATGACTGTTACATGATCGATCGCATCTGGCATAATTCTCCATCACCGATCCAATGCCTACGAGCTTTTCCTATATTATTCTTCGCTTATTTACTTTTTCCGTTGCTACTGTTACAATCACTACAAAACCCAAAAATATTACTTTTGCTACCGTTACCTTTTGCTATCGTTACCACTACTATCATATTACTTTGCTACTAAACACTTTGCTGCAGATATTAAGTTGTCCTGGTGTGGTTGAATTGATAACTCAGCTGCTAATACTTGAGAATATTCTTTGGCTCCCCTTGTGTCGAATCAATAAATTTGGGGTGAATACTCTACCCTTGAAAACTATTGTGATCCCCTATACTTGTGGGTTATCAGAGGGCGAGGGAGAGGGAGAGGGAGAGGGCGCCATAGTCAAAACCCTCTCCTTGTCCTGTGAACCACCGCGCGCGTGGGCGAGGGAGAGGCGTAGTAAGCAAGCTTCTCCTCGTTCGGTGAGTTGAAGGGACACATCAAAGCAGTACTAGTAGTAGTCCATACTGCGTCCTTTCCGGTTAATATGGCTTAATTTGAAACGAGAAAAATACACTGGCGGTCAACGTATGTAACAATACGCTCTTTACGGTTACTATATATAGTTTTGCGGTGATGATACGATCACTAGCTCATCGTAGAGCACCGTATTGCACCCTACTGACCAGCCACATAGTCGACGTGGCACTTTGTTGACTGGTTAAATTGTCACCTGGTTTCTGGGTCCCACATGTCAGTTGGCAGAGCAAAGAAATCAACTAAAATCAAAGAGTGTAGTACATCTATACTTCCAATGCATTTAGCCTTTAATCTAAATCGATATTGATTGACTAATGCACCAACTTGTGCTCTAGGTATAGGCTACATGTCTATCCTTAATTACAGCATGCAATGACCTTCATTTAATCTTCTTCTCTCAATGGTCGCATGCACATATAAGTCTGCTTCTTTTGGGTGTTAATTATGCCCTGGTCAATGTGTAAATCTCTAAATGTATAGTCTTTCACGGACGTAGGGAGTAGGTTGAGCACTTGAGGGTGAGCGTGTGTGTTGCGTCGTGTGATGTGTGCCGCATGGGTACGTGAGTGTTGCGTGCATCCATGTGTACGTGTGAGTGTTGCATGTTGCATGCATGCATCCATGGGGCCTACTCCCTCCCATTGACATGTTCATATTTCAAGCTTCCTCTGTTCCCTCCATATGGTGATACTCCCTCTGTTCCCAAATACGGAGTAAAATCCTCCCTCTGTTCCCAAACACGGAGTATATGTCTTTCTAGAGATTTCAACAAGTGACTACGTACGGAGCAAAATGAGTGAAGTGAGCGTAGAGGCATAGGGATAATGTAGAAAGGAAGTCTTCGTGATCCATTATTCCCCATCCCGGAGAGAACTATTCAACTAGTCTTCACAGTGAAGTGACAATACATGTTGCAGCAGATGGGACACTTAATTAATAAGCTGAACCAGCGTGTTGGTGTTACTAAATCAGCCTTACCCAGTACTGCCATCATGTTTGCCAGTAGAGCACGCTTCTGTCCTCCATTAACTAACATATGGGCCCTCTTGTGGTAGACACATATGTCATTGGTGTAACTATTTACACTCCGAAGGACGGTATATCCTGGTAGTAGTAGTAGAATTGAGATTTAATGCACTTTCTTCCCCGTCTTCCACTCTTCTTCCTCCTCTCTTCCCCATCGTCGGCCGCACACCATTTCCCCCCGCTCTCTGCTTGCCCGCCCGCGCTATCTTCCTTGGTACCTCGCGTGTGTCATATCCCCCCGCTCACTACTCGGCCACATGAGGAGAAGCTTGTTCCCTCACCCGCCCGAATCCACTTCCCCATTGGCTCATAGGCACCGAAAACCCTAATGGTAGAACCGACTGACACGCAGAGCCGCGATTGGAATTCCCTCCCCGATGTTCTCTTGGAGAAGATCTGTAATCGTATGGACCTACTCAGCACCGTCCGTCTGGCCGCATGCTCGGTGTCTTTGTACCATCTACTCGTCTGCAACCGGCCGGCTCTTTTCAAGACACCCTGCTTGTTGATGCCCGATCCTCGCAGGTGGCCCAGACACCGACTTGACGATCCTACGGAGCTTGCCGTGGTGCCCCTCGACATGCTACCAGTACCCGTCCACATGTCCTTCATGTGCGGCCACTACTGGGTGGGCATGAAGGCCAACTGGATCGTCCTCATCCACCAATCCGGCAGTCCGTGGCGTCTCGTGGATATCTACACCCAGCGAGAGATCACCCTTCCATCTTTGGATACCGCCGCCATCGAGCCTCGCGGCCTGCCGGACACTCCTGCCTACTACGCACGAGATGCATTGAGCTTTTGGCTCGACCTCTGTTTGCTGAAGGTTGTAATCTGCAAAGTGCCCATGCTATCTCTTGAGCACTGCGTTAGTTTTCCCTTGAAGAGGAAAGGGTGATGCAGTAGAGCAGCATAAGTATTTCCCTCAGTTTTTGAGAACCAAGGTATCAATCCAGTAGGAGACCACGCGTGAGTCACCTCGTACCTACACAAACAAATAAGAACCTCGCAACCAACGCGATAAAGGGGTTGTCAATCCCTTCACAGCCACTTGCAAGAGTGAGATCTGATAGAGATAATAATAATAATAAGATAAATATTTTTGGTATTTTATGATATAGATTGAAAGAAAAGATCGCAAAATAAAATAGATTGGAAACTTGTATGATGGAAAATAGACCCAGGGGCCATAGGTTTCACTAGTGGCTTCTCCCAAGATAGCATAAGTATTAAGGTGGGTAAACAAATTACTGTCGAGCAATTGATAGAAAAGCGAATAATTATGAGAATATCTAGGCATGATCATGTATATAGGCATCACGTCCGAGACAAGTAAACCGACTCCAGCCTGCATCTACTACTATTACTCCACACATCGACCGCTATCCAGCATGCATCTAGAGTGTTAAGTTCATAAGAACAGAGTAACGCCTTAAGCAAGATGACATGATGTAGAGGGATAAACTCATGCAATATGATATAAACCCCATCTTTTTATCCTCGATGGCAACAATACAATACGTGTCGTTTCCCCTACTGTCACTGGGATCGAGCATCGTAAGATTGAACCCAAAGCTAAGCACTTCTCCCATTGCAAGAAAGATCAATCTACTAGGCCAAACCAAACTGATAATTCGAAGAGACTTGCAAAGATAAACCAATCATACATAAAAGAATTCAGAGAAGAATCAAATATTGTTCATAGATAATCGGGATCATAAACCCACAATTTATCGGATCTCAACAAACACACTGCAAAAGAAGATTACATCGAATAGATCTCCAAGAGAATCGAGGAGAACTTTGTATTGAGATCCAAAGAGAGAGAAGAAGCCATCTAGCTACAAGCTATGGACCCGAAGGTCTGAAGTAAACTACTCACACATCACTGGAGAGGCCACAGAGTTGATGTAGAGGCCCTCTGTGATCAATGCCTCCTTCGGCGGAGCTCCGGAAAAGGCCCCAAGATGGGATCTCTCGGGTACAGAAGGTTGCGGTGGTGGAATTAGGTTTTCGTGGTGCTCCTGGATGTTTGCGGGGTACATGGACTTATATAGGAGGAAGAAGTAGGTCGGTAGAGCAACGAGGGGCCCACGAGGGTGGAGGGCGCACCCAGGGGGTAGGCGCGCCCCCTGCCTCGTGGCCTCCTAGATTGGTTCTTGACGCCCACTCCAAGTCTCCTGGATCACATTTGTTGAGAAAATCACATTCCCGAAGGTTTCATTCCGTTTGGACATCGTTTGATATTCCTTTTCTGCGAAACACTGAAATAGGAAAAAAACAACAATTTGGGTTGGGCCTCCGGTTAATAGGTTAGTCCCAAAAATGATATAGAAGTGTAAAATAAAGCCCATTAACATCCAAAACAGATAATATAAAAGCATGGAGCAATCAAAAATTATAGATACGTTGGAGATGTATCAGCCCACACCATCAGAAGACTACATGGATTACAAGCTCATTGCCGTGTTCAACATGGGATTAGTCTATCTGGAATCTGGTCGCCATACATGGTTATGGCTCATCGTCGATCCTCTTTACCCAACACTTCTGTCTGATGCTATAGTGCATGATGGCATCGTTTATGCGGTCGACGCACATATTGGCTGCCTATACTGGTGGAATCTATCGTCGTGTAATTGTTCTATCTCATCTCATCTTTACCTTAAGAATACGACTGCCTGTTCATTGTTATAAATTTAGAATATATAGTATGTCTATAACCACATGATTGCTATATGTTCCTCTCATTTCCTAGATTTTTATAACCACACATGTTATTGTTAGAGTTGATATGAGAACAATTGGTATCTAATGATTATTAGAATAGATATTATGAGTATAACCTCATGATTGCTATATGTTACTCTCATTTCTAGGATTTTTATAACAACGCATGTTATTGCTTAGAGTTGATATGATAACTGTAGTAAGTGCTATGGTAGAATATGAGTAGGCCCTGTCATATATGTTTTCCTCTCATTGTTACATGATGTTTGAATCATGATATATTGCTAGAATATGAAAGCCATTGGCTTATTTTTTTAACTTGGGGTATGATTATGACCACGACATTGCAATTCCCTGTCTATGATATGTGTCACTGTTATAATAATCTTAATTCCACACGTACTCTGAACATGATTGTTTATTTTTTTCCTTTTGGTCTCCAATTTGAATTGTTGCAGCAGACACAAATGCGCTGGCCTTCATGATTCCAGGACCTGGAATCATACCAGCCGATGGGTGGTGGTTTATCGCTCATTCAGCTGACGGTGGTCATTTGATGCTCGTTTGCACGTACCAAATTAACCAAACCATTTCATCAAACCACATGCAATACAATGCCTGGGGAGTTCGTGACATTGATGGCTATGGCTGCTTCGTGTTCGAGAAAGATCCCAGCTCCGTTGGGCCAGGCGTATTCAACTGGAGGCGGGTTTACAGCCTCGGCAACCACTCCATGTTCCTCGGGCTCAATTATCCGATCATCCAACCAATCATCGATCATATCACTGGCGATGATTACCGTGCTATGCAACTTCCATTTGCCAGGGGGGACTGTGTTTACACATCATACCATGGGTTTCATGAATCACCATATCCAGAGATTCGTCGACACAGCTTGTTGCTAGATAATCTTCAGTGTGTGAAAGGCATCAAACTTCCATGCGATGGATGGCTTTTGCAAACCCGACATGCGGCGATGTGGTTCATGCCAACAGAAAATATGCACAACTTGATTCGTACTGATATGTAGACTGAGCCATGTATTCTGCTACTGTAGCACGCCCCTCTTTTGTTGGATATTATGTACTGTTGTTAGTTTGAAGCACTCCTCTGGTTTGAAGGATAGATACCTTTCTGGGATCAAGTGCATCCTAACTCACCTGCGTAGGATGTACTGATAATGATGATGGAGATGATGTGCAGTATGTATATATATATATATATATACATAAACACTATTCTGATCACGGGACCAGAATAATATTCTGATCACAACATGAACTTCCCGAGTAACGCGCCTGACCTTCCTCGAGTACTAGGTTGAACTTTAGCTAAAAGGTGTCCAAATGGGGCTTGCGATATACCGTTGGATAGCTATGGACATTAGTATCATGACCCAAGTTGAATTTTTGGCAAAATGTAAGCGGTTTAAGAGCAGTTTTGAAAACCGTTTTTCTTCATATAAAAAACGTGAATCGTATTTTCGATCGCATTTTTAAACCGTTTATCGGAATGAGGCAAATAATATGGCTTTGGAAAGATGCAGCAAAACCGCTCCTTCCACATGTTGAAAGTTTTCTCTAATTCCCTACGGTTAAAGAGTAATTCGGAAAATCGTAAAATTTCGCAAACCAAACACCCGAGTTCGTATTTTTGATGTCATTTCTAAACGGCTAATCCAATTGAGGCAAATAATATGGCATTGGAAAGCTTATGAAAATGCGCTACTTTTTTATATTAAAAGTTTTTTCTAATTTTGAATGGTTTAAAAGTAATTTAGAAAACGGTACAAGTTCCACTGAGTTCGTATTTTCGAGCTAATTTTTTAACCGTACGTCCAAATGCAGCAAATGATATGGCGTTGGAAAGCTTGAAGAAATGCGAAACTTTTTTGTATATATTGTTTCTCCTAATTCATTACGGTTTTATGTCAGTTTTGAAAATGGTTTAAAACATATTTTTGCCATAATTTCTACAAACTTTATCGGAATGGGGCAAATAATATACCGCTGAAAAGCTACGGAAAATGCGAAACTTTTCATGTTGATGGTTTTCTCTGAATCCTGACCGTTTTCAAGTAATTTCGAAAATGGCGAGATCATTCGTTCCTCCTTTATCGCGAAACAGATTATTCGAAAATGCACCGCGTGAAGAACCTGAACTTCTCGGCATGTCTACTTGAACTTCACTCTGTTTTTCACGTGTTTTTTTTGCTCGTAGCTCTCCATCCACTGCTCGTAGCTCTCCATCCACTCACCGGAATTGAGCAAGTGATATACCAATGGAAAGCTGTTGTAAGCATGCAACTTTTCCGTGTTGATTGTTTTTTCATACTCATGACGATTTTAAAAGTTTTTCATCTGAAATTCATTTAGCGTAGTAGTTGAACTTCCTGTTGTTTTTACGTTGAACTTCTATGATGTATTTTTGTCTGTAATTTTCTCATCCATTCGTCAGTGTTAAACAAATGATATTCTTGTTGTACAAACCTCTCTCACAATGATTTTTTAAATTTCTCCGACGGAGAACTTGAATTTAAAAAGACAACAAATTTAGCCTTTGCATTTGTATTCTTTTTTAATACAAAATGCACACCGTGTAGAACGTGAACTTCTGGTAGTTTATCAACCTGAACTTCTCTCGGTTACGTGAAAATATCTAAGTTCTTTATAAATATTAATCTGAATTTCTTAATCCTTTTTTTGTGAATTTTGAAGCGCTCCATTTTTAAAAGTTGAACTTCTTGTTATTTTATTTTTGAACTTGCTTCCATTTGTTTCATAATGAGGGAAATTTGAGTTTTCTATAATCATCGAACTTCTCCATCTTTTTACTATGTACTTCCTGGTTTTTTTTCTTAATCTTTTTTATGAATAAAAATATTTTAAGAAACCAAAACAACATTTTTGTGTTTTTTTTCATTGGTTTGCACATCAAACCGCGTCATCTTTAGAAATTGAACTTCTCCTTTTCTTTTTATTTTCTTTCAACATTGTTTAGCACGTCGAACTACGTCATCTTTAGAAATTGAACTTCTCCTTTCTTTTTGTTTTCTTTCAACATTGGGTTGCACGTTGAACCGCTTCATCTTTAGAAATTGAACTTCTCATTTTCTTTTTGTTCTCTTTCAACATTGTTTTACACGTTGAACCGCGTCATCTTTAGAAATTGAACTTCCCCCTTTTTGTTTTCTTGCATGTTTAAATTTATTTTGAACTTGCTGAGATAACACACTTGACCTTCTCGAACACAACATTTTGACCTTCGCAAAACATAAATTAAAGCCAAACTTTTGACCTAGAGAGCATGCATAATTTTCTCCACTTTTTTTAAGAATAAGCACTGAATCGCCCCATTAGTTTGACTTGAACTTCTGCTGCACATGAATAAGCTATTGAAAACGCGCAACTTTCCTGCTCCGTTAATTAAATTTGAACTTCTAGTTTTTTAAGAAACGGGATTTTTATAAAACGTTTTTACTTGTTCCTTTTATTCTAATTTGAACTTCTAGTTTTTTTATAACGGGGATTTTTTTCATAAATTCTTTTGAAATGTTCCTCTTTTTAATTTGGACTTCTCCATTTTTTTAAACGATAAAAATCCATTTTTATAATGGTTTTTGAAGTACTTTTTTATTTGAACTTCTTGGTCAATTTTTTTTGAACTTATTGCGCTGACCGGTCTCCATTTTCCTCGTACTAATGCTCGTGTGCACAACATGCGTGTGCACATAGAAGAATTATAGGCAGCCACACACTGATGCTGCTGGACACCTACTATTGCTTTTTCCTTCATTTAGTATAGACATTGAACCATATAGGTTGTTAGGATGAACTTCTGTCTTTCTGCTCTAGAGAAGAGCGGTGCATCGGTGAATAATGCAAACTACTAGGCATCATGAGGCCCCAAAATATGGATACAAAATTTTGACAACAAGTGAATTGCTCGACATAATAGGAAGGGCTGCTCTTTTTAAATGAAACTGATGAGATTTTTCATTTTGCAATCAGGTGGTGTCACTAAGAAGGACACCGCTGCCTACAGATCCTCTCGGACGACGGAAATTGAAGAAGAGACATCAGCTATAGAAGTTTAGCTATCTGATTCATTACTGCAAGACAACAAGTTGATGTCCACCAGCACAAGAGTAGCAGGTTGGTGATACAGCAGTGAACGACATGGGCCTGCATCATTGGACGACCAATGGTGGCAAAGATGAACGGCCTGGGATTTGCACATCTCGTAGAAAGGTGTAGAAAAGGTTAGAAAAATACACAAAAACCGGTTTAATACATATTTTTTTGGCTGCACAAACTTCGTGCATTAAAAAAAATAACTCGGTTCGAGTAAAATATGCTACTGTACATACACACACATGTCCATTACACTTTGGATAAAATGATTAGATGCTACCACCAATGGACAATTTTGAAACCCTATGTTTTCTCTTCACCACACATCCTCTCCCCATCTTCTCGAGTGCTACAGTGTCCGCTCAACTTGGCACCGTAGATGAACAAAGTATAAAATTTGGCTCTGTTGCAGTTAGATGAACAAACGATTAGAGTTGGTTCCAAATGACCATGTTCTAATTGGTATGGTTCACTCTGGTTTGGTTCTGACCCTTGGTACTTTTCTCTGCTATTGTAATCACAGGAATAGGAGCGCAGAGACAAACTTGTATTATTATGGTTCCAAAACAAGGGGGAACCCATCCAGCATTACTACAAGGCAATAGTAGAACAAAGATTATTTACCAACAATCGCGACAACTCAGTAGGGAAGTTGAAGAACCGTTGCTAGCTCCGAACCGAGGAGTCGAGGATATCACCACACAGGACTAGATAGAGGAGTGCAAGTGAATCAACCTTTCTCTTCAAAAAAACTAACAATCCAAACTTCAGAAAATCAACAAACTGAACTTCGGAAAGCAAAACAAATTGAACTTCACAGGGCCCTGCAAAATATACACGGTTATAGTCCAATTTAAAAACTTCAGAAAATCAACAAACTGAACTTCTAGAGGGCCAGATGCTGACCTTTCTATTCGCAGCATTGTTGCTGACTCGTAATTGAAGATAGAGGATGACGACCAGCACCTGGACGGGTTCTAGCGACCAGTGTAGGCCATCGATGGAGTAGGGGCAAGCTAATCTCTCACAGAAAAAACAAGGACAACAACATCAGCGAATCTCTCTCACACACTCAAGCTGAACTATAGCAGCACCATCGAGAGCAAAATGGGTAGGTGAGAACTCATCTATATGCACATGAGTATATTCTTTGATGTACCTGAATGTTCGTAGCTGTTTTACATGAACTTCTTGTGTTATGCCGGACAGCGCACTGAGCATGAGAGGGTGTCTTCGTGCTCGTCGTTGTTTCTGATGGCGATGAACGTCTTAGTGCTACATAGTTGAACGGCCGGAGGTGGCAGCGACGAACGACCTGAGCGTGATGGGCCCCACTGGGAGGAGGCTGTGTGTTGTCTAGGATAGAGTCGACCTTCTTCAACAAACCAGATTGAACTTCAAATAAACCAATTCATCAAAACACTTTTTGTGAGCATATCAAACACTCTTGAGAGCACAATTTTTCACTACATTTTTTTCACAAACATTTTGCTGCAAAAATGGCATTTTTTGTAAACAACAAGTACCGAATCATCATAACACAAATTGCTAAATGGAACAAATTCCGAAGGAATTTATGGCATTGTTGAACTACATATCATGAAAAAGAAAATGTGCACCCATGTATACACACACGAAGCATCAACCTCCAAATATTCTAACTTCTACCATTGATATTTCTGAACTTTTTGGGCATGCTCCCAGGTTTTCAAATGGAATACAGTCACGTCCATGCACGAACAGCCAACATCAGCCATGGCAATGTCTCTTCTCCGGCAAACTGAAATTCACTCATGTGTACAGAATACATGATTTGAGTCCTCAAACACCACTAGAGGATCTTAAAATAAAATTTTCAACCCTGATACACACTCATCTCATGGGAAATCTTTTCCAATATTAGATTAGTAGCATCACGTACACAGAAAACTTGGCCATAAAGTCAAATAGTACACAAGAAGATTGCTATATGTTTCAACAAATTGAGAGAGAGAGAGAGCATAGGCATGGGTTCTTGGTGGCATCCATGAATAAATTTTTAAGCGAGTAATGCATGGGACAACCGTTGTACTGACAAGCTCTAGATGAGAGACAGCTTGTAAGGGGCAGTGGCCGCGATTAGCATCGGCTAGGTAATACCTGAACTGCAGGTGGGCGTGTTGGTGAGCGGCCGAGGCGGTTGGAGGCCGATTATTCTCATAGCTCGGGCAGCCATCAGCAAGGAACATCGATGGATCTCTGCAAGAGAAGATGATCCCTATCAGCGGACCAGCTACAGCTCGAGACCCCCCTACTGCAGGTCGAGACCACCACCAGTTGTAGGTCAAGGTCAGAGGGATGGGGAGGGGATGGTTGGCCGGGAGACGAGTGGGACGGGGTGGGGAGGCTGTAGTTGGCCGGAGGGCACGTGCGGCGGGAGGGGAAGTGGTGGTTAGCCGGAGGGCCGCTTGTCAGGGCCCGGTGGTAGCGTGAGTGGAGGTAGGGGCCCGGCGCTGACACGTTTGGAAGTCGGGCCTCGACGGCGACGTGGTTGAAGATTGGGCCTGGCCGCAGCACCGGTGGTGGTAGGGGCCAGCGGCGGCGCAGTTGGAGGTGGGGGCGGCCGACAGCGTGATTGGAGGAGGGGGCAGTCGAAGGCGTGATTGGAGGAGGGCGGCGGCCTGTGGGGTGGGCCGGTCGGAAACATGGGTGTTGGGGCGGCTGGCGGCGGGAGGCGCGGCGGGGTCGGGAGCGGCGATGGGGCTGGGGTGGTCGGCGGCGAGAGGTGCGCCGGCACCAGGGGCGGCGGCGGTTGTGGAGCGGGCGGGGAAGATGGGGATCGGGTGGGGATGGGCTGGGGGAGTGGTCGGGGTGGGTGTTTCTCTTTTTCCTTTTCTTTCCACGGTTTTCTGAGTTCGGGAGACCCTTGTCGCGCCCTTATATGGCTGGCTGTGATCCAAATAACTATTATAATCCTGGGATTAGAATAGTGTTGTCCTATATATATAGTGATATTATTCATCACCCAGAGTGCAGAATAAGTTATTCTTCACCCGAGGTAATCTTACTATCATTTCCGAATTAAATTACGTTTGGAATTCAAATAGTTACATTTCGATTGATTCACTACGTAAAATTTGGCATAAGAAAATTAAAATATAGGTTATAATACAAGAAAATCTGCAGTTTATGTGTATTTTACACTATGTTTTTACGTTTGTAATTTTATATAACATAAATTATTTTTTACGACGATTATATATTTTCTTACGGTCTGTTTTTACGTCAGAAATAAGACAAAACTTACGGAACGTAAAATTATGGTGCATTGATGATAAAATAGAGGGGTATATATATATATATATATATATATATATATATATATATATATATATATATATATATATATATATATAGGGTCGCGCTATTCGTCACCCTGGGTGAGGAATAGTTATTCTTCACCCCCTCTCTATTTTGACATCAATGCAATGTATTTTTACGTTTCTTAAATTTTGTCTCATTTCATACATAAAGAGAGAACGTAAGAAAATATGTACTCGCCGTAAAAAATATTTTATGTTATGTAAAATTACGAATGTAAGAACATAGTGTAAAACATATATAAAATGTGATTTTTCTAGTCTTATAATATATATTTTTATTTTTATGCCAAATTTTACATATTGAATCAATATGCATGTAACTATTTATATTGTAAACATAATTTATTTAGGAAGCGATCGTAAGATTAACTTGGGTGAAGAATAATTTATTTTGTACCCTGGGTGATGAATAGTAACACTATATATATATATATATATATATATATATATATATATATATATATATATATATATATATATATCACTTAGGCTTCAAGTGCGTACTTGTTAGTTAAACGTATGGTTAAAATGTGACATTAAATACGACTAGTAAGTAGTACAGTAGCAGTACTAGTATACATCGGCCAAATTATTCATCATGTCCACACATTGAATTGATGTGACAACACGCTGCGCATGAGGTGACACAGGAATCCCGGCGGTGTGTTCGGGTATTCTGGACTTCAGATTTGGAGTACCACTTATCTGTCAAAATATTTCATCATTCACTTAAAACAGTTGATTGATCATACATTGAGTACCATATAACTGGAATTAACCCATGCAAGTCGAAGAAGGATTGACCGGTGCTGTCGGCTGGCATCAAGTTCGATCCCACGGATCAGGAGCTGATCGAGCACCTCGAGGCCAAAGTGAGTGCTGACAGCGCGAGATCTCACCCTCTCATCGATTTGTTGATTCCAACCATTGATAGCGAGCACGGCATATGCTACACCCATCCTGAGAAACTTCCAGGGAAGACACCGATCGGTCGTCTACTTGCACAAACATATTCCTTTGTTTATAGCTCTATTTTTCTTTTTAGACGCAGACCTGGTGAAGCAATTATAATTTGACAGTTAATAAAATGTGAAACAAGTGACTGCAACATGCCAAAGATGTTATGAAAATGCCAACTACGTACACTAAAACCTGTATTCGACAATACTGCAGGTATCACACTGAGTGGCTTAACAAGCATTTCTTCCAGCGCAATTCCAGGGTGTTCAAAAGGGGCACGTGGACATGTCGCAAGATACAGTCGGAGTGCGGCATGCACGCGATGTGGCACAACACCGGCAATACCTTGCCGGTGATGGTCAACGGTCGGCAGACGGGCAGCAAAAAGGTTCTGGTGCTGCAAACCAACAAGAACTTCGACCAGTAGAGGACCAACTGGGTGATGCACCAGTACCACCTCGGGGACCTGGAGCAAGAGAAGGAGTGGGAGCTGGTCCTCTGCAAGATTTTCTACCAGACGAACACTAGGGCAAGGAGTAAAGAGATTATAAGTTAGTTTGGTATTGGTACTTGTACTACCTTGTCGTCCGCAAGTTGGTATTGTTGTTAACGATCTTTTGGTATGAACTTGGCATTTGCTTCCAACCATCATGCCGAGGGTCGGCGTGGATATAATGCTGAATCATTTTTTCGAAACAAATTTTCAGGCAACTGATTTTTATTTGATGGGTAGCATAAGCACCTGCCGTTCGAATTCCTAGTTCTCCAATTTTTTTTGAAACAAGTGCATGCTCTTATTATCATGATGAAAAAACAATATCCCTGTTGCATCCCAGTTATTAGTCTATACTTGCAGAATTCTCTCGTTTATTGAGCATGTATATTGTTTTTTCAGGTCAAGCAAGTTTCAACTGGGTTGTAGACTGCCCAGGCTTGGTTCTATTTTTAACAGGCCCAACCCATGACAACAACGGGGCACAAAGATCCAGCAGGTATCTACTGGCCTCTGGCCCGCCAGCTTTAGTTATATTTTGTCTTACAACATCCGTGGGCACTTTTTTTACTGAATCAAACGCACAACCCATTTCTATTTTCCTCTTAAAACGCATGTCCTACATCCATTTTCTAATCTCTACCTATAGTTTTACTAGTTTATATACACGTATCATTATATTGAAAATACATAAAATTCCCTTTTCATATTTACATCCTTATTTTTGTTGTTGTTTTCCCTCCCAGCACTGATTTTTTTACCACTGGTTTTCCCTTAAACCAACTCAATTGTCCCACGTCTTATTTGCTTACAAAAACAAAACGATTTTTTGGCAAATCAATAAGTTCTTAAAAAATGTTTATCATTTCGGGATTACAAAAGTTCGGACTCCACCAAAATATGCAAAATAAGATTGAACTTTTTGACCGTGGTCCTGGGCAGAAAATGGGTTGTAATAAATCACTTAAGAATTAGCAAATGGACTGCAAATTATTAAATAATAGCAAATGGGCTCTATGTTGTCTGCCATAGATTTGGAGGCTGACTTGTGGGCCTACTAAGTTCATGCGTACACAAGGTTTATCAAAAAAGAAACTTAGTCAACAATCGACTCTACCAGCGTCAGACCGTTAGATGTCAATCTAACGACAATCGTGCTTCTTCAGTCTCTGATCTTCCTGCCCTAGCCGCCAAAACCAGCGCCGTCAGAACCGCCTGCTCCCGCCTCCCGTGGCCAGCTGTGCTGCCGGGAAGGCCTCACGGCCCCATCATATACTCGCATCCCTGGCCTGTCTATCCCTCTACTCACCCACACCTCCTGTTATTTTCCGGCGACGGCAGCCGAACCAGCCAACCCTCGTACTCTCCACCGCGTGGGCAGCCACTGTCGTGTCTTCCCCGACTCCGTGTCGTTCCCTTCATAGGCCTCGCCGTTGTCCACCGCCTTGGTGCTCTCGGCGCGGCGTGGTCAACATGGTCAACGGACGACATCCATCGAAAGTGGACTGTACGTGGAGAGGCTGACAGCTGGGTCCACGGCCGCACACAAGGAAATGCCTCCTTATTACGTGCAAAATAATGATTCCTCCACCTGACATCTGGGACCCGCCGGAAGGGCCTCTGTATTTCGTGAAAAAAATGTTCCCTCCGCTGACAGGTCGGACCCACCAACTATATCTTCACACGCAAGGAAGTGCCTCCTTATTGCGCACAAAAAATGAATACCCCCTGCCAGCTGGGACCCACCATAGTGGAAGGCCGACTTGTGGGCCTACTAAGATGACGGGAACGGAGGGCTTTGTCAACTTAGTCAAGATGAACGATTCTAGCTCCAGTGACCGTACGATGTCCATCCAACAACCTTAGTGCTTCTTCAACCTCTGGTCTTCTTGCTCCAGCCGCCCAAAGTAGCGCCGATCGTGCCGCCTGCTCCTGCCTCTCGTGGCCGGCTGTGCTGCCGTGGAGGCCATCCCTCCACTCACCCACATCCCCTGTTATTCTACGACAATGGTAGCCTCACACCGCAGCCGAACCAGTGAACCCTCATACTCCTCTCCGCGTGGGCATCCATTGCCGCGTCTTCCCCGGCTCCGCGTCGTCCCCTTCCTAGGCCTCGCCGCCGTCCACCGCCTTGGTGCTCTCAGTGCGGCATGGTCAATGTGGTCAACGACCGACTTCCATCGGAAGAGTACTGTACGTGGAGAGGCTGACAGCTGGGTCCACGGCCACGGCCCAGTTTTTTTGTGATTTGCCAAGTAAGTTGCTTTGTCAGGCCTGTTGGGCTACAAATCTTTCAAGACGAGGAGAGCTTCATTCGGCTGGCCGAGAAAATGGCCTATCAGTAATGAGAAATGGGTTGTACATTTTTAAAACACATCAAACTAGCAATTAGTTTCAAATTTATTTTTTCCATTTTGAGATTTTAAATTGCATTGATTTTTATGTATGGAAAATTTGTTGGATTTTATATTGATATACATTTATTTTTAAAATCAGTTTGAATGTGACTCGAAATTTTGGGATTAAAAGCAGTTCGGACCGCACCGAAATATGCAAAATTTCGTATAATTTTTTAACCGTGGCCACAATATGGGCAGCAATGCTAACAAAAAGAATATGGGCTCCAAAAAAACCTTAAGAATTAGCAAATGGGCTGTAAATTATTAGAAATAATGGCAGATGGGCTGTATGATGTTTTCCACAGATGTGAGGCTTTCCTAAAAAAAAGGTTGACGCACAAGCAGTGACTGTTGGATGTCCATCCAACGGCTGTCGTGCTTCTTCAATCTCTACTCTTCCTTCTCCAGCCGCTCAAACAAGCGCCAGCGGGACTGCCTGCTCCCTCCTCCCCGCGGCCGGCTGTGCTGCCACGCAGGCCTCACCGCCCCACCATACTCCCATCGCTGGCCTAGCCATTCCTCTACTCACCCACACCTGCTGTTATTCTACGGCGACGATAGACGAACCAGTAAACCCTCGTACAATCATACTCCCCTCCGTGTGGGAAACAACTACCAAGTCTTCCCTGCCTCCGTGTCGTTCCCTTCCTAGGCCTCGCCATCGTCCATCGCCCTGGTGCTCTCGGCGCGGCCTGGTCAATGTGGTCAACGACCGACATGCATCTGAAGTGGACTCTACATGGAGAGGCTGGCAGCTGGGTCCACGGCCGCATGCAAGGAAATGCCTCCTTATTACGCGCAAAATAATGATTCCTCCACCTGACATCTGGGACCCACCGAAAGGGCCTCTAACAGCTTGGACCCGCCAGCTATATCTTCGCACGCAAGGAAGTGCCTCCTTATTACGCACAAAAAATGAATACTTCCCCTGCTAGCTGGGACTCAGTATAGTTGCAGGCTGACTTGTGGGCCTACTAAGTTGTCGGGGACGGAGGGCTTTGTCAACTTAGTCAATATGCACGATTCTAGCTCCAGTGACCGTACGATGTCCATCCAACTGTTGTAGTGCCTCTTCAACCTCTGGTATTCTTGCTCCAGCTGCCCACACCACCGTCGGTCGTGCCTCGTGCTCCTGCCTCCCGTGGCCAGCTGCGATGCGGCGGAGGCCTCAACGCCCCCTACTACTCCCACCGTTGGCCAGGCCATCCCTCTACTCACCCACACCCCCTGTTATTCTGCAGCGATGGCACCCTCACACCGCAGTGAACCAGTGACCCCTCATACTCCTCTACGCGTGGGCATCCACTGCCGCATCTCCCCCGGCGCCGCGTCGTCCCCATTCCTAGGCCTCGCCGCCGTCCACCGCCCTG
This sequence comes from Triticum aestivum, assembly GCF_018294505.1. Classification (NCBI taxonomy): domain Eukaryota; kingdom Viridiplantae; phylum Streptophyta; class Magnoliopsida; order Poales; family Poaceae; genus Triticum; species Triticum aestivum. The sequence goes on along the minus strand of NC_057809.1, from coordinate 376,602,838 downwards.
GTGCTCTCGGCGCGGCGTTGTCAACGTGGTCAAGGAACGGCTTCCATCGGACGTGGAGTGTACGTGGAGAGGCTAACAGCTGGGTCCACGGCCGCAGCAAGGAAGTGCCTCCTTATTACGCGCAAAATAATTATTCCTCCACCTGACAGCATGGAACCACCGGACGGGCCACCATATTTCGTGAAAAAAATGTTTCCCTGACTGCTGGGACCCACTAGCTACATCTTCGCATGCAAGGAAGTGCGTCCGGGCAAAAAAATGATTCGCCCCCCTGACTGCTAGGACCCACCAGCTACATCTTCACAGGCAAGGAAGTGCCTGATAGTCGGGATCCACCTGGTCGAAGCGTACGTAGCGTTGTCATTCTGGTCGTGAACGTGTACATACATACTGGTCGATGTAGAGGCGTGCACGTGTCATGGTAGAGGCACGCACGTAGCATGTACACGTACGTACAGCGGCAAGTGTGCAAGAAAGAAAATACAGCCACGTACGTGCATACGGGCAGGGTCTCGAACGCCTACTCGCGCATACATACGGCCAGGGCTCGTGTACATGGCTGGGTCAGAACGGAGAAACTGCGTCATTGTCGTGTTCATGGGGAGCCAACCGGCTGGGTCAGAACGGAATGCGTCGTCGTGTTCATCGGGAGGGCTTGGACGGAATAGCCAACGGAAACGAGGCATGGCGTACCGCAGAATGGAGGAAACGGCCTTGTGTTCGACCGACCATATTCAAAACAGGATCCTGTTCATCGGGAGGGCTCTGGCATACCGCAAAACGGAGGAAATGGACCTCCTATGGTTGAAACGGGGGTCATGTTGATCGGGAGGGGTGTGGTGTACTGCAAAATGGAGGAAACGGACTTGTGTTGGAGCGCTATGGTCGAAACGGGGGTCCTGTTCATCGGGAGAGGTGTGGCGTACCGCAAAACGGGACTCCACGGGATACTGTTCATCTCCACCGTCGCCCCCTCCAGCCTCCACAGGCTACTGTTCATCCACCGTCGACCTCCTCCAGCCTTCACCTGCGACTGTTCATCCATGGGCTCCTGTTCATCTAGCCTCCACCGCGCGCTACTCCACCGGCTACTATTCAACCAGCTCTCTCCACGGGCTCCTGTTCAACCACCCCTCCACGAGCTACCGTTCATCTAACCATCCACCGTCTATTGTTCATCCTGCCCTCCACGGGGTGGTGCTGTTCATCCATCCCTCCACGGGGTCCTGTTCATCCAGCCCCAACTGGCTTGATCAATCGGGGTCCTGTTCATCCAGAGGCAACACCACGGGGTCTTGTTCATCCACCCTCACCGGGAACTATTCATCCAAACCCCCCAACAACACCCACTGTTCATCCAGAGGCAACACCACGGGGTCCTGTTCATCCACCCCCACCGGGAACTATTCATCCAAACCCCCCCAGCAACGCTCACTGTTCATCCAGAGGCAGCATCGATCGGCTTCAGTTAGCAGCAGAAGCGAAGGAATCGCTCGATCGGGTTCAGTTAACAGCCATCGATCGCTCGCTCGGGTTCAGTAACGCGTAGCCTGCAGTGCAATCGCTCGGGTTCAGTTAGAGCCCAACGCCTCGCTCGGGTCCAGTTAGAGCCCAATGCCTCGCACCCACACGCGTGCGTGTACGAGAGAAACGCGCATCGCTTGGCCCCGACCACCCACCGTAATCGGGAACACCCCAATATTTTCCTCGCCCTCGCTTCTACCATGTTTTTTTCCATCATGGACGGCCCAAAGAATGTCATGCGGCTGCGTCTCCGGCCCACCCAGGACGAAAAGCCCATTTTTTGTCATAGAAGTAGGACCCCACCACATCTATGATGATACCAGGTTTTGTCATAATTATCATCATAGAAGTGTCATAAGTATGACAAAAAAATCGTTCGGCCCAAAATTTCACGGATGTGTCTTTTTTTGTAGTGATAAGAACAAAGTAATGCATTAGGCAGGATGACATGATGTAGAGCGATAAACTCAAGCAATATGATATAAACCCCATCTTTTTATCCCCGATGGCAACAATACAATACGTGCCTTGCTGCCCCTACTGTCACTGTGAAAGGACACCGCAAGATTGAGCCCAAAGCTAAGCACTTCTCCCATTGCAAAAAAGATCAATCTAGTAGGCCAAACCAAACTGATAATTCGAAGAGACTTGCAAAGATAACCAATCATACATAAAAGATTTCAAAGAAGAATCAAATATTGTTCATAGATAAACTTGATCATAAACCCACAATTCATCGGATCTCGACAAACACACCGCAAAAAGAGTTACATCAAATAGATCTCCAAGAAGATCGAGGAGAACATTGTATTGAGATCCAAAGAGAGAGAAGAAGCCATCTAGCTAATAACTATGGACCCCGAAGGTCTGAAGTAAACTACTCACACATCATTGGAGAGGCTATGGTGTTGATGTAGAAACCCTCCGTGATTGATTCCCCCTTCGACGGAGCTCCGAAAAAGGCCCCAAGATGGGATCTCTTAGGTACAGAAGGTTGCGGCAGTGGAAATAGGGTTTCATAGTGCTCCTGGCTGTTTTTGGGGTATATGGATATATATAGGAGAAGAAGTAGGTCGGTGGAGCCATGAGGGGCCCAGGAGGGGGAGGGCGTGCCCAGGGTGGTAGGCGTGCCCCCTGCCTCATGGCCTCCTCGTTGGTTTCTTGACATCCACTCCAAGTCCCCTGGATCACGTTTGTTGCAAAAATAACTCTCCCGAAGGTTTCATTCCGTTTGGATTCCGTTTGATATTCCTTTTCTGTGAAACACTGAAATAGGCAAAAAAACAGCAATTTGCACTGGGCCTTGGATTTGTAGGCTAGTCCCAAAAATAATATAAAAGTGTATAAATGTCACATCCCTATATCTGGTATGACCTAGGCTTGCTTTGTGCATCATGTTTAAGTTTCAAATGAAATTTAAATGGGGATGTTTCAAACCCTAGCACCAAAGCAAATTCAAATAGGTTCAAATTAAAATTGGAATTTCAATAAACCCAAAATGCTCTTCAAAAATGTTCATGGTCTTTGGAAAATGTTGCAAACAACAACCAGAGGTGATGCACATTTTTGCTAAACATTTTGGATTTTTGAATGAACCCATGTGTATTTGAATTAGAGCTGTTTAAAATAATATAAATATTTTAAAGGCTCCAAAAATGTTGGAACTTGGTGAGGGCCTCTCATATATTATAACTAGTGGTCACAAGGAATCTCAACATTTTTATATTTGTGCTGGTATTTATTTTTAAGTCAAAAGCAAATGTCAGAAATAGAAAAGAAAACAAAAAAGGGCAAACACCTACCTCGGCCTTACCTAAGGCCTGGCACTGTGCAGCTCAGCTGGCCGGCCCAGCCAGCTGGCCCTGCCAGTCACCCTCAACCTCCCGCCAGGAGGATGAGAGGCGCGTGGCCGACGCACGCCGGCGCATGCCTGGCCACCTCCTGCTTACCGCCTCCCTCTGGTCGTCCCTGGGGTTGCCACGCAGCCTCCCTGACCCCCTCTCACTCTCCCTCGTCCCCGTCTCCTCCTCTGTCACCCTCTCCCGCGACGGCCGAAGCACTGCCGTCGCCGCCGACAAGCACCACCGCGGCCACTGCCTCCCCCTCGCTCCCTGGACATGCCATTTAGCTCCGCACTACCGTCCTCAACCTCCACACGAGCCAGGCTTCGCCGGAGGCCCTGCAACGCCGTCCCCGACGTCTTCATGAACTTCGGTGCCCGGAGACCCTCGCCGTCGATTTGCTGCCCACCGGCCATCCCCGCACCTGCCGAGCCCTCCGTTAGCCTCGCCGTGAGCTCCTCTTCTTATCCCCTCTCTCCCCGTGCCCTATTTCCCTCTCTGGCCACCGTTTCGTCGGCGACCGATTCACGCCGCCGCCTGAGCTCCTCGCCGCCGTGGCCAGAGGCCGTGTTCGTCGCTCCTACGCACATGGACGTGCTCTGCAGCTCCGCAGCAAGCTAACGCCGCCACCAGCTCGTCTTCTCGTGCACCATAGCGATGCGCCACCCGAACCCGCACTCCGGCCGCTGCACTCGTCATCGCCGGCGCCACTCCGGCCGCTTCCCAGCCGCTCCACCACCATGGATGGATGCGGACGAGCGTCCGCATCCCGTAGCTGCACTCCGCATGCCAAATGGCTCCCTGTAGGCCAAACCCGCAGCGCACCGCCGCGTCTGGACTCGCCGGCGGCTAAACGCCGGCAACCGCCGACGTTTGACCGACGTGGGCTGACCCCACAACCCAGTTTGACCTCCCCCCTCTCTCTCACTGACTTGCGGGCCCCGCCCGACTAATTACTATAGTTAGCACTAATTAACTAACTAGGTTAGCTACTACCGTCACTGACTAGTGGGCCCTGCCCAGTTAGTTAGGACTAACTAACTTAGTTAGTTGACTGGGTCACAGACAAGTGGGACCCACTGGTCAGGTTTGACCTGTTCAGCCCTGTTGACTCGCTTACATCATGCTGACGTAGTGCTGGCGCAATTATTGTTTTTCTCGAATTATTTTAACTCAGGAAATTCCAGATTTTTGCCTAAACTTCAAAAAATCATAGTAATTCAACCGAAGCTCAGAATGAAATAAATTATATATGAAAAATTATAAGAAAAATGCAAGGAATCCATTTATGCTAGTTACATGCATGAAAAACAAACTTATACATGCTGTATAAGTGAAAACATAATATGGGCATTCTAAATGCTTCATTTTGAAATTGCATTTGAATCTTTGATTCAAATGAGCTTCAGCTAATTTGGTAGCATCTTGAATTAGCCCAAACACTAGCAGTTGCACATGTCATGTTCATGCATCATTTTGTTGCATTTGTCTGTGTATTGATTGCCGGCACCGTTTCTTCGCGATAGGTTCCACTCCAGAAGGTGTTCTCGAGTACCTGTCAGAGGAGCCGTACCCCTTCGTCGTTCTATTAGGCAAGCAAACCCCCTTGAGCATTTAGATAAATCCCACTCTCTTGCTCCTGCTCCTTATACTGCATTAGGACAACAATGATTCAACTGCTACTTTTCTGCTGCGGTAGTTGAACCCATTCCTCTGGATGACCTGTCATTGCCATAGTAAATAGTTGAAACCCACTAGCATGAGTAGGAGTTGCTTGAGCCCATGATGTGCTACTTGTCTACCAGGTGGTGTCCGATGGGACGGGCTTGGGACAGACTAGGCACCGTGGCATGGTGTACCAAGTGGCACCCGGATGGTGTGCTTGGGAACCCTGCACACATCGTTTGGGGCCGTACTGGAGACTTCGGCCGGAACTCCTTGCGGATGGAACTCGAATAGGCGATAAACCTGGACGGGAGACTTGTGTGGTTAGTCAAGTCGTGGCCGACACCCTCGCACGACTTCCGCTTGAAGGTTGCCGAGGTACATGACGTGTACAGGTTGATAAGTGGCGAGAGCGTGTGTGAAGAAGTACACCCCTGCAGGGTTAACATTATCTATTCGAATAGCCGTTTTCCTCGGATATGGAAACTTGGAGGACTTATGTAATACATAGACAACTTGAAGTGGATACTCTAAAATCCGCAAGATAAGCGTGAGTGCTATGGATGTCCTTCTCGTAGGTAGACGGGAACGGATCCATAGTGGAGTATTGATATGGTGAATATGTAGACTCGTGTGCGTCTCCTCAGCTCAAAGAAGTTTCTGATACTCGTAGTATAGGTTAGCCACTGAGTCAAAGCTGGCTTGCTGCTGTTAAGACTCCACCACCCCCTTTGTTGATAATGTTGCATATGTAGATAGTCTGATGTAAGACTTGCTGAGTACCTTCGTACTCACATTTGCTTATTTATGTTTTGCAGTTGGTTTCACTAGTGACTTCGACGAGTAGCTTGTATCCCAGCTACGATCTTGTACACTTGGGAGGGTCATGTTTAGTCAGGCTTCTTAGTTTTTTCCTTTTGTAGTTGTCTGTACTCAGACATGTAATGCTTCCATTGCTTGTATGCTCTGAATGATGGGTCATGAAACCCCTGTTTGTATTGAATGCTATGTGGCTCTTCTGGGCCTTTATCTATATGAGTTTGAGCTATGTTGTGATGCCATGTTGTACAGCACATACTTGCATGTTATGCGTACGTGTAACGTGTATTGCTATGTGTGGGATCCGACAACCTAGTTGTTTATCCCTGGTAGCCTCTCTTATGGGGTAATGTAGTCTTGTGCTTCCATGAGCCATAGTAGTCCGCTACAGCCCGGTTCAGCGGAGTCCTCCTAGCCCAGCCCTACTGCTCCGGAACGCTTGACTGGCCGGCATGTGATTCACTTCGTTCCTGTGTCTGTCCCTTCGGGGAAATGTCACGCTGTGACATCCGGAGTCCTGCCTAGCCTGCTATAGCTCGGGTTCCCGGAGTCCTGTTAGCCCAGCGCTACAACCCGGATTCATACGCTGTTGACCGACATGCTCGAGGTTGATTCATGTATGCATGTCCCTGTAAGTTAGTGCCACTTTGGGTTCACGACTAGTCTTGTCGGCCCGGGTTCTTTATCATATGGATGCTAGCGACACTATCATATACGTGAGCCAAAAGGCGCAAACGGTCCCGGGCCAGGTAAGGTGGCACCCGTGGGAATACCGTGCGTGAGGCCGCAAAGTGAAATGAAGTGTTACATGCTAGATCGCTGTGACTTAGGATCGGGGTCCCGACAGCGTTGGTACCAGAGCCGGACTGACTGTAGGATTACCAAGCCAAACTGGTCGAAGTTGAGTCTAGAAATGCTTTAGTTATATAAGGGAATTGATTGTGGAAGGGAACGTAAGGCTCTTTTTACTCCTTTACCTCATGTCATTCTTTCTGAGTCAGCCTCATCTTTTCTATGAGGGTTAAGGCCTAGGCTTCTCCTCTATCTCTCAGGATGACATGTTACAAAACTGTAAAGTCTTAGGCTTGTTGGGTTGTGTCTCCGTACAGTTCTACTACTTCCGTGTGTCCTCAGTTGACCCAGAACCTTGATATTATGATGCTGAGTGATTATCCTATTCCTTTGATGAATGTCTCAAAATCCCTTTTGAGCATTTACAGCTGTTATGCTGCCGAAATTGTCTTAGGATTTCAAGAGTTTCCAACGCTTTTGCATTACATTCCGCATCCTTATGTCGATGCTAATTCCATCCTTGTTTCCTTTGGTTTCTGTGCCAGGATGTCATCTGCTAACCGAGGTTCAGTTACTCGTAGCAAGAACCACGGAGATGGTAGGGATGAGGATCCTCCTGACCGACCTTTGATGGCAGAGTTCTTGTTAGCATCCGAGAGGAACAAAAGTGAGACTAACCACTTGCTGGCACAGATTGAGCAGAACACCGCACATCAGCGTAAGAAGTTGGTTTCCATCACCGACTTCATTGGTCTGAAACCACCCACCTTCCATCATTCCATTGAGCCACTCGATGCAGATGACTGGCTCTGGAGCATCACTCACAAGTTGCATACTGCGAGCGTAGCTGAAGGTGACAAGGTCACCTATGCTACCTATCACCTGGAAGGTCCTGCTAGTATTTGGTGGCAGAGCTATGAGACTATGCTTCCAGCTGGTCAGATTCCTACCTGGAAGGATTTCATCGAGGCTTTTCGTGAGCACCACATTCCTCAGGCTCTCATTGACCGTAAGAGGGAAGAGTTCTGTAGTTTTACCCAGGATAAGCTGCCTATTGATGCTTATAGTAGAGAGTCTGGAAACCTCGCCCGCTATGCTACAGAAGAAGTGTCCATGGACGCCAAGAAGCAGGCTAGGTTCCGGAAGGGTCTCAACCCTAAGTTGCGTCGTGATCTCCACTTGCATCATTGTGATACTTTCCAGGCTCTTGTGAACAAGGCCATTAATGCAGAGACAGCTCAGCTCACTTACAAGGAGTCTCGTAAGCACAACCGTGATATGGGTTCTTCCTCCCGCTCTAGCTCTCAGAAGCGACAGATTTGGATCCCGAACTCAGCTCTTCCACCTGGATATGCACCGAGGCCATCCGATGTGGCGCCTCACCCATCTCAGCAACATGCTCCACCCAGGCCTATTAGTGGACCACTTGCCAATGTAGGTCCACGTCCTACCTTAGGAACTTGCTTCACCTGCGGAGAACCAGGACACTATGCACATGACTGCCCTCAGTCCAGTTATACTCCACCCTAGTCTGAGAGGTCTGTTGGCCGTGAGAAGCCATCAGGCAAGATGATCGGTACCAAGCCAGCCACCACTGAACGAGCATGTGTGCACCACGTCTCGGCTATAGAAGCTCAAGATGATCCCGACGTCATATTGGGAACGCTTCTTGTCAATTGTCACCCAGCTTCAGTTCTGTTCGATACTGGAGCATCTCACTCCTTCATATCCGAAGGTTATGCTCGGTTGCACGACATGTCATTTTGTGATATGCCGACTCCACTAATAATCCAGACTCCTGGTTCCAAATGGCAAACCTCCAACGTAAGCCATGGTAATGAAATCCTTGTTGACAGACTGGTATTCCTTGCTTCTTTGATATCTCTCAAATCTTCAGATATTAACATCATCTTGGGCATGGACTGGATGACAGCTCATCATGCCAAGATCGATTGTTACACCAGATCTGTTCAACTTACACATCCATCTGGCTATATAGTCACTGTCTCTACTAGAGTTGCAAGGCGTCAACTCTATTCTCTTAATACCAGCCCTCTTCCAAACCTTGCAGATATTCCGGTAGTCCGTGACTTCCCGGATGTCTTTCCAGAAGAACTGCCAGGTGTTCCACCTGACAGAGATGTAGAGTTTGTCATAGAACTTATCCCATGAACTGTTCCAATCTCTAGGAGGCCATACAAGATGGAACCTTTGGAGCTAGCCGAGCTTAAGAAACAGCTTGATGAGTCCTTGCAAAAGGGCTTCCTCCGTCCCAGTTCTTCTCCTTGGGCTTGTCCTGTCCTCTTCGTCAAGAAGAAGGATGGTACGGATCGGATGGTTGTAGATTATCGTCCCGTTAATGTGGTCACGATAAAGAACAAGTATCCGCTCCCCAGGATCAACGACCTGTATGATCAGCTCGCTAGATCCTCAGTCTTTTCCAAGATGGATTTGAGGTTAGGCTACCACCAAATCAAAATTAGAAATGGGGACATCCCCAAAACGGCCTTTGTCACTCGTTATGGTCAATACGAGTACACCGTGATGTCTTTCGGCCTAACCAATGCTCCAGCTACTTTCTCCCACTTGATGAACTCGATCTTCATGGAGTACTTAGATAAGTTCATCGTGGTTTACCTCGATGATATTCTTATTTACTCGAAGAACGGGGAAGAGCATGCCGAACATCTTAGGCTTGTGTTAGAAAAACTCAGAGAGCACTGCCTTTATGCCAAGTTCTCCAAGTGTGAATTTTGGTTGCCAGAAGTGACCTATCTGGGCCACGTGATCTCTGGTTAGGGCATTGCTGTCAATCCCGAGAGAGTTAAAGCCGTTCTCGATTGGACTCCACCCGAAACGGTCAAACAACTTAGGAGTTTCCTTGGTCTAGCCAGTTATTATCGCCGCTTCGTTGAAAACTTCTCCAAAGTGGCCAAACCCCTCACGGAACTTATCAAGAAAGATAAAAAGTTTGAGTGGTCCCCACAGTGTGAGCACGGTTTTCAGGAACTAAAAAGACGCCTGACTTCTTCGCCCATACTCGTGCCACCGGATTTCACTATAGACTTTGTTATCTATTGTGATCCTTCGCGTCAAGGACTAGGTTGCATTCTTATGCAGGATCGTCATGTGATAGCCTATGTATCTCGATAGTTGCATCCCCATGAGGAAAATTATCCTACACATGATCTAGAGCTTGCAGCCGTAGTCTATGCACTTAAGACTTGGCGACATTACCTTCTTGGTAACCGTTGCGAAATCTACACTGACCATCAGAGTCTCAAGTATATCTTCACCCAACCAGATCTGAATCTTAGACAGAGACGTTGGTTGGAGTTGATCTCGGATTACGACTTAGGAATCACCTACACCCCAGGCAAAGCCAATGTCATGGCTGATGCTCTAAGTCATAAATCCTACTGCAACAACCTCATGTTGCAACAATGTCAACTACCCCTCCATGAGGAATTCTGTAAGCTTAACCTTCACATAGCTCCTCATGGTTCCCTTTCTACCTTGGTGGTGAAACCTACTCGTACGGATCAGATCATAGAGGCTCAGAAGCATGATACGGGAATTTCCCAGATCAAGAAAAATATTTCCAAGGGAGTTGCCGACTGTTTCTCTATGGATGAACGAGGTGTTGTTTACTTTGGAAACAGTTTGGTGGTTCCCAAATGTCAACAGATGCAACAACTGATCCTTAAGGAGGCCCATGAATCTCCTCTCACGATTCATCCGGTAGTACCAAGATGTATCAGGACCTACGCCAGAGGTTCTGGTGGACTAGGATGAAGAGAGAAATCGCTCAGTATATTGCCAACTGTGACGTTTGTCGTCGCGTTAAGGCAGAGCATCAAAGACCTGCTGGCACCCTTCAACCTTTAGCTATTCCCGAGTGGAAATGGGACAAAGTTGGTATGGACTTCATCACCGGCTTTCCCAGGACCAAGAAAGGAAATAATGCTATCTTCGTTGTCATTGACCGTCTCTCCAAAGTGGCTCACTTCCTACCTGTTCGAGAGAGTATCACTGCTAGTCAGCTCGCTGACTTATAAATCTCCCGAGTAGTGTCACTCCATGGTGTTCCACTAGAGATCAATTTAGACCGTGGCCGTTTTTTCACCTCTCATTTCTGGGAAAGTTTCCAGAATGCCATGGGAACCCATCTTTCTTTCAGTACCGCTTTCCACCCTCAGTCAAGTGGTCAGGTGGAAAGGGTCAACCAAATTCTCGAAGACATGCTTAGAGCTTGCGTTATTTCTTTCGGTATGGATTGGGAGAAATGTCTTCCCTTTGCCGAGTTTTCTTATAACAACAGCTACCAATCCAGTCTTAAGAAAGGACCCTTCGGGATTCTGTATGGACGAAGATGTCGAACACCTTTGAACTGGTCAGAAACCAGTGAAAGACAATTCTTTGGACTGGATATGATCCAGGAGGCAGAAAAGCAAGTTCGCATCATTCGTGAGAATTTGAAAACAGCCCAATCTCGTCAAAAGAGCCAGTATGACTGTCGTCATAAGGAAGTGGCTTATGAAGTTGGCGACAAGGCTTACCTTCGGGTTACTCCTTTGAAGGGTACCCATCGTTTCGGTATCGAAGGCAAGTTGGCTCCTCGTTACATTGGTCCTTTTTGCATTCTCGCTAAACGAGGAGAGGTTGCCTACCAATTGGAACTACCCCCACATCTTTCTCGAGTTCATGATGTCTTCCACGTCTCTCAACTCAGGCGTTGCTTCCCGGATCCCATCCGCGGAGTAGACCACGAAACGCTTGATCTCTAAGATAACCTCACTTATCGAGAGTACCCCGTTCGCATTCTGGATCAAGCAAAGCGTGTCACTCGACGTCATAACATCAAGTTTCTCAAGGTTCAATGGTCTCATCATTCCGAGAGAGAAGCTACTTGGGAGCGAGAAGATCGTCTTCGACTTGAGTACCCCGCTTTCTTTCCGCCGACTCCGGCATCTCGGGACGAGATTTTTTCGAGTGGGGGCGAGTTGTCACATCCCTAGTTTTGGTATGACCTAGGCTTGTTTTGTGCATCATGTTTAAGTTTCAAATGAAATTTAAATGGGGATGTTTCAAACCCTAGCACCAAAGCAAATTCAAATAGGTTCAAATTAAAATTGGAATTTCAATAAACCCAAAATGCTCTTCAAAAATGTTCATGGTCTTTGGAAAATGTTGCAAACAATAACCAAAGGTGATGCACATTTTTGCTAAACATTTTGGATTTTTGAATGAACCCATATGTATTTGAATTGGAGCTGTTTAAAATAATATAAATACTTTAAAGGCTCCAAAAATGTTGGAATTTGGTTAGGGCCTCTCGTATATTATAACTAGTGGTCACAAGGAATCTCAACATTTTTATATTTGTGCTGGTATTTATTTTTAAGTCAAAAACAAATGTCAGAAATAGAAAAGAAAACAAAAAAAGGGAAAACACTTACCTGGGCCTTACCTGAGGCCTGGCACTGTGCGGCCCAGCTGGCCGGCCCAGCCAGCTGGCCCTGCCAGTCACCCTCAACCTCCCACCAGGAGGATGAGAGGTGTGTGGACGGCGCACGCCCGGCCACCTCCTGCTTACTGCCTCCCTCTGGTCGTCCCTGGAGTTGCCATGCAGCCTCCCCGACCCCCTCTCACTCTCCTTCATCCCTGTCTCCTCCTTTGTCACCCTCTCCCGCGACGGCCGAAGCGCTACCGTCGCCGCCGACAAGCACCACCGTGTCCACTGCCTCCCCCTCGCCCCCTGGACATGCCCTTTAGCTCCGCGCTGCCGTCCTCAACCTCCACGCCGAGCCAGGCTTCGTCGGAGGCCCTGCAATACCGTCCCCGATGTCTTCTTCAACTTCGGTGCCCGGAGACCCTCGCGCGTTGATTTGCTGCCCACCGGCCATCTCCGCGCCTGCCGAGCCCTCCGTTAGCCTCGCTGTGAGCTCCTCTTCTTATCCCCTCTCTCCCCGTGCCCTATTTCCCTCTCTGGCCACCGTTCCATCAGCGACTGATTCACGCTGCCGCCTGAGCTCCTCGCCCCCATGGCCAGAGGCCGTGTTTGTCGCTCCTACGCACATGGACGTGCTCCGCAGCTCCGCAGCAAGCTAACGCCGCCACCAGCTCGTCTTCTTGTGCACCATAGCGCTGCGCCGCCCAAACCCGCACTCCGGCCGCCGCACTCGTTTTCGCCGGCGCCACTCCGGCCGCGCCACCACCACGGCCGGATGCGGACGAGCGTCTGCATCCCGTAGCTGCACTCCGCACGCCAAATGGTTCCCTGTAGGCCAAACCCGCAGCGCACCGCCGCGTCTGGACTCGTCGGTAGCTAAACGCCGGCGGCCGCTGACCTTTGACTGGTGTGGGTTGACCCCACATCCCAGTTTGACCTCCCCCTCTCTCTCACTGACTTGTGGGCCCCGCCCGACTAATTACTATAGTTAGCACTAATTAACTAACTAGGTTAGCTACTACAGTCACTGACTAGTGGGGCCTGCCCAGTTAGTTAGGACTAACTAACTTAGTTAGTTGACTGGGTCACTGACCAGTGGGACCCACTGGTCAGGTTTGACCTGTTCAGCCTCGTTGACCCGCTTACGTCATGCTGATGTAATGCTAGCACAGTTATTCTTTTTCTGGAATTGTTTTAACTCAGGAAATTCCAGTTTTGTGCCTAAACTTCAAAAAATCATAATAATTCAACCGAAGCTCAGAATGAAAGAAATTATATATGAAAAATTATCAGAAAAACACAAGGAATCCATTTATGCCAGTTACATGCATGAAAAACTAACTTATACATGCTTTATAAGTGAAAACATAATATGGGCATTCTAAATGCTTCATTTTGAAATTGCATTTGAATCTTTGATTCAAATGAGCTTCAGCTAATTTGGTAGCATCTTGAATTAGCCCAAACACTAGCAGTTGCACATGTCATGTTCATGCATCATTTTGTTGCATTTGTCTGTGTATTGATTGCCGGCACCGTTTCTTCTCGATAGGTTCCACTCCAGAAGGTGTTCTCGAGTACCTGTCAGAGGAGTCGTACCCCTTCGTCGTTCTATTAGGCAAGCAAACCCCCTTGAGCATTTAGATAAATCCCACTCTCTTGCTCCTGCTCTTTATATTGCGTTAGGACAACAACGATTCAACTGCTACTTTTCTGCTGCGGTAGTTGAACCCATTCCTCTGGATGACCTGTCATTGCCATAGTAAATAGTTGAAACCCACTAGCATGAGTAGGAGTTGCTTGAGCCCATGATGTGCTACTTGTCTACCAGGTGGTGTCCGACGGGATGGGCTTGGGACAGACTAGGCACCGTGGCATGGTGTACCAAGTGGCACCCGGATGGTGTGCTTGGGAACCCTGCACACATCATTTGGGGCCGTACTGGAGACTTCGGCCGGAACTCCTTGCAGATGGAACTCGAATAGGCGATAAACCTGGACGGGAGACTTGTGTGGTTAGTCAAGTCGTGGCCAACGCCCTCGCACGACTTCCGCTTGAAGGTTGCCGAGGTACATGACGTGTACAGGGTGATAAGTGGTGAGAGCGTGTGTGAAGAAGTACACCCCTGCAGGGTTAACATTATCTATTCGAATAGCCGTTTTCCTCGGATATGGAAACTTGGAGGACTTATGTAGTACATAGACAACTTGAAGTGGATACTCTAAAATCCGCAAGATAAGCGTGAGTGCTATGAATGGCCTTCTCGTAGGGAGACGGGAACGGATCCATAATGGAGTATTGATATGGTGAATATGTGGACTCGTGTGCGTCTCCTCAGCTCAAAGAAGTTTCTGATACTCGTAGTATAGGTTAGCCACTGAGTCAAAGCTGGCTTGCTGCTGTTAAGACTCCACCACCCCCTTTGTTTATAATGTTGCATATGTAGATAGTTTTGATGTAAGACTTGTTGAGTACCTTCGTACTCACGTTTGCTTATTTATGTTTTGCAGTTGGTTTCACTAGTGACTTCGACGAGTAGCTTGTATCCCAACTACGATCTTGTACACTTGGGAGGGTCGTGTTTACTCAGGCTTCTTAGTCTTTTCCTTTTGTAGTTGTCTATACTCAGACATGTAATGCTTCCGTTGCTTGTATGTTCTGAATGACGGGTCATGAGACCCTTGTTTGTATTGAATACTATGTGGCTCTTCTGGGCCTTTATCTATATGAGTTTGAGCTATGTTGTGATGCCATGTTGTACAACACATACTTGCATGTTATGCATACGTGTAACATGTATTGCTATGTGTGGGATCCGACAACCTAGTTGTTTATCCCTGGTAGCCTCTCTTATGGGGAAATGTAGTCTTGTGCTTCCATGAGCCATAGTAGTCCGCTACAACCCGGTTCACCGGAGTCCTGCTAGCCCGGCACTACTGCGCCGGAACACTTGACTGGCCGGCATGTGATTCACTTCATTCCTGTGTCTGTCCCTTCAGGGAAATGTCACGCGGTGACATCCGGAGTCCTTCCTAGCCTGCTATAGCCCGGGTTCCTGGAGTCCTGTTAGCCCAGTGCTACAGCCCGGATTCATACGCTGTTGACCGACATGCTCGAGGTTGATTCATGTATGCTTGTCCCTGTAAGTTAGTGCCACTTTGGGTTCACAACTAGTCATGTCAGCCCGGGTTCTCTGTCATATGGATGCTAGCGACACTATCATATACGTGAGCCAAAAGGCGCAAACGGTCCCGGGCCAGGTAAGGTGGCACCCGTGGGAATACCGTGCGTGAGGCCGCGAAGTGATATGAAGTGTTACATGCTAGATCGGTGTGACTTAGGATCGGGGTCCCGACAATAAATAAGCCCATTAACATCCAAAACAGATAATATAATAGCATGGAACAATAAAAAATTATAGATACGTTGGAGACGTATCACTCCTCTCCCAAGACTATGGAGGACGCTGAAGTGTTGTCCCGAAGGACCCTCCCGGCTCAGGGGGAGGCACAGGAGGCCATCACGGTGGTGCCAAAGGATGATACCTTGGCCGCCGAACACATGGGGGAGCAGATCCCCATGGAGACTGGCGATGGGGGCCACATCCAATTCGGCCCCCGGCCAAATACGATCCCGGAGACCTATACGGCTCCGGAATCCGGCAAGCAGCCTTCTTCGAAAGAAGGAGGTGCTCCAATTCCACCAGTGACCTCTGTCCATCCAGAGGCACCAGATGCCCTACTGGAAGCGCTGCGAAGTGCTTCCATTGTTGAGGAACACCGTACCCATGCGAGGATTCAGTCTGCAAAGAGCGGACTGACCGAAGCCTGCACAAGCCTTCTAACAGGCTTTGAGGTAAGCGACGCAAATGTATAAAAAGAATGTCATAGTATAGACAGTTGCCCCTGAGACTCTGTCCGGTGTTCGAAAAGAAAAGCCAGACAGAGGATTAAGTAAATTTCGCAGGAGACTAATCAAATATGTCTTATGTGAATAAGCAGGCGTCGTTGCTGGCTGCGGCCTCTCATATTGCTGAGGTCTCCGGACTAAAGCAAAGTCTGGAGCAGGGCGAGGAAGAGCTCGGCTGTGTAAAAAAACAGCTAGAAGACAAGCAAGGTATGCAATGACCTTTTGTATATCTGGAAAGGATGAATGATTTGTGTTGACCATAGTGCCATGATATTTCTTAGGAGCGGCAACCGAGGTGGAGGCTCTCAAGAAGGCGCCGGCCCGGGCCGAGAAGAGAGTGACAAAGGAACAAGCCGCTCGTGAAAAGCTTGAGGCCAGGGTCGGTGAGGTCCAGCAGGAGCTCCAGGACGTCGTGAAAAAGTACGAGTCCTTGGAGAGCAACATCGCGGATCAAGAGTCTGAACTCGCCAAGGCCCGCCAAAGCGCTCACGATGCTCGAGTTGAAGCCCAGGGCGCCCTCCTGGAAATTTAGGAGGCTAGAAAAATCGCGGCGGGTAAGGCCTTTATTATGCAAAGCAAGTATGTGAAGAAAAGGTTCCTCTTACTGACCCGGATTTGGAGTTCTCCAGGGGCGTTTGCGCATCTGCCGCACAGTGTTGCCGACGCTGCGGAGTTCTTCCGAGCCGAAGAGGGGAGCTCGACGAAGAAGCTGTTCTGGTCGCAATACCGTGCGCCAGAACATCCGGTGCCCTTTAGTGATACGTCTCCAACGTATCTATAATTTATGAAGTATGCATGCCATGTTTATAATAGTTTTATATGATTTTGGTACGATTTGATTAGAACTAACCCGGACTGACGCTGTTTTCAGCAGAACTACTGTGGTGTTGTTTTTGTGCAGAAATAGAAGTTCTCAGAATGCAATGAAAATCAACGTAGAATTTTTATAGAAACTATAAAAAATACTGGAACAAAAGTCTACCAGAGGGGAGTCCCGTGGGCCCCATGAGGGTGGGGGTGTGCCCACCCCCCTGGGCGCGCCCCTGTGCCTCGTGGACTTCCAGTGGGGCCCTCTGACTTGTTCTCGATGCCAACCGCTCCTATAAATATCCAAACCTCCAGAAAGTAACCTAGATCGGAAGTTCCACCGCCGCAAGCCTTTGTAGCCACGAGAAATCAATCTAGGCCCTCTCTGGCACCCTGCCAGAGGGGGCCATCATCACCGGAGGCTATGGAGGAGGATCCCGGAGGGGCCATCATCACCGGAGGCTATGGAGGAGGATCCCGGAGGGGCCATCATCACCATGAAGGCCAACATCCAGAGGGGGAACCTCTCCCCATCCAGGGGGGAGGCCATGGAGGAGGAAGCACAAGGGGGAGAACCTCTCCTCCTCTCTCTCGGTGGCGCCGGAGTGCCAATAGGAGGGGAATCATCATCGTGGTGATCGTCTTCATCAACATCACCATCATCATCACCATCCTCATCTCTTTTACACAGTCCACTCTCCCGCACCCTGCTGTAATCCCTACTTGAACATGGTGCTTTATGCCACATATTATGATCCAATGATGTGTTGCCATCCTTTGATGTTTTGAGTAGATATCCTTTATATTTGGGTTGATTGATGATCTAGATTGGTACGAGTTGTATGTTTTATTTTGGTGTTGTCCTATTGTGCCCTCTGTGTTGCGCAAGCATGAGGGATTCCCACTGTAGGGTGTTGCAATACGTTCATGATTCTCTTATAGTGGGTTGCTTGAGTGACAGAAGCATAAACCCGAGTAAGGGGGTTGTTGCATATGGGATAAAGGGGACTTGATGCTTTAATGCTATGGTTGGGTTTTACCTTAATGATATTTAGTAGTTGCAGATGCTTGCTAGAGTTCCAATCATAAGTGCATACGATCCATGAAGAGAAAGTATGTTAGCTTATGCCTCTCCCTCATATGAAATTGCAATGACGACTACTATCATTATTCCACACTCGCTATTTATAATATTTAGTAATATATTCTGACTTTATGATAACATCACCTACTTTTATATTTTAGCTCTCCGATATCATGCAAAGTTATCCTCTTCATACCCACAACATAGTTTTATTTCTCGTTTCTAGTTGGAAGCAAACATTCGGTGTACGTAGAGTCTTATCAGTGGCAGATAGGACTTGAGATAATATTGATCTTACCTTTAGCTCCTTGTGGATTCGACAGTCCATACTTATCACTTCCACCTTTGGGAATTGCTACGATGATTCCCTGCACTTGGGGATTATCAAGCTCTTTTCTGGCGCCGTTGCCGGGGAGCAATGGCGTGGGGTTGATATTCTCGTGTGTCTTGTTTGCTTTCTTCACTAAGTAGATTTTGTTTTTCCTTTTTTGTTTTTGTTTAGTTGTGGGTGAAACATGTTGGGGAACACAGTAATTCCAAAAAAATTCCTACGCACATGCAAGATCATCGTGATGCATAGCAACGAGAGAGGAGAGTATCGTCCACGTACCCTTGTAGACCGTAAGCGGAAGCGTTATGAGAACGCGGTTGATGTAGTCGTACTTCTTCATGATCCGACCGATCCAAGTACCGAACGTACGGCACCTCCGAGTTCAGCACATGTTCATCTCGATGACGTCCCAAGAACTCCGATCTAGCAGAGCTTCATGGGAGAGTTCCGTCAGCACGATGGCGTGATGACGGTGATGATGTTGCTACCGACGCAGGGCTTCGCCTAAGCACCGCTATGATATGATCGAGGTGGATTATGGTGGAGCGGGGCACCGCACCCGGCTTGGAACAATCAACTTGTGTGTCTTTGGGTGCCCCCCTGCCCTCGTATATAAAGGAGAAAGGGGGGAGGCCGGCCAGCCTTGGTGCGCCCCAAGGAGAGGAGGAATCCTCTTCCTACTAGGAAGAGGATTCATCCTTTCCTAGTCCGACTAGGAAGAGGGAAGGGGGAAGGAAAGAGAGGGAGAGGGAGAGGGAAAGAGGGGCCGCGCCCCCCTCCCCTAGTCCAATTCGGACTCCCCATGGGAGGGGGCGTGCCACCTCCTGGGCTGCAGCCCTCTCTCTCCCCTCAGGCCCACTAAGTCCCAATACTTCCCCGGGGGGTTCTAGTAATCCCTCCGGCACTCCGGTTTTCTCCAAAATTATCCGGAACACTTGCGGTGTCCGAATATAGCCGTGCAATATATCAATATTTATGTCTCCACCATTCCAAGACTCCTCGTCATGTCTGTGATCACATCCGGGACTCTGAACTACCTTCGGTACATCAAAACACATAAACTCATAATATCGATCGTCACCGAACTTTAAGCGTGCGGACCCTACGGGTTCGAGAACTATGTAGACATGACCGAGACTCGTCTCTAGTCAATAACCAATAACGGAACCTAGATGCTCACATTGGTTCCTACACATTCTACGAAGATCGTTATCGTTCAAACCGCATAACAACATATGTTGTTCCCTTTGTCATCGGTATGTTACTTGCCCGAGATTCGATCATCGGTATCTCAATACCAAGCTCAATCTCATTACCGCCAAGTCTCTTTACTCGTTCTGTAATGCATCATCCCGCAACTAACTCATTAGTTGCATTGCTTGCAAGGCTTATAGTGATGTGCATTCCCGAGAGGGCCCAGAGATACCTCTCCAATAATCGGAGTGACAAATCCTAGTCTTGATCTATGCCAACTCAACAAGTACCATCGAAGACACCTGTAGAGCACCTTTATAATCACCCAGTTATGTTGTGACGTTTGGTAGCACACAAAGTGTTCCTCCGGTAATCGGGAGTTGCATAATCTCATGGTCATAGGAACATGTATAAGTCATGAAGAAAGCAATAGCAGTAAACTAAAACGATCAAGTGCTAAGCTAACGGAATGGGTCAAGTCAATCACATCATTCTCCTAATGATGTGATCCCGTTTATCAAATGACAACTCATGTCTATGTGTAGGAAACATAACCATCTTTGACTAACGAGCTACTCAAGTAGAGGCATACTAGTGACACTCTGTTTGTCTATGTATTCACACATGTATTATGTTTCCGGTTAATACAATTCTAGCATGAATAATAAACATTTATCATGAAATAAGGAAATAAATAATAACTTTATTATTGCCTGTAGGGCATATTTCCTTCAAAACATACAATTTTTTTAAAAGAATGAAAATACAAAAAAATTACTTGCCTCTCATACCTAAAAAGTTTTTCAATAAGAGAAGTGATTGGAAGGTTATGCATTGGAGAAGTGAGGGTCGACCTTGAACACTTGTGTTCATGCTCATGGAAACAATGTAAAAAAATTCATGGAAGCTTCTCTAAAAATAATTATCCCCTTCTATATATCCATTGTGTTATAAAAATAATGTGCCAAGCTTCGGTTTTAGGATGATTAGATTGCTTGTTTACTATGTGTCAGTACAAAAACAGAAACTTTGGCTATAGCGCGTGATTTTACATTTTTTACTGGAAAGTCAAATGGGTCTGAAACTTTTTGCACATTACTTCTGTACAAATTGTTTAAATTTTCATACATTTTTTAGAATTTTTGGAGTTACAGAAGTATACTAAACTTCCAGATTAGTACATACTGTCTTGTTTTTGACAGATTCTGTTTTCTATGAGTTGTTTGCTTATTTTGATGAATCTATGGGTAGTATAGGGGGGTATGAACCATGGTGAAGTTGGAATAAAAGTAGATATAGTTCTAATATGAAATTGGAATGAGTTTGCAACAGTACCTAAAGGTAGTGATTTGCTTTATTACACTAACGGATCTCACAAAGTTTTTGTTAAAGTTTTGTGTGGATGAAGTGTTCGAAGATCGAGGAGCTATCAATATGAGAAGAATAAAGAGAGGCAAGAGCTCAAGCTTGGGGATGCCCAAGGCACCCCAATTAAACATTTCAAGGATACTAAGCATCTAAGCTTGGGGATGCCCAGTTGGCATCCCATCTTTCTTCTTCAACAATTATCGGTATACCTTGGTTTTTGTTTTGTTCACATAATTTGTGTCCTTTGTGTTTTTTTCCTTTAAAAACCATGATAGTACGAGATAGCCTTTTATTGATTTATAGAATACTTCATGTGCTTAACTTATATCTTTTAAGTATGATCTTACAGAATTGCTCTTTGTGCTTCACTTAAATCTTTTGAGTATGGTTTTATAGAATGCTTCGTGTGCTTCACTTATATATTGGTTAGTCTATACACGCGGTTGATTCCCTTTAATTAAGTTAAGTGGCAGGTTCTCTACAACTGGATATTAACAAATTCCCATCTGCCCATAACCGCGGGCACGACTTTCGTAAGTTCAAAACCCTGCAGGGGTGTCCCAACTTAGCCCATCACAAGCTCTCACGGTCAACGAAGGATATTCCTTCTCCCAGGAAGACCCGATCAGACTCGGAATCCCGGTTACAAGACATTTCGACAATGGTGAAACAAGACCAGCAAAGCCATCCGATGTGCCGAGAAATCCCGATAGGAGCTGCACATATCTCGTTCTTAGGGAACACCGGATGAACACTACGTACAACTAAAATCAACCCTCAAGTTTCCCCGAGGTGGCGCTGCAAGTGGCTTTGTTTGGACCAACACTCAGAGGAGCACTGGCCCGGGGGTTTAAAATAAAGATGACCCTTGAGTCTGCAGAACCCAAGGGAAAAAGGCTTAGGTGCCAAATGGTAAAACCAAGGTTGGGCCTTGCTGGAGGAGTTTTATTCAAGGCGAATTGTCAAGGGGTTCCCATTATAACCCAACCGCGTAAGGAACACAAAATCAAGGAACATAACACCAGTATGACGGAAATTAGGGCGGCAAGAGTGGAACAAAACACCAGGCATAAGGCCGAGCCTTCCACCCTTTACCAAGTATATAGGTTCATTAAGGTAAACAAGATATAATAATGATATCCCAACAATATCCATGTTCCAACATGGAACAAACTCCATCTTCACCTGCAACTAGCAACTCTATAAGAGGGGCTGAGCAAAACGGTAACATAGCCAAATAATGGTATGCTAGGAAAGGTGGGTTAGAGGCTTCACATGGCAATATGGGAGGCATGATATAGCAAGTGGTAGGTATCACATCATAGCAAAAGAGCGAGCATCTAATAAGCAAAGATAGAAGTGATTTCGAGGGTATGGTCATC
This sequence comes from Triticum aestivum, assembly GCF_018294505.1. NCBI lineage: Eukaryota > Viridiplantae > Streptophyta > Magnoliopsida > Poales > Poaceae > Triticum > Triticum aestivum. The sequence goes on along the minus strand of NC_057809.1, from coordinate 376,580,670 downwards.
TTGTCTGCAAAGTTCTCTGAGTTGACGTAAGTTTGATCCTCGTAAGCATACTCAACGGGTTCCTCGATCACGTACTCGTCTCCCGGATCTATCCAAAGCAAGAACACAAGCAAAGGACCAACAATGAATCACTGTGAAATGGGCAAGCAACATGATGCAAAACATGGCATGATATGCGGGATGTGATATGCAATGCATATGCATGCTCTGGAAAACCGAGCGTGCCGCTGGAAAGATGAGATGATTTCGGTCGAAATCGATATAAAGATCACCGGAATCGGATGCACGGTTTGCAAATGGCAAGCAAAACAAGAATGGCACAATTCTGTGATCAACGGCACGATGCCATCTAGAATGCAACAAGAAACTAAGCTACTGCACTCCAACATAGCAACAAAGCACATGACAGTGATCTACTCAAGATGCTTGACAAAAGATGAACACTGAGCTACGGCTAAATCACACAAGAGCAGGTTCAAGCAAGCATGGCAAAAGTGCAAAAGATATCAGCTTCACAGATTTAGTGAAAATAACAACATGCCGGGAATCAACAGCAGGAAGACATGTTTAGAGCAAGCTAACAACATGCTACAGGAATAGAACATAGCAAAACAAGGCATGACATGAATCTACTCAAAGCATATAACAAAAGTCCCTTACTGACCATAAGCCAAAACGGATCAGACGATACGATGGCAGCCATGTAAACATAGCAAGTTTCATTAACAGATTCAGACTTAGCAGAAAACTGAACATGGCATCAACAGAATTATGAAGGCATGTCTGCGAGCTCGATGCACTCAACACAAGGCATTGCATGACAAGCTAAGCATACTACCATCAAGAAGACATGTTCAATAAACTAACCATGGCAAGAACAAGATCATAGCATGCATGGATCAACTACAACAACCTTGGAAAAATTGATTAACATGTAAACAATCTGCCAGGAACATTTTATAGCAAAAGTAGAGCAAGATTGAGTCATGCTAGGGCACTCCATAAATGCAAACAGGGGAATAAATGGATAGAGCACAACCATATGTCCAAATCATCCTTACTGAACATACTCAAAAGAAGCATGGATCCCACTGTAGAAACATGAATACATGGCATAAAAATAACAGCAGGGAAATGACTTGGTGAAATTCTAAGTCCCTGAAATCAGCAATATCACGAGAGCTACTTTGCATGCATGTGCTAGTCACCACATTAATCACACAAATACATGGCATACACCCCTATAAATATGGCATGGCATAGCCCAAAACACATGTAGAGCTCATGCTCATATGCAACACACAATAAACATGGCAAAAATGACAAATGCTCAAGATCTACTAAGAATCCGCACCTAACATTTTATAGCACTCTTGCATCAATGATTTGGGCATCAAGATGGACTCAAACAAGCATATCACAATGGAACAAAATGAAGAGCACATCATGATGAACATTTTGATATATCATGCATGCAAAATGGATCTACGTATGAGGAGTTATGGCATGTCAAAGGTGCACCCAAAATGTTCAGATCCGGGGACTTAGTAAAAAAACAGACGAGCGAGCGCAACATAGAGTTCCTCGCACGGGCGGTGTCGTGGGATTGTCACGGCAGATGTCCTAGCAAAAGGACTTAGTCGTAGGGCCATCGCAGCTAGGAAGCTTAAAGGGGTTAATCGGGACAAAGGACACGAGAGGTTTTATACTAGTTCGGCCCCTTACGATGAAGGTAAAAGCCTACGTCTAGTTGTGTTGATATTGTTGGGGTTTTGATCACCAAGAGGCTAGTTCGCCGGCTTGGTTATCGATCTCTGTTTCTTGCCCTAAGTCGCCACTGGGTTGTCCCCTTATATACACGGGTTGACGCTGGGTGGCCTAGAGAATCCCGGCCGGCTCATACAGCGTGTCCGGCTCGGTGGATTATTTTACATGCCTTTCCTTACAAGTATTTCCTTACATACGGTGGTTTACAATATTTGGGCCTTAAGCCGCCTCTAGGCCTTAGGCCTTCTATAAGCTTTAATAAACTATCGCCTTGAATGTTTATTGGGCTTCCTTTGTGACCCGCCATTGGGGCTGACCCAGCCCCTCCTGGGCGGGTCATAGCTGATAGCTATATCCCCAACATTAGGGCCCAGATTGATTTTGAACTTTGTTCTTTGTCAATCTTCAACACTTAAACAAAAATCCATCTTCTTATCCTCGCAGAAGTTTTTGTAACCCGCCATGACGTCATCTCTTGAAAACACGAAAAACTTTTATGACATCATCTCTCAACGGATCTTCCTCTTTAATGCCTTCTGAGAATCAAGGCGTCCGTTTAGTTGGATAACCATTATTCAGGTCTTCCTCGATTATCACGCCCGCATGTTCGCTTATCTCCTTATAAATAGGGACGCACCCGGTCTTTCTCATTCTCCTCTCTTCTTCGTCTTCCTCCTCTCGCGATCTCCGCTATTGCTCGAGCTCTGTCGCCGTCAGAGAGCCTCTCACCTCCATCGACCTCAGCCGCTGCATCGACCGGAATCAGTCCAGAAAAATGGCGGCGACCTTCCGTGGAAGCTCTGTGGCTGTAAGCATTTCCCTTCTTGCCTCTCAGATCTGCATTTAGGGCTTTCTAGGTTTTCCGCATGTTCTTTGTAGTTCTTGGCGGTTCTTCGCAATTCTTCCACTGCCACCTCTTCATGATCCAAAAAGAGATATATGGTTGTGCGGCAACTGTTCGGTGCCTACTCTTGACATTAGTAGATCCCTTTTTCTCGTACAAAGGCCACATTAGGACTGATGCATTCATCTGTGCTATATTTTTAGGTCTAGAAAATTTTTCATTTTGAACGGCCATTTGATCCATAATAATATCCAGAAGTTAAGAAATATGTTTGTCTCAACACTTAATCAATTCTGTTGTTGGTATTTCTCAAATGTCTATAGTCATGGCGGCTTGCGGCGCCAACTTACTTTTCCTTATATGACATTAGCCCTTACTTAAGCCGCCATTACTCCCCTGTACCATTATCACTTAATTTAACCATTATCATTGAATTGAACCGGCATGTTGCTTTCCTTTCAGTTTGTTTTTGAACATCATGTTGTCCAAAGCGCCGACTGTCTGCAACTGGGTTCCCTCAACAGTCACTAAGGACAATCTGAAGGAATTCTTTACCATAGGTTTTTTGACAGGGAAGAATGTTATGTCCTACCGTGCGCCTGACCCGGAGGAGGAACGGCCCAATCCAAAAGATGGTGAAGTTATCGTCTTTACTGATCACATGAACCGTGGCTTTCCCCCACCCGGCTCAAAGTTCTTCAGAGATGTCCTCCATTTTTTCAAACTCCACCCTCAAGACCTCGGGCCTAATTCCATATCCAATATCTGCAACTTCCAAGTTCTCTGTGAGGTGTACCTTCAAGAAGAACCGACTGTAGAACTCTTTAGAGTGTATTTTTATCTGAACCGCTAGAATGAGTGCACCAATGGACCTAGCCTAGAACTTGGAGGTATCTCAATTCAGCGTCGACAAGGCGCCGTCTTCCCCCTAATAGTCTTGCCAAGTCATCCCAAGGACTGGAATCAGACTTGGTTCTATTGTCAAGACACTTCACCAGCAAATGAGCATCCACTGTCGGGTTATCGCTCAGAGCATCTTGACTCCAAATTTGCACTCCCTGACAAACTCACTGCCGTTGAACGCAAGAAGCTGATACCATCCATTAAAAGGATTAACGCTTTATTGGGGAACGGCTTAACCGGAGTTGACTTGACCCGTTGCTGGGTTGCGTGGCGGGTCATCCCTCTAAGCCGCCGATCAAAGTTGATGTACGAATATGGTGGAGGCCCAGATGAATCTCTTCGTCACAGCTCCGTTCAATTAACTGAAGAAGATATTGTTTCAATGTCAACCCTTCTGGTGAATGGAAAATACGAAGACTGCAGTAAAGTCGGGTTAAACCCCTTCTGCAAGCTTAACCCGGTGCCAGAGGTAAAGAAACTCTGATCTCTTCCTCTTTGTATTTTTCTCAATCGTTTTAAATACCTACATGACCATTCATCTTGCTTATTTGTTTATAGGCTAAATCTGATTTCTGGAAAGCCAAGTACGACCGCGAAGCCGCCAAGAAAGCTAGAGCCGCCGCCATAACCGCCAAGAAGACAACCCAGAGATCTAAGAAGAAGAAGAAAAGCACCGCTGAGGATCTGTTGAAGCTTGATGATACTTCTGAGTCGGAGGTAGCCCTTGACTCCCTTGGCCAACTTTTTAATAATCTTATTAACACTAATCATTGCCAGGACGACACAGGGGCCAGTCAGGCCATGGAAGAAGAGGTAACTATTTCCTCCGACTCAGCCCATTTGCCAAGACAGAAACTTCGAGTCGTAACCCGAAAAGTAAGGTTTTCACACCCTTTGGCTTATCTGGACCGTCATTTTCTTTTGAAAATGCAGTAGCATGAGAGTCGCCGTCAAGCCTGGAACAACGATGAACCGCCTCCCATTCTTCAACAAACTCCTCAAAAACGCCCGAATGAGGTTTATTTCTTCATCTTTTACTCTTCCTTAATGGATCTTCTCCCTTGCATTACTAACTTTATTTTTGTCTTAGCGGGAGGTGTCTCGCTCTTCTGACGACTCGTCTCAAACTCAATTCCCGGCTTTTAAGACTGCCCCTGGGTAAGGAAGAAATCATCTTTCCTCCGTGTCTTTCAAACTGCTTTTTTGTACTAACTTTTCCATAACAACTTTCTTAGTGGCCAAGCCAAGTCCAAGAAGGCCAAGGTGACTAGGCCGATGAAAGACCTGTCAGTCCTTGCATCTGAACCGGCCATGCCATCTTCTCCCCCTCATACTGAAGCACCAGAAGAGCCGGCCAATACTCAATTAGATCATCCTGAGCCGTCAGCTGACGAGACCATAGTTAACCCTTCTACCACCGGACCATCCAGCTCGGCCAACCCTCCATCATCATCTGTCCAGGACGTTCTAATCACTGGAAGCCGCTTTGTTGAGCCGGGGAATTCCACCGTGTTGGCCCGTCATACTGCTAAACAAGAGGCATTGGAGAGAGAGAGAAAGTGCGTTTTGATATTTCTCATTATAGCCATCTGAACGACCATGACAAATTGTCCGGCTATCTCAGCCATGTGCACTCCAACCGTGAGTCGGAAATTGAAATGGTCAAGCAGTTGCAGCTGAAGTATGAGTTATGTTTTTTCGGCTTACTTATATTGTGCCGGCCCCCAAGTCTATAGATTATGATAAAACTTGAATGATCTATAGACTTATGATATAGGCTAAAAGCTTTACCTTTAGATTGTCCTGAAGTCCAAGAAAACAGAACAAACTTCACCTGTAGTCCCCAAGGGTCGGTCCACTTGATCATAAATGAACTGGTACTTTTAATTTCATAACTGTCTTGTATGGAACTCAACAAACATTGCAATCCGACTTAACCTTGAGAGACTTACCGAATATTATGCATTAGCCCCCAAGTGCCAAGTGTTGTTACTTTGTGAGGTACTTGGGACTTGAAATGTATTAGAGTCATAAGAAATTATTTTGGCATACATTAGCCCCCAAGTGTCAAGTGGTTTTGCAGTGCAAAGCACTTGAGACTTGAATCTTGACTCTTGAACTTTGATTTAAACCTTGACATACTTGCGCATGCTTTGTAGAACGCCCTATCTGAATTGGGTTCACAATTAACTGACGCCAAGACCCGGCTGGCGGATCAGGAGGCAGAAATCAAGGCTGTTGACACTAAGCTTCAATTAAGTCTTACTCAGATAGAAAAATTGAGAAACATCTTGACTGCCAAGAAGAAAACCTGGGCTGAAGAGAAAACGTTGCTAACACAATGCACCGAAAAAGCCGAAGCAGATCTTGAGGAGGTTAATACGGAGCTGACCGGCTTAAAGAGTCGGGTGTCTCAAATGGTGTCCGCTATCTTTGGTACGTCATCTGTACTAATCTTTTGTACCTTCTGCTGACCCGGGATATAAACCGCTAGCGGACCCTTTGTGTACAAAATATGTGCAGGCCCGCGAAGCAAGAATCTGAGCCAAGACAACGTGACTAAACTGAAGGTGGTCTATACCTTAGTGGAGCAGTTGTACATTGGCGCACAACGGGCACTTGCCGCTATCTCTCCTGCCAATCAAGGACCCAACCGGCTCAGTGACGTCTTAAAGAAGCTGTCAATCTTACCCGCCAGGTTCCAAGAGGTCAAACGATCCTGTTCTAGAGCCGGAGCTTTGACTGCTCTGAGCCGTTCCAAGGCTTGGGTGCCAGACCTAGACCCGGTGGATGTAGCTAGGGGGTACCCGACTGTAAAGGAAGATGGGTCTCTCTTTGAGCAAGTTGACTTCATGGCTTGCGTACGGGAAGTTCGACCTCAAGCTACCATCCTCGGAGATGAAACTAATATTGACAAATACCAGCCGGGTTTTGATTTGGAAAATAAGAAGATGGCGACTCCTTCCTACAAAGTGACAGCCCTGATCCCGCCAGTTCATCAACACATGTTCGCTCCAGAGGTTGATCCGGCTGGATTGATTGACGATGAAACAGAGTTCGTTGCTGTGAACGGCTTTGATTGGTCCAATCCCAGCTTTCAATTGATAGAAGGAGGTGAACCGGCGAGGGAAGAGTGAGAACCATCTTTATGGGCTTTAAGAAGCCTTGTAATAGAATTAGCTTTGAAACACTACATATTTTGCCTATGCCATCGTGCATAAAATGTCGTGCATGACTCTTTGCTTCCTTATTTCAATATATGCATCACAGTCATGGTTATCCTTGTAATATTTCCGCTCTGTTCCTGTAACAAAAGGAAATACTTGCTTGGCGGTCTAACACCGAACGGGTCAGAAAAACCTGGTTCATGACCAAAAGTTTTATCATAGTAGATAAACAGAACTAAACGTAAAAACAAAACAGGTTTGAAATAACCTTGGAGTAACACATAAAGAAACTGTTCATAAACAACAGTCATACATGTATTTTTGACCTCTGGACCACCAGTTTATATGACCCGGGTGATGAGGCTGACGATCCAGTCCTTTTTTGAGAAGTTAATGCTTCTGAATGCCTTGGCGGCTTATTGTCAAATAGTCAAGCCGGCGAAAAGACCGTGCTGACTTGTTTAACATTGAGATAATAAAAGACCAATAAGACAAATAAAACAAATAACAGTTGGTAACCAATATAAATTAACCTTGCAGTTAAAGGCTGGGGGTCTCTGATTCGAATACGATCAGTAAACTGGACCAAAGGGGTTAAGCTAAGATTCGAATACGACCATATAGCCCCCGGTGGCTTTGGCGTTGCGCCGATCAAGAGGGTACCGACAGCTATGTTCTCTTTGGTTCGAACACGACCTATGTTTGAACAGGAAGCCCCCAAATGACCTTCAGAGGTTTTTAACGACCCTGATTCAAATACGATCCAAGTCGGACCCAAAAGGGGTTAAGCTATGATTCGAATACGATCAAGAAGCCCCCTAGTGAGTTTGGCTTTTGAGCCGATCAAGAGGGATACGACAGCTATGTTCTCTTTGGTTCAAATACGACCTATGTTTGAACAGGAAGCCCCCAAGTGACCATGATAGTTTACAGCTAGATTCGAATACGATCATTAGCCGGACCAAAAAAGGTTATACTTGATTCAGATATGATCAGCTCCTTAATAGTCATATTAAATAAAAAATTGTAAAGATATGTAATCTTTGAAAGGGAAAAAGACCAAGGTCCTGCTTTATTACTTATCATAGTATATACTATGTCAAAGTATGTACATGATGAGAGCCGGTGGCTTAGGTGTAGTATGGACGAAGTTGAGCAATGTTCCACGGCCGGCGGGTCTCCTCCTCCGACTTACGTGAGTCTTTGTGCTCTCGAACGTCAATGAGGTAATATGACCCGTTGTTTAAGTTCTTGCTAACCACAAAGGGTCCTTCCCAAGGCGGGGATAGCTTGTGTGCATCTGACAAATCTTGGATAAGCCGGAGCACCAGGTCACCTTGTTGAAAAGTTCTGGACTTAACCCGGCGGCTGTGATAACGGCGCATGTCCTATTGATAAATTGCTGATCGATCCGCTGCTAAGTCTCTTTCCTCATCTAACAAGTCAAGTGCATCCTGTCTGGCTTGCTCGTTACTAGCTTCAACATAAGCCACCACATGGGGCAAGTCATGACGGATGTCACTAGGCAACACTCCTTCCGCTCCAGAAACCATGAAGAAAGGTGTATAACTTGTAGACCTGTTAGGAGTGGTGTTGATACTCCACAGCACCGAGGGTAACTCCTCTACCCAACAACCCGGTGTACGCTGCAAGGGAACCATAAGCCGGGGTTTGAGACCTTTTAAGATTTCCTTATTTGCTCTCTCTGCTTGACCATTGCATTGAGGATGGGCTACAGAAGAAACATCAAGCCGGATGTGCTCACGTTGATAAAACTCCTCCATAGCCCCTTGGGATAGATTAGTGCCATTGTTAGTGATAATGCTATGTGGAAAACCAAAATGAAAAATCACCTTTTTCATGAACTGAACTGCCGTGGCCGCATCACACTTACTCACTGGCTCTGCCTCAACCCACTTTGTGAATTTGTCAACTGCCACTAAAATATGTGTCTTTTTATCCTTAGACCTTTTGAAAGGTCCAACCATGTCAAGCCCCCAGACCACAAATGGCTAGGTGATTGGAATCATCCGCAACTCTTAAGCCGGCACATGTGCTCGCCATGCGAATTTTTGACATCCATCACACCTACTGACCAGATCTTCTGCATCGGCATGAGCCGTTAACCATTAAAAACCATGACGAAAAGCTTTGGCCACAAGAGATTTTGAGCCGGCGTGATGACCACAATCGCCTTCATGGATCTCACGACGTATTTCTTGGCCTTCTTCAGGAGAAACACACCGCTGAAATGCTCCGAAGATGCTGTGATGATATAATTCTTCGTCTGAAATCATCATTGACTTAGACCGCCAGGTTATCTGTTGGGCCAGGGTCTCATCCGCTGGCAACTCGCCCCGGGTCATGTAAGCCAAGAACGGCACTGTCCAATCTGGGATGACGTGAAGAGCTGCCACCAACTCTGCCTCCGGGTCAGGAACGGCTAGATCTTCTTCTGTAGGTAACTTAACAGACGGGTTATGCAAAATATCCAAAAAGGTGTTAGGTGGCACCGGCTTACGCTGAGACACCAACCGGCTTAAAGCATCAGCCGCTTCGTTCCTCCTACGGTCAATGTGTTCCACCTGATAACCCTTAAAATGTCCTGCGACAGCATCAACTTCACGGTGATAAGCCACCATGAGAGGGTCCTTGGAATCCCACTTGCCTGATACCTGTTGGGCCACCAAATCTGAATCGCCAAGACACCCGACCCAGCTCAGGCTAATCTCTTTAGCCATTCGAAGACCATGCAGCAAGGCATCATATTCTGTTGTGTTGTTAGTACAAGGAAACATCAGTCGCAACACATAACAAAATTTGTCACCTCGAGGGGAAGTTAACACAACTCCAGCCCCCGAGCCCTCCAACTGTCTGGACCCATCAAAGTGAATCGTCCAATATGTGTTGTCTGGTTTCTCCTGTGGCATCTGCATCTCTGTCCAGTCATTAATAAAGTCAACCAGTGCCTGAGATTTGATCACAGTACATGGCACATACTTCAACCCATGAGACCCAAGTTCAATGGCCCACTTGGCGACTCATCCAGTAGCTTCTCTATTCTAGATGATGTCTCCCAAAGGCGCAGAGATAACCACAGTGACTGGGTGACCCTGAAAGTAATGTTTAAGTTTCCGGCTTGCCATGACCACCCCATACATGAGCTTCTGCCAATGTGGATATCTTTGTTTAGACTCAATCAGCACCTCACTGACGTAATAAACCGGCCGTTGAACCGGATGTTCATTGCCAACCTCCTTGCGCTCCACCACAATTGCCATACTAACAGCTCATGAGTTAGCGGCTACATACAATAATAGCGGCTCTTTTTCAACTGGAGCAGCAAGAACCAGTAGCTCAGCAAGATGTTTCTTCAGATCCTCAAAAGCAGAGTTCGCAGCATCACTCCAAACGAAATCATCTGTTTTCTTCATCATCTGATACAAAGGCATCACCTTCTCCCCTAACCAGCTTATGATCCGGCTTAAAGCAGCAACACGACCCACCAGCCGTTGAACGTCATTGATGCATGTTGGTTTGGCCAGGGATGTGATTGCCTTAATTTTCTCCGGCTTAGCTTCAATACCTCGGTTGGACACCAAAAACCCAAGAGCTTGCCAGCTGGGACTCCAAAAACACACTTGGCCGGGTTAAGCATCATTTTGTAGACCCGGAGGTTGTCAAAGGTCTCCTTCAGATCTGTTACCAAGGTTTCCTCTTTCCTGGATTTTACCACTATATCATCCACATAAGCATGAACATTACGCCCAATCTGATGGTGAAGGCAATTCTGCATACACCGTTGATAAGTTACATGGGCGCTCTTAAGCCCGAAGGGCATACACACATAGCAGAAGGCTCCAAACGGATAATGAAAGCTGTCTTCTCCTGGTCCTTAACTACCATCTTGATTTGATGATAACCTGAATAAGCATCTAGAAAACTCAAACGTGCGCAACCTACCGTAGCATCGATGATCTGATCAACACGGGGGAGAGCAAAAGGGTCAGCTGGACAAGCTTTGCTTAAATCGATGTAGTCCACACACATACGCCAGGTGCCGTTCTTTTTGAGTACAAGCACCGGGTTGGCCAACCACTCTAGGTGAAAGACTTCCACAATGAACCCGGCTGCCAAGAGCCGGGCCACCTCTTCTCCAATGGCCTTGCGCCTTTCCTCGTTGAACCGTCGGAGAAATTGCCTGACCGGCTTAAACTTTGGATCAATATTGAGAGTGTGTTTAGCAAGTTCTCTCAGGACACCCGGCATGTCAGAAGGTTTCCATGCAAAGAAGTCCCGGTTCTCACGGATGAACTCGATGAGCGCGCTTTCCTATTTTGGATCCAAGTTGGCACTGATGATGAACTGTCGCCGGGCACAAAATTAACCATCTTGGTGTCATCAGCTGACTTGAACTTCAACAGCGATTCATGCTCCGTTGTTGGCTTCTTTAAAGACGTCGTGTCTACCGGGTCAACATTATCTTTATAAAACTTTAACTCTTCTGTTGCACAAACCGACTCAGCATATGCAGCATCTCCTTTTTCACACTCCAGGGCTACTTTCCGGCTTCCATGTACTGTAATGGTGCCCTTATAACCTGGCATTTTGAGCTGCAAATACACATAACATGGCCGAGCCATGAGCTTGGCGTAAGCTGGCCGTCCAAACAGAGCATGATATGGGCTTTTGATCTTAACCACCTCAAAGGTTAATTTCTCTGCTCTGGAATCATATTCATCCCCAAAGGCTACTTCCAGTTCAATCTTACCAACTGGGTATGCCGACTTGCCAGGTACCACACCGTGAAAAACAGTGTTGGATTGCTTAAGACTCTTATCAGTCAACCACATCCGACGAAACGTCTCATAGTAGAGGATGTTGATGCTACTGCCTCCATCCATGAGTACTTTAGTGAATTTGTATCCACCAACCTGAGGCACTACTACCAAGGCCAAGTGACCCGGATTATCAACCCGGGGAGGATGATCCTCTCTGCTCCACACAATAGGTTGTTCTCACCACCGTAAGTAACGTGGGATCGCCGGTTCAACGGCATTGACAGCCCTCTTGTGAAGCTTCTGGTCCCTCTTGCGCAAGCTAGTGGTAAACACATGATATTGCCCACTATTCAACTATTTTGGGTTGCTCTGATATCCGGGCTGTTGTTGTTGATTACCTTGGCCGGGTTGTGGATTATAACCTCCGTGGTTACCCGTATGACCCTGACCGTGAAAGCAGCCTCCACCTGAACCGGCGCCCGGGCCATGAAAGCCGCCTCCACCTGAACCGCCGCCAGGGCCGTGATTTCCATCAAATGCATTTTAATTTTTAAACACCTTCATGATTGTACAGTCCTTCCATAGATGGGTGGCTAGCTTCTCCTGGGTGCCATGTCTTGGGAAAGGTTCATTCAATACTTGCTCAAGGGTGGGACCTGACCCGCCCGACCGAGGGGGTTGCCTACCCTTGCGCTGTTGATTGTTGCCCTACACATTGGTGTTAGCCACAAATTCGTTAGTCTTACATTTATTACCTCCTTGATTTGCCGGGTTATGCTGGTGACCCTTGCCATTGCTGTTCTTCTTTCCCTTCCCTGTCTTTTCTTCATCAGACACAGGGTCCTTGGTACTATCGGAATCAGCATACTCGACGAGAGCCTCCATCAACTGGCCCATGTCATTGCAGTCACATTTAAGCCGCCCCAACTTCTGCTTCAGAGGTTCAAAACGGCAATTTTTCTCCAACATTAAGACTGCCGAGCCGGCATCCATCTTATCGGATGAATGAATTATCTCCTTGACCCAGCGCACCCAATGGGTTGTGGACTCACCTTCCTCTTGTTTACAATTAGTGAAGTCCACGATTGACATAGGTTGTTTGCATGTGTCCTTGAAGTTCTGAATGAACCGGGCTTTCAACTCTGCCCATGAGCCGATGGAATTGGGGGGCAATCCTTTTAGCCAAGTGCGAGTCGTTCCATCCAACATCATAGTGAAATACTTAGCCATTGCCGCGTCACTGACCTCCAACAGCTCCATTGCCATCTCATAACTCTCAATCCAGGCCCCAGGCTGCAAGTCGGCCGTGTAATTAGGCACCTTACGAGGCCCCTTGAAATCCTTTGGCAAATGCTCATTACGTATGGCCGGCACCAGGCAAGGGACACCTCGGTTCTTGTTGCCACTCCTACCTCAACCGAGGTTGTTGGATAAGCCGGAAAAGTCTGATGAGCCGCCTGCTCTGCTGCCAGTTGAACCGCTCGCTCAGCCTGTTGTTGGATCCTCTCCTGATTCGCTAAGTTAAGGGCTCCAGCCTGTACCGGCTCATGCCTGTGCGGCCGGTTGCGGCATTGAGCATTGCTTGACATATCAGCTGAGTCCATATGCCTATTGTAGCTTGGGCTCCGGCTCGGGCGAGGGGTTGAATGGATTCTGTCTCGACTGTAAGAGTACGCATCCTACTGCGCCAGAGCTGTTTGAAGAAGTTCTCTCACCCTTCACGTCTCGATCGCCGCCGGAGAGTCGCCTTCCATCAGGAGAGCCGCCAAACGAGCCGACGCAGCAATGAGGTTTTCCAAAAGATTGGAGAAGTGACCCGGTGGTGTTCGCACATAATGAGGTGGAGCTGTATATACACGAAGCGGTTCCATGGCGTGCGGCTGAACCGGTGCCTCGGGTGTCGTAATCCGATTTGCCTCTGGCGGGTTACTTGGGCCGGCCCTGGGCATATGGAAAAGGTTCCTAGGATCGAGCGTCAAAGGTAGCCGTGACTGACTTTTTTGATGCCTTCTTCTCATGACCTCGTTTGACGCGTTCAGATCCACCAAAAGCCGGAAAGTCTCCGCTTGAAGCTGCTGAGCACGAGCGTCCAAAGCCGCCCGCTCCGCGGCCATCCTGACCTCTTCTGCTGCTAAATTTTACTTAGCTTGCACTATCTCTTCACGTACGCGTGCCACCTCTGCGGCATGCTGAACCTTATCCGTCGGCTCCACTACGGCAGTCAACAGAGCTGTCAGCTTATCTATGAGGTCCATTAGAATCTAAGCCGGGGGGCGCGCGGGGTCTCCTGACCCGGCTGCTGCCGATCCGGTGGTTGTTGCCGCTGCAACTATAGAGTTCTGCCCAGGCTGTGTGCCTGCCATGAAGACTCCGGCCCAATTTGGCGGCTCAAAGGGGTCCGGAATACTGCTGCTGTCGGAACAGCCCCCAGCATGCCATCCTGCAGCTGATACAAAGAGTCTGTCTCACCCGTTGATGATGTAGCGTCAGAATAGATGGCCGTCTCACTGCCATCCACCGATCCTTCAGAGTATTCACCACCGTGGATGCAACCTACGAAGGCATGCTTCACGACAGATTGAACACGGGTGGACCTCACGCGCTGAGCCGTTTCGACGAGGTTGGTGTGGACGTCCGGCTCAGGGCCCGATTCGCCGATCCGGCTGATGAAGACATGAATTCCGCCAAAGGGGACCCGCTACCCGTACTCAATTGAGCCGGCCTCGGGGCCCCAGCCTTCGTCGCCGATGTAGAGCTTGCCGCGACGACTCTTGGTCATCCATCCCACAGCGTATCCCTTGAGCCCTTCGAAGTTTCCCTTCAAGAACTCAAATCCACCGTGTGCTGGCCCCACGGTGGGTGCCAACTGTCGTGGGATTGTCACGGCAGATGTCCTAGCAAAAGGACTTAGTCGTAGGGCCATCGCAGCTAGGAAGCTTAAAGGGGTTAATCGGGACAAAGGACACGAGAGGTTTTATACTAGTTCGGCCCCTTACGATGAAGGTAAAAGCCTACGTCTAGTTGTGTTGATATTGCTGGGGTTTCGATCATCAAGAGGCTAGTTCGCCGGCTTGGTTATCGATCTCTATTTCTTGCCCTAAGTCGCCACCGGGTCGTCCCCTTATATACACGGGTTGACGCCTGGTGGCCTACAGAATCCCGGCCGGCTCATACAGCGTGTCCGGCTCGGTGACTTCTTTTACATGCATTTCCTTACAAGTCTTTCCTTACATACGGCGGTTTACAATATTTGGGCCTTAAGTCGCCTCTAGGCCTTAGGCCTTCTATAAGCTTTAATAAACTGTCGCCTTGAATGTTTATTGGGCTTCCTTTGTGACCCGCCATTGGGGCTGACCCGACCCCTCCTGGGTGGGTCATAGCTGATAGCTATATCTCCAACAGGCAGGGTATAGAGGGCGCTCACCAATGGGCCGAGCCCATCTAAGGAGGAGGGAGCTGGGCCGGCTGGAGATGGGCCAACCCACGAGGGCGCTACAGGGGAGGCGGTTGGCGCGTGTCGTCCTCCTCCCGTGCTCCTCACGGGCAGGAGACCATGGCGGCGGCGCAGAAGACAGGGGACGCCGGCGCCGGCCGAGGCAAGACGGGGAGGGGCCCCGGCGGATCCGGTGAGGCCGATCCATTCTAGGCGGCAACGACGGTGCTCGTGGCGACGGGGCATGCGACGGTGAGGAGAAGGCCGGCGGGATCTGGACGAGGCGGCGGCGTAGATCTGGCAAGGCGGCGAGGTTCGGTCGCCAGCGGTAGCAGCGCGCACGGTGGCGGGGGAGCCGGCGGCAAGGAGACGTGGCGGCGGGGACGCGGGCAGCCGCGGCCCGGCAGCGCGGTCGGATGGGCTCGGGCAGGCCCGCTCCAGGCCCCGCGGGCCGCGGTGGTGGGAGGAGCCGGCGGCTCACGCGTGGCGGTGCGTGGTTGGCTGAGGAGGCGACAGCGATGACGTGGCGTGTCCTGGTTGGTCGGGGTGAGGTGGCCGGCGGGCATGTCCGGCGCAGACGGATGTGTCCGGCGGCACGGTGGAGAAGGGGCTAGGGTTTGTACTGCGAATTTTTGGAGGAAGACACATATATATAGGTAGGAGGAGGTAGTAGTGTTCAAATGGAGTGCGGTTTTCGGCCACGCGGTCGTGATTGAACGGCCAAGAGGATGGAGGGGTTTGGAAGGGTTATTGGGCCATTTTGGAGGGGTGTTGGACTGCAACACACACGAGGCCTTTACAGTTCGCCGGTTAACCGTTGCAGTATCAAACGAACTCCAAATGGCACGAAACTTGACAAGCGGTCTACCGGTGGTATACCAAGGCCGCTTGGCAAATCTCGGTCCATTCCGAGAAAGTTCAACACCCGCACACGAAAAGAGGCAAAAGGGGGCGCTGGAGGATGTAGGAGTGTCGGATTGAGAAACAGACAACGGGGAAAATGCTCGGATGCATGAGACGAACACGTATGCAAAAGCGATGCACATGATGACATGATATGAAATGCATGACATGGACAAAATGCAAAACGAAGACAAAACCCAACCACGAAGGGAAACTCACAACACAACTCTGGAAAAGGCAAGAGTCGGAGTAAAAATATGGAAAGTTGTATCTGGGCATTACATTTTCTTTCAATAAAGTGCCAAATAAGACCTTTGGGAAGACTTGGGTGAAAGTTAATGTGATCTTGCTGTAAAAAACAGAAACTTTGCGCTCACGAGATTAGCTGTCATTTCTTACAGAAGAGTGCGATTGAGGTGATTCTTTTTTCAGAAGATTAATAGACAAATTCCTCACGTCCACCAATTTATTTCATAATTTTTGGAGTAGCAGAAGTATGGTTGGTGTTCAGATCATTACAGACTGTTCTGTTTTTGACAGATTCTGTTTTCATTGCATAGTTTGCTTGTTTTCTAGTTTCTATGGCTTATATTTCTCAATATAAATTGTAGAAATGATATGGTACAGTAGGCATTGTGTGAGAACAATTATGAACCTTGTCTTTGACAGTAACAAAGTGAATGGTTTACTCATTATCATACTAACCTATCTCACGAAGTTCTGTTAAGTTTTGTGTGATTGAAGTTTTCAAGCTTTGGGTGAGATATTGATATGAGGAGAATAAGGAGTGGAAAGACCCTAAGCTTGGGGGTGCCCAAGGCACCCCATGGTAATATTCAAGAAAGACTCGAGCGCCTAAGCTTGGGGATGCCCCGGAAGGCATCCCCTCTTTCGTCTTCAAAACTATCGGTATACCTTACTCGGAGCAATATTTTTATTCGTCACATGATATGTGTCTTTCTTGGAGCGCATTTTCATTTTTACTTGATGTTTGAATAAAACCATTGGATCTGAAATCTTGAATGAAAAAGAATCCTCCCATGGCTATTTAATTATTTGACTACTCAGTATTCTTCACTTATATCTTTTTGGAGTAGTTTGTCATTTACTCACGTGCTTCACATATATACTATGAGTAAATGGTTGAATGAATTGAATATCATAAATTTGAATTTATATACGTTTCATATGCTTACACATGGGGAGTAATGACTTCATACATAATAAGTATAGGTAGTAAACTTATTGGAAGTTAGCAAACGCAGAATTTGTCACTTGAACAATTCATGAAAGAATATTGAAGGAAGAGAGATTTCACATATAAATATACTATCTTGGACATCTTTTGCAATTGTGAGCACTCATTAAAATATGACATGCTAAAAGGTTTTTGGACAAGGAATACAACTTAATGGGTTGTGTTTTCCTATATCTAAAGCATTATATTGTCTTGGATCATCCAACATGTTGAGCTTGCCTTTCCCTCTCATGCTAGCCAAATTCTTTGCACCAAGTAGAGATACTACTTGTGATTCCAAACATTCCTTAAACCCAGTTTTGCCATGAGAGGCCACCATATCTACCTATAGATTGAGTAAGATCCTTCAAGTAAGTTGTCATTGTAGCAAGCAATAAAAATTTCTCTCTAAATATG
Organism: Triticum aestivum; assembly: GCF_018294505.1. NCBI lineage: Eukaryota > Viridiplantae > Streptophyta > Magnoliopsida > Poales > Poaceae > Triticum > Triticum aestivum. Next base: position 376,563,218 of record NC_057809.1, on the reverse strand, counting down.
TATGATCTATTAGTGTGGAGAAAATAAGATTTATATGATCTTGTGATGTGGAAGAAATAAAAGCGACGGACTGCACAATAAAGGTCCATATCACAAGTGGCAATATAAAGTGACATTCTTTTGCACTAAGATTTCATGCATCCAACCATAAAAACACACGAAAACCTCTGCTTCCCTCTGCGAAGGGCCTATCTTTTATTTTTGTCATGTACTTTATACAAGAGTCATGGTGGTCATCACCTTTCCTTTTTACACTTTTTCCTTTGGCAAGCACTTTGTGTTGGAGCGATCCGGATATATATATCCACTTGGATGTAGGTTTTCATAAATTATTATCTTTGACATTACCCTTGAGGTAAAAGGTTGGGAGGTGAAACTATAAGCCCCAATCTTTCTCTGTGTCCGATTAAAACTTTGAACCCATAAATATCACATGAGTGTTAGCAATTGTGAAATATTAAATGATAGTGTGGAGTTTGCTGAATCAAAGCTCTTACATATACTCTTCCCGAAAATAAGATGAATTGCAATTGTTTGGTGACTAAGAGCACGGTTTGTTAGTTCTCAAGAAAGTTTATGATCTATACTTTAACATGTGAATAGCTTGTTACTTGGTCATGAGAAGTTTTATGAGTTGAGATACTATTATAATATATAATGATGCTAGAAAAAGTGATTGGAATTATCATTGATCAAATTTATGCACTTTCTAGCATTCACACTTCAAAAATTATTTCTTTTATCATTCACCAACTCAAGGACGAGCAGGAATTAAGCTTGGGGATGCTGATACGTCTCCAACGTATCTATAATTTACGAAGTATTCATGCCATGTTTATAATAGTTTTATATGATTTTGGTATGATTTGATTAGAACTAACCCGGACTGACGCTGTTTTCACCAGAACTACCGTGATGTTGTTTTTGTGCAAAAATAGAAGTTCTCGGGATGCGATGAAAATCAACGGAGAATTTTTCTAGAAAATATAAAAAAATACTGGAAAAAAATCTACCAGAGGGAAGTCCCGTGGGCCCCACAAGGGTGGGGGCGCGCCCTGTGCCTCATGGACTTCCCATGGGCCCCCCTGGCTTGTTCTCAACGCCAACCTCTCCTATAAATACCCAAACCTCCAGAAAATAACCTAGATTGGAAGTTCCACCACCGCAAGCCTCTGTAGCCACGAGAAATCAATCTAGGCCCTCTCTGGCACCCTGCTGGAGGGGGCCGTCATCACCGGAGGCTATGGAGGAGGATCCCAGAGGGGCCATCATCGCCATGAAGGCCAAGATCCAGAGGGGGAACCTCTCGTCATCCATGGAGGAGGCGATGGAGGAGGAAGCACAAGGGGGAGAACCTCTCCTCCTCTCTCTCGGTGGCGCCAGAGTGCCATCGGGAGGGGAATCATCGCCGCGGTGATCGTCTTCATCAACATCACCATCATCATCACCATCCTAATCTCTTTTACGTGCTCCACTCTCCCGCACCCTGCTGTAATCCCTACTTGAACATGGTGCTTTATGCCAGATATTATGATCCAATGATGTGTTTGCCATCCTATGATATTTTGAGTAGATATCCCTTGTCTTTGGGTTGACTGATGATCTAGATTGGTACGAGTTGTATGTTTTATTTTGGTGCTATCCTATTGTGCCCTACGTGTTGTGCAAGCGTGAGGGATTCCTGCTGTAGGGTGTTGCAATACGTTCATGATTCGCTTATAGTGGGTTGCTTGAGTGACAGAAGCATAAACCCGAGTAAGGGGGTTGTTGCATATGGGATAAAGGGGACTTGATGCTTTAGTGCTATGGTTGGATTTTACCTTAATGGTCTTTAGTAGTTGCAGATTCTTGCTAGAGTTCCAATCATAAGTGCATATGATCCAAGAAGAGAAAGTATGTTAGCTTATGCCTCTCCATCATATGAAATTGCAATGACGACTACCGGTCTTCTTAACAATTGCCTAAGACAATTCCGCACATCGCCCCATCATTATTCCACACTCGTTATTTATAATATTTAGTAATGTATTCTAACTTTATGATAACATCACCTACTTTTATATTTTAGCTCTCCGATATCATGCAAAGTTATCCTCTTCATACCCACAACATAGTTTTATTTCTTGTTTCTAGTTGGAAGCAAACGTTCGATGTACGTAGAGTCGTATTAGTGGCAGATATAGGACTTGTGAGAATATTGATCTTACCTTTAGCTCCTTGTGGGTTCGACACTCCATACTTATCACTTCCACCTTTGGGAATTGCTACGATGATTCCCTGCAGTTGGGGATTATCATTTAGCGATCAGCTAAAACAGCTGGTCGAACTGCATAGGGTGGCCAAACTAGCCATGAAGGATTTAATAATCCGGCTATGGCTTGCCGAAGTCATACCCAGGAGCTACTTCGGGCTCGTGAAGCGGCTGGTCAATGCCTTCCCTGGGCTTGACGTCATCAAGCGGTCAGTCTGCATCGAAGGTGCGCGGATGGCCTTCGCCCGTGTCAAGATACAATGGGCGAAGATGGATGCCGTCAAGCTTGTGACCGAGGGACCGCCCGCTGGCAAGGAGCACCGCACGCCGGAGCGGTATTTTGATGATGTCCTCAAGGGATCCCGCATTGTAGAGGGTCAGTGTTCAAAAGATATTATCTTTCAATGAGTACCTTCGTGTTATCCCACCATGTATGATGAAAACAAGACTAATATGTAATATAATGCTTGCTATTTATTTTGGAATTTTACCTCCTGTGTGGTCGTTTTATTAAATCTGAGAGTTAGCCAGTCGTCGGCTTCAGCCCCCACGTAGGTAGTACGGGGGTGTTCGGGATGGAATCTAAACACTCTTGATCCAAGAATTTGGTCCTTGAAGGAGGTGTTTAGCGCAGCGAACCAGGCAATCGGACTATGTGGCTTTATCACCCTCACTTAGCCATAAGAGTTTGACAATAAAAATGTAGGCGCAACCCCTAGTTCGCATTTAATTCAGACTAGGGTGATGTAAATACCTGATCGGATGAAGACCGATTCATCGCAAAATGCAGAAAAAATCGCAAAAGATTTTTAACCTCCGAAGGGCTGACCGGCTCACACCGCATCATGACAGTCAGTTTTCGGCTTTCTCTACTGAGGTGCTCATCCGGATAAACCAGGACACAATCACAATAGTTCTCCCTTTACTACCCTAGCCGATAGAGCGGAACGTAAGGTAGTAAGCACAGGAGCCGGGCAACCCAACTATTGACCAAAGACATGATTCAGAGCCGATGCATATAATGCTAAATTTGGGAGCCGAACTATAATATAAAAGTGTTGGACTTGTTGCCGTAGTATGGAGCGCAATAAAGCCCCTGGCGAATTACGGTGTACCAAAGTGTACGGATGCCGTCGATAAGAATAGCGAAATAAAATGAAGTAAAAAGCTAGTGCCACATGAGTTAGGCCGCAAACTGTTTTCATTATAATTTTAATTAATACATCAAAGTGTATTTGTACAAATAGTGCAATAAGCAACAGGGCTATTTAACATGCCAAGACCAAGGGGGAGATGCGTACGGGTCCTGAAAACAGGTAGAATGATCATTAAGAAGAACATTTAGAGATGCCCCCACACGTCTGTGCTACTTGCCACCTTGGTATATCCATCCTTTGAAAGGACCGATTATCAGGCCGTCGAGAGGGGCATGTGGAAAAGAAACCTGAAAAGGATAAAAAGAAAAGTAAAAGTATGTGTGTCCAGGGAAGGCCGAGCCATATTGTGGACCACAGTCTGGTTATGCCTCCATCTCTTCCCATTGTATTTTTAGTGCATAGTTATGTACGCATGGTACGTATGCCGCTACTTGGTTGGGACTGAGACGGATGCTGAATTGCTGGTCGAGCTCCTGACGAGTTAGAATGTCCTACTGCAGAGTAGTCTGGACTTGTTTGACAGTGTTCGGGAGCATGGCCGCTGAATTAAGTTTCTGCTTGTGAAGGCTGCTCTGTACTTCTGCTACCAGGGCCGCGGTGTGCTCCTCAGTACGGAGGGAGCGCTCTGTGTTTCCATTGACTATGATGACACCGCGTGGTCCAGGCATCTTGAGCTTTAGATAAGTATAGTCTGGGACCATGTTAAAACAAGCAAAAGCGGTATGCCCGAGCAGTGCATGGTAGCTACTGTGGAACGGGGCAATATCGAAAGTCAAGCCTTCGCTTTGAAAGTTGTTCGGTGAGCCGAAAACGACTTCCAATGCAATTCAACCCGTGTAGTGAGCCTCTATGTCAGGTACTGCTCCCTTGAAGGTAGTTGTGGTGGGATTGATTCTTGAAGGATCAATGCCCATTTTGCGGACAGTGTCTTGGTAGAGTAGATTAAGGCTACTGCCGCCATCCATAAGGACTTTCGTGAGATGGAACCCGTCGATAATTGGGTCGAGGACCAGAGCTGCTGAACCTTCGTGACGAATACTAGCTGGGTGGTCTTTGCGATCAAAAGTGATCAGGCGGGCCACCCATTGGCTAGATTTTGAGGCGATCGGCTCAATGGCGTAGGTGTCCTATAGTGTGCGTTTGCGCTTCCCTGTAGGGATGTGTGTCATGCATACCATGTTTACTATTTTTACTTCAGGGGAAATTGCTTCTGACCCCCGGTGTTCAGTTGGCGAGTCTCTTCGTTGTCGCTGTCACTGGGCGGCCCCTTCCCCTTGTGTTCGACATTAAGCTTGCCGGCTTGTTTCAAGACCCAATAGCTTCTGTTGGTATGATTGGCTGGTTTATCGGGGGTGCCATGAATTTGGCAGGGTCGATCCAGTATCTTGTCTAGATTGGATGGTCTGCCTCTGTTTGCCTTGAATGGCTTTTTACGTTGACCGGGTTTGGAGCCGCTGAATCCGGTGTTGACCGCGGTGTCTTGCGTTCCTTCGTTATTATTTCGACCCTAGTGTTTATTGCGTCGTGGCTTGCCGTTGCCGTCTCAAACTTTGAAAGTGCCCGGATCACTCTTGTTGTTGCTTCTACGATCGAGCCAGTTGTCTTCTCCCGCGCAAAAGCGGGTCATCAGAGCGGTAAGGGCTGCCACAGATTTTGGTTTTTCTTGACCAAGGTGGCGGGAGAGCCACTCGTCTTGGATGCTATGTTTAAAGCCCGCAAGGGCTTCGGCGTCCGGACAATAGACAATTTGGTTCTTTTAATTAAGAACCTAGTTCAGAGCTTCCTGGCTGACTCCCCGGCTACTGGATGATACGTCTCCAACATATCTATAATTTTTTATTGTTCCATGCTATATTATATTCTGTTTTGGAGGTTTAATGGGCTTTATTATACACTTTTATATTATTTTTGGGACTAACCTATTAACCGGAGGCCCAGTCCAAATTGTTGTTTTTTGCCTATTTCAGTGTTTCGCAGAGAAGGAATATCAAACGGAGTCCAAACGGAATGAAACCTTCGAGAACGTGATTTTTGGAACAAACATGATCCAGAGGACTTGGAGTGGATGTCAAGAAACGAACGAGGAGGCCATGAGGCAGGGGGCGCGCCCTCCACCCTCGTGGGCCCCTCGTAGTTCCACCGACCTACTTCCTCCTATATATACCTACGTACCCCCAAACCATCAGACACGGAGCCAAAACCCTATTTCCACCGCCACAACTTCTGTACCCGTGAGATCCCATCTTGGGGCCTTTTCCGGCACTCCGCTGGAGGGGGCATCGATCACGGAGGGCTTCTACATCAACACCATAGCCTCTCCGATGATGTGTGAGTAGTTTACTTCAGACCTTCGGGTCCATAGTTATTAGCTAGATGGCTTCTTCTCTCTCTTTGGATCTCAATACAAAGTTATCCTCGATTCTCTTGGAGATATATTCGATGTAACTCTTGTTTTTGCGGTGTGTTTGTCGAGCTCCGGTGAATCGTGGGTTTATGATCAAGATTATCTATGAACGATATTTGAATCTCCTCTGAATTCTTTTATGTATGATTGGTTATCTTTGCAAGTCTCTTCGAATTATCAGTTTGGTTTGGCCTACTAGATTGATCTTTCTTGCAATGGGAGAAGTGCTTAGCTTTGGGTTCAATCTTGCGGTGCTCGATCCCAGTGACAGAAAGGTAAACGACACGTATTGTATTGTTGCCATCGAGGATAAAAAGATGGGGTTTATATCATATTGCATTAGTTTATCCCTCTACATCATGTCATCTTGCTTAAGGCGTTACTCTATTCTTATGAACTTAATACTCTAGATGCATGCTGGATAGCGGTCGATGTGTGGAGTAATAGTAGTAGATGCAGGCAGGAGTCGGTCTACTTGTCACGGACGTGATGCCTATATACATGATCATACTTAGATATTCTCATAACTATACTCAATTCTATCAATTGCTCGACAGTAATTCGTTTACCCACCATAATACTTATGCTTTCTTGAGAGAAGCCACTAGTGAAACCTATGGCCCCTGGGTCTATTTTCCATCATATTAATCTTCCGTCAACAAGCTATTTTAATTGCCGTTTATTTTGCTTTCTTTACTTTTACTCTTTATCATAAAAATACCAAAAATAGTATCTCATCATATCTCACTCTCGTAAGTGACCGTGAAGGGATTGACAACCCCTTTATCGCGTTGGTTGTGAGGTCCTTAATTGTTTATGTAGGTGCGTGGGACTTGAGTGTGGCCTCCTACTGGATTGATACCTTGGTTCTCAAAAACTGAGGGAAATACTTATGCCACTTTACTGCATCACCCTTTCCTCTTCAAGGGAAAACCAATGCGGTGCTCAAGAGATAGCAAGAAGGATTTCTGGCACCGTTGTCGGGGAGTCTACGCACAAGTCAAGACATACCAAGTACCCATCACAAACCCTTATCCCTCGCATTACATTATTTTCCATTTTCCTCTCGTTTTCCTCTCCCCCACTTCACCCTTGCTATTTTATTCGCCCCCTTTTTCCGTTCGCCTCTTTTTCGCTTGCTTCTTGTTTGCTTGTGTGTTGGATTGCTTGCTTGTCACGATGGCTCAAGGTAATACTAAATTGTGTGACTTTGCCAATACCAACAACAATGATTTTCTTAGCACTCTGATTGCTCCTCTTACCGATGCTGAATCTTGTGAAATTAATGCTGCCTTGCTGAATCTTGTCATGAAAGATCAATTCGCCAGCCTTCCTAGTGAAGATGTCGCTACCCGTCTAAATAGATTTGTTGATTTGTGTGATATGCAAAAGAAGAAAGATGTGGACAATGATATTGTTAAATTGAAGCTATTTCCTTTTTTGCTTAGAGATCGTGCTAAAACTTGGTTTTCGTCTTTGCCCAAAAATAGTATTGATTCATGGAATAAATGCAAAGATGCTTTTATCTCTAAGTACTTTCCTCCCGTTAAGATCATCTCTCTTAGAAACGATATTATGAATTTTAATCAACTTGATCATGAACATGTTACACAAGCTTGGGAGAGGATGAAATTAATGATACGTAATTGCCCTACTCATGGTTTGAATTTGTGGATGATTATACAAAAAATTTATGCCGGATTGAATTTTTCTTCTAGAAATCTTTTAGATACAGACGCGGGAGGCACTTTTATGGAAATCACCTTAGGAGAAGCTACTAAACTTCTAGATAATATTATGGTTAATTATTCTCAATGACATACCGAAAGATCTACTGGTAAAAAAGTGCATGTGATAGAAGAAATTAATGTTTTGAGTGGAAAGATGGATGAACTTATGAAATTGTTTGCTAATAAGAGTGTTTCTTATGATCCTAATGATATGCCTTTGTCTACCTTGATTGAGAATAATAATGAATCTATGGATGTGAATTTTGTTGGTAGGAATAATTTTGGTAACAACGCTTATAGAGGAAACTTTAATCCTAGGCCGTATCCTAGTAATTCCTCTAATAATTATGGTAATTCCTACAACAATTTTTCTGGAAATTTTAATAAGTTGCCCTCTTATTTTGAGACTAGTGTTAAAGAGTTTATGAATTCGCAAAATAATTTCAATACTTTGCTTGAAGAAAAATTGCTTAAGATTGATGAGTTGTCTAGGAACGTGGATAGAATTTCTCTTGATGTTGATTCTTTGAAACTTAGATCTATTCCACCTAAGCATGATATCAATGATTCTCTCAAAGCCATGAGAATTTCCATTGATTAGTGCAAAGAAAGAATAGCTAGGATGCGTGCTAAGAAAGATTACTTTGTGAAAGCGTGTTCTTCTAATTTTTATGAGAATAATGATGAAGATCTAAAAGTTATTGATGTGTCCCCTATTAAATATTTGTTTTTCAATATGAATCTTGACAATGATGGGACTGGATATGAGTCAACTTTAGTTAGAAGGCGTCCCAAAAATTCGGAGTTTTTAGATCTTGATGCAAAATTTGGTAAAAGTGGGATTGGAGAGGTCAAAACTTTAGATATCAATGAACCCACTATCTTGGATTTCAAGGAATTTAATTATGATAATTGCTCTTTGATAGATTGTATTTCCTTGTTGCAATCCGTGCTAAACTGTCCTCATGATTATAGCCAAAATAAAGCTTTTACTAAACATATCGTTGATGCTTTGATGCAATCTTATGAAGAAAAACTTGAGTTGGAAGTTTCTATCCCTAGAAAACTTTATGATGAATGGGAACCTACAATTTAAATTAAAATTAAAGATCATAAATGCTATACTTTGTGTGATTTGGGTGCTAGTGTTTCCACGATTCCAAAAACTTTGTGTGATTTGCAAGGTTTCCGTGAATTTGATGATTGTTCTCTAAACTTGCACCATGCGGATTCCACCATTAAGAAACCTATGGGAAGAATTAATGATGTTATTATTGTTGCTAATAGGAACTATGTGCCCATAGACTTCATTATTCTTGATATAGATTGCAATACTTCATGTCCTGTTATTCTTGGTAAACCTTTCCTTAGAACGATTGGCGCAATTATTGATATGAAGGAAGGAAATATTAGATTCCAATTTACGTTAAGGAAAGGTATGGAACACTTTCTTAGAAAGAAAAAAAATTACCTTATGAATCTATTATGAGAGCCACTTATGGATTGCCTACCAAAGATGGCAATACCTAGATCTATCCTTGTTTTTTATGCCTAGCTAAGGGCGTTAAACGATAGCGCTTGTTGGGAGGAAACCAAATTTTATTTTTATTATTTGCTTTTTTCTCCCGTTTAGTAATAAATAATTTATCTAGCCTATGTTTTGGTTGTGTTTTTTATGTTTAATTAGTGTTTGTGCCAAGTAGAACCGTTGGGAAGACTTGGGGAAAGTCTTTTTGATCTTGCTGTAAAAAACAGAAACTTTAGCGCTCACGAGAATTGCTTCCATTTTTTATTGGAGAGTTCTATTTGGTTAATTCATTTTTCATATGATTAATAGATAAATTCCTCACGTCTAGAATTTTATTTTAGAATTTTTAGAGTTCCAGAAGTTTGTGTTAGCAACAGATTACTACAGACTGTTCTGTTTTTGACACATTCTGTTTTTCGTGTGTTGTTTGCTTATTTTGATAAATCTATGGCTAGTAATAGAGTTTATAAATCATAGAGAAGTTGTAATAAAGTAGGTTTAACACCAATATAAATCAAGAATGAGTTCATTACAATAACTTGAAGTGGTGTTTTGTTTTCTTTCGCTAACGGAGCTCACGAGATTTTCTGTTAAGTTTTGTGTTGTGAAGTTTTCAAGTTTTGGGTAAGGATTTGATGGATTATGGAACAAGGAGTGGCAAGAGCCTAAGCTTGGGGATGCCCAAGGAACCCCAAGGGAAATATAAGGACACCAAAAAGCCAAATCTTGGGGATGCCCTGGAAGGCATCCCCTCTTTCATCTTCGTCCATCGGTAACTTTACTTGGAGCTATATTTTATTCACCACATGATATGTGTTTTGCTTGGAGCGTCTTGTATAATTTGAGTCTTTGCTTTTAGTTTACCACAATAATCCTTGCTGTACACACCTTTTGAGAGAGACACACATGATTCATAATTTATTAAAATACTCTATGTGCTTCACTTATATCTTTTGAGCTATATAGTTTTTGCTCTAGTACTTCACCTATATCTTTTTAGAGCACGGCGGTGGTTTGTTTTATAGAAACTATTGTTCTCTCATGCTTCACTTATATTATTTTGAGATTCCTACAAAACAACATCGTAATTTTCTTTAATTGTGAAATTAGTCCTAATATGATAGGCATCCAAGATTAGTAAAAACTTTCTTATAAGTGCGTGAATACTAAGAGAAGTTTGATGCTTGATAATTGTTTTGAGATATGATGATGATGATATTAGAGTCATGCTAGTTGAGTGGTTATGAATTTGAGAAAGACTTGTGTTAAAGTTTGTGATTCCCGTAGCATGCACGTATGGTGAACCGTTATGTGATGAAGTCGGAGCATGGTTTATTTATTGATTGTCTTCCTTATGAGTGGCGGTCGGGGACGAGCGATGGTCTTTTCCTACCAATCTATCCCCCTAGGAGCATGCGCGTAATAATTTGTTTTGATAACTAATATATTTTTGCAACAAGTATATGAGTTCTTTATGACTAATGTTGAGTCCATGGATTATATGCACTTTTATCCTTCCACCATTGCTAGCCTCTCTAATGCAGTGCACTTTTCGCCGGTATCATACACCCACCATGTACCTTCCTCAAAACAGCCACCATACCTACCTATCATGGCATTTCCATAGCCATTCCGAGATATATTGCCATGCAACTTACCACTGTTCCGTTTACTATGACATGCTCCATCATTGTCATATTGCTTTGCATGATCATGTAGTTGACATCGTATTTGTGGCAAAGCCACTGTTCATTATCTTCATACATGTCACTCTTGATTCATTATCCCGGTACACCGCCGGAGGCATTCATATAGAGTCATATTCTGTTCTAAGTATTGAGTTGTAATACTTGAGTTGTAAGTAAATAAAAGTGTGATGATCATCATTATTAGAGCATTGTCCCAAGTGAGGAAAGGATGATGGAGACTATGATTCCCCCACAAATCGGGATGAGACTCCAGACTAAATAAAAAAGCCATAAAGAAAGAAAAGGCCCAACTAAGAAAAATGATAGAAAAGAGACAAGGGACAATGCTACTATCCTTTGTCCACACTTGTGCTTCAAAGTAGCACCATGATCTTTATGATAGAGAGTCTCTTGAGTTTTCACTTTCATATACTAGTGGGAATTTTTCATTATAGAACTTGGCTTGTATATTCCAATGATGGGCTTCCTCAAATTGCCCTAGGTCTTCGTGAGAAAGCAAGTTGGATGCACACCCACTTAGTTTTCATTATTGAGCTTTCATACACTTATAGCTCTAGTGCATCTGTTGCATGGCAATCCCTACTCACTCACATTAATATCTATTAATGGGCATATCCATAGCCCGTTGATACGCCTAGTTGATGTGAGACTATCTTCTCCTTTTTGTCTTCTCCACAACCACCATTCTATTCCACCTATAGTGCTATATTCATGGCTCACGCTCATGTATTGCGTGAAGATTGAAAAATGTTTGAGAACACCAAAAGTATGAAACAATTGCTTGGCTTGTCATCAGGGTTGTGCATGATTTAAATATTTTGTGTGGTGAAGATAGAGAATAGCCAGACTATATGATTTTGTAGGGATAACTTTCTTTGGCCATGTTATTTTGAGAAGACATGATTGCTTTATAAGTATGCTTGAAGTATTATTACTTTTATGTCAGTATTAAACTTTTGTCTTGAATCTTTCGGATCTGAATATTCATACCGCAAATAAGAGAATTACATTAAAAATTATGCTAAGTAGCATTCCACATCAAAAATTCTGTTTTTATCATTTACCTACTCGAGGACGAGCAGGAATTAAGCTTGGGGATGCTTGATACGTCTCCAACGTATCTATATATTTTTATTGATCCATGCTATATTATATTCTATTTTGGAGGTTTAATGGGCTTTGTTATGCACTTTTATATTATTTTTGGGACTAACCTATTAACCGGAGGCCCAGCCCAAATTGCTATTTTTTGCGTATTTCAGTGTTTCACAGAAAAGGAATATCAAACGGAGTCTAAATGGAATGAAACCTTTGGGAACGTGATTTTTGGAACAAACGTGATCCAGAGGACTTGGAGTGGACGTCAAGAAACGAATGAGGAGGCCACGAGGCAGGGGGCGCGCCTACCCCCGCCCCCCTGTGTCAGGACCCCGATTCCAAGTCACATCGATCTAACCGGTAACACCTCATATCACTTTGCGGCCTCACGCACGGTATTCCCACGGGTGTCGCCTTACCATGGCCCGGGACCGTTTGTGCCTTTTGGCTCACATATATGATAGTGTCGCTAGCATCCATATGACAGAGAACCCGGGCCAACATGGCTAGTCGTGAACCCAAAGCGGCACCAACCTATGGGGACAAGCATACATGAATCACATCGAGCATGTCGGTCAGTAGCGTGTGAATCCGGGCTGTAGCACTGGGCTAACAGGACTCCGGGAACCCGGGCTATAGCAGGCTAGGCAGGACTCCGGATGTCACCGCGTGACATTTCCCCGAAGGGACAGACACAGGAACGAAGTGAAACACATGCCGGCCAGTCAAGTGTCCTGAGCAGTAGTGTTGGGCTAGTAGGACCCTGGTGAACCAGGCTGTAGCGGACTACTATGGCTCATGGAAGCACTAGACTACATTTCCCCATAAGAGAGGCTGCCAAGGATAAACAACTAGATTGTCGGATCCCACACATACCAAGCATTTCAATCATACACACAATATGCTCGATATGTGTAAATACAACATGGCATCACAACATAACTCTACGACTCAAGTATTTATTCATTAGGCTCCGAGGAGCGAGATATTACAAACATGGGTCTCATGACCCAACAATCATAGCATACAAATCAAAGCACATGCGGAAGCTTAACATGTCTGAGTACAGACATCTACAAATGAAAAAGGCTAAGAAGCCTGACTATCTACCAGATCCTGCCGAGGGCGCAAGATCGTAGCTGAGGTATCAAGCTAAACGTCGAAGTCCACACGGAACTACTAGAGAGACTGACGTCTCTTTGCAAAACATAAAATAGGCAAACATGAGTACAAATGTACCTAGCAAGACTTACATCAGAACTAACTACATATGCATCGTTATCAACAAAGGGGGTGGTGGAGTTTAACTGCAGCAAGCCAGCTTTGACTCAGTGGCTAACCTGAACTACGACTGCAAGCAACTCTTTTGAGGTGGCGCACACGAGTCCACATAATCACCATATCAATACACCACTATGGATCCGCTCCTGTCTCCCTACGAGAACGCCATCCATAGCACTCACGCTTATCTTGCACATTTTAGAGTATCCACTTTCACTTGTCTATGAACTGTATAGGCAACCAAGTAGTCCTTTACCGCGGACGCGGCTATTCGAATAGATGATGTTAACCCTGCAGGGGTGTACTTCTTCACACACGCTCTCACCACTTACTGCCGTTTACACGACATGTACTCGGCAACCTTCAAGCGGAAGCCCAACGAGAATGTCGGACACGGCCTACCTAAACACTCAAGTCTCTAGTCCAGGTTTATCGCCTATCCAGGTTCCATCCGTAGGGAGTCCGCCGAGGTTTCCACATAGGGCCCCGAACGATGTGTACAGGATTCCGAGACACCAAACGGGCGCCCGGCATGCCCGGCCACGGTGTATCTACCGCATCATAGCCCACCCCTAGGGTCAGCGCTACGCACGGCCGCCAACACATATCCTATAAACACCAGAAACTAGTTGCAACTCCTGGACAGAGGACTGGAGTGGTTAAGAAACCGAGAGGGTCCATTTGTTTCAGGCCCAATGCATGGTAGTAGCTGGTTCTTAAATCACACATACAGATCTCGATGCTTAAGGACGGTTCCAATGAAACAACCCACCATGTACTCCTACATGGCCTCTCATTGATACCTTTACCAAATCGGGTTCAACACACTTAGCTCACACACAGTAGGACATGTTCACAACTTTCCAATTCATCCCCGATGAATCAGACCTAACATGACTCTAACCAATAGAAGGCATGACAAACAAACATGAATGAGTAGGCACATCACGGCTCAAACAACTCCTACTCATGCTAGTGGGTTTCATCTATTTACTGTGGCAATGACAGGTCATGCAGAGGAAATGGGTTCAATTACCGCAATATGTAACAATTGAATCGTTGTTGTCCTAATGCAGTAAAAGAGAGCAGGAGTGAGAGAGTGGGATTGTATCGGAATGAACAAGGGTTTTTTGCTTGCCTGGCACTTCTGAAGATATTATAGCTCTTCGTCGGTGTCATCGAACTCATCGTCGGGAGCACGTCTATCAAGAGGGGACAAATACCGGCAATAGAGAAGGAAAACAGAATCAATGCAATGCACAATATGATGCATGATCATGACATGTCAAAATGTTGTGTTTTGAGCTAATGCAACTACAACCAGAAGGTTTTCAGCTTATTTGAACCAAAGATTCAAATACAACTCAAGTTGTGGGTTCATATAAGTGCATTAACATGTTTGACCTAAACAGCAAGGTTAAGTTGCTCAAACATGCATGAAACCAGTACATATGGATAGATTGGATTTTTCTAATCATTTTTCATATATAATTTATTTCATTCTGAGCTATAGATTAATTTCTATGATTTTTTGAAGTTTATAACATTTTCTGGAATTTCCTATATAAAATTAAATCCAGAAAATACTTATTGCGTCAGCATAGCGTCACTGTGACGTCACCACGTCAATGGGGCTGGTCCAAGTCAAACCTGACCAATGGGGCCCACTGGTCAATGACTCAGGGCCAGTTAGTGTCGCTGGCAGGTGGCCCTGGTCAACTGCCATGTCAGCCAGTCAACCCTGATGCGTGGGTCCGCTAGTTTTGTTAATTAATCTAGCTTAAAACTAAACAATGGCTTAAGTGGGCAGCAGGGCCCACTGTCATTGTCTAGAGGGTGGGGTTAATGAGTGGGGTTAGCTGCTAATGATGTGCCACGTCGGAGTCACCGTAGTTTAGCCGGCGGCGACCAAAACCGTGGCGGCAACTCGCCGGAGTTGCTCAAGTTTCACGTACAGGCCGCGGTTTGAGCCGCGGTTGGTCTCTACAGGTAGCTGGCGTTGCAGCGCGTCGGCTGGTGGCAGTAGCCGGGCCTGGGGTGGCCGGAGTCGACAACCACGAGCTCAAAGGCGGCAGCCGGAGTCGACGGCCACGAGCTCAAAGGTGGCAACCGGAGTTCGGTGGGGCACGGGCGGGGCACTGCGGCTTGCGGGCAAGCGAGCGAGGTAGCTGGGCGGCGTCTCTGGCGTTCCAAGAGCACATTGGTGCAACTGGTCGGAGCTGAGGTGCTTAGGAGCGAGGACCTCATCGGCCATGGCAGACGGCAGCTCCGGTTACTCGCGGTGCAGTGGCTACGGGACGAAAACGACGACGTGGTTAAGGGGGAAAGGACCGGGAGCTCACGGTGAGGCTGACGACAGGCTCAGCTGGCTCGGGGACGACCAGAAGGCGACGAATCCGTTGATGGAGTCCGCGGCCGTGCTCGGGGAAGATGACTCGTGGCGGCGATGTGGGGCTCCCGCGGTGGCGTGGCTCGGGGTGGAAGAAAGAGGGGGTCGAGGCGGAGCCTCTGGGCCGATCAGAGAAGCGAGGGGGAGGCGGTGGCTGCAGCTACGGCGAACAGCGTCGGTGGCGACGGCAGCGCTCGGCTGTGGGGAGGAGAGCGAGACAGAGGAGGGGGAAAGCACGGGGAGAGTGAGAGAGGTCCAGGGGGTGTGTGGCGTCTCCCAGAGGCGTCCAGGCATCAAGGGGGAGCGGCAAGCAGGAGGTGGCCGGGGTGCATGGCCGTGCGCATTGGGCACACGTCCGGCGTCCTTCTGTCGCGAGGAAGACGACAGGGGGGAGGCCAGTGGGCTGGGCTGACCAGCTGGGCCAGCCAGGTGGGCTATGGTGGGTGCCAGGTAAGAGGCCCAGGTGTTGTTCGCTCTCTCTCTCTGCTGATTCTACTTTTCTATTTCTTTTATTCTGTTTTGATTTAGTAAAATACTAAACCATTTAATAAAATCCTAGAAATAATTAGGGGTGTTGTCTGAATTATTCTAATGATCCATAACAACTTCCAGCATTTTTGGAGCACTTAAAATATATATAGCATTTAAATAGCTCCAATTCAAATATGTTTGAATTAATTCAAAGCCCAAAGATGTCGTGCAAAAATGTAAACCATTTTTTGGTAGATGCTTCCACCTCAATCTAGAAATGTTGAACATTTTTAGAGGGCATTTTGAGTTCAATGAAAAAGATTTTATTTTGACCCTAGTTGAATTCATTTGGTGCTAGGGTTTAAGCATCCCCATTTCAAGATTAATTGAAAATGAAAATGATGCATGGATGCAATGCCACTAATTACAAAAAGATTTCTAGGGCTGTGACAACTCACCCCCACTAAACAAGAATCTCGTCCCGAGATTCAAGTCGTGAGGTAAGAAGACAGAGGGACACAAGCTAACACAATCTTCACGATCCAGACGTCTTTCTCGAGGATGTTGATTCATTGCATCACCTTGATCTCCATGTCTTGCTTTGAGAACTACGTCCAACATGACAACGAGTAGAAAGGGAGATTTTTTTTTTTGAAGAATCGATCTTCCTGAGGTTCGAGCACTCAGGATCAACTCATGGAGTGAGACGTTGAAACATCTCTTGAGTTGGGACACAAAACATACATCAAGACGGATGGATAGTAACGGATGGTGAAGTTCAATTTGGTAGGGAACTATTCCACGCTTAGGTAGGATGGTGAATGGTTTCAAGATAGCGATGAAATAATTTCCATGATTCCATTACAGGACACCTCAGGGGAGGTGACTCGTCGAATTATTCCCTTAGGTGGCAAAAAGAATTACTTTTGATACAAAGATCATTGAAACTCTTTATACCAGCCTAAGGCAATCACAATCGATCGTTTGGCGGAGTTCAAAGGAATGTCATATCCGGATTCCAATGGATGATGTGGACTACCTTGTTGAAGACAACACGATGGATGATTTTGCTTATCATCGGAAATGGATGGGACCCATGGTAGTACCACTGTTGAAGATGATCCTGGCTAGGAATTACCTAGAAGGTAGTCCAAGGTAGAATGGCACAATGGCGGTGCAAGTTGGGAACAAAATGCAAATGTTGGGAATGATTCTAGTAACTGGGGATAAACTCAACAGTAGAGAGTGATCCGACTATTTGAATGGTTCTAGCATAATCGAGGTAACCGAGAGCACAACGACCCCTGAGGAACAACTTCTAGAATAAGTTGCACTAAATCCTCATGGAGAAGATGGTCAAGTAGCTCAATCAAGATACTACTACAATAGATCTTCCGGCTAGGTGTGTCAGCCAGAACATCAACCTTGTCGAGACCTACATCATAAATCTTGGAATAGCTCCAACCATCATATCTGCCTGAGATTCAGATCTGGTTGGTAACGGGATATTTCAGACAACATGTCCGTAAAGAAAGTTTGCAACACAAACCGACAAGAGGATGTTGTGAGATTCTCGGGAATTGAACTACGTTAGCAAGCTCCAACACATAAGCTGGTTCTGCTACATACATGTGAGCACGTTGTCCAAGACAAGCATGACCACATAGTAGTCTTACAACGAAACACTGCAGAGTTCTGATTGGGAACCATCATTGCGGAGAGCGAAATCCTGCGCATGTACCTTTGGGTCCTTAAGGATTAGCACTTAAGAACTTCTTTTCCTTGAACAAATCAATCAGTGGCTTGGTGTGCTAGGGATTAATATAGAATGAAGGTTGCGAGTCTCCAAACCACAGAATGCTTCGCATGTATGCATGACTGACTTGGGATGATTCCAGAGGAAGCGAAACAAACTTTCTCAAATTCACGGTGGAAACTTGCATCATATGCACGTGAATTAGAGGAAGTCACTTCTTCCATCCGAACATATGCTTCATGAATGAAACACAAAGATAATGCTTATAAAGTTTCCAATACTAGCTGGATGTTCAACACGAATCATGGAGAAGGTGGCAGTGTTGCTGACGGGCTCAACAACAATTCATCCAGGTTTCCATGGGGATGAAATTCCATAATTATGTGAACAAGTGATAGCATTGGTCAGACCCAAAAGATATAATGGTGTATGCTCGAGGGATCAACCACGAGTAAGACAACATTATGAACATCGTTGGTTCTGGTTTTATTTGACGATAACCCATACTCAAATCAAAGATTGGGTAAGACAATAGGTCCAACAACTGATCACGGGGACCAATTGATGAAGATATCATCTTGCTTCAACACACACACACACACACACACACACACAGAAGATATCCCTTAGAGATGAACTAAGTTAAGTAAAGCTTTTACCTTCCAACTCTCCAAGTTGTTGTCTAGCTCAACCAACTAGCTCAGGGATATCCAACACAGATTCTTGGAGAAGGGGTGATTTATAAGAAAACCAACTTGATCACAAACTCAACATAGCGGTCAGGTGACATCCAGGTAATACTTCCGAGAAGATCTTCAGAAAATCACAAAACACCGGTATGTCACTAAGCTCGAGAACAATCTTGCTTTTCAGGGCAAGACGATATGATCAAATAAGCAAGGATTGACACTATATTAACTCATTGATCGAAAAGTGCACCAGAAATAAGGACTAGGTAGCACGATCAACCTTAGGGTGATGATTCAATAATCAACACGCTAAGGATAAGATTATTGTCCATTAACTACCAAGCAACACAATTGCTAGGAGTATTGATTTCACACATCATGGTTCACTTGTCGGCATTCTGATTGCAACAACACGGGACCGAGAAATGAATAATGATGGCGAGAGGTATCACTGCATCAAGAATTCATAAGAGGTTGTGCAATTCCCATGACATTCTTGACATAAGACAGTAATACTCCAGGTAGAACAGAACAAAAGCTGGATTGGCATTTGATCTGCAGAACACAACTACTTTGACCCAATCCCGGATATGGATGAGGTACTGGAGTTTGTTTCTCCTAGTCATTCCGGAATAGAATGGCTTGATGGACCACACGAATAATAGGCATCGATGAACAGGATCACGCACATACCCTTGACTATCAATTGATAGATGAAGGTCGGAATATAACTGAAGGGGGACAACTCAAAGAACATATGATTTTTTTTGAGTTGTCGATTCATGGATTAGCATGTCGAACCAAGTTCAACATGTTTCTTCCGGATAAAACCCATGCAGAAAAGGAAGGACTGGCAGATTAACAACACAGAATCGAGAACTCGCCAAGAGCACTCTAGTTGTGGTCTTTCGGTTCAACGAGGAACTTCTGCCATAAGTAGTTCATGGTAGTTGGAAGAATGATGTACCACGGACCTCGAGGACTATCGCAAAGGTTACTAATATCCTAAAGGAACTACCAAACACTATCAACACGAGGTAAGTAGAGTGAATCTTGGGTCAAGAACCCATGAGTAGAATACCTACTACTAAATGGCATCACGAGATGCTTACAAGAATGGTGGCCAGAATCATCACACCGGGAACACAAAACATGGCTAGATTACTAGGTGACTCCTTAAAACACCTAGGGTCATAAAATAGCTCCAACATATATGTCGAGGCAACAGAGTACCTCAACTCACCGATTAGTGTGATTAATCTGGCCCAAATGGACATCAGGAACAGGAGGAAGGGGTTTGCAATTGCATCAGACTATTTAGAGACCTGGGATGACTCGGACAGCATAACGGCTATAAATGCTCAAAAGATTTGAGACATCCTGCAAAATGGTGGCATAACCACTCAACAACATCATATCAAGGTTCCAAGTCCAACTATCAACACACTGGAGTAGTAGAAACTGAACTGGGGCTTAAATCCATTAATCCTATAAGTCTCTATCATAGTAACTCATCATCCTGATAGATAGATGAGAAGGCCTAGTTCTTAAACCCCGTAGAAGAGAAGAGGTTGACTCAGATCAGAAGGGCATAGGGTAAAGGAGTAAAAAGAGCCTTACGTTCCCTTCCACAATCAATTCCCTTACATAACTAAAGCATTTCTAGACTCGACTTCGACCAGTTTGGCTTCGTAATCCTATAGGCAGTCAGGCTCTGATACCAAAGCTGTCAGGACCCCGATTCCAAGTCACATCGATCTAGCCGGTAACACATCATATCACTTTGTGGCCTCATGCACGGTATTCCCACGGGTGTCGCCTTACCATGGCTCGGGACCGTTTGTGCCTTTTGGCTCACGTATATGATAGTGTCGCTAGCATCCATATGACAGAGAACCCGGGCCAACATGGCTAGTCGTGAACCCAAAGCGGCACCAACCTATGGGGACAGGCATACATGAATCACATCGAGCATGTCGGTCAGCAGCGTGTGAATCCGGGCTGTAGCACTGGGCTAACAGGACTCTGGGAACCCGGGCTGTAGCAGGCTAGGCAGGACTCCGGATGTCACCGCAAGAAACTTCCCCGAAGGGACAGACACAGGAACGAAGTGAAACACATGCCGGCCAGTCAAGTGTCCTGAGCAGTAGTGCTGGGCTAGCAGGACTCCGGTGAACCGGGCTGTAGCGGACTACTATGGCTCATGGAAGCACTAGACTACATTTCCCCATAAGAGAGGCTGTCAACGATAAACAACTAGATTGTCGGATCCCACACATACCAAGCATTTCAATCATACACACAATATGCTCGATATGTGTAAATACAACATGGCATCACAACATAACTCTACGACTCAAGTCTTTATTCATTAGGCTCCGAGGAGCGAGATATTACAAACATGGGTCTCATGACCCAACAATCATAGAATACAAATCAAAGCACATGCGGAAGCTTAACATGTCTGAGTACAGACATCTACAAATGAAAAAGGCTAAGAAACCTGACTATCTACCAGATCCTGCCGAGGGGGCAAGATCGTAGCTGAGGTATCACGCTAAACGTCGAAGTCCACACGGAACTACTAGCGAGACTGACGTCTCTCTGCAAAACATAAAATAGGCAAACATGAGTACAAATGTACCCAGCAAGACTTACATCAGAACTAACTACATATGCATCGTTATCAACACAGGGGGTGGTGGAGTTTAACTGCAGCAAGCCAGCTTTGACTCAATGGCTAACCTAAACTACGACTGCAAGCAACTCTTTTGAGGTGGCGCACACGAGTCCACATATTCACCATATCAATACACCACTATGGATCCGCTCCCGTCTCCCAACGAGAATGCCATCCATAGCACTCATGGTTATCTTGCGCATTTTAGAGTATCCACTTTCACTTGTCTATGAACTGTATAGGCAACCAAGTAGTCCTTTACCGCGGACGCGGCTATTCGAATAGATGATGTTAACCCTCCAGGGGTGTACTTCTTCACACACGCTCTCACCACTTACCGCCGTTTACACAACATGTACTCGGCAACCTTCAAGCGAAAGCCCAACGAGGGTGAGGGCCACGGCCTACCTAAACACTCAAGTCTCTAGTCCATGTTTATCGCCTATCCAGGTTCCATCCACAGGGAGTCCAGCCGAGGTTTCCACATACAGCCCCAAACGATGTGTACAGGGTTCCGAGACAGCAAACGGGCGCTCGGCATGCCCGGCCATGGTGTATCAACCGCATCATAGCCCACCCCTAGGGTCAGCGCTATGCACGGCCGCCAACACATATCCTATAAACACCAGAAACTAGCTGCAACTCCTGGACAGAGGACTAGAGTGGTTAAGAAGCCGAGAGGGTCCATTGGTTTTGGGCCCAATGCATGGTAGTAGCTGGTTCTTAAATCACACATACAGTTCTCGGTGCTTAAGGACAGTTCGAATGAAACAACCCACCATGTACTCCTACATGGCCTCTCATCGATACCTTTACCAAATTGTGTTCAACACACTTAGCTCACACACAGTAGGACATGTTCACAACTTTCCAATTCATCCCCGATGAATCAGACCTGACACGACTCTAAGCAATAGCAGGCATGACAAACAAACATGAATGAGTAGGCACATCAGGGCTCAAACAACTCCTACTCATGCTAGTGGGTTTCATCTATTTACTGTGGCAATGACAGGTCATGTAGAGGAAAGGGGTTCAACTACCGCAACATGTAACAATTGAATCGTTGTTGTCCTAATGCAGTAAAAGAGAGCAGGAGCGAGAGAGTGGGATTATATCGGAATGAACAAGGGGTTTTGCTTGCCTGGCACTTCTGAAGATATTATAGCTCTTCATCGGTGTCATCGAACTCATCGTCGGGAGCATGTTTATCGAGAGGGGACAAATACCGGCAACAGAGAAGGAAAACAGAATCAATGCAATGCACAATATGATGCATGATCATGACATGTCAAAATGTTGTGTTTTGAGCTAATGCAACTACAACCAGAAGGTTTTGAGCTTATTTGAACTAAAGATTTAAAAACAACTCAAGGTGTGGGTTCATATAAGTGCATTAACATGTTTGACCTAAACATCAAGGTTAAGTTGCTCTAACAAGCATGAAACCAGTACAGATAGATAGATTGGATTTTTCTGATCATTTTTCATATATAATTTATTTCATTCTGAGCTATAGATTAATTTCTATGATTTTTTGAAGTTTATAACATTTTCTAGAAATTCCTATATAAAATTAAATCCAGAAAATACTTATTGCGTCAGCATAGCATCACTGTGACGTCACGAGGTCAATGGGGCCTTCCCAAGTCAAACCTGACCAATGGGGCCCACTGGTCAGTGACTCGGGGCCAGTTAGTGTCGCTGACAGGTGGCCCTGGTCAACTGCCACATCAGCCAGTCAACCCTGACGCGTGGGTCCGCTAGTTTTATTAATTAATCTAGCTTAAAACTAAACAGCGGCTTAATTGGGCAGCAGGGCCCACTGTCATTGTCTAGAAGGTGGGGTTAATTAGTGGGGTTAGCTGCTAATGATGTGCCACGTCGGAGTCACCGTAGTTCAGCCGGCGGCGACCAAAACTGTGGCGGCAACTCGCCGGAGTTGCTCAGGTTTCGCGTACAGGCCGTGGTTTGAGCCGCGGTTGGTCTCTACGGGTAGCTGGCGTTGCAGCTCGTCGGCTGGTGGCAGTAGCCGAGCCTGGGGTGGCCGGAGTCGACGGCCACGAGCTCAAAGGCGGCAGCCGGAGTTCGGTGGGGCACGGGCGGGGCACTGCAGCTTGCGGGTGAGCGAGCGAGGTAGCTGGGCGGCATCTCTGCCGTTCCAGGAGCACATTGGTGCAACTGGTCGGAGCTGAGGTGCTCAGGAGCGAGGACCTCATCGGCCATGGCGGACGGCAACTCCGGTTACTCGCGGGGCAGTGGCTACGGGACGAAAACGACGACGTGGTTAACGGGGGAAGGACCGGGAGCTCACGGTGAGGCCGACGACAGGCTCAGCTGGCTCGGGGACGACCGGAAGGCGACGAATCCGTCGATGGAGTCCGCGGCCGTGCTCAGGGAAGATGACTCGTGGCGGCGATGTGGGGCTCCCGCGGTGGCGTGGCTCGGGGTGGAAGAAAGAGGGGGTCGAGGCGGAGCCTCTGGGCCGGTCAGAGAAGCGAGGGGGAGGCGGTGGCTGCAGCTATGGCGAACGGCGTCGGTGGCGACGGCAGCGCTCGGCTGTGGGGAGGAGAGCGAGACAGAGGAGGGGGAAAGCACGGGGAGAGTGAGAGAGGTCCAGGGGGTGTGTGGCGTCTCCCAGAGGCGTCCAGGCGTCGAGGGGGAGCGGCAAGCAGGAGGTGGCCGGGGCGCGTGGCCGTGCGCACGGGGCACACGCCCGGCATCCTTCTGTCGCGAGGAAGACGACAAGGGGGAGGCCAGTGGGCTGGGCTGGCTAGCTGGGCCAGCCAGGTGGGCTTTGGTGGGTGCCAGGTAAGAGGCCTAGGTGTTGTTCTCTCTCTCTCTCTCTCTCTCTCTCTCTCTCTCTGCTGATTCTACTTTTCTATTTCTTTTATTCTGTTTTGATTTAGTAAAATACTAAACCATTTAATAAAATCCTGGAAATAATTAGGGGTGCTGTCTGAATTATTCTAATGACCCATAACAACTTCCAGCAGTTTTGGAGCACTTAAAATATATATAGCATTTAAATAGCTCCAATTCAAATATGTTTGAATTAATTCAAAGCCCAAAGATGTCCTGCAAAAATGTAAACCATTTTTTGGTAGATGCTTCCACCTCAATCCAGAAATGTTGAACATTTTTAGAGGGCATTTTGAGTTCAATGAAAAAGATTTTATTTTGACCCTAGTTGAATTCATTTGGTGCTAGGGTTTAAGCATCCCCATTTCAAGATTAATTGAAAATGAAAATGATGCATGGATGCAATGCCACTAATCAAAAAAAGATTTCTAGGGCTATGACACCCTGGGCGCGCCCTCCACCCTTGTGGGCCCCTCGTAGATCCACTGACCTACTTCTTCCTCCTATATATACCTACGTACCCCCAAACCATCAGACACGGAGCCAAAACCCTATTTCCACCGCCGCAACCTTCTGTACCCGTGAGGTCCCGTCTTGGGGCCTTTTCTGGTGCTCCGCCGGAGGGGGCATCGATCACGGAGGGCTTCTACATCAACACCATAGCCTCTCCGATGATGTGTGAGTAGTTTACTTCAGACCTTCGGGTCCATAGTTATTATCTAGATGGCTTATTCTCTCTCTTTGGATCTCAATACAAAGTTCTCCTCAATTCTCTTGGAGATCTATTCAATGTAACTCTTGTTTTTGCGGTGTGTTTGTCGAGATCCGATGAATTGTGGGTTTATGATCAAGATTATCTATGAACAATATTTGAATCTCCTCTAAATTCTTTTATGTATGATTGGTTATATTTGCAAGTCTCTTCGAATTATCAGTTTGGTTTGGCCTACTAGATTGATCTTTCTTGCAATGGGAGAAGTGCTTAGCTTTGGGTTCAATCTTGCGGTGCTCGATCCCAGTGACAGAAAGGGAAACGACACGTATTGTATTGTTGCCATCGAGGATAAAAGGATGGGGTTTATATCATATTGCATGAGTTTATCCCTCTACATCATGTCATCTTGCTTAAGACATTACTCTGTTCTTATGAACTTAATACTCTAGATGCATGTTGGATAGCGGTCGATGTGTGGAGTAATAGTAGTAGATGCAGGCAGGAGTCGGTCTACTTGTCACGGACGTGATGCCTAAATACATGATCATACCTAGATATTCTCATAACTATACTCAATTCTATCAATTGCTCGACAGTAATTCGTTTACCCACTGTAATACTTATGCTTTCTTGAGAGAAGCCACTAGTGAAACCTATGGCCCCCGGGTCTATTTTCCATCATATTAATCTTCCGTCAACAAGCTATTTTTTTCTTTCTTTACTTTTACTCTTTATCATAAAAATACCAAAAATATTATCTCATCATATCTATCATATCTCACTATCGTAAGTGACCGTGAAGGGATTGACAACCCCTTTATCGCGTTGGTTGCGAGGTTCTTATTTGTTTGTGTAGGTGCGTGGGACTTGAGCGTGGCCTCCTACTGGATTGATAGCTTGGTTCTCAAAAACTGAGGGAAATACTTACGCTACTTTACTGCATCACCCTTTCCTCTTCAAGGGAAAACCAACGCAGTGCTCAAGAGGTAGCACTAGATAATGTGACTTAGGTCATCGGCATCCGGAGGTCGGACATATGTTCCTTGGAAGTTATCGCGGAAGGCATCTTCCAAGTCTTCCCAGCTGCCAATGGAATTTTCGGGCAGGCTGTTCAACCAGTGCCGAGCTGGTCCCTTTAGTTTTAGTGGGAGGTATTTGATGGCATGAAGATCATCACCGCGGGACATATGAATATGGAGAATAAAGTCTTCAATCCATATTGTGGGATCTATTGTTCCATCATATGATTCGATGTTCACGGGTTTGAACCCTTCTGGGAATTCATGTTCCATTACTTCATCAGTGAAGCAGAGGGGGTGTACTGCGCCTCTATATCGGGCCAGATCGCGACGTAGTTCGGATGGAGTCCATCTGCAGTTTTCATCCCGGGCGTGATTGTGCTTGTCATGTTCGGCTTGATAGCCGTCGTCGCGCGTTGGGGCACGCCCCCGCGATCCGTAGATCGATCTGGACGGACCTGCTTTATTCTGAAGGTCCTGCCGCAGGTCATATGTATGTTCCCGAGCTGTTTTATCTCTGCCTTTACGGTGAGGTAGGGCGGGCTGGTGTTCAGCTTGAGTTGTCGCTTTGTCCCGGCCACGTGGTGGTCAATCAGCCGTGTTATGCGCTGATGGTACGGGCTCAAGTGCCTTGTCATCGAATTGAGGTAGCAATTTACGCTTCCAGTAACTTTTGGTTGGTCGCTCGAGGCCATATTCCTCTGCTGCCAGGACATTAGTCCATCTATCATTGAGTAGATCTTGATCAGCTTGAAGCTGCTGCTGTTTCTTTTTCAGGCTCCTTGAAGTGGCTATTAGTCGTTGCTTAAAGCGCTCCTGCTCGAGAGGTTCCTCAGGCATGATGAAGTCTTCGTTTCCGAGGCTCACCTCATCCTCGGAGGGTGGAAGGTAATTACTGTCCTCCGAGTCTTCGTTTGCAGCCTGTTCATCAGGGCTAGCTTGCCCATCCTCCCGATCGTCTTGTTCAGAGTTTTGCTCGACGGGGTTTTCTTTGTCTTCGACATCATCCGGAGTATTGTTGTTCCTCGTACCGGTATTGCTGTCTTTGCTGCGGCGTGATTTAGAGCGGCATCGTCGGTGCTTTGGTTGTATCTCAGGAGGTTTATCCTCGACTGGGTCTTCTTTGTCATCGCCGTTAGCTTCCTTGGGTGTATCCACCACGTATATGTCATATGAGGAGGTGGCCATCCAGCAACCGGTAAACAGCGGGTTTTTGGCTTGCTCCTCTCTGGCATCGTCGACCATACCGTCGATGTCTTCTGAGCCGTAATCGAGTATGTCAGTTAAGTCTTCGACTGTGGCGATGAAGTGGGTGGTGGGTGGGATGTAAAATTCCGCGCTCTCAGCCCCTAGTCCGGGCTGGGCATAGTTTGGACGTTGCTCCTCTGTAATCACGAGGGATCGCATCAAGTCCAGAGCCTCACTTAAAGGTGAGGTTTGGCCCGAGAGAGGAGAGCCCGTGGAGTACGGCGAGAGGGAAACTCCTTGTTCGAACTCATAGGATGCCGGATAAGGGTCCGGCTCCATGATGGCTGCCAGCGACACTACTTCCAGCGGCTCTCCCACAATGGGTTTGGTGGCCGCAGATAGTCTGGCGAGCTCAGCGAGCCTGTATTTGGACCTGGCGATACGCTCCGGATCTAAGGCCAGAGCAAAAATTGAGGGCGCGAATCCTTGGAAGATCAAGTCTCCTCGGTTATCCGCGACATAGTCCAGATTTCCGAAACTAATCTGGTGACCTGGGGCGTGGCTGTCGATCTGTTCTAGATGGCCAAGCAAGTTGGCCCGCAGTGCGAAACCGCCAAACACAAAGATCTGTCCAGGGAGGAAAACCTCCCCTAGGGAAGCTTTGTTGTAGATGATTGATGGAGCCATCGAATCTTCTGGTGACGACACAGTGAAACTCTCAATGAAAGCACCAATGTCGGTGTCAAAACCGGCGGATCTCAGGTAGGCAGTCCCGAACTGTGCGTCTAGGATCGATGGTAACAGGAGGCAGGGGACACGAAGTTTACCCAGGTTCGGGCCCTCTTGATGGAGGTAATACCCTACGTCCTGCTTGATTGATATTGATGAGTATGAAGATTACAAGAGTTGATCTACCACGAGATCGTTGTAGCTA
Organism: Triticum aestivum; assembly: GCF_018294505.1. Classification (NCBI taxonomy): domain Eukaryota; kingdom Viridiplantae; phylum Streptophyta; class Magnoliopsida; order Poales; family Poaceae; genus Triticum; species Triticum aestivum. The sequence goes on along the minus strand of NC_057809.1, from coordinate 376,535,357 downwards.
AACCCTAGAAGTCTAGCATGTATGATTGTGATTGCCTCTACGGACTAAACCCTCCGGTTTATATAGACACTTGAGGGGACTAGGGTTGTAAAAAGTCGGTTACAGAGAAAGGAATCTTCATATCCGAATGCCAGGCTGGCCATCCACGCCAAGGAGAGTCCCATCCGGACACAGGAAAGAGTCTTCTGTCTTATATCTTCATAGCCCATTAATTCGTGTGCAGTGCCCCCCTCAACCATAATCTACCTCGGTCATATCGTCGTAGTACTTAGGTGAAGCCCTGCGCCGGTAGCTTCATCATCACCATCATCACGCCATCATGCTGACGAAGCTCTCCCTCGACACTCAGCTGGATCGAGAGTTTGTGGGACGTCACCATGCCGAACATGTGCAGATCACAGAGGTGCCGTACTTTCGGCACTAGGATCAGTCGAATCGTGAAGACGTACGACTACATCAACCACGTTGTCATAACGCTTTCGCTTACGGTCTACCAGGGTACATGGACAACACTCTTCCCCTCTCGTTGCTATGCATCACCATGATAGATCTTGCATGTGCATAGATTTTTTTTTTGAAATTACTGCGTTCCCCAACAGTGGTATCAGAGCCAGGTTTATGCGTAGATGTTATATGCACGAGTAGAACACAAAGGAGTTGTGGGCATGGGTATATACATATTGCTTGCCGTCACTAGTTGATTCTTGATTCAGCGGTATCATTGGATGAAGCGGCCCAGACCGACATTACGCGTACGCTTATGCGAGACTGGTTCTACCGACATGCTTCGCACACAGGTGGCTGGTGGGTGTCAGTTTCTCCAACTTTAGTTGAATCGGATTTAATGAACAAGGTTCTTTCTAAACATCAAAAAGCAATCACTATACCGCGTTGTGGTTTTTTGATGCGTAGGTAAGAATGGTTCTTGCTCAGCCCGTAGTAGCCACGAAAAACTTGCAACAACAAAGTAGAGGACGTCTAACTTGTTTTTGCAGGGCATGTTGTGATGTGATATGGTCAAGACATGATGTTAAACTTTATTGTATGACATGATCATGTTTTGTAACACAGTCATCGGCAACTGGCAGGAGCCATATGGTTGTCGCTTTATTGTATGAAATGCAATCGCCATGTAATTGCTTTATTTTATCACTAAGCAGTAGCAATACTCGTAGAAGCAATAGTTGGTGAGATGACAATGATGCTTCGATGGAGATCAAGGTGTCAAGCCGGTGATGATGGCGATAATGATGGTGCTTTGGAGATGGAGATCAAAGGCACCAGATGATGATGGCCATATCATATCACTTATATTGATTGCATGTGATGTTTATCCTTTATGCATCTTATTTTGCTTAGTTCGACGGTAGCGTTATAAGATGATCTCTCACTAAATTTCAAGGTATAAGTGTTATCCCTGAGTATGCACCGTTCCTATAGTTCGTCTTGCCGAGACACCACGTGATGATCAGGTGTGATAAGCTCTACATTCACATACAACGGGTGCAAGCCAGTTTTGCACATGCAGAATACTCAGGTTAAACCTGACGAGCCTAGCATATGCAGATATGGCCTCGGAACACTAAGATCGAAAGGTCGAGCGTGAATCATGTAGTAGATATGATCAACATAGTGATGTTCACCATTGAAAACTACTCCATCTCACGTGATGATCGGACATGATTTAGTTGATATGGATCACGTGATCACTTAGATGATTAGAGAGATGTCTATATAAGTGGGAGTTCTTAAGTAATTTGATTAATTGAACTTTAATTTATCATGAACTTAGTACCTGATAGTATTTTGCATGTCTATGTTGTTGTAGATAGATGGCCCGTGTTGTTGTTCCGTTGAATTTTAATGTGTTCCTAGAGAAAGCTAAGTTGAAATATGATGGTAGCAACTACATAGACTAGGTCCGTAACTTGAGGATTATCCTCATTGCTGGATAAAAGAATTACGTCCTGGAAGCACCGCTAGGTGACAAACCCATTGCAGGAGCAACGCCAGATGTTGTGAACACCTGGTAGAGCAAAGCTGATGACTACTCGATAGTTCAGTGTGCCATGCTTTACGGCTTAGAACTGGGACTTCAACGACATTTTGAACGTCATGGAGCATATGAGATGTTCCAGGAGTTGAAGTTAATATTTCAAGCAAATGCCCGGATTGAGAGATATGAAGTCTCCAATAAGTTCTACAGCTGCAAAATGGAGGAGAATAGTTCTTTCAGTGAACATATACTCATAATGTCTGGGTACCACAACCAGTTGCTCAGCTGGGAGTTAATCTTTCTGATGATAGTGTCATTGACAGAGTTCTTCAATCACTGCCACCAAGCTACAAGATCTTGGTGGTCAACTATAATATGCAAGGGATGGATAAGACGATGCCTGAGCTCTTCGCAATACTAAAGGCTGCAGAGGTAGAAATAAAAAAGGAGCATCAAGTGTTGATGGTCAACAAGACCACCAGTTTCAAGATAAAGGGTAAAGGGAAGAAGGGGAACTTCAAGAAGAAGAACAAGCAAGTTGCTGCTCAAGTGAAGAAACCCAAGTTTGGGCCTAAGCCTGAGACTGAGTGCTTCTACAGCAAAGGGACTGGTTATGACCCACAAGTATAGGGGATCTATCGTAGTCCTTTCGATAAGTAAGAGTGTCGAACCCAACGAGGAGTAGAAGGAAATGATAAGCAGTTTTCAGTAAGGTATTCTCTGCAAGCACTGAAATTATCGGTAACAGATAGTTTTGTGATAAGGTAATTTGTAACGGGTAACAAGTAACAAAAGTAAATAAGGTGCAGCAACATGGCCCAATCCTTTTTGTAGCAAATGAAAAGCTTGGACAAACTCTTATATAAAGGAAAGCGCTCCCGAGGACACACGGGAATTATCGTCAAGCTAGTTTTCATCATGTTCATATGAATCACGTTCGGTACTTTGATAATTTGATATGTGGGTGGACCGGTTCTTGGGAACTGCCCTTCCTTGGACAAGCATCCCACTTATGATTAACCCCTATTGCAAGAATCCACAACTACAAAATAAGTATTAAGGTAAACCTAACCATAGCATGAAACATATGGATCCAGATCAGCCCCTTACGAAGCAACTCATAAACAAGGGTTTAAGATTCTGTCACTCTAGCAACCCATCATCTACTTATTACTTCCCAATGCCTTCCCCTAGGCCCAAACAATGGTGAAGTGTCATGTAGTCGAAGTTCACATGACACCACCAGAGGAGAGACAACATACATCTCATCAAAATATCGAACGAATACCAAATTCACATGACTACTTATAGCAAGACTTCTCCCATGTCCTCAGGAACAAACGTAACTAATCACAAAGCATATTCATGTTCATAATCAAATAGGTATTAATATGCATAAAGGATCTGAACATATGATCTTCCACCGAGTAAACCAACTAGCATCAACTACAAGGAGTAATCAACACTACTAGCAACCCACAGGTACCAATCTGAGGTTTTGGGACAAAGATTGGATACAAGAGATGAACTAGGGTTTGAGATGACATGATGTTGGTGAAAATGTTAATGAAGATTGACCCCCTCCTGATGAGAGGATCGATGGTGATGACAATGATGATGATTTCCCCCTCCCGGAGGGAAGTTTCCCCGGCAGAACAGCTCCACCGGAGCCCTAGATTGGTTCCGCCAAGGTTCCGCCTCGTGGCGGCGGAGTTTCGTCCCGTAAGCTTGCTTATGATTTTTTTCTCGGACGAAATACCTCATATAGCAGAAGATGGGCACCGGAGGCCTGACAGGGGGCCCACGAGGCAGGGGGTGCGCCTACGGGGGTAGGGCGCACCCCCACCCTCATGGATGGTGGGTGGCCCCCACCTTCACATATAAATATACTATCTTGGACATCTTTTATAATTGTGAGCACTCATTAAAGTATGATATACTAAAGAGTTGACGTTGGACAAGGAAGACAACGTAATGGGTTATGTTTTCTTACATCTGAGATAAATTATATTGTCATGGATCTTCCAACATGTTTAGCTTGCCTTTCCTCTCTTGCTAGCCAATTTATTTGCACCAAGTAGAGATATTACTTGTGCTTCCAAATATCCCTAAACCCAGTTTTGCCATGAGAGTCCACCATATCTACCTATGGATTGAGTAAGATCCATCAAGTAAGTTGTCATCGTTGCAAGCAATAAGAATTGCCCTCTAAATATGTGTGACTTATTAGTGTGGAGAAAATAAGCTTTATATGATCTTGTGATGTGGAAGAAATAAAAGCGACGGACTGCATAATAAAGGTCCATATCACAAGTGGCAATATAAAGTGACATTCTTTTGCATTAAGATTTTGTGCATCCAACCATAAAAGCACATGACAACCTCTGCTTCCCTCTGCGAAGGGCCTATCTTTTATTCTTGTCTTATACTTCATGCAAAGAGTCATGGTGATATTCACCTTTCCTTTTTACATTTTATCCTTTGGTAAGCACAATGTGTTGGAAGGATCCTGATATATATGGCTAATTGGATGTGGGTTTTCATGAACTATTATTGTTGACATTACCCTTGAGGTAAAACGTTGGGAGGCAAAACTATAAGCCCCTGTCTTTCTCTGTGTCCGATTAAAACTTCATAACCATAAATTTCGCGTGAGTGTTAGCAATTATGAAAGACTAAAAGATGGTTGAGTATGTGGACTTGCTGAGAAGCTCTTATATTGACTCTTTCCTATGTTATGATAAATTGCAATTGTTTCAATGACTGAAATTATAGTTTGTTAGTTTTCAATGAAGTTTCTGATTCATACTTGAGTATGTGAATGAATTGTTACTTTAGCATGGGAGATCATATTGTTGTTCTAAGACTGATCATGATGCCCTCATGTCCGTATTTTATGTTATCGACACCTCTATCTCTAAACATGTGGACATATTTTTCGATATCGGCTTTCGCTTGAGGACAAGCGAGGTCTAAGCTTGGGGGAGTTGATACGTCCATTTTGCATCTTGCTTTTATATCGATATTTATTGCATTATGGGCTGTCATTACACGTTATGTCACAATACTTATGCCTATTCTCTCTTATTTTACAAGGTTTACATGAAGAGGGAGAATGCCGGCAGCTAGAATTCTGGGCTGGAAAAGGAGCAAATATTAGAGACCTATTCTGCCCAGCTCCAAAAGTCCTGAAACTTCACGGAAGTTATTTTTGGAATTAATAAAAAATACTGGCGAAAGAATCCACCAGAGGGGGCCCACACCCTGGCCACGAGGGTGGGGGCGCGCCCTACCCCCTGGGCACGCCCCCTACCTCGTGGGCCCCCTGGCAGGCCTCAGGTGCCCATCTTCTGCTATATGAAGTCTTTCATCCGAGCAAAAATAATAAACAAGCTTTCAGGAAGAAACTCCGCCGCCACGAGGCGGAACCTTGGCGGAACCAATCTAGGGCTCCGGCAGAGCTGTTTTGCCGGGGAAACTTCCCTCCGGGAGGGGGAAATCATCACCATCGTCATCACCAATGATCCTCTCATTGGGAGGGGGTCAATCTCCATCAAAATCTTCACCAGCACCATCTCATGTCAAACCCTAGTTCATCTCTTGTATCCAATCTTTGTATTCAAACCTCGGATTGGTACCTGTTGGTTGCTAGTAGTGTTGATTACTCCTTGTAGTTGATGCTAGTTGGTTTACTTGGTGGAAGATCATACGTTCAGATCCATTATGCATATTAATACCCCTCTGATTATGAACATGAATATGCTTTGTGAGTAGTGACGTTTGTTCCTGAGGACATGGGAGAAGTCTTGCTATAAGTAGTCATGTGAATTTGGTATTCGTTCGATATTTTGATGAGATGTATGTTGTCATCCCTCTAGTGGTGTCATGTGAACGTCGACTACATGACACTTCACCATTGTTTGGGCCTAGAGGGAGGCATTGGGAAGTAATAAGTAGATGATGGGTTGCTAGAGTGACAGAAGCTTAAACCCTAGTTTATGTGTTGCTTCGTAAGGGGCTGATTTGTATCCATATGTTTCATGCTATGGTTAGGTTTACCTTAATACTTATGTTGTAGTTGCGGATGCTTGCAATGGGGGTTAAGCATAAGTGGGATGCTTGTCCAAGTAAGGACAGTACCCAAGCACCGGTCCACCCACATATCAAATTATCAAAGTACCGAACGTGAATCATATGAACGTGACGAAAACTAGCTAGACGATAATCCCCATGTGTCCTCGGGAGCGCTTTCCTTCATATAAGAGTTTGTCCAGGCTTGTCCTTTGCTTCAAAAAGGATTGGGCCATCTTTCTGCACCTTATTTACTTATATTAATTGCTACTCGTTACAAATTACCTTATCACTAAACTATCTGTTACCGATAATTTCAGTGCTTGCATAGAATACCTTACTGAAAACTGCTTATCATTTCCTTCTGCTCCTCGTTGGGTTCGACACTTACTTATCGAAAAGGCTACGATAGATCCCCTATACTTGTGGGTCATCAAGACTCTTTTCTGGCACCATTGCCGGGGAGTGAAGCGCCTTTGGTAAGTGGAATTTGGGAAGGAAAAATTTATATAGTGTGCTAAAATTTACTGTCACTTGTTACTATGGAACATAATCCTTTGAGGGGCTTGTTCGGGGTATCTTCACCCCGGCCAGTAGAGCAAAGAGTTGCTCCTCAATCTACTGAACCTATTGAAAATGTTTACTTTGAAATTCCTTCGGGTATGATAGAGAAACTGCTAGCTAATCCTTTTGTAGGAGATGGAACATTGCATCCCGATTTACACTTAATCTATGTGGATGAAGTTTGTGGATTATTTTGGCTTGAAGGTATGCCCGATGATGTTATCAAGAAGAAGGTCTTCCCTTTATCTTTGAAGGGAGAGGCATTGACACGGTATAGGCTATGTGATGATATGGTATCATGGAACTACAAACGATTGAAATTGGAATTTCATCAGAAGTTTTATCCTATGCATCTTGTTCATGTGATCGTAATTATATATATAATTTTTGGCCTCGCGAAGGAGAAAGCATCGCTCAAGCTTTGGGGAGGCTTAAGTCAATGTTATATTCATGCCCCAATCATGAGCTCTCAGGAGAAATGATTATCCAAAAAAATTATGCTCGGCTTTCTCTCAATAATCGCTCCATGCTCGATACTTCTTGTACTGGATCTTTTATGATGAAGACTATTGAATTCAAATGGGATTTATTGGAAAGAATTAAACGCAACTCTGAAGATTGGGACCTTGACGAAGATAAGGAGTCAGGTATAACACCTAAGTTTGATAGCACTAAATATGGACTTGACTCTGAATTAGTAGCTTCTTTCTATGAATCCTTTGCTACTCATGTAGATCTCCCAAAGGAGAAGTGGTTAAAATATAATCCTCCCACTGAGGTAAAAGTAGTTGCTCCTATTAAGGTTGAAGAAAATACTATCACTTATGATGATCCTATTGTTCATGCTGCTTATATTGAGAAGCCACCTTTCCCTGTTAGAATAAAGGATCATGCTAAAGCTTCAATTGTAGTCAACAGAAGTAATATTAGGACACACAAGCCCCTGAGCAAGTTAAAGTTGAACCTAAAATTTCTATGGTTAAAGGTCTCTTAGCCGATAATATTGATGGGCATGTTATTTACTTCTGCAATGAAGTTGCTAGAATTGCTAGACCTGATGCTAAAAATAAACATAGACATGTTGTAGGCAAGCTGGTTATTTCTGTTAAAATAGGAGATCATTGTTATCATGGCTTATGTGATATGGGTGCTAGTGCAAGTGCAATACCTCATTCCTTATACGAAGAAATTATACATGATATTGTACTTGCTGAGATAGAAGATATCGATGTTACCATTAAACTTGACAACAGAGATACTATTTCACCGGTTGGGATTGTTAGAGATGTTGAAGTATTGTGTGGGAAGGTTAAATATCCTACTGATTTTCTTGTTCTTGGTTCCCCACAATATAGCTTTTGTCCCACTATATTTGGTAGACCCTTCTTGAACACTGTTAATGCTAGGATAGACTGCAAAAAGGATGTTGTTACTATTAGTTTGGGTGATATGTCTCATGAGTTTAATTTTGCTAAATTTAGTAGACAACCGCGTGATGAGGAATTGCCTAGTAAAGATGAAAGTATTGGTCTTGCTTCTATTGTCGTGCCTCCTAGTGATCCTTTAGAATAATATTTGCTAGACCATGAAAATGGTACGTATATGAATGAAAGAAGGGAAGTATATGAAGTATTCTTTAAACAGGGACCTATATTCTGAAACACAACTTGCCTGTTGAAATCCTAGGGGATCCTCCTCCACCCAAGGGTGGTCCAGTGTTTGAGCTTAAACCATTGCCTGATACTCTTAAATATGCTTATCTTGATGAAAAGAAGATATATCCTGTTATTATTAGTGCTAACCTTTCAGAGCATGAAGAAGAGAAAATATTGAAAACTCTGAAGAAGCACCGTGCTGCTATTGGATATACTCTTGATGATCTTAAGGGCATTAGTCCCACTCTATGTCAACACAAAATAAATTTGGAGATAGACGCCAACCTAGTTATTGATCACCAACGATGGCTAAATCCTAAGATGAAAGAAGTGGTAAGAAAGGAAATATTAAATCTCCCTCAAGCATGTATAATTTATCATGTTGCTGATAGTCAGTGGGTAAGTCCTGTCCATTGTGTCCCTAAGAAGGGAGGTAGTACTGTCGTTCCTAATGATAAATATGAATTGATTCCACAAAGAATTATTACAGGTTATTAGATGGTGATTGATTTCCGCAAATGAAATAAAGCTACTAAAAAGATCATTACCCTTTGCCTTTCATTGATCAAATGCAAGAAAGATTATCCAAACATACACATTTTTGCTTTCTAGATGGTTACTCTGGCTTCTCTCAAATACATGTGTCAGCTGATGATCAAGAAAAGACTACTTTTACCTGCCATTTCAGTACCTTTGCTTATAGATGTTTGCCTTTTGGTTTATGTAATGCACCTTCTACCTTTCAAAGATGCATGATGGCTATATTCTCTGACTTCTGTGAAAAGATTTGTGAAGTTTTCATGGATGATTTCTCTATTTATGGATCCTCTTTTGATGATTGCTTGAGCAACCTTGATCGAGTTTTGCAGAGATGTGAAGAAACTAACCTTGTCTTGAATTGGGAGAAGTGCCACTTTATGGTTAATGGAGGTATTGTCTTGGGGCATAAAATTTTCTGAAAGAGGTATTGAAGTTGACAAAGCTAAAGTTGATGCTATTGAAAAGATGCCGTGTCCCAAGGACATCAAAGGTACAAGAAGTTTCCTTGGTCATGCCGATTTTATAGGAGGTTCATTAAGGACTTCTCAAAAAATTTCCGGCCTCTGACTAACCTATTACAAAAAGATATTCCTTTTGTCTTTGATGATGATTGTGTAGAAGCATTTGAAATACTTAAGAAAGCCTTGATTTCTGCACCTATTGTTCAGCCACCTGATTGGAATTTACCCTTTGAAATCATGTGTGATGCTAGTGACTATGTTTTAGGTGTTGTTCTAGGACAAAGAGATGATAAAAAATTAAATGTTATTCAATATGCTAGTAAAACTCTAGACAATGTCCACATAAATTATGCTACTACTGAAATGGAATTCTTAGCAGTTGTATTTGCTTGTGATAAGTTCAGAGCTTATATTGTTGATTCTAAAGTAACTATTCACACTGATCATGCTGCTATTAAATATCTTATGGAAAATAAAGATGCTAAACCTAGACTTATTAGATGGGTTCTCCTGCTACAAGAATTTGATTTGCATATTATTGATAGAAAGGGAGTTGAGAATCCCATTGCAGACAACTTGTCTAGGTTACAGAATGTTCTTGATGACCCACTACCTATTGATGATAGCTTTCCTGATGAACAATTAGCTGTCATAAATGCTTCTCGCACTGCTCCATGGTATGCTGATTATGCTTATTACATTGTTGCTAAATTTATACCACCTAGTTTCACATACCAGCAAAAGAAAAAGTTTTTTTATTTAAGACATTACTTCTGGGATGACCCACACCTTTATAAAGAAGGAGTAGATGTTGTTATTAGACGTTGTATACCTGAGCATGAACAGGAACAGATCCTATGCAAGTGTCACTCTGAAGCATATGGAGGACACCATGCTGGAGATAGAACTGCACATAAGGTATTGCATTCCGGTTTTTATTGACCTGCTCTCTTCAAGGATGCTCGTAAGCTTGTCTTATCTTGTGAGGAATGTCAAAGAATTGGTAATATTAGTAGACGTCAAGAAATGCGTATGAATTATTCACTCATAATTGAACCATTTGATGTTTGGGGCTTCGATTATATGGGGTCGTTTCCTTCCTCTAATGGGTATACACATATTTTAGTTTTTGTTGATTACGTTACTAAGTGGGTAGAAGCTATTCCAACTAGTAGTGCTGATCATAACACCTCTATTAAGATGCTTAAAGAAGTTATTTTTTCGAGGTTTGGAGTCCCTAGATATTTAATGACTGGTGGTGGTTCACATTTTATTCATGGTGCCTTTCGTAAAATGCTTGCTAAGTATGATGTTAATCATGGAATTGCATCTCCATATCACCCGCAATCTAGTGGTCAAGTAGAATTGAGTAACAGGGAGCTCAAATTAATTTTGCAAAAGACCGTTAATAGATCTAGAAAGAATTGGTCCAAGAAACTTGATGATACATTATGGGCTTATAGAACTGCATATAAAAATCCTATGGGTATGTCTCCGTATAAAATGGCTTATGGAAAAGCATGTCACTTACCTCTCGAATTAGAACATAAGGCATATTGGGCCATCAAAGAGCTCAATTATGATTTCAAACTTTCCGGTGAGAAGAGGTTATTTGAGATTAGCTCACTTGATGAATGGAGAACCTGGGCCTATGAGAATGCCAAACTGTTTAAAGAAAAAGATAAAAGATGGCATGACAAAAGGATACAAAAGCATGAGTTTAATGTAGGTGATTATGTGTTGCTATTCAACTCTCATTTAATATATTTTTCTGCAAGCAAACTTCTCTCTAAATGGGAAGGTCCTTACGTTATCGAGGAGGTCTATCATTCCGGTGCCATAAAAATCAACAACTTCTAAGGCACAAATTCGAAGGTGGTGAACGGTCAAAGAATCAAACATTATATCTCAGGTAATCCTATAAATGTTGAAACCAATGTTATTGAGACCGTAACCCCGGAGGAATACATAAGAGACACTTTCCAGAATGTTTCAGACTCCGAAAAGGTATAGGTATGTGGTACGGTAATTAAACCGACTCCAAAACAGTTCTAATGGCAATTTTTCTCCGTTTTGGAATATTTAAGAAAATAGGAAAATAAGAAGTAGTCCGGGAAGGACACAAGGCTTCCACGAGGGTGGAGGGCGTGCCCTACCCCCTGGGCACGCCCCCTGCCTCGTGGGCACCTCGTGCGCTCTCCGGACTCCGTTTTCTTGCATGATACTTCTTTTGGTTGGTAAAAATTCATTATATAATCTCCCAAAGGTTTTGACCACCGTACCATGCAAATATCCTCTGTTCTTGTTTCAAGCTGTTTTCTGCCAGAGTTGTCAAGGCCAGGCATCATGCGTCCCCCTCCTCCAACAATGGTGACAACGATGCTTGGCTAATGAAGATAGAGCTGAAGAGGGAAGAACCCAAGGAGATCAACAAGGATGATGGGATCAAGAAGGCCACGGGGGACCAAGTTCCGGCAGCAGAAGACATCCTTAAACTTGATCACAATCTTCTTACCCCAACTGAGATCGAAGCTTTCAAGATGATTGAGTTAGCTCGTATACAAAACAAGTATCTCACATGTGAGAATATTTTGTTGAAGGAGAATATCATCGCACTCAAGGGCATTATCCGCAAATTGGAGGACCTCCTATGCTCGATGTGCGACTATCCATCATCACCTCCATCTCCTTCACCAGCAAAAGAGACATAATCACATGGGTATGGGCACTCCCCTTGGCAACTGCCAAGCTTGGGGGAGGTGGCCCGGTATCGTATCACCATCACACTTTTATCTCTACTGTTTCTCTTAGTTCGATCCTTTTGATAATATCTTGATTTAGTAGAATAAAGTTTTAGTATGATTTAGTTTTGAGTTTTGCTTCTTGATCCTTCTATGTAATCGAGTCCGTGAGCTATATATAATAAAGAGTGGTGTTGAGTCAAGGGTTGATTATTTTGCTATGATCTTGAGGGAATAAAATAAAAGAGAAGAAATAAAAAGAAATAAAGAGATCATATGGATCTTATGGAGATTAATGAGCTCACATATAAAGAGTATGATGAATAAAAGTTGTTGAGAGTTGACAAACATAGTTTTGGTCATCGTTGCAATTAATAGGAGGTAATAAAGAAAGAGAGGTTTTCACATATAAATATACTATCTTGGACATCTTTTATAATTGTGAGCACTCATTAAAGTATGATATGCTAAAGAGTTGACGTTGGACAAGGAAGACAACGTAATGGGTTATGTTTTCTTACGTCTAAGATAAATTATATTGTCATAGATCATCCAACATGTTGAGCTTGCCTTTCCTCTCTTGCTAGCCAATTTCTTTGCACCAAGTAGAGATACTACTTGTGCTTCCAAATATCCCTAAACCTAGTTTTGCCATGAGAGTTCACCATATCTACCTATGGATTGAGTAAGATCCATCAAGTAAGTTTTCATCATTGCAAGCAATAAGAATTGCCCTCTGAATATGTATGACTTATTAGTGTGGAGAAAATAAGCTTTATACGTTCTTGTGATGTGGAAGAAATAAAAGCGACGGACTGCATAATAAAGGTGCATATCACAAGTGGCAATATAAAGTGACGTTCTTTTGCATTAAGGTTTCGTGCATCCAACCATAAAAGCACATGACAACCTCTGCTTCCCTCTGTGAAGGGCCTATATTTTATTCTTTTCTTATACTTCATGCAAAGAGTCATGGTGATATTCACCTTTCCTTTTTACATATTATCCTTTGGCATGCACAATGTGTTGGAAGGATCCTGATATATGGCTAATTGGATGTGGGTTTTCATGAACTATTATTGTTGACATTACCCTTGAGGTAAAACGTTGGGAGGCAAAACTATAAGCCCCTATCTTTCTCTGTGTCCGATTAAAACTTCATAACCATAAATATCGCGTGAGTGTTAGCAATTATGAAAGACTAAAAGATGGTTGAGTATGTGGACTTGCTGAGAAGCTCTTATATTGACTCTTTCCTATGTTATGATAAATTGCAATTGTTTCAATGACTGAAATTATAGTTTGTTAGTTTTCAATGAAGTTTCTGATTCATACTTGAGTATGTGAATGAATTGTTACTTTAGCATGGGAGATCACATGACAATATATATATATATATATATATATATATATATATATATATATATATATATATATGTTGTTGTTGTTCTAAGAATGATCATGATGCCCTCATGTTCGTATTTTATTTTATCGACACCTCTATCTCTAAACATGTGGACATATTTTTCAATATCGGCTTTCGCTTGAGGACAAGCGAGGTCTAAGCTTGGGGGAGTTTATACGTCCATTTTGCATCATGCCTTTATATCGATATTTATTGCATTATGGGTTGTCATTACACGTTATCACTACAAAAAAAGACACATCCGTGACATTTTGGGCCGAACGAAAAAAAATATGTCATACATATGACACTTCTATGACGATAATTGTGACAAAACCCGGTATCATCATAGATGTGGTGGGCTCCTACTTCTATTACAAAAAATCATGATAGAAAATGGGCTTTTCGTCCTGGGCGGGCGGGAGACGCAGCTGCATGACATTCTTTGGGCCGTGCATGATCGAAAAAACCATGGTAGAAGCGATGGGGAGGAAAATTTCGGGGAGTTCCCGGTTACGGTGGGAGGTCGGGGGCCGAGCGATGCGCGTTTCTCTCATACACGTACGCGCGTGTGTGCGAGGCGTTGGCTCTAACTGAACCCGAGCGAGGCGTTGGGCTCTAACTGAACCCGAGCGATTGCACTGCAGGCTACGCGTTACTGAACCCGAGCGATCGATCGATGGCTATTAACTGAACCCGATCGAGCGATTCCTTCGCTACTGCTGCTAACTGAAGCCGATCGATGTTGCCTCTGGGATGAACAGTGAGTGTTGCGGGGGGTTTGGATGAACAGTGAGCGGTGGCGTTGCCTCTGGATGAATAGGACCCCGTGGTGTGGTGGAGGGCTGGATGAATAGTAGACGGTGGAGGGGTGCCCGTGGAGGGGTGGTTGAACAGGACCGTGTGGTGTGGAGGGCTGGATGAACAGTAGACGGTGGAGGGGTGGTTGAACAGTAGCCGGTGGAGTAGCGCGCGGTGGAGGCTAGATGAATAGGAGCCCGTGGAGGCTGGAGGAGGTCGACGGTAGCCCTTGGAGGCTGGAGGAGGTCGACGGTGGAGATGAACAGTATCCCGTGGAGTCCCGTTTTGCGGTTCGCTACACCCCTCACAATGAACATGAACCCCGTTTCGACCGTAGCGCTCCAACACAAGTCCGTTTCGTCCGTTTTGCGGTACGCCACACCCCTCCCGATCAACAGGACCCCCGTTTCGATCGTAGGAGGTTTGTTTCCTCCGTTTTGCGATACGCCACACCCCTCCCGATCAACAGGACCCCCGTTTCGACCGTAGGAGGTCCGTTTCCTCCGTTTTGCGGTACGCCAGACCCCTCCCGATCAACAGGACCCCGTTCTGAATGTAGGAGGTCCGTTTCCTCCGTTGTGTAGTACGCCAGGCCTCGTTTCCATCGCCTATTCCATCCAGGCCTTACCGATGAACATGACCACGCATTCCGTTCTGACCCAGCCAGTTGGCTCCCACGCGTTCCGTTGCCTCCCGATGAACACGACGCATTCCGTTGCCTCCCCATGAACACGACGCATTCCGTTGCCTCCCCATGAACACGACGACGATGTTGTTTCCATTCTGACCCAGCCATGTACACGAGCCTTGGCCATATGTATGCGCGAGTAGGCGTTCGAGACCCCGCCCGTATGTACACATACGTGGCCGGATTTTCTTTCTTGCATCCTGGCCGCTGTATGTATGTGTACATGCTATGTGCGCGCCTCTACTACGACACGTACGTGTTGGAAATATGCCCTAGAGGCAATAATAAATTGATTATTATTATATTTCCTTGTTCATGATAATCGTTTATTATCCATGCTATAATTGTATTGATAGGAAACTCAGATACATGTGTGGATACATAGACAACACCATGTCCCTAGTAAGCCTCTAGTTGACTAGCTCGTTGATCAATAGATGGTTACGGTTTCCTGACCATGGACATCGGATGTCGTTGATAACGGGATCACATCATTAGGAGAATCATGTGATGGACAAGACCCAATCATAAGCCTAGCACAAAGATCGTGTAGTTCGTATGCTAAAGCTTTTCTAATGTCAAGTATCATTTCCTTAGACCATGAGATTGTGCAAATCTCGGATACCGTAGGAATGCTTTGGGTGTGCCAAACGTCACAATGTAACTGGGTCGCTATAAAGGTACACTACGGGTATCTCCGAAAGTGTCTGTTGGGTTGGCACGAATCGAGACTGGGATTTGTCACTCCGTGTGACGGGGAGGTATCTCTGGGCCCACTCGGTAGGACATCATCATATGCGCAATGTGACCAAGGAGTTGATCACGGGATGATGTGTTACGGAACGAGTAAGAGACTTGCCGGTAACAAGATTGAACAAGGTATCGGATGCCGACGATCAAATCTCGGGCAAGTACAAGGAGTTCCGGAATGGTCCGGAGGTAAAGATTGATATATTGGACGAAGGGTTTTGGAGTTCGGGAGTGTTCCGGAGGTACAGGGTGATGACCAGCATGACCGAAAGGTGTTTCGGGAGCCCCGGCAAGTGTTGGGGGGCTTCATGGGCCAAGGGAAGGGGGAAAACCAGCCCACTAAGGGGCTGTGCGCCCCCCTCACCTATTCCCACATGACCAGGGGGTTTGGGGCGCCCCATCTAGGGTTCCCACCTCCTGGCTTTGGGGCCAAGTCACCCAAGGGGGAGATCCCATCTGCCCTGGCCGCCGCCCCCCTAGGGGAAACCCTAGGGCGCCTCCCCCTTCCCCTTGCCCCTATATATAGTGGAGGTTTTGGGGCTGCCCAAGACACGAGATGAACTCTCCCAAGGCGCAGCCCTACCTCTCTCCCTCCTCGTCTCTCGTAGTGCTTGGCGAAGCCCTGCTAGACTTCCGTGCTCCTCCACCACCACCACGCCGTCGTGCTGCTGCTGGATGGAGTCTTCCCGAACCTCTCCTTCTCTCCTTGCTGGATCAAGGCGTGGGAGACGTCACCGGGCTGCATGTGTGTTGAACGCGGAGGTGCCGTCCGTTCGGCACTAGGATCATCGGTGATTTGGATCACGACGAGTACGACTCCATCAACCCCGTTCACTTGAACGCTTCCGCTTAGCGATCTATAAGGGTATGTAGATGCACTCTCCTTCCCTTGTTTCTAGATTACTCCATAGATTGATCTTGGTGTTGCATAGAAAATTTTGAATTTCTGCTACGTTCCCCAACAGTGGCATCATGAGCTAGGTATATGCGTAGTTTCTATGCACGAGTAGAACACAAAGTAGTTGTGGGTGTCGACTTTGTCAATTTACTTGCTGTTACTAGTCTTATCTTGATTCGGCGGCATTGTGGGATGAAGCGGCCCGGACCAACCTTACACATACAATTACGTGAGACCGGTTCCACCGACTGACATGCACTAGTTGCATAAGGTGGCTGGCAGGTGTCTGTCTCTCCCACTTTAGTCGGATCGGATTCGATGAACAGGGTCCTTATGAAGGGTAAATAGAAATTGGCAATTCACGTTGTGGTTTTGGCGTAGGTAAGAAAAGTTCTTGCTAGCAACCTATAGCAGCCACGTAAAAACTTGCAACAACAATTAGAGGACGTCTAACTTGTTTTTGCAGCAAGTGTTTTGTGATGTGATGTGGCCAAAGGATGTGATGAATGATATATGTGATGTATGAGATGATCATGTTCTTGTAATAGGAATCACGACTTGCATGTTGATGAGTATGACAACCGGCAGGAGCCATAGGAGTTGTCTTAATTTATTTATGACCTGCGTGTCAACATAAACGTCATGTAATTACTTTACTTTATTGCTAACCATTAGTTGTAGTAGTAGAAGTAATAGTTGGCGAGACAACTTCATGAAGACACGATGATGGAGATCATGGTGTCATGCCGGTGACGATGATGATCATGGAGCCCCGAAGATGGAGATCAAAAGGAGCAAAGTGATGATGGCCATATCATGACACTATTTGATTGCATGTGATGTTTATCATGTTTTAACATCTTATTTGCTTAGAATGACGGTAGCTTAAATAAGATGATCCCTCGCTAAAATTTCAAGAAAAGTGTTCTCCCTAACAGTGCACCGTTGCGAAGGTTCGTCGTTTCGAAGCACCACGTGATGATCGGGTGTGATAGATTCTTACGTTCGAATACAACGGGTGTTGACGAGCCTAGCATGTATAGACATGGCCTCGGAACACATGCGAAACACTTAGGTTAACTTGACGAGCCTAGCATGTACAGACATGGCCTCGGAACACGGAGGACCGAAAGGTCGAACATGAGTCGTATAGAAGATGCGATCAACATGAGATGTTCACCGATGATGACTAGTCCGTCTCATGTGATGATCGGACACGGCCTAGTCGATTCGGATCATGTATCACTTAGATGACTAGAGGGATGTCTATCTGAGTGGGAGTTCATGAAATAATCAGATGAACTCAATTATCATGAACATAGTCAAAAGGACTTTGCAAATTATGTAGTAGCTCACGCTTTAGTTCTATTGTTTTAGATACGTTCCTAGAGAAAATTTAGTTGAAAGTTGATAGTAGCAATTATGCGGACTGGATCCGTAAACAGAGGATTGTCCTCATTGCTGCGCAGAAGGATTATGTCCTTAATGCACCGCTCAGTGAGCTGACCCGCGAATGTTGGTTGTGGATGTTGCGAACATCTGACATACATGTTTTGATGACTACATGATAGTTCAGTGCGTAATGCTAAATGGTTTAAAATTGAGGCACCAAAGATGTTTTTGAAACATCGCAGAACATATGAGATGTTCCAAGGACTGAAATTGGGATTTCAGGCTAGTGCCCACGTAAAGAGGTATGAGACCTTTGACAAGTTTCTTAAGCCTGCAAACTAAGGAGAAAAGCTCAACCATTGAGCATGTGCCCAGATTGTATGAGTACAACAATCGCTTGAATCGAGTGGGAGTTAATCTTCCAGATGAGATAGTGATGGTTCTCCAAAGTCACTGTCACCAAGCTACTGGAGCTTCATGATGAACTATAACATATCAGGGATAGATATGATCCTTGAGCTATTCGCGACACCGCGAAAGTAGAAATCAAAAGGGAGCATCAATTGTTGATGGTTAGTAAAACCACTAGTTTTAAGAAGGGCAAGGGCAAGAAAGGGATACTTCATGAAACAACAAATCAGTTGCTGCTCTAGTGAAGAAACCCAAAGTTGAACCCAAGCCTGAGACTAAGTGCTTCTGTAATAAGGGCAACGGTCACTGAAGCAGAACCACCCTAGATACTTGGTAGATAAGAAGGCTGACAAGGTTGACAGAAGTATGTATTGGACATATATTAAATGTGTACTTTACTAGTACTCCTAGTAGCAGCAGGGTATTAGATACCGGTTCGGTTGCTAAGTTTTAGTAACTCAAAATAAAAGGCTACAGAATAAACGGAGACTAGCCAAAGGTGAGACGACGATAGGTGTTGGAAGAGTTTCCAAGGTTGATGTGATCAAACAACGCACGCTCCGTCTACCATCGGGGTTGGTGTTAAACCTAAATAATTGTTATTTGGTGTTTGCGTTGAGCATGGACATGATTAGATTATGTTCATCGCAATGCGGTTATTCATTTAAGGAGAATAATGGTTACTCTGTTTATTTGAATAATACCTTCAATGGTCTTACACCTAAAATGAATGGTTTATTGAATCCCGATCGTAGTGATACACATGTTCATGCCAAAAGATATAAGATAGTAATGATAGTACCACATACTTGTGGCACTGCAATTTTAGTCACAATGGTATAAAACGCATGAAGAAGCTCCATGTTGATGGATCTTTGGACTCGCTTGATTTTGAATCACTTGAGACATGCAAATCATACCACATGAGCAAGATGACTGAAAGGCCTCGTTTTCAGTAAGATGGAACAAGAAAGAAACTTGTTGGAAGTAATACATCTTGATGTGTGCAGTCCAATGAGTGCTGAGGCATGTAGTGGATATCATTATATTCTTACTTCACAGATGATTTGAGCAGATGCTAAGTATATTTACTTGATGAATCACGAGTCTGAATTATTGAAAGGTTCAAGTAATTTCAGGGTGAAGTTGAAGATCGTCGTGACAAGAGGATAAAATATCTATGATATGATCATAGAGATGAATATCTAAATTACGAGTTTGGCACAGAATTAAGACATTGTGGAAATTGTTTCACAACTAATACAGCCTTGAACACCATAGTGTGATGGTGTGTCCGAACATCATAACTGCACCCTATTGGATATGATGCATACCATGATATCTCTTATCGAATTACCACGACATTTTATGGGTTAGGCATTAGAGACAACCACATTCACTTTAAATAGGGCACCACGTAATTCCGATGAGATGACACCGTATGAACTATGGTTTAGAGAAACCTAAGCTGTCATTTCTTAAAAGTTCGGGGCTGCAGGCTGATAAGCTCGAACCCAAAGCGGATAAAGGCATCTTCATAGGACACCCAAAATAGTTGGGTATACCTCCTGTCTCAGATCCGAAAGCAATAGGGATTGTTTCTCGAGGAAAAGTTTCTCTCGAAAGAATTGAGTGGGAGGAAGATAGAACTTGATAAGGTTGTTTAACCTTTACTTCAACCAGAGAGTAGCGTAGCACAGGAAAAATGTTTCTGTGGCACCTGGCTCAGTTGAAGAGAAAGCTAATGATGATGATCATGGAGCTTCAGATCAAGTTACTATCGAACCTCATGGGTTGACAAGGGTGTGTACAACTTCTAAGTGGTAACCCTGTCTTAAAGGTCATGTTGCTAGACAACAATGAACCTACGAGTTATGGAGAAGCGATGGTGGGCCCGGATTCCGAAATATGGCTCGAGGCCATAAAATCCGAGAGAGGATCCATGTATGAAAACAAAGTGTAGACTTTGGAAGAACTACTTGATGGTCGTAAGGCTATTAGGTACATGTGGATTTTAAGAAGAAGACGGACGTGGATGGTAATGTCACCGTCTATGAAGCTCGACTTGTGGCGAAGAGTTTTTCACAAGTTCAAGTAGTTGACTACGATGAGATTTTCTCACCCGTAGTGATGCTTAAGTCCGTCGGAATCATGTTAGCATAAGCTGCATTTATGAAATCTGGCAGATGGATGCCAAAACAAGTTTCCTTACCAGTTTTCGTAAGGAAAGGTTGTATGTGATACAATCAGAAAGATTTTGTCGATCCTAAGGATGCTAAAAGGTATGCTAGCTCCAGCGATCCTTCCATGGACTAGAGCAAGCATCTCGGAGTCGGAATATACACTTTGATGGAGTAATCAAAGTTTATGGGTTTATACAAAGTTTGTTAGAAACTTGTATTTACAATAAAGTGAGTGGGAGCACTACAACATTTCTGATAAGTATATGTGGATGACATATTGTTGATCCGAAATGATGTAGAATTTCTGGAAAGCATATAGGGTTATTTGAAAGGTGTTTTTCAATGGAAAACCTGGATTAAGCTACTTGAACATTGAGCATCAAGATCTATAAGGATAGATCAAAAAATGCTTAATGGTACTTTCAAATGAGCACATACCTTGACATGATCTTGAAGGTGTTCAAGATGGATCAGCCAAAGAAGGAGTTCTTGCCTGAGTTGTAAGGTATGAAGTTAAGACTTAAAGCTCGACCACGGCAGAAGAAAGAGGAAGGACGAAGGTCGTCCCCTATGCTCTTGTCATGGGCTCTATACGATATGCCATGCTGAGTACCGCACCTGATGTGTGCCTTGCCACATGTCTGGCAAGAGGGTACAAAGGTGATCTAGGAGTAGATCACCAGATAGCGGTCAAAATTATCCTTAGAGGAATAAGGATATGTTTCTCGGTTATGAAGGTGATAAAGAGTTCGACGTAAAGAGTTACGTCGATGCAAGCTTAACACCTATCCGGATAGCTCTGAGTAGAGATACCGGATACGTATAATGGAGCAACAATTTGGAATAGCTCCAAGTAGAACAGTTATTTGAAATGGCTCCAAATATAGCGTAGAGATTTGCGAAGTACATACGGATCTGAATGTTGCAGACCCGTTGACTAAAACCTCTCTCACAAGCAACATGATCAAACCTAGAACTCATTGAGTGTTAATCACATAGTGATGTGAACTAGATTGTGAACTCTAGTAAACTCTTTGGATGTTGGTCACATGGCGATGTGACCTATGAATGTTAATCACATGGCGATGTGAACTAGATTATTGACTCTAGTGCAAGTGGGAGACTGTTGGAAATATGCCCTAGAAGCAATAATAAATTGATTATTATTATATTTCCTTGTTCATGATAATCGTTTATTATCCATGCTATAATTGTATTGATAGGAAACTCAGATACATGTGTGGATACATAGACAACACCATGTCCCTAGTAAGCCTCTAGTTGACTAGCTCGTTGATCAATAGATGGTTACGGTTTCCTGACCATGGACATTGGATGTCGTTGATAACGGGATCACATCATTAGGATAATCATGTGATGGATAAGACCCAATCAGAAGCCTAGCACAAAGATCGTGTAGTTCGTATGCTAAAGCTTTTCTAATGTCAAGTATCATTTCCTTAGACCATGAGATTGTGCAACTCCCGGATACCGTAGGAATGCTTTGGGTGTGCCAAACGTCACAACGTAACTAGGTGGCTATAAAGGTACACTACGGGTATCTCCGAAAGTGTCTGTTGGGTTGGCACGAATCGAGACTGGGATTTGTCACTCCGTGTGACGGGGAGGTATCTCTGGGCCCACTCGGTAGGACATCATCATATGCGCAATGTGACCAAGGAGTTGATCACGGGATGATGTGTTACGAAACGAGTAAAGAGACTTGCCGGTAACAAGATTGAACAAGGTATCGGATGCCGATGATTGAATCTCGGGCAAGTACAATACCGCTGGACAAAGGGAATTGTATACGGGATTGACTGAATCCTTGACATCGTGGTTCATCTGATGAGATCATCATGGAACATGTGGTAGCCAACATGGGTATCCAGATCCCGCTGTTGGTTATTGGCTGGAGAGGTGTCTTGGTCATGTCTGCATGATTCCTGAACCCGTAGGGTCTACACACTTAAGGTTCGATGACGCTAGGGTTATAGGGAATAGATATACGTGGTTCTCGAATGTTGTTCGGAGTCCCGGATGAGATCCCGGACGTTACGAGGAGTTCCGGAATGGTTCGTAGGTAAAGATTGATATATTGGATGAAGGGTTTTGGAGTCCGGGAGTGTTCCGGAGGTATAGGGGGATGACCAGCATGACCGAAAGGTGTTTCGGGAGCCCCGGCAAGTGTTGGGGGGCTTCATGGGCCAAGGGAAGGGGGAAAACCAGCCCACTAAGGGGCTGTGCGCCCCCCTCGCCTATTCCCACATGACCAGGGGGTTTGGGGCGCCCCATCTAGGGTTCCCACCTCCTGGCTTGGGGGCCAAGTCACACAAGGGGGAGATCCCATCTGCCCTGGCCGCCGCCCCCCTAGGGGAAACCCTAGGGTGCCTCCCCCTCCCCCTTGCCCCTATATATAGTGGAGGTTTTGGGGCTTCCCAAGACACGAGATGAACTCTCCCAAGGCGCAGCCCTACCTCTCTCCCTCCTCGTCTCTCGTAGTGCTTGGCGAAGCCCTGCTAGAGTTCCGCGCTCCTCCACCACCACCACGCCGTCATGCTGCTTCTGGACGGAGTCTTCCCCAACCTCTCCTTCTCCCCTTACTAGATCAAGGCGTGGGAGACGTCACCGGGCTGCATGTGTGTTGAACGCGGAGGTGCCGTCCATTCGGCACTAGGATCATCGGTGATTTGGTTCACGACGAGTACGACTCCATCAACCCCGTTCACTTGAACGCTTCCGCTTAGCGATCTACAAGGGTATGTAGATGCACTCTCCTTCCCTCGTTGCTAGATTACTCTATAGATTGATCTTGGTGTTGCGTAGAAAATTTTGAATTTCTGCTACGTTCCCCAACAGTACGTGCCTCTACTACGACACGTGCGTGCCTCTACATCCACCAGTATATATGTGCGTACACGTTCGCGACCAGAATGACAATGCTATGTATGCTTCGACCAGGTGGGTCCCGACTGTCAGGCAATTCCTTGCCTGCGAAGATGTAGCTGGTGGGTCCGAGCAGTCAGGGGGGCAAATCATTTTTTTTGCCCGTACGCACTTCCTTGCGTGCGAAGATGTAGCTGGTGGGTCCCAGCAGTCAAGGGTAAATGTTTTTTTCGCGAAATACGGTGGGCCGTCTGATGGGTCCCCGCTGTCAGGTGGAGGAATAATTATTTTACACGTAATAAGGAGGCACTTCCTTGCTGCGGCCGTGGACCCAGCTGTCAGCCTCTCCACGTATAGTCCACGTCCGATGGAAGTCGTTCCTTGACCATGTTGACCACACCGCGCCTAGAGCACCAGGGCGGTGGACGACGGCGAGTCCTAGGAAGGGGACGACATGGAACCGGGGAACACGCGGCAGTGGATGCCCACGCGTAGAGGAGTATGAGGGTTCACTGGTTCACTGCGGTGTGAGGCTGCCGTCGCCGCAGAATAACAAGGGGTATGGGTGAGTAGAGGGATGGCCTGGCCAGCGATGGGAGTAGTAGGGGGCGGTGAGGCCTCCGCCTCATCGCAGCCGGCCACGGGAGGCAGGAGCACGAGGCACGACCGGCGCTGGTTTGGGCGGCTGGAGCAAGAAGACCAGAGGTTGAAGAAGCACTACGGCTGTTGGATGGACATCGTACGGTCACTGGAGCTAGAATCGTGCATATTGACAAAGTTGACAAAGCCCTCCATCCCCGTCAACTTAGTAGGCCCACAAGTCAGCCTGCCACTATACTGGGTCCCAGCTAACAGGGGGAGTATTCTTTTTTTTGTGTAATAAGGAGGCACTTCCTTGCGTGCGAAGATATAGCTGGTGGGTCCGAACTGTCAGTGGCAGTAACATTTTTTCGCGAAATACAGAGGCCCTTTCGGTGGGTCCCTGATGTCAGGTGGAGGAATCATTATTTTGCGCGTAATAAGGAGGCATTTCCTTGTGTGCGGCCATGGACCCAGCTGTCGGCCTCTCCATGTACAGTCCACTTCAGATGCATGTCAGTCGTTGACCACATTGACCAGGCCGCGCCAAGAGCACCAGGGCGGTGGACGAGGCGAGGCCTAGGCAGGGAACGACATGGAGGCAGGGAAGACTTGGCAGTTGTTTCCCACGCGGAGGGGAGTATGACTGTACGAGGGTTCACTGGTTCGTCTGCCGTCACCGGAGGATAACAGCAGGTGTGGGTGAGTAGAGGGATGGCTAGGCCAGCGATGGGAGTATGGTGGGGCGGTGAGGCCTGCGCGGCATCAAAGCCAGCCGCGAGGAGGAGGGAGCAGGCAGTCCCGCCGGCGCTTGTTTGAGCGGCTGGAGCAGGAAGAGCAGAGATTGAAGAAGCACGACGGTCGTTCGATGGACATCCAACAGTCACTGCTTGTGCGTCAACCTTTTTTAGGAAAGCCTCAAATCTGTGGAAAACAGCATACAGCCCATCTGCCATTATTTCTAATAATTTACAGCCCATTTGCTAATGTTTAAGATTTTTTTGGAGCTCATATTCTTTTTGTTAGCATTACAGCCCATATTGTGGCCACGGTTAAAAAATTATACGAAATTTTGCATATTTCGGTGCAGTCCGAACTGTTTTTAATCCCGAAATTTCGACTCACATTCAAACTGATTTTAAAAATAAATGTATATCAATATAAAATCCAACAAATTCTCCATGCATAAAAATTAACGTAATTTAAAATCTCGAAATGAAAAAAAGATATTTGAAACTAATTGCCGGTTTGATGTGTTTTAAAAATGTACAGCCCATTTCTCATTACTGATAGGTCATTTTCTCGGCCAGCCGAATGAAGCTCTCCTCGTCTTGAAAGATTTGCAGCCCAACAGGCCTGACAAAGCGACTTACTTGGCAAATCACAAAAAAACTGGGTTGTGGCCATGGACCCAGCTGTCAGCCTCTCCACGTATAGTGCTCTTCCGATGGAAGTCGGTCGTTGACCACATTGACCACGCCACGCCGAGAGCACCAAGGTGGTGGACGACAGCGAGGCCTAGGAAGGGGACGACGTGGATCCAGGGAAGACGCGGTAGTGGATGCCCATGTGGAAAGGAGTACGAGGGTTCACTGGTTCGGCTGCGGCGTGAGGCTGCCGTCGCCACAGAATAACAGGGGGCGTGGGTGAGTAGAGGGATACCCTGGGCCAGCAGTGGGAGTAGTAGGGGCGGTGAGGCCTCCGCGGCATCACAGCCGGCCACGAGAGGCAGGAGCACGCGGCACGACCGGCGCTGTTTTGGGCGGCTGGAGCAAGAAGACGAGAGATTGAAGAAGAATGCCGGTCGTTGGATGTAAATCCAATGCCTTCTTAGGCTTCGACCTACTGGCCCACATGTCAGCCAGTCCATTTGTTTTTTAGTCCATTTGGTGGGCTGGATGAAACAATGATGTAGCATCTATGCAGCCCATTTAAATCCCATTTGCATTTTTCTCAAAATCCGCGGACTTGCTGGGCTGGGTGAAAATATCATGTTGGGCTAGACGGAGAAATGTTATAAAAACATAAACACATGATTGCACGTCAGTAAAACCTTTGCAAGCTTATGTACGCAATCACTAGGAGTTAACTTGCCAAGTTATATATAAACACTTATTATTATTATTTTGTAAGAACTTTCAACTTACGAAATAAAATATCATTTTAATTTGATGAGTTAATAGTACGTGGGGTATTATTATTTTTTAGGCTAGACGTGGGACAGTTGAGTTGGTTCTAGGGGAAAGTACTGGGAGAAAACTCAGTTTACATCGAAAAAGAAAGTGGGAGAAAATTCAGAGACCTGCTGGGTCCACCTGAGGAGGGGAATATGTTGGGAGGAAGGAGATTCAAAGCACGGCAGCCGAGTGAACTAGTTTTTTTACGGACAAGTGAACTAGTTTACATACATAAGCAAATAGCCACTAAAAAAGCAATCAGGTTAATGGGTTCTTAAAAGAAATATTTCGGACAAAACAGATAATTACGACACATAGGCTAATGCATGAAACACTCAGATGATAAAGGTGCTTATAAACAGATAAAGTACAACATCTAGACCTTCCTGGCACGCTTGATCATGACGCTGCGGCTGTCCGTGTACTCGTCGGTTACGGGAAGCAGACACGCCCTCATGTCCAAGATCTGCCTGTACATGTCGTAGCATGCGTATGCGTCCTTGGCCGCGTAGGTTATGTAGGCTAGATTCAGAGGTACCTCCCACGTGTTCAGGTCGTCTTCTTTCATGTTGGCGTATCAGGGGTCGATGATGGTCTCAGCGAGGTCAACCACGGAGTCCTTCTCCTGCCCGTTGCTGATGATCTTGTATTGCTTCTGGATGTCGACAAGCTTGTTGCACCAGATGGCCGAATCGTCGCGTTCTTCCTTCTCTCCACCGTAGCGAAGGTGCAGTCGGCGCTGCCGATGAAACGGGCGAATGCTCCAGAACCTGGTGCAGCCATAGGACTGAGGCGAGGCAGAGCTTCACCGAGTCCGTATCGTTGGTGTACATCACATTCAACTTGGTGCAGCCATAGGACTGAACGGCGAACTCAAAGGGGAACTCCTTGCTGAAGTCCATATCCAGCAGGCTCACCCCTCGGATCGCCATTGGAGTCTCTTCGAGTGAACGAGTGTGTAGGCGGCGGCAGCAGTTCGTTTTTCAGCTCTTGGGGAACTGGATTGAATAGTAAGCTAAGTGTGTACAGGCGACAACAGTTACTACCCCTCCCTCGTCCACTGCACGCCCGGCAGAAGATGCACCCTCAGCCACACGTCGGTTCACGAGCGGGTCTGTATTGGTACTGTAATAACAGGAGTTAGTGGTCACTTTACTTAAATTTAATTAGCTTTAATAGAAATTTATACTTAAAACAAGCAATGCATTCGCTCGTTCTATCAGTGCCACAGGATCAACATGCACAACAATTAGAATTATTATTCTCAGGACGCACACGATCAGCACATTTGTCGCACTTTCACAAAGATAATACTACCAAGTTTGAACTGTTTGTTATGGTTGTTGTCCTCTGCATCATCATGCCGTGTTTCCCAGCTTGCAAGATTCAGAACCAACAAATAAGATCCAAATAATAAGTACAACAAAGATGCCTACACATCTCATTGATTCCCAGCTTGCAAGATTCAGAACCAACAAATAAGATCCAAATAATAAGTACAACAAAGATGCCTACACATCTCATTGATTCCCAGCTTGCAAGATTCAGAACCAACAAATAAGATTCAAATAATAAGTACAACAAAGATGCCTACACATCTCACTGATTCCCAGCTTGCAAGATTCAGAACCAACCCATTAGAGCCTTTTGATAAAGTGAATATCGGGATTAAATCCATCTTGGCTAGCCATGTCATACAATCGAAGAACTTGGCGAATGCTCTTGACCGTCACAACATCTGTAGTTGAGTATTCCTGTTTGCACAGCATGTTTGCACAGCACAAACAAGGAGACAGGAGAGCATGATTTCGCTTTAATAGCGGCCTCCTTGAACTCAACCTCCAGCTCTACTTGGATGAGGTCTGCCTGGAGTTCCATGATTCAATTCATGCGCCTTTTTCTGCAGTTCACCTGAAATGAAGCAAAGATTGCATCATTCAGCTAGCAAGAAGTACTTGCTCTTGTGAGCTGGCAGGTTCTTCTTTAGTAGTTGCACTAAAATTGAGGAACATTAAGGTTGGCTGTCCGGCTCATGTAAGGTGCAACTATAATTTTCTTATCCTTTTGTGCAGTTCCACTAAAATAAAGTGCCATTGTGGTGACAGTGACGGCTCCATCTTGCAAAGGCTAATAAAATGTTGCACGAGATTACCAGCAGAACTTGACGGAGATTTTGGAAACTCCAATCACCATTTTGTGCAGTTCCACCAAAATTGAGAGATGTTGCCCACGTGACATTTTAGTTGAACTGCACAAGACACTCATTCCAAAAAAAGTGTTTTGTGCAGTTCACCAAAAGGTCACAATAGCAACAAGGTGAAATGGATATCCCTATCTGCACAAAAAGATAGAAAGTAAACAGTTGCTGGTCAATAAGAATATACGAAACATATACAAAATGAAAAGAAGCATCTTAATTATGTTCATGGCAATCACGCAAGGACAGTAGAAATTTTAAAACGTCAGCAATGCTTCATGTTACCAGAAGCATTACGATCAACAATGAGATTCCTCAAATATGGGATTACTTTAATGGTGGCATTGCTTGTTTACCAGACACAGTAAATCAACAGCAGCTAAAGAGTTGGTTTAAGGGCATGGGACCGTGGGGACACCAGGACACTCAGCAGCGTAAAGGAGCAACTTACTTATCATACTGGGGAAAACAGCAGGAGTGCCATTTGTAACACAGTTTAATTGCATCTTATCACTGGAGGCATTAGATTAACAATAACACTGGTTAGACATGTCCCTAAGGTAACAGTGTGATCGCTTCATTTTACATGCGCCCTTACATTAACAACAGCAAAAGGTTAGTATAAGGACATGCGACAGTGGACGCATTAGCACAATGTACCTACAAGGAGGCATAAAGTGGTGATGCCGAGTTTGTTCATGCTATGTGAGGGCAGCAAACCTAATCCTGGAGACCTTGTACTATGTGAGGGCAGCAAATCTAATCCTGGAGACCTTTTACTATGTGAGGGCAGCAAATCTAATCCTGGAGACCTTTTACTATGTGAGGGCAGCAAATCTAATCCTGAGACCTTTTACTATGTGAGGGCAGCAAATCTAATCCTGAGACCTTTTACTATGTGAGGGCAGCAAATCTAATCCTATCCTGGAGACCTTTTACTATGTGATGGCAGCAAATCTAATCCTGGACATACTCTGTTGACTTGTCCACCAGCCGCCACTTTCTATCCTTTTTTCAACCAATAATAGATCTGTTCCTTATCCAGTTTGTACTGCGTTTTCCCATTATTTCCCTTTTCAACCAAGAGACCGGTTGGGTATCCGGTCTCTACTACTTTCACCATATTATTTCCTCTTTGAATCAAGTCCTAGATTCATGCTACAACTTTCCCCCCTTTCTTCGTTGTTTGAACAAAGCCCTAGATTCGAATGCATGAAGTAGTTTTACCTCTAATAATACTAAAAATTTAGGTGGCTTTGGAAGAGCTGATGGGAGTAGAAAAAGATGCACATGCAGACACGTGGGGAGCTGGGGCAGTAGAGCAAGGCCGCTTTTGAAGAACTTATACCTGAGGGTCGTTGGGATGTCGGTGGCGGCAGGTCGGATCTGCAGACAATACGGCAGGGAGGAAGAAGGGTCGAAGGACCTCCCGAGCCGGCACTGTGTCGGAGAGAACGGCACGGGCAGAGGATCAGGCCCCTCCGGTAGCTGTGGGTTTCCTCCCTCGGCGGCGATGACTGCATGAACGATGCCTACGGTCGCCAGCACCGTCTGGAAACGCTGCGTGGTGCGGGGCCACAGGCCGGTGCCTTGGATGATTTGGCACAGCCGACTGCCGCTCGCGTCCATCACCTCCATAGGTAATTGTGGCTTCTGGTCACTTGGTCTTGGATTGGAGTGAGCAGTGTTGCGCAGAGACTTGGGAGTAGATGGATTGGAGTGGTGGGGCTATACTAGCAAGTAGTTGTATGTACTAGTACAATAGTGGGCTCACATAGCAATTTTGTCTCATGCAAGAGCCTGGCTATATGCGTTCTCCAATGTTCGCAACTGCAACGTTCGGTTTGCGCTTGGCTCTTTGCCTCTTCGAGAAGACGAACAATGATGTTACTACTACTGCTTCTACAGTGTTGAATCCACTGCTGCATGTCCGTCCACCGCGAGCGGGACGGATAGCTTGTTGTAGAAGTACTACTAAGCAAAAGCATGTCCTCGTTTGCGAGCAACCGCGCGCATGGGTGAGGGAGAAGGCGTGTAGTAAAATCAAGCTTCTCCTCGTTGTACGAGTTGACGCGACACATCATAGCACTGGCCCCACATGCTTGCCTCTAAACTTGGCTGAAAGACCCGCAGTGTACAATATATTTGCTGCAACCTCTAACATTTACCCACCACAAATTAAAATATATGTGGCCGTATGCATCGTTCTGATGCAGAGGCCGGGGAGTCCCCCCTTTTCGAAAAAAACAAATTAAAATATATATTCCTGTCTTGACCAGATGAGCGTGCAAACTACAATCACCAGGGTGTCAGGTAGGGCCAGAAGACTATTTTAATTTTTTTAAAACTTCGAGACGGCCACATAGCATGGAGCCGACCCCAACGATTTTAAGCTTACAGGCACGGTACACGCTATCCTAGACTACTCTACACATGAAACTGCCACACGAGCGTCCGGGCTGCGCTTGGCTCTTCGCCGCTTTGGGAAGTCAAACAATGATGGAGTACTACTGCACTGGAGGAATACTACAGTACGCTTCTGGCCATCTGACACCGATTGAACTGTTGCATGTCCACCGCGTGCGGGAGGGAGAGCGTGTAGCGAAAGCTTCTCCTAGTCTTGTCAGCCACCATGCTCATGGGCGAGGGAGGGACGCTCCTGCCTTTGCGTCTATGATAGGTGGGCCTGACAGGTGTGTGGCCAACCTGTCATATAGCCAAAGGCAGATGCAGTTAAGTCCACGAGGGAGAGGATAATCAAACTTCTCGTTGATGTACGAGTTGACGCGACACATCAAAGCACTGCACTCGATATATTTCAATAATTTGCGTTTACCGATGCATTAATTACAACGCATGCATGAATGTCGTGACTCTCCTTTTGATACTCCCTCTGGTCCTTTTTACTCTGCATATTAGGTTTGTCTGAAGTCAATCTCATCCAACTTTGACCAAATTTATACAAAAAATTATTAACATTCACATAACAACATATTTATTATTAGATCCATCTCGAAATATATTTTCATATTATATTTATTAGATGTTATAGATGTTAATATTTTTAATATAAATTTGGTCAAACTTAGCAAACTTTGATTTCAGACAAAGCTAATGTGCAGAGTAAAAAGGACCGGAGGGAGTACTTGCATGTGTTGATTTAATGCACCATGAAGTAGTATAAAATATGTGACGGTAAACCTTTGTAATACCCCGGCCCAAGTCGAGAGATGGTTGTGCACGAGGAGGGCGAGATCATGCAGACCGAACAGGACCTGACGATGGTGCTCTCTAAGGTCTCGATGGACCTCACCGTGCTCCATTGCCCCTTGTGCCTCCGCCCCTTGACGCCTCCAGTGTATGAGGTTTGAATACACATCGTCCGTTCGGCTGATTGAGCAAGGTGCAGGTTTCTTGATTGATGTGTTGTTCAATTGATTTCTGCAGTGCAAGGGAGGGCACCTGGCCTGTGCGAACTGTCGCGTCGAGCGCCCCGGGAACCAGCGGCAGTGCCAGAAGTGAGAGCGCGGCGGTGGCTTCGACGTGCGGAACACGGTGGTGGACTCCGTCCTTTCATCGGTGAGGGTGGAGTGCCCGCATGAAGGCTGTGGGCTCTATGTCACTTACCACAAGCTCGCCGATCACCAGAGCGTGTGTCCGCTCGCGCCCTGCAAATGCCCCGTGCCCGTCTGTGGCTACGAAGGCCCGCCGCCGGTGCTCTACCACCACATTAGCACCGCGCATCCCATGCCCGTGCACAAGATCTAGTACGGCAATGTGCTCCAACTGCAAGTGCCACTGTCGGAGCCACAGCTCTTGCTGTTCACGGAGGAGGACCGCCGCGTGTTTTTCTTGGTCGGCGGCGTGCTTGACATCGGCACGCCTATCGCCGTGTCGGACGTCTGCATCAGAGCGGGGGCGTCCCCACTGCCGCACTACGTGGCCAAGCTGTGGGCGAATGGCCCGCCGGGGGAGCCCAAAGGCACGACCGGCGCCGTCAAGGTGGAAATGGAGGTGACAAGCAGCAAGGATCCCGGCGACGTCTACGTGCAGGAGCTGGCCTTCTTGACAGTTCCGCCCAAGCTGCTGGCCGGGGCTAAGCTTGTGTTCCTCCACATTCAGATTGACAAGCTCACGTCCTAAATGTTTCTACAGTGCCTTCTGTTTATCTTAGTAATATGCTAATATAGGGATTACCTTGGTCTACTTTAGCTTAAGAAATGGTGGGTTTTGGTGGCGATGCAGCAATTACTTCGACATCAGATCAGTAATTTCCAACAGTCGAACGGATATTTTTGTGTCTGTTGGATATAAATTCCTTTGGGTAAGAAGTACTACTTGTCATCAAAATGGATAAAAGGAGATGTATGTAGACGTATTTTAGTTCTAGATACGTCCCTTTTTATCCATTTTGATGACAAGCACTCCCTCCGTTCCACAATACATGCCTTCCATTTGTCAAAATATAGATGTATCTAGACATGTTTTAGTATATAGGTACATCCATGATAGAGCCAATCGGATGGTTGAGAACACTACAATTCGTAGCTACAGATGCGTGTGTGACTCCCAGATGCAGAGGCCGGGGGTCATCATCCTCCTTTTCGAGAAAAAACAGACGCGTGTGTGAGAGGACGAGTGCGTGCGTGCACCTCTTCTCTTCCTGTATAACGTACTACTAAACTCAGAGTACAAGTTTTTGTGGGTGGCACGATGGTGCGTGCGAGAAGTCCCGAGAGATAGGTTTAATGCGTCTGAAAAAAAGACTAGCCTAGAGCTCGCCACGCGGCTATTCCTGTCGAACGCCCCATTAACCGTAAGATATGTATACGACGGTGCCAGTTATTGCACGTACACAGCAGTACTCCCTCCTTTCCGGTTTATAGGGCTTAATTCAAAAATCTCACCAACCAAGATGGTGAGTGGTGGAATATTTTTTGTAGTTTGCAAAAGCACCTAATTAATGCTCTTGTTTTTCTCAAAAAATTATGTTTATCAATGCATTAATTGCAATGCATGCATGCATAAAGTACATGCATTGGTCAATTTTCTCTTAATACTTGCATGCAATGATTTAATGCACCTTGGAATCTGAACATGTGTTGGGGAACAACCAAATTGAGCCTTATAAAATGGAAAAACTAAAATTTGAATTGCAAATTACTCCACGCTATATTGAATTGCAAACCTGTTCACACCGATCACAACCTAAACGGTTTCCCACTTAGGAGCGTATTAGTACCACGCTATATTGAATTGCAAACCTGTTCACACCGATCACAACCTAAACGGTTTCCCACTTAGGAGCGTATTAGTACCACGCTACTCCCTCCGTCCGGGTTTATTAGGCCTAAAGACAATTTCTCTTAGACCAAGACACATAGTAATTTGCTCACATTAATTCTTTCATTTCACTCCCAATGCACTCTCTCACATGCATGCAGCCAATGAAAAAGCACGCATGAAGTATATTAATTTTTCAGCCATGGCACCAACAACAATGGCTTTCAATGCAACTAATGAAATGGTTGCATGCATGCACCTTTCCAAAGCGGGGCCTTACAAAAGGGGAGTATATTGAATTGCAAACCTATTCACACCGATCACAACCTAAACGGTTTCCCACTTAGGAGCGTATTAGTACTCGGTTATAAATACTAGTATGCCAAGATGACTGCACATTCCTCCTCAACTCCTCATCCACAAAAACAAACAAGTCATTCAGCATCCTTCCCTTGCGTCTGCCATGGCCAGCGTGAGTTCTAGGTCGAGAGATTGCCACCAGGGAGAGGCGAGCATGGAAGCGGAAGCACGAGAGATGTCTCGCCTCACTGCGAGAGCAGCCGACATCTCTCGCTGCGCGGAAGTAGCAGCACAGAGGTCCCGCCACGCCGCTGAAGCAGCACAGAGGTCCTGCCGTGCCGTTGATGCAGCAGACTGGTCCGGTCGCACTACGGAAGTAGCAGAGATGTCCCGCGGCGCCACGAATGCAGCAGAGATGTCCTGCCGCGCCGCGGCAGCCTGGGAAAATTTCTCGCGGGCAGGCGACGACTGTTACAGGAGCATGCATGCGATCGTCCATAGCCAGATGGATCAGATCTCCGACTCGGCGAGGTTGTCGGACGACATGATAGCCTTGTTTAAACAGGCTACCGACGTCATCCGGCAACTAAGGGAGGGCAATGAGAGGCTCCGGGTCGAGCGCGACTTGTTGAGGGAGAAGATCGTTCGAAGTGCAGACCAGCAGGAGGAGACTAGTGCCTTGTTGAAGTGGACCGGCGACATCGTCAAGAAACTTATGGACGAGAATGACATGCTTCGCAACGAGTGCCAAAGGTTGTTGGAGGAATCTGTGGATGTTCTCAAGCAGTGTCTTGAGGACACGAAAGAGCTCATCACCACTCGCCGCGGAGACTAACTTCCTGGTTTCTTTTGATGTAATAATCGGTTTAGGATGTGGATTGTGTCGTCATTTGTGAAATGTTGGGTTCTAGCGCGGATGTTTGAACTTTGTTGGCCTCTTGGGATGTTGTGATTTCAATCTGGTAGCTTTTAGTCCTTCGTGTTAGGCTGGAGTTGTGCTGAACTTCTTGTGAATTGTGGTGGTTTTCAGTAATGAAAATCGGAAGGGGCAAGCCCTTCTTTGATCAAAAAAAATCGTCCTTATATATTCATCAGTCTTGCTATAGGTCACAGTAGATGCTATATAGGTCTATCGGATCTTACATCAAGATCCGTGCTTTTAGATTTTCTTTTTTCTCTCTTAAATCTCAGTCGAGTGAGACATAGCCACGCCATTAAACAGAGGCTCGGGCACCATTAATGGAGACCTTGGGAGAGAGGTGGATGGCAGATGGAGGTCAAAGGGCTCTCCTCCCGATAAGCACGCGCAGGGGTCTGATCGCACGCCTCTCGTACTCAAATAGCTACCCTGCATGGCGCCTCCTAGCTAATAAAAAATGGGGACGCGTGGCGGCACGTAAATGGTACTAGTAAGTAGAACGCCCACGGTTTCAATAATACTTGTGTTTCCGATTGTAACGTGACAGCACTTGTTCCAAAATGACTTTGTTGATTGTTAATGTGTGCGCCTTCGCAAATCGGACTGCAAATTTACCACAGCATGTTGGTGCCATGTCATGGCACCAAGCCAAGTTTCATTATTTTCATGCGTGTTTTGGATTTACAGGAATTAAAAAACTAAGTTTCTCAATGTTTCCAACCCAGCCACGACGCCCAGAATTTTGAATTTCATTCCCATTTCTTGCATGGAACCTAGAAATTTACCCGAGGACACACATGTGATTTTTCAACCAACTTTGGTGCACTGGAACATGTGCTTGTATTTCAAATTTGAATTATGCACACAAAGGTGACACGTTCCCTCCCAGAACCACGAGCCTTCTTGAGAGAAGCTCCGATTTGCAAGAAGCTTATACCAAAATTTGTTCCTATTCGGCCAATTTTTTTACCACGGCATGGTACTACCATGACATGACACCATGCCAAGTTTCATGATTTTAAAACCAAGTTTCTCAATGTTCTCGACCGAGCCACGATGCCCAGATGTTTGAATTTTATTCTCATTTTTTGCATGGGACCTACTCCCTCCTTCCATCTATATAGGGCCTAATGTGTTTTTCAAGACAGCCTTTGACTATTGACAAGATTAATAGCACATGAGATGTATACTATGAAAATTATATTATTGGAAGCTCCTTTGACATACAAATTTGAAGGTATGCTTTGTGTAAGTTGCATGTCATATATTATTGCTCTAACGTTTGGTCAAAGTTAGCCTCGAAAAATGCATTAGGACCTATATAGATGGAAGGAGGGAGTAGAAATTCACCCGAGGACACAAATGTGATTTTTCAACCAACTTTGGTGCACGGGAGCATGTGCTTGTAGTTCAAATTTGAATTATGCACATTAAATGACCAAAAACTCAATTAATGTGTAAATAAGGCCAAACGAAGCCGGAATAATTCCAAAATTTAACAGGGCACTCATGTAGTTCTATGTTGCCTTTGTAAATAAACTCAAGGGGGACAACGTATATCGTTTCGCACTCAAAGGTGGCACGTTCCCTCTCAGAACCACGAGCCTTCTTGAGAGAAGCTTCGGTTTGCAAGAAGCTTATACCAAAATCTGTTCCTATTCGGCCAATTTTTTTACCCCAACATGGTAGTACCATGACATGACATCCATGCCAAGTTTCATGATTTTCAGACGTGTTTTGGATTTACAAGAATTTTAAAACCAAGTTTCTCAATGTTCTCGGCCGAGCCACGATGCCCAGATGTTTTAATTTTATTCTCATTTCTTGCATGGGACCTAGAAATTCACCCGAGGACACAAATGTGATTTTTCAACCAACTTTGGTGCACGAGAGCATGTGCTTGTAGTTCAAATTTGACTTATGCACATTAAATGACCAGAAACTCAATTAATGTATAAAAACGACAAACGAACCCGGAATAATTCCAAAATTTAACAGGGCACTAATGTAGTTCTATGTTGCCTTTGTTAAGAAACTCAAGGGGGGCAGCGTATATCGTTTCACACTCAAAGGTGGCACGTTCCCTCTTAGAACCACGAGCTTCCAAATCGGCCCAATTTTTTACCACAACATGTTAGTGCCATGACATGACACCATGCCAAGTTTCATGATTTCCAGGCGAGTTTTGGATTTACATGAATTTAAAATCAAAGTTTCTCGATGTTCTCGGCCGAGTCATGACGCCCAGATGTTTGAATTTCATTCTCATTTCTTCCATGGGACCTAGAAATTCAACCAAGGACACACATGTGATTTTTCAACCCACTTTGGTGCACCGGAGCATGTGCATGCAATTCATATTTAGATTATGCACATTAAAAGTCCAGAAACTCAATTAATGTATAAAAAGGCCAAATGAACCCGAAATAATTCCAAAATTTAACAGGGCACTCATATAGTTCTATGTTGCCTCTGTAAATAAAATCAGGGGGGAGGCAGCGTATATCGTTTCGCACACAAAGGTGACACGTTCCCTCTCGGAACCACGAGGCTTGTTGAGAGAATCTCCGGTTTTGCAAGAGGCTTATACCAAAACTTGTCCCAATTCAGCCAAAAATTATACGTATGAAAACAGGGTTTAGATTATCCCAAACATCTCGCTACCTAGACCAATAATGTACTATGATTTGAATTCAACATAAAATGGATACAAATATTTGAATTGGAGAGCGTATGGTACATGTAGTTCATAGTGAAATATGATTACTGCTATATGTATGTTTTTTGTTATCAAGATAATATTTAAATTATTGTATAACTTGACAACAATCGTATTCAAATAAGGAAAATTGATTCAAATTTAGTCCATATGGTAGACGACAATATATATGTTCACATGGTGGAGTAAAATGTTCATATATGATGGAAGATCAAAATGTACGACTACATCAATTATAAACCGCAAGGTCACCTAACGATATATTCGAATTCAACATAACGTGGATTCAAAAATTGAAATTCGAGATCATGGCATCTGTAATCATATAAAAAGGGACATTACTCTTTCTTTGGTGGGAATTGATTTGTTTTTTGTTGTTGTTGAGGGAAGTGTGAATCGATTTGATACTGTGCAGGGTAATCTTGTTCTCCCGATTTTTTTTACATTTTTCTTGTAGTTTTTTCAATGGCATCTATAGCAATATAGTAAAAGGGGACATGACTCTCTTGTGTCTTGTATGAATTGTTTTTTTACACGTTAAGTTTGTTCTGCCGAACAAGGAATCCGCACCTTGTTATCCCGAAATTTTCAAGCTCGAGTATCTTTTGTCTCACCTGCTTTGAAACTCCTGCTTCTTCAACCCGCGCCGCGCCTTGTTATCCCGAAATTCGGACGCGTGCGAGAACTCCCTCCTCATCCGAAATCGCTCCCGCAGCCCAGACACGCGAAATCCCCCTTCTACCCCTCAGCCGGAAATGAAGCTCCACGTCGCGGTGTCAAAACCGGTGGGGGTACGCTGGTAACTTACCCTACATTTCGGACAAGCGCGTCCCTAAGCTTGGCTCCCCCTCCCCCTTCGCCCCCCCCCATTCGTACACCGAGGCCGCCAAAACCCGCGAAACCCCACGCTCCTCCGTCGGCCTCCCGAACCGCCGCCCAGCCGGAGACTCTTCCCCGACTACGTCGTCCACCGCAACAGCTCACCGTCCCTCATCCACCGCACCGGATGAGGATCCGTTGTCGATCTCGTCGTCCCACCGGATCAGTCGTCCCGTCCTCCACCTCCAAGGAGCTACCCCGATGTTCGCCTCGTCTATCGCGCCACCTCAATCCCCACAGTGTCGTCTTGACCTGCCCCACCGGAACCGCAACACCCTCACCAATTCCTCCGATGAAGCCGAGGCCAAATCGGCGCCACCGAGGAGGTTCTGCACTCACCGCTGCATTTTATCTTTTATTCGATCTCACGGGGCTGCCGGTGCTCGATACCGAGTAGGCATGGCGTGTCTCCATCGACAGCGCCGTCGCCGGCCACATCATCCACGGCGTCTCTCCCCCATGTCGTTGCTTTCTCGGCAGCGACTTCCACAACGGCACTAGCTGCAGCTGCTCTGGCTCTCGCTTGTGTTGCGGCTCTGTTCTTGCTGTCGGTCACGCTGCTGCATTGCTCCTGCTTTCGTTCGTGATGCTGCTCTGCTCTTGCTCTCGCTTGCGCTGCTACTGCTGCTGCACGACCTCCGGCAGCTATAGGAGTTGCTGCTTTAGCACTCGCTCGTGGTGCTACTGCATGACTTGCTCTCTGCTAGTGCGTTCCCTGCTCGAGCGTCTGCTGATTTAGATCACTGCTTCTCTGCTACTAGTGCTCGAACGCCCTAAACATCTATTGCAATGCTCTGTTACTAGTTCAATCAGTTTCGACAGTAAAATTCAGTTTTGACTGTGAAGTTCATTTTCTTCAGTTAAGTTCAGAGTGAACAGTACTTACAACATCTGTCGGAGCGGCCGTGGCGCGGCTGATGTGTTTTACATCTAGCACTTTTGGTGATGTATTTTACATCATCTATTGCAGATGATATTAGGGTCCCACTTCAGATTAACGTTGTCTGTCTTGTCATGCTTCAGCCTCGTCGCCGTACACCTTAGCAGAGCTGCTCCAACAACGGAACCGTCCATCACAGTGGAGCAGTACCCTCGGCGCCGTTTCCAGAGGCCTCGGATCTTCTTCCCCGCCTCCGACAGTCACACTAGCATCATCACCATCCTCCATGTCCAACCCAATGATGCCGAGGTCCACAAGGCTATGCCAAAGAGGTTGTACACTCGTCACATCACTTTGTTTCTCCATTCCTCTGTTCTTCCAATTCATGTGAGCCAAACACCCCTGTTGACTGAAATCCTATGTTTCCAAATGCTCCGTTTTGCATGTGCATTCCTATCCTATTCATGTGTTTTTCCTGTCCCTACGTTTATAGAATCCCCCAATTCTAAGGAGCCCTTACAGATTTACTTCATTT
This sequence comes from Triticum aestivum, assembly GCF_018294505.1. NCBI lineage: Eukaryota > Viridiplantae > Streptophyta > Magnoliopsida > Poales > Poaceae > Triticum > Triticum aestivum. The sequence continues at coordinate 376,495,447 of NC_057809.1, read as the reverse complement.
TCAGATAGGCGTCAAAGAAAACTCTGTGTGTTATGTCCTGCTCCTGCCGTGCCGTCATCCACCCCACCTGAGGTGCACCATCGACAGAAGTGTTCACTGCAGCAGAGATCCCCCTGCAGACTTCCTTTCGCCACCTCAGATCATCTTCCCCGTTGACGGCAGCCACACCAACTGCATTACCATCATCGACTGAGCAGATGAACCTGAGGACTACACAGTTCCGGAAGAGAGGTCGTAGTCTTTCGTGTTTGCTTACGTTATACATCGGTTATTATTACCTGCTACTTTATCGTTTAATCTTGAGTTTTGAATTACCCATGGGTCTCATATCGAGCCAACAACGAATAGTATCTGTCTACTATCTGGTTCATCTGGGGTCTTTTATGTGGTTCATGTTGGGTGGGCAACAAACAATAGATGATCCATTGTCTATCTTTTTAAACTGAAGCTATAATGTACCTGCTATCATTAGTTTTGGATCCATCCACTCGTTTGCTACCATCAGTCTTGATTTTTGCATGCACCCCTTAGACCTTACAAAATCTAACTATTTTTATTATTATGCATGTCAGATATTGTACATAGTCGTACTGAACATGTAGAGAAAAAGAGAAGACCATTGTGTGCGAATATAATGTCATGCAGACGCCGCTCCATGGTGGGCGAAGTGCCCCCCCCCCTCCTGCATTTCCAGATTGTATTCCAGAGGAAGATAACTGTTCGGATGGAGATTCAAAAGGAGCCGACCACGCCTTTTTACCACCTGAGGTGTTTGCTCTAACCTGGCATGCTGATGTTGGTCATATCATGCATATGGCGCCTTGCATTGCTTACATTATACATCTTATATGTCATCAGCTTAGTTTAGATTTGCTTTGTGTGAATGCCACCTGTTTGGTTTCTATATCATACTCTTCCTGTGCATCAGCCATTTGAGTCGGTCATGGGAAAATCTGGAGTGAAAACAAGGTCTTCTGAGCAGTCAGTGCTACCTGTCGATGCAGATTTCTTGCATGTTACAGATAGCTCCTTAGAGGAGGATTCAGAGAGAGATGACCAGTTGTATCCCCCCCCCCCCGAGGTGCATGCTCTAACTTGGCTGGGTTATATTGCTCATATCATGCATATGGTGTCTTGCATTGTCATGCCATCTACTTAGATTAGACATGCTTTGTGTGAATGCCTCCTGTTTGCTTTCTATATCAGATATGTGAATTATGCAATGCCATGTTTTTCAGCCAGTTATCATATATGTGAATTATCTCATTCCATCTTTTTTTCATTACGTATTCCATTTGTTGACAATCTGTGTATATTGAACTACTCTTCATGTGTATTAGCCATTTGAGCCGGTTATGGAAAAATCTGGAGTGAAAACAAGGTCTTCAGAGCAAGCAATGGTACCTATTGAAGCATATATCTCGATGGTTACAGGGAGTTCCTCAGAGGAGGATTCAGAGACAGATGACCTGTCCTATATCCCACCTGAGGTGTATGCTCTAAGTTGCAATGTTTATATTTCTCATATGATGCATATGGTGTCTTGCATTGCTTAGTTTAGACATCATATGCACAATATTGAATTCTATCTGCTTAGTTTAGAGATCATACATGCGAGTGCCAGCTGCTTAGTATATGAATCAATTATGTCAATTATATCATGCCATCATGTATACTTAGACAATATGTATGTGAATTATTTCATCTCAACCTATTTTAGAAAGACATCATATAGTTTTGTCATGTCATCCTGTTTAGGTACTCATCATATGTTGAATTATGCCATTATATCATGTTAAGTTATCCATCATATATCTGAAACTGTGTCATGCTATCCTGTTTAGTTAGGCATCATATATTTGAAATTGTGTCATGCTATCCTATTTGGTTAGACAACATATATGTGAATTACCACATCTGTCTATCATACAATGTCTGTACGTTCAATTTCTTTTCTTGTTTATCAGCCATTTGAATTGGAGGGGGTGATGGCAGTATCTAAGGGAGAAAAAACCCGTTCTTCACAAAAGACAGTGCTACCCGTCGATGCAGATAGAACCATGGTTGTACTGGCCCACAAACTAGCCCCACCACACATAATCGAGACTCTTCCAGATTGCACACTTACACCGTTGGGCAGAGAACCAGCTACAACCCATCTAACCGCAACCCCAGTGGATAGTAACCCACTTATAGTTGATAAAGCACCATGTCCACCACAGAGTACCCCCACACGAGCAGTTTGTAAAGCTACTGTAGTGCCCAAAGCACGAAGACCACCACAGCTAACCCAAACTCCACGTTTAAAGCAGAAGAGCAACTGTTCTCAGGTCAGATTCCGTAGCTATGGTCCATACTCCTTTGTTGTTGCATCACTGTATTTACTCATACCAACTACCTTCGAATTTGAAGGATCCAATTGAAACTCCAATGGCGCAATAGGTATGTTTTAAACCTATTTCTTTAACTGCATTGATGTTCTAACTTCTTGCTCTATGTTGATTTCAGTTTAAGTTGTATAAACAGTTATGTTCTCATGTGATGCACATTACAAGTGCTGCCAATGCTGTGTAGTTTCTCACACTTATATTCTGTCTATGCCGCTATGTATTCAAAATATATGAGCTGAACTATATCTCTATCTTGATTAGGGAACATAAACTAGAATGATATGGACAATACAATGACCATAGTACATAGATATATGTTTGTTTCATGCTGTTATCCTGTCCACCTTACTATTGAACCGGTTTACCAAAATGAGTTTCGTATACTACAAGCTAAACCTGTGATGTGTCTGCTTGTTTCTCTTGTAGTATGCAAACAAAATATTGGAGAAGAGCACCCCACTATGCAATGGTAGAGAAAGTAATGCAGATAAGGTTCAAGATAGTGAGACAACCCTATTGGTCTCCAAGAAAGGTGATAAAAACGATCTTGTAGACAGTGAGAAAACCCCACAGTCCTGCGTTGATGTAGTGTTCGAGTTACTGGCCAGTACCGCTGGCACAAGCTCTTCGAACTCGCTGCCTGAATCACTTCAGCTTCTTCAGTCTCAGCTAAAAGCTGAAAGGCATTAGTCAGCTGAGCTGTGGCAAGAAGCCGAAGGACTGAGGAAGTACCTGCAGAATTCAGATGCGTACTTTCTTGTGCAACAGAAAGCGCTGGAGGATTTAAGCGCCAAACAAGAGAAAGTTAATAAGCTTGCTAAGCATCTTGCCAGCATTATGGGTACCCAGGATATTGTTTCTTGAACTCTTCTGAAGTGGTTTCAGTTCTGGACTTGTTTTGCTGCGGCGTTTATATGCTGCTTTGTTCCCTATATTTGCACTGGTGGTGAACTTTGATGCCCAGTGGATGTAATATGTGTAATAGTCGTGATAGCCTAGCATAAGTTGCTTGCTTATTTATTTCCTTGTTGTCTTGTTTATTTGTTTGCCTGTAGTCAGTGCAGTTCTTTTTCCGCGGTTTGCTAGTGGCTGCAATAACCTATTTTTTAAAACTAGGCCACAATAACCATGGGCTAATATGTATTATAGTGACACTCGGCCTCCTACGGGTCGTAGAAGCAGTGGGCCTTCTACGGGCCGTAGAAACAGTAGGCCTTCTACGGGCCGTATCATCAATGGGCCTTATACGGGCCGTATGATCGATTGGCCAAACATGGGCCCATAACAGGCCGCATTATGGCCGTAAATGGGCTAGAGTTGGAATCGTCCGTTCATGGGCCGACCATAACGGGCCATCGTTAATAGGCCGTATGTGATGACGCTATGAAAACGGCCCAACGTATTAACGGACCACAAACGGGCCGACTTTAACCACGGGCTGAATTTGGCCCACAAGCAGAAAATGACAGTAACGGGCCATAAGTAAACGAATGCTGGAAATGAGCCCAAGAATAAATGGGCTCTGAGAAGGCCAAAAGATAACATGGGCTAGAAATGGCCCAATGGAATAACGGGTGTTAATGGGTATAAAGTGATACACTGTTCATTACGGGCCAGTTTCACCACGGGCCATTAATAGGCCAAGAGTTACATAGGGCCTCATATGGGCCGAAAGACGTCATGGGCCATACATGGGCCAGAAGTGCGGGCTGGAATCATATTGGATGGCCCATATGACGCTACTGGGCCTAATTCGGATAGGGTGTAACATGCCTTGGGTTAGCGGGCTGTAAATGGGTTATATGCGAACAGGCCGTTAAGAGGCTTTCCATGGGCCGGCCCGCCACCTTTTGACCAAGTCAAACGTGCCGGCCTTTTCACAGGAATGGGCCTCTGTTGGGTCGTGCCACGTGTCGACATATCATAGGCGCCTTCTGTCCAATGAGTGGATGACATCTGTCCCAACGATGAGCCAACATGTGTTTCCTCCAGCCAATGATGATTTTACACATGGAAAATCCCCATTGGTCGGGGCTGTTAATGGGTTATCAGATCCAAAACCCGCCCCGATAGCTTAACATCATTCCGTTACGGTGGATGCCACGTGTCGGTCACCCTTGACGAAAGCACTTCTGTGACGCACGATTTATCGTCATGGAAGTGCACACTTTCGTGATGATAATTTTGGTAATGTCATGGAACACTTCTACGATAGCACAGGTATGACTATCTTGATTCTGTCATAAAATCGTCATGGATGTACATGCATGACAAAAAACACGACCTACTGTGAGAAACACGTATCATCACGGAAGTGTATTTTTTTGTAGTGTATGTCACAATACTTATGCCTATTCTCTCTTATTTTACAAGGTTTACATGAAGAGGGAGAATGACGACAGCTGGAATTCTGGGCTGGAAAAGGAGCAAATATTAGAGACCTGTTCTGCACAGCTCCAAAAGTCCCGAAACTTCACGGAAGTTATTGTTGGAATTAATAAAAAATACTGGCAAAAGAATCCACTAGAGGGGGCCCACACCCTGGCCACGAGGGTGGGGGCGCGCCCTACCCCCTGGGCGCGCCCCCCTGCCTCGTGGGCCCCCTGGCAGGCCTCCGGTGCCCATGTTCTGCTATATGAAGTCTTTCATCCGAGGAAAAATAATAGGCAAGCTTTCAGGAAGAAACTCCGCCGCCATCAGGCGGAACCCTGGCGGAACCAATCTAGGGCTCCGGCAGAGCTGTTCTGCCGGGGAAACTTCTCTCCGGGAGGGGGAAATCATCACCATCGTCATCACCAATGATCGTCTCATCGGGAGGGGGTCAATCTCCATCAACATCTTCACCAGCACCATCTCATCTCAAACCCGAGTTCATCTCTTGTATCCAATCTTTGTATCCAAACCTCAGATTGGTACCTGTGGGTTGCTAGTAGTGTTGATTACTCCTTGTAGTTGATGCTAGTTGGTTTACTTGGTGGAAGATCATACATTCAGATCCATTATGCATATTAATACCCCTCTGATTATGAACATGAATATGCTTTGTGAGTAGTTACGTTTGTTCCTGAGGACATGGGAGAAGTCTTGCTATAAGTAGTCTTGTGAATTTGGTATTCATTCGATATTTTGATGAGATGTATGTTGTCATCCCTCTAGTGGTGTCATGTGAACGTCGACTACATGACACTTCACCATTGTTTGGGCCTAGAGGGAGGCATTGGGACGTAATAAGTAGATGATGGGTTGCTAGAGTGACAGAAGCTTAAACCCTAGTTTATGCGTTGCTTCGTAAGGGGCTGATTTGGATCCATATGTTTCATGCTATGGTTAGGTTTACCTTAATACTTATGTTGTAGTTGCGGATGCTTGCAATGGGGGTTAATCATAAATGGGATTCTTGTCCAAGTAAGGATAGTGCCCAAGCAACGGTCCACCCACATATCAAATTATCAAAGTACCGAACGTGAATCATATGAACGTGATGAAAACTAGCTAGGCGATAATCCCCATGTGTCCTCGGGAGCGCTTTCCTTCATATAAGAGTTTGTCCAGGCTTGTCCTTTGCTACAAAAAGGATTGGTCCATCTTGCTGCACCTTATTTACTTATATTACTTGCTACTTGTTACAAATTACCTTATCACAAAACTATCTGTTACCGATAATTTCTGTGCTTGCAGAGAATACCTTACTGAAAATTGCTTATCATTTCCTTCTCCTCCTCGTTGGGTTCGACACTCTTACTTATCGAAAAGGCTACGATAGATCCCCTACACTTGTGGGTCATCAATCAACTACAAGGAGTAATCAACAGTACTAGCAACCCACATGTACCAATCTGAGGTTTTGGGACAAAGATTGGATACAAGAGATGAACTAGGGTTTGAGATGAGATGGTGCTGGTGAAGATGTTGCTGGATATTGACCCCCTCCCGATGAGACGATCGATGGTGATGATGATGATGATGATTTCCCCCTCCCGGAGGGAAGTTTCCCCGGCAGAACAGCTCCGTCAGAGCCCTAGATTGGTTCCGCCAAGGTTCCGCCTCGTGGCGGTGGAGTTTCATCCCGTAAGCTTGCTTATCATTTTTTTCTCAGACGAAATACCTCATATAGTAGAAGATGGGCACCGGAGGCCTGCCAGGGGGCCCACGAGGCAGGCGGCGCGCCCAGGGGGTAGGGCGCGCCCCCACCCTCGTGGATGGTGAGTGGCCCCCCTCTGGTACTTCCTTCGCCCAATGTTTTTTATATATTCTGAAAATGACTCACGTGGAGTTTCAGGACTTTTGGAGTTGCGCAAAATAGGTCTCTAATATTTGCTCCTTTTCCAGCCCAGAATTCTAGATGCCGGCATTCTCCCTCTTCATGTAAACCTTGTAAAATAAGAGAGAATAAGCATAAGTATTGTGACATAATGTGTAATAACAGCCCATAATGCAATAAATATTGGTATAAAAGCATGATGCAAAATGGACGTATCAACTGGTCACTGGAAGCGGAACTGCCCCAAGTATTTGGCGGAGAAGAAGGATGGCAAAGTGAAAGGTATATTTGATATATATGTTATTGATGTGTACCTTACTAATGTTCGTAGTAGCGCCTGGGTATTTGATACTGGTTCTGTTGCTAATATTTGCAACTCGAAAAAGGGGCTAGGGATTAAGCGGAGATTGGCTAAGGACGAGGTGATGATGCGCGTAGGAAATGGTTCCAAAGTCGATGTGATCGCCGTCGGCACGCTACCTCTACATCTACCTTCGGGATTAGTTTTAGACCTAAATAATTGTTATTTGGTGCCAGCGTTGAGCATGAACATTATATCTGGATCTTGTTTGATGCGAGACAGCTATTCATTTAAATAAGAGAATAATGGTTATTCTATTTATATGAGTAATATCTTTTATGGTCATGCACCCTTGATGAGTGGTCTATTTTTACTAAGTCTTGATAGTAGTGATACACATGTTCATAGTATTGAAGCCAAAAGATGCAGAGTTGATAATGATAGTGCAACTTATTTGTGGCACTGCCGTTTGGGTCATATTGGTGTAAAGCGCATGAAGAAACTCCATTTTGATGGACTTCTGGAATCACTTGATTATGAATCACTTGGTACTTGCGAACCATGCCTCATGGGCAAGATGCCTAAAACTCTGTTCTCCGGAATAATGGAGCGAGCAACAGAGTTATTGGAAATCATACATACTGATGTGTGTGGTCCAATGAACATTAAGGCTCGTAGCGGATATCGCTATTTTCTCACCTTCACAGATGATTTGAGCGGATATGGGTATATCTACTTAATGAAACATAAGTCTGAAACATTTGAAAAGTTCAAAGAATTTCAGAGTGAAGTGAAAAATCATCGTAACAAGAAAATAAAGTTTCTATGATCTGGTCGTGGAGGAGAATATTTGAGTTACGAGTTTGGTCTTCATTTGAAACAATGCGGAATAGTTTCGCAACTCACGCCACCCGGAACACCACAGCGTAATGGTGTGTCCGAACGTCGTAATCGTACTTTACTAGATATCGTGCGATCTATGATGTCTCTTACTGATTTACCGCTATCGTTTTGGGGTTATGCTTTAGAGACAGCTGCATTCACGTTAAATAGGGCACCATCTAAATCCGTTGAGACGACACCTTATGAACTGTGGTTTGGCAAGAAACCCAAGTTGACGTTTCTTAAAGTTTTGGGCTGTGATGCTTATGTGAAGAAGCTTCAACCTGATAAGCTCGAACCCAAATCAGATAAATGTGTCTTCATAGGATACCCAAAGGAGACTATTGGGTACACCTTCTAACACAGATCCGAAGGCAAGATATTCATTGCTAAGAATGGATCCTTTCTAGAGAAGGAGTTTCTCTCGAAAGAAGCGAGTGGGAGGAAAGTAGAACTTGATGAGGTAATTGTACTTGCTCCCTTATTGGAAAGTAGTTCATCATTGAAAACAGTTCCAGTGATTCCTACACCAGTAAGTGAGGAAGCTAATGATATGATCATGAAACTTCTGATCAAGTTACTACCGAACCTCGTAGGTCAACCAGAGTGAGATCTACACCAGAGTGGTAAGGTAATCATGTTCTGGAGGTCATGTTACTTGACCATGTTGAGCCTACGAACTATGAGGAAGCGATGATGAGCCCAGATTCCACAAAATGGCTAGAAGACATGAAATCTGAGATGGGATCCATGTATGAGAACAAAGTGTGGACTTTGGTTGACTTGCCCGATGATCGGCAGGCCATAGAGAATAAATGGATCTTCAAGAAGAAGACTGAAGCTGACGGTAATGTTACTATCTACAAATCTCGACTTGTTGTAGAAGGTTTTCGACAAGTTCAAGGAGTTGACTACGATGAGACCTTCTCACCCGTAGCGATGCTTAAGTCCGTTCGAAGCATGTTAGCAATTGCCGCATTTTATGATTATAAAATTTGGCAAATGGATGTCAAAACTGCATTCCTTAATGGATATCTTAAAGAAGAGTTGTATATGATGCAACCAGAAGGTTTTGTTGATCCGCTAACAAAGTGTGCAAGCTCCAGCGATCCATTTATGGACTGGTGCAAGCCTCTCGGAGTCGGAATATACGCTTTGATAGTGTGATCAAAGCATATGGTTTTATACAGACTTTTGGAGAAGCCTGTATTTACAAGAAAGTGAGTAGGAGCTCTGTAGCATTTCTGATATTATATGTAGATGACATATTGTTGATCGGAAATAATACTAAATTTCATAATAGCATAAAAGGATACTTGAATAAGAATTTTTCAATGAAAGACCTCGGTGATGCTGCTTATATATTAGGCATCAAGATCTATAGAGGTAGATCAAGACGCTTAATTTGACTTTCACAAAGCACATACCTTGATAAAGTTTTGAAGAAGTTCAAAATGGATCAGGCAAAGAAAGGGTTCTTGCCTGTGTTACAAGGTGTGAAGTTGAGTCAGACTCAATGCCCGACCACTGCAGAAGATAGAGAAAACATGAAAGTCATTCCCTATGCTTCAGCCATAGGTTCTATCATGTATGCAATGTTGTGTACCAGACCTGATGTGTGCCTTGATATTAGTTTAGCAGGGAGGTACCAAAGTAATCCAGGAGTGGATCACTGGACAGCGGTCAAGAACATCCTGAAATACCTGAAAAGGACTAAGGATATGTTTCTCGTATATGGAGGTGACAAAGAGCTCGTCGTAAACGGTTACGTCGATGCAAGCTTTGACACTGATCCGGATGACTCTAAGTCACAAACTAGATACGTGTTTATATTAAATGGTGGAGCTGTCAGTTGGTGCAGTTCCAAGTAGAGTGTCATGGCGGGATCTACGTGTGAAGCGGAGTACATAGCTGCTTCGGAAGCAGCAAATGAAGGAGTCTGGATGAAGGAGTTCATATCCGATCTAGGTGTCATACCTAGTGCATCGGGTCGAATGAAAGTCTTTTGTGACAATACTGGTGCAATTGCCTTGGCAAAGGAATCCAGATTTCACAAGAGAACCAAGCACATCAAGAGACGCTTCAGTTTCATCCACGATCAAGTCAAGGAGGGATACATAGAGATTTGCAAGATACATACGGATCTGAATGTTGCATACCCGTTGACTAAGCCTCTCTTACGAGCAAAACATGATCAGCACCAAGACTCCATGGGTGTTAGAATCATTACAATGTAATCTAGATTATTGACTCTAGTGCAAGTGGGAGACTGAAGGAAATATGCCCTAGAGGCAATAATAAAGTTGTTATTTATATTTCCTTATAACATGATAAATGTTTATTATTCATGCTAGAATTGTATTAACCGGAAACTTAGTACATGTGTGAATACATAGACAAACAGAATGTCACTAGTATGCCTCTACTTGACTAGCTCGTTGAATCAATGATGATTATGTTTCCTAACGATAGACATGAGTTGTCATTTGATTAACGAGATCACATCATTAGAGAATGATGTGATTGACTTGACCCATCCATTAGCTTAGCACGATGATCGTTTAGTTTGTTGCTATTGCTTTCTCCATAACTTATACATGTTCCTATAACTATGAGATCATGCAACTCCTAAATACCGGAGGAACACTTAGTGTGCTATCAAACGTCAGAACATAACTGGGTGACTATAAATATGCTTTACAGGTGTCTCCGATGGTGTTTGTTGAGTTGGCATAGATCGAGATTAGGATTTGTCACTCCGTGTATCGGAGAGGTATCTCTGGGCCCTCTCGGTAATGCACATCACTATAAGCCTTGCAAGCAATGTGGCTAATGAGTTAGTTGCAGGGTGATGCATTACGGAATGAGTAAAGAGACTTACCGGTAACGAGATTGAACTAGGTATTGAGATACCGACGATCAAATCTCGGGCAAGTAACATATCGATGACAAAGGGAACAAATGTATATCGTTATGTGGTTTGACCGATAAACATCTTCGTAGAATATGTAGGAACCAATATGAGCATCTAGGTTCCGCTATTGGTCATTGACCGGAGATGAGTCTCGGTCATGTCTACATAGTTCTCGAACCCGTAGGGTCCGCACGCTTAACGTTCGGTGATGATCGGTATTATGAGTTTATGTGTTTTGATGTACCGAAGGTAGTTCGGAGTCCCGGATATGATCACGGACATGACAAGGAGTCTCAAAATGGTCGAGACATAAAGATTGATATATTGGACGGGTATATTCGGACACCGAAAGTGTTCCGGGTGATTTTAGAGAAAACCGGAGTGCTGGAGGGAGAGAGAGGGCCGGCCAGGGCAGGCCGCATGCCCCCTCCCCCTCTAGTCCGAATTGGACTAGGGAAGGGGTCGGCTCCCCCTTTCCTTCTCCCTTCTCCTCCTTCCTTTCCCCCTCCTAGTAGGACTAGCAAAGGGGAGTCCTACTCCTACTAGGAGGAGGACTCCTCCTCTCCAGGCGCGCCACAAGGGCCAACCGGCCTTCCCCCTTGCTCCTTTATATACGGGGACAGGGGGCACCCTAGGACACACAAGTTGATCATTGATCCCTTAGTCCTATGTGGTGCACCCCTCCACCATAATCTACCTCGGTCATATCGTCGTAGTGCTTAGGCGAAGCCCTGCGTCGTTAGGTTCATCATCACCGTCATCACGCCATCGTGCTAACGAAGCTCTCCCTCGACACTCAGCTGGATCGAGAGTTCGTGGGACGTCACTGAGCCGAACGTGTGCAGATCGCGGAGGTGCCGTACTTTTGGTACTAGGATCGGTCAGATCCTGAAGACGTACGACTACATCAACTGCATTGTCATAACGCTTCCGCTTACGGTCTACGAGGGTACGTGGACAACACTCTTCCCCTCTCGTTGCTATGCATCACCATGATAGATCTTGCATGTGCGTAGGAATTTTTTTGAAATTACTGCATTCCCCAACAGTTGCTCTGTACTTGTTCGTACCAATGCCAAACATAGGTGATGGTTTGTTTGTGTTTTTTCTTCAGAACTTCATTTGTAGAAATTGCTGAAAAATGAGTTTTATTGTTGCTGTGAGGAGTCCATTGACGACGACGAGTCCTTCCTGCCACAGGAAAATGCTCCTGTCAAGAAGGGCGGCAAGTCCGCTGACGACTGTGAGCCCGCCCCGTCGCTGTTGTGCCTCTGATGCTCCCGCAGTGCAGCGCTATTACACCTGTAGTGGCCTGCCTATGCTGCTACCGTTGGCACCCTGTCGCGCCCGCCGTCGTTGGAGAAGCGTGAGACACCTGCCGCCGCCATGGGCACATGTGCCACTGCCGCCAGAGCGGCATCGTAGACCCGCAACCCTCATCATGTTATTAGACATTCCAATTCATGGCGCCTTCCACCTAATCCCCGAATCGCCAATGGTATGGTACTCTCTCTCCTTTCCGGATGATCGATGGATCAGATGCATTTTTGTTCCCTCTTTGAATTGAGTACAAGCATGTGTCTGAACTTTTACCCCCTTTTCTTCTGTGGTTGGGCATGATGCGGCACATTTTCCACCGGTTCAGGAAGCACATGGTTGAATGGAATCCAAGGGAACTAATGCTGCAGTGATGGCATCCGATTTTTAGTGATTCATGTTTAATTCGATGAAAACAGCTATATCATCCCATATTCTTTCACTTGCATTGTTCTGTTCCATTGATGTTATAGCTGGCACTTGCCAGTCTATATGGAGTATAAGTATGAAAGGAGTAAGTGAGAAGAGTACATGATTGTTGGTTGCAACTTCCTAATTATTTGGCTGTGTTCAGGTGTGCGTGTTGTAGTTACCTAAACCATGCAAAAATGGACAAATTTTTTTCTAGATATGAAGCTGTTATTAGCTAACATCTCTTGTCTTTCCTCACAAATATTGAAGCATTTTGGTTGTCCCGAGAGAGATGATGACACTGCGCATGCAACCTTTTCCTTACCAACCTCACAAATATTTGAAGCGTAAGTTTCTAACTACAAAAATGATCTCAAAACCTTGCCTATGACATTGCACCTATGGTATGAAGAGTATGAATTTTTTTACAAAAAGAACATATATAATTTGTGGTAGTAGAATTACATGGTAGTACTTAATATTTGATTCATATTCCTTATACCATATGGAGTAAAGTCTCTATAGCCTTTATGTCTACAACAATTTAACTTTGATACTGTAAGTGCATCTAGTGCCCCTTAGTGATTTTGGTGTATTGAAGACTTATAGGTTAAGGGATTAATGTGTTTATGAGTGTACACAGGACTATAAGTCTATGAGGAGTTTGATATTTAAAGAGAAAGTCGACCCCTAAAATGAAGTTCTTCAACTGAAGACTTTGAATTTATGAAGACTTTCTGAAGACTTTCAAAGTGAAGAAATTGGTGTGACCTTGAAGACTTGGCATTCATTCGAGGAACATGAAGCGTGAAGACTTTTGTTTTCGTAGTTTCATTTTCTCTTTCTTGAGTCATAGGAAACACCATACTGTTAAAGGGGGTCAAGGAAATACCAAGGAAAAATTTCCATGTGATGCTCAACTCAAAATCCTACACCTACCAATCCCTTCAGTGAAGCCATTGGAAATCTCATACAGTTCAGTCATATTCTTCAGTGACAGAGACGAAGTCCTTCTGGTCTCTGAGGAATTTGTTCTGACTGAGGAGTTAGGAATTCGCCAGTGCGGATTGCCTACACAGTGAGGAACATGATAGCCCTGAGGAATTTGATACTCAAATTTCCGACCATTGTTGTGCTATGCGCCAGCTGTCCCAAAATATCTATCCACCTAACGGTCATATCATTGAAGGGTATTTATGTCTTATCATGTCGGGCTACTCCCTAGGCTATAAATAGTCGCCCCTACAACCACTAGCTGGTTGGCTGCTCCGAGAGAAACTGACACTTGTCATTTGAGAGCATCCCATCCTCCGAGGACTTTGAGCGAAAATAATCAAGTGAGGAAAACCCAAACACAAACACCTACAAACCCAAAGTGATTGAGCATCACTGAAGAGATTGATCCTGCGTGGATCCGACGCTTATTACCTTTGAAGATTGTGCTTCTTCCAAACGGTTAGGCGTCAAGGTCTAGAGCATCCAAGAGGAATTGTGGATCATCGGGTGACCAAGTTTGTGAAGGTTCGGAAGTCACCTGAAGACTTACAATGAGTTATTGGGCGAGGTCTGTGTGACCTTAGCTCAAGGAGAATATGGTGAGGACTGTGTGTCCGAGACTGTGTGTCCTCAGGTTTAAATACCTAGCCGCTCCAACCAGACATACAACTGAGACAGCAGTTGGAACTGGTCTACCAAATCATTTTCTTCACCAAGCTCACTGGTTCTATTTCCTCAACTCTTTCATTTCCTCATAACTGTGTTGAGTGCTTGTTCATATATGTGTTTGAAGACTTTGGCTGAAGACTTTTTCAATCTCCTCAGCTCAATTTCTTCAGTCTGTTTGTTTTCATCCTGTGTTATCCTATGTTTACGCTTTCTGTACTCTATGCTTGTCTTCATTTCATCATGATGACTATGCTTGTGTTCTGTTATGTTTACTTTTGAGTACCTATTCCGCTGCTAGTAGTTCTTCGCTAAGGAATTTCCTCACCTGCAAATTCCTCAGTGAAGAATTCATAAAAATCGCCTATTCACCCCCCCTCTAGTCGATATAATGCACTTTCAATTGGTATCAGAGCAAGGTACTCCCTTGTTCTGTGTGATTTTGGTTTAACCGCCTGGAGTTTTAGTTATGTCGACCACAGGTATGATCAAGGTCTCTGCTGGGTGTCCTACCTTCGATGGGATAGACTACCCCTACTGGAAAAATAAGATGCGAATGCATCTTGAGGCAATTGATAATGATCTCTGGTATGTTGTGGAAAATGGTGTTCCCTCAGTCACACCTTCTTTGAATGCTGCTGATGTGAAGAGATTTAAGCAACTCGACTCTCAAGCGAAGAATATCATATGTGGCCATCTGAGCAAAGGACAGTATGGAAGAGTGAGTGCTTTGGAAACTGCTAAGCTTATCTGGGATAGGCTGTCCAAAGTCAATGAAGGAGTCTCAACACAGTGTGACTCTCGAGTTGATGTTCTTCACAATCTCTTCAACCGGTTCAAAAGACTCAACAATGAAAATGTTCAGCGGACCTTCGATCGCCTAACTGACATCTCAAATGAGCTTCAAGCACTTGGTGCCACTGACATCACCGGACCATGAGGTGGTGAAGAAATTGTTGAGATCGCTTGATTCCTCAGTTGATACTCTGGCATTGATGATACAAGAACATGCTGATTACAAGTCACTTGATCCCGCTAATATCCTCGAGAGGCTAAATACTCATGAGTTCCAGCTTGCTGAGAAGAGAGATCTCTATGGTTCGAGCTATGGCAGATCACGTGCCCTGAAGGCCAAGGCAGTGTCTGAATCTGAAGATGAAGATTCTGGTAGCAGTCTTGGTGATCCTGAAGAACTGAGCCATGAGCTAGCACTGCTCGTGAAGAAATTCCAGAAGTTCTCAAGACGTGGTCGCTTTGGAAAATCCTCAAGGAGCATTGATTCCTCATCCAGTGACTACAGGAAGAGGCTTTGTCACAAATGCAAGAAACCTGGGCACTATATTCAAGATTTTCCTCAGTGGGAAAAGGAATCAAAGAAGAAGAAATACAAGGATTACAGTTCTGATGATGCGAAGAAAAAGAAGAAATCCTCAAAATCTTCATCATCAAAATCCTCGAAGTCTTCGTCTTACAAGAAGAGAAGCTCCAAGAAGGCTCGGGCGTTCATTGGCAAGGAAATGGACTCTGAGGCTGAATCTGAGGAACATGAGGAAGAGGAGGCATCTAAGGAGTCTGAGTCTGGTGTGGCGAGCCTGGCTCTCGCTACTGCCTTCGTCAGCAAGTCCATCTTCAACTCTGAAGAAAATGGCTTCACCAACACGGCTGATGGAAACAATGATGACTACGCTCCCACCTATTGCTTCATGGCAAAAGGTGACAAGGTACTCAAATACCCCTCCTCTGAATCAAGTGAGAATGAATCTGATGAAAACCTCAAACCCAGCTACTCCAAACTTGCTAAGATTGTTGTAAAACAACAAAAGGCTTTTGAAAAGGTTCAAAACACGCTAGACAAAAGTGATGATATGTTGGGTGAAGAAATGGATCGCACTAAAACCTTGACTGAAAATCTTCAGAGACTTCAGTCTAGGTTTGACAACCTTCAAGGTCATCATAACACTCTCTTATCTGATCATGAGAAGCTTTCATATGAATTTCTTCAAATAAAGCAAGATCTGGAAAAGCTAAGAGTGAGTTATGAAGATCTTCAGAAGGAGCGCGATTCATTACTTGCTCAACAAATCATCGCTTCTCAGGAAGAATTTGTTCATCCATACTTCAAGTGCATTGAACATGAATCTGCTAATTCTTAACCTGAATGTTCAAATGCTGCTAATGTTTCAAATTCTTCACCCGCCTCTGCTATCACTAATTCCTCATTTGAGGACACTGCTAGTATCACTAACGATGCAGGGTTGAAGGAATTGTACATGACAGGCATGTACAAAAGCCTCAAAGGGCATCAGACTCTTTGTGATGTTCTTAAAAAGCGGATCCTCAACAGGAACCCTAGGAAAGAGGGTATTGCCTTTGAGAGGAAACTCAATGCTGATGGTACATATTGGAAGCCTGAGCAGTACCCCAAAACCTCATGGGTGGCTGCAAATGGACCTCCAATTGATCCATCTAACTTATCTGGCTTTGCATGTGAATCTCCTCGTTTTGATGATGAGTCATTTGACTCCAACTATAAATTGTTCAAAAATTAGAATGGTGAAGTATTTGCTAGATATGTTGGCACTAACTGCAGGAACGGTTCTCCTATGAAGAAAATCTGGGTTCCCAAAAGATGCCTTGAAAATCTTCAGGTGAATGTCATCATGACGCCACCTGGGAAGAAGAGGAACCCCAGATCACATTCTTCATATGGACCAAATTCTTCATTTGGATCCAAGTCCTCATACGGACCAAACTCCTCACGAGGATCAAATTCCTCAAAAGGATCAAAGTCCTCACATGATTATCATCATGCTAACCCGTCTGTTTCGCAGGGAACATCTAAGGATTATGGATATGTGCATTATTCTTCAAATCATTATGTTCATAAGTCCTCGAAGAATTTCTCTGCTTACTCTTATGCTTACCCTAACTCCTCTTATGTGAAACGAAATGGACTACCTTCCATGCCACATTTCTCGTATGGAGCTCGCAGAGGGATGAACTCTTTGCCACCCCTTCAGATGTGGGTGGTGAAGAAAAAGAACTAATCTCTTCTGCAGGGTCAGGTCTCCAGACGTACGTAATCGTCTGAAGAATTTGCTAGAGACCTATGTGTGCCTAAAAGGATGCAGGCTAATCATGAAGAAATGAACTTTCATTTCTCACGTCCTCATACTGCTTTATCTGTTCTGTTGCATGATGAAATTGATCTGATGAATTGATGTCATATTCTTCACTGATGAAGTATATGAGTTCATAAGTTGCACTAATTCATCTGCAGGATGATCAACCCAAAGCCAGTGAGTGGGTCCTCGGTAGTGGATGTACAAATCACATGACTGGTTACAAGAATCTATTGATTGAAGCTCCCTTATCACCATCGCATCTGAAGCATATCATCTTCGCTGACAAAGGCAAAAGTCAGGTATTGGGTCTAGGTAAGGTTGCGATCACAAAGGATCAACACATGGACAAAGTCATACTTGTCGAGTCCTTAGGATACAACCTCATGTCTGTCTCAATGCTTTGCGATCTTGATATGGTTGTTGTCTTTGGCAAGTACCATTGTGTTATGGTTATGGAAGCTGACAATTCCAAAGTCTTCGAAGGCTTTAGGAGAGGAGACTTGTATATTGTTGATTTCTCTATAGGACCGCAACCAGCCGTGTGTCTACTTGCAAAAGCTTCATAAGGCTGGCTCTGGCTCTGGCATGAGGAATTTGCACACGCTTGCGAAGAAGAAGCATGTCATTGGCATCGAGAATGTCAAATTCCTCAAGGATCACTTATGCGGAGCCTGTGAAGTTAGGAAGATGACAAAGGCTAAGCATCCAGCAAAGACTATCATGACCACCACTCGTCCATTTGAATTGGTTCACATGGATCTCTTCGGTCCTAACCATTATTCTGCAGTCTCAAATGATGCATCTCTCTATGGCTTTGTTATTGTTGATGATTACTCTCGATACACATGGGTACACATTGTTACATACAAACATGAAGTGCAGGAAGTCTTCAAACGATTTTCCTCGAGGGCTTCAACCAACTTTGGTTTGAAGATCAAGCACATTAGAAGTGACAATGGAACTGAGTTCAAGAATTCTGGTCTTGATGACTATCTTGATGAACTTGGTATTACTCATGAGTTATCTGCTCCTTATACTCCTCAGCAGAATGGCGTCGTGGAGCGCAAGAACATGACTCTTGATGAGATGGCTCGCACTATGCTTGATGAATACAAAACGCCTCGTCATTTCTGGATTGAGGCAATTGATACTGCATGCCACATCATCAATAGAGTATATCTTCACAAATTCTTCAAGAAGACTGCCTATGAACTCCTCACTGACAAGAAACCCAATGTAAGTTATTTCAAAGTCTTCGGTGCTAAATGCTGGATTAGAGATCCTCTTCACAACTCAAAATTTGCACCGAAAGCACATGAAGGTTTCATGCTTGGTTACGGAAAAGACTCGCACACCTACAGAGTCTTCAACAACGTTCTTCACAAGGTTGTTGAAACTGTAGATGTGTGGTTCGATGAAACTAATGGCTCGCAAAGAGAGCACCTACCTTCTGTGATAGATGAACCAGCACCTAAGGAAACTATCAAGTTCAAGGCTACTGAGGATGTCATTCCTACCGAAGAATCTGCTGAAGAATTCATTCCAGAACATGAAGAACGTCGAGCTAATGCACCTGAAGAAAATACTGAAGAATATGGTGCTGAAGAAAATGTTGATCAAATTTCTCAACGACAACCAACTCATCCTCGCTTTGCAAAAGAAGTGCAAGTTGAAAAGATCATCGATGACATTAAAGCACCAGGTCCTCTCACACGCTCAAAAGCTTCACATTTATCTAACTTTTGTAGGCACTATATTTTTGTCTCTATCACAGAGCCCACTAAGGTAGATGAAGCATTTCTGGAGCCTGAGTGGATTCAGGCCATGCAAGAAGAATTACATCAGTTCGAGATCAACAACGTCTGGGAACTGGTCAAACGCCATAAGGAATCCCACCATAAGGCTGTGAAGCATATTCTTCGATATCTAGCTCACACACCAACACTTGGATTGTGGTACCCCAAGGGCTCGACTTTTGATCTCATTGGATATTCTAACCCTAACTATGCTGGTGATCGTGTGGACCGCAAGTCAACATCTGGTACATGTCATTTCCTCGGACGATCTTTGGTATGTTGGTCCTCGAAGAAACAGAATTGCGTATCACTATCTACTGCTGAAACTAAGTACATTGTCGCTGGTTCTTGCTGTGCTCAGTTGCTATGGATGAAGCAAACTCTCAAGGACTACGGCGTCAACGTGAAGAATGTGCCTCTCTTCTGTGACAATGAGAGTGCCATCAGGATTGCTCACAACCCAGTTCAGCACTCGAAGACAAAGCACATTCAGATTCGTCATCATTTTCTTCGTGATCATGTGTTGAAGGGCGACATTTCTATTGAGCATGTGAAGACTGAAGAACAGCTAGCCGATATCTTCACAAAGCCCTTGGATGAGAAGAGATTTAGCAAGTTGTGGTGTGAGCTAAATATCTTAAAATCTTCGAATGTTCTTTGAAAAGGACACTCATCCTAACACTTATGCAAAATTGATGACTTAGATGTGCAACACATGAAGAAACGTTTTTCTTTAATCAATGAAGAATAACACTCTAAGTGTGAAGAAATTAATGAATAATTTGATTCTCAGAACCCTACGACAATTGTACGCGGTGTCTGAAATCATCATTCTTATACGGTGGGTCACGCCACCACCAAAAGTTGAAAAATCTTCAATTTGAGTTTTTTTGTTTTGAAATTCCTCAGTTGTTCAAATTCTTCAACTTTGCATTGTCTTCACTGTTTCCATCATTTTTCTTCATTGGCTATATATATATATATATATATATATATATATATATATATATATATATATATATATATATATATATGAGTTTATGTCCTCTACAGCATTCACTTATGGCTATTTCTTCAAGTTGGCTTTTCTGCTAAGTGAATGTGATCGGACCCTTCCCCTCTATGCTATACTCAACCCAATCTGTTCACAAATTCTTCATGTGCGTTCTATTTGAAACTCGTTCAAAATCTTCACTATATCCTTGTCAGCTGAAGAAATTGTGAATGGAACTTTAAAACCTATCTTATCTAAATTTTCGGTTTTGCCGCCCAAACCATTCCGCATCCCATGATATACTTATCTATTCACCCACGATCGCACACGATCTCCACCTCTCAGTACGTGGGTGACACATGTCAAGCGAATGAGAAGGGTCAGGGGCACGTTCGTCCAAATTCTTCGGGCGAACAGTTTTTCACTGTGGCTATAAATACCCCCTTCCTCACTTCCTTTACTCCGCTCGACCTCTCTCCAGCTCGAGATTCTCAAACCCTAGCGCCGCCGCTACATCATCGTCGCCGGTGAGGAAGAGCTTCACTGCCTCAACCTCGTCGCTGTCGTACTCGGGCCGGCCGCGGAAATCTTCACTCCGCCGCCACCGTAGCCATCTTCCTCCGCCAAGTTATGGCGTGGAAGATCTGCACTAACGAACTTCACATCTCCATTCCAGTTCGTCGTGTTCTTCGTACAAGGTAATTAAAAGTTACTTTTACTACCCTCTTTGATTCAAATGATTTCTACAAAAACCTCAAAGGTGTTTTTCTTCATATCTTCACACACTAAAACACCTCACATGTCATCTGTTCTTGATTCGTTTCTCTAAGCTATGTTTTTCTTCAAGATTCCTCAAATGTGTGGATTTTCGATCTATACATCTCTGGAACCTAAGACAAAGAACGCTTAGTGAAATTCTTCAAGACTCATCTGGTCAAATTCCTCAAACTTGTTCTTTTTGAAAAACCTCTGAGAACGCATATGACCTCTCCAAATTCCTCGCAACTATACTATGTTCACAGGTACTCATGTCAGCTGCTGAATCACTAGGTTCTCGTCAACTTAACTCATTTGCAGCGTTCCTCGAAGAAAAGTTGCATACTTCTTCAGAGAATTCAATTGTTCAAATTTCTCAACTGAAGAAAATGGCTTATGGTAAGAAGCCACGGAAAGGAGGAAAGAGATCAGAGGTCAACACTGCTTTTGAAATACCTGAGGACATCTATGCTGGGTACTGCACACCCCCTGAGGAAGATAAAAATCAGCGCAAGGTGCGCATTCAAAAGATTGAGAGGAGATGGGCAAGAGAGTGGAGGGAGTACAGATATGTCACAACCAAATATATGAAGAAATTTGCACTAAATTCTCCATGCCCAAGACCTCCGTTGGCACATGGTCAAATAGATGATCCCACCAGCCTCAAGCGTGGTGAGGATTATCCTGATGAATGGGCCAAGCGCCAGGCCAAGTTGGCCAAATAAGAAAAAGATGCAGTGAGGAAATTCAACGAAGACTCTGCTGCCGCTGCTGTTGTTGAGGCCTCTATAAAGCCGAAGAAGGCCATGCCAAAGAAGCCTGCTCACAAGCCCAGTGCTTCACTAGCAATGCCCTCACGACTCAGTTCCTCAGCTATGCCCTCACGGCCAGATTCCTCAAAGCCCTCACGGCCAATTCCTCACGCTGCTCCTGCTCCTACAAAATCTTCAGCTCCACCGCCAAGGTCTTCGGCTGCTCCGACCAAATCCTCAGCACCTATGCATCTCGCCACGTGCCAAAGGACCACAGGCATATCTATTGCCTTAGGAGCCTCTGCAAGTTCCTCAGCTGCTCCAAGTTCCTCAGCTACTCCCACTCTTCTGAAGAAAAAGACCACTGCTGGACAAGGTCCTCGACCAAGTCCTCACAAGAAGCAGGTCGCCTTTCAAGTGTTGTCTGATGAAGACGAAGCTGATGATGAAGAACTTGTTGAAATCATCAGGGACAGGCAACTCAGGGCCGCTAGAGCCAAAGGCAGTAATGTCCCATTAATGCTGGATCTGAAGTTGATCCTAGACTTCATTGACTTGTGGCACAAAGACCCCAACACACCTCTGCCTGAGCTGAACCTCACTCCTGGTCAAAGTCATATACTGACTCACTTCATTGATGAAGAGAAATGTAAATTTGAATGGGGAAGGAGGGTGAAGAAAGCACAATACAAGAAAGAGCGCTTTCTGAAGCAAAACATTCTGAAGCTTTCACCTGAAGAACTTGTTGCTCTTCAATCTGAAATCAAGAAACTGAGTGATGAATTTGATCGCTATTATGCTGACTGGCTTGGAGCCAAAGTCAGATTTATAAAGATAACTGAACAGTTCACTTCCAATGTTGCAGCCCCAACGCAACAAGAAAACCCTCAGGCCGAAGTATCTGCTCAGCCTACTGAAGAAAATGCCAGCACCGCTGATGATACTCAGGCTACTGAAGAAAATGCTAGTACCAGGGCTGATGACTACATTCCAGCCACTGATGAAATTGCCAGGGCAACCACTAGTGTTGCGCCTGAAGAAATACAATCCAATTCCTCTGCTCCTGCACCTACACCAACTCCGATCCTTCCATCTGCATCAGATGTGAAGAAAACTAAGGCTGCAGAGTGTGCAGCGGTGAAGAAAAGGAAGGCATCAACTGCATCAGATTCTTCAACTCAGAAGAAGATGAAGCCATTGACTAGCTCGTTTGCAAACCCCATTGATTTTGTTCCTATCTCAACCATGTCATCAAAGGACCTTGTTCTTTTTGATGAAGAATATGTGATTCCAAGTGAATCTGATAAAGAGAATCCCTCTGCTGCTTCGTTAGAGCAGATGGATGAAGAAATTGAAGTGGATAAAATCCCTTCAACACCAGTTGTCTCCTCGCCTATGCCTCAGTTTACTGCTGAAGAGGCCGGCGTTGAAGAAATGGGAGATGAAGATGTGGACATTGGCTGTACAACACCCGTGCTAAGTGATGAATTTTGGGAAAGTCAGCACCCCATCTCTCCACTCTTCACACCATTGCAAAAAATTCCTCAGTCCCTAGTAACTACTGTACAAATGGGATCTGATGAACCACATGCCACACCGTCTGTCCATGAAGAAATTCCAGACACTAGTGCTGAAGATCATGTAAATGAAGAATTGAAGTCCCAGGCTGCCACTGAAGCAGCACCTGAAATTCCTCAGCCTGTGGAACCTGAGATCGAGATCCCGGAGGTTGTGATGCAATTGACTGACACTCCTCAACCCAAGCCAAAGGATCCATTCTCAAAGAAGCAGAAATTCAAGGATGATGATTTCTTCGGCGAGCACGTGTTCTTCACTAACTACAATCCTTATGACTCTGCTCGTCTAAGGAGGAAGCATTTCTGGACTGCAAGCCAGGACAACTTCTATTCTTCACTGGTTTTCAACAAAGACAAAATCTTCTACCATGAGCATATTCCTTACGTGGACATGGAATCATTACCTTGCTTCTCTCCTATGCTCAGTGTTCTTCATGATGCAGGCCTCCTCAACTTTTGCTCTGACATTGTTGATTGGAATGAAGAGCTTATTCTTCAGTTCTACGCTACATTGCATATCACTTGTGATCCTAAAGATATCAACACCTGGGTCTTGGACTGGATGACCGAAAATACTCACTATAAGGACACCGACCTCTAAATTGCTTCACGCCTTGCCCATCAGTCCACCCAGTGAAGGAGCTCGCTGCCTGTATCATGAACCAGAACTCACAGCTCATTACATGCAAGTGTTAATGAAGCCTTTGAAGCCCGGTCAAGCCCCAAGGACCAAATTCCTCGTGAAGGATTTACTCTATGTGCCCAGAACCGTCTATCACATTCTGACGAGGACAATGAGTCCCATCAAAGGCCACGACTCATCTGATGAGGAAATAGTTGGGATCATGAAGAATCTGCTATTCAACATCATTCATAGCATTCCTATCAACTATCATGATTTCTTCATGAGGACTCTGGCAAACGCTGCACTTTATCCGTTTGAGCTGAAACCTTATGCACCTTGGATTATGAGATTCCTTAGGACAAGGTCTTCACTCAACTACAAGGCTGATTTTCAGAATCACCTTAGCTATCTACCCCCGATTGAAGTCCTCAAGCAGGCTTTTACTTCAACTGATGAAAAGGGCAAGGCTCCTGCTGTCATTAATGAAGGCATTCGTCCATTGGATGGTCAGTTTCGCAAAGCTGCATCTTATTCCACCAATGATGACTCTGCCACACATGACTCTGATGCCAATGAACTCAAGTCTACTCCTCAAGCCACTGCTCCTCGTGTGATGACTGACCGTGAGCTTCTGCTTAGTCTTCACCAGAAGGTGGATCGAAACCATAAATGGGTTAAGCGTCAGTTTGGTTCATTTCTTCACAACATGACTGCTACTGTAACATCCCAAAATTCTAAATTTTGGAATGTTATAATAAATAGATAGATTTGACTGATTGTTTGATTGATTGTTTGAAAGTGAGTGAATTCGAAACTTTTGAAAGTTAAATGAGAGGGAATAAAAGGACTTTCCCAAACGTTCATATTTGCTTTCTGATCTCCATGAATTCAAATTCTTTTCAACACAAAACCCTAGAGAGAAGATGACATGACTTCTTCCATTTAAAATGAAAAGGGTGTTGGAAAAATATTTGAATTCCATTGGGAAACATTTTTCCAATACAGAAAACTTTATGCAACTCAGTGATTTTCACGAGAGAAGATAAAATGACTTCTTCAACTTTTATAAAATATGAGTTGGGAGTTTCAAAGAATTAAATTCAAAGTTCTTTTGAATTTATTTTCAATTTGGAGTTATTTGAGTTTTATTCAAATTATTTTTCTCCAAAAATAAAATATATGGAAATTAGGGTAACATGATTCCCTACATTAGAAAATTGGAGAAAATTTATTTGAAATCATTTTGGTATTTTTAAAATGTTTTTTGTTGCATTCTATTAGACCAGTAGCACTCTTTGAATTATTAGAATTGGTGTGTATTTTATTTAATGCTAGAATAATGTTCATGTCGTAGAAAATCTTTTCCTGAAAATTTTGATATATTATATGCCTATATAATATTTTTATTTAATTCGTTTTATTATTTAAATTGTCAGGAAAATGTTTTTTTTTAAATTCCCCTCGCTGACTGGGCCGGCCCCGCACCCAGCCAGGCCAAGGCCCAGCTCCGCGCCGCCTCGCCCGTCGTCCCCGACCGGGACTCCTCCCGGAGTCCGGCGCCGCGCCGCCACCGCCGCCTCCATTGCCCCTCCTCCACGCCAGCTTCTCCTCCCCTTAAATAACGAGGCCCTGGGCCCCGTTCCTCTCCTCCCCGCTGCTCGCAGCCGCGCCTCGCGCCGCATCTCTCGCCGCCGGTGAGATCCGCCGAGCTCCGCCCGAAGCCGCCTTTATCGCCGCCGACGACCACCGCCGTCGCCACCACCGCACCCGCCGCCCAGCGCCGCCCCTCCCCGTCCACTCCGCCCTCGCCGTAGGCCACCAGAGCCGCCGCCGCCGTCTTCTCGGACGCCGATGAACGCCGTCGCCGCCGTCGGGTTTTCTTCCCCGAACCGGTAATAACCGCCCCGGTTCGCCGGTTTTATTTAGGTTTATTTTTCTTTGGTTTTCCGTTTAAAAAACGGTTTTTTGTTTTTCTTTGGTTTTCCGTTTAAAAACCGGTTTTTCTTTTAAAACTAGTTACTTAGTAAACGTTCGCTGGTTAGGTATAGAAAACGAACATTCGCCTTTTAGTTTTTTTCTTTTTCTGTAATTTTGGCTAGGGACCTAGGTGTGAATACTTTATTTACAAAATAGTCCCTGTTCTTCAAACAAGCATAACTTTTTACTCGTTAGTCCAAATCCAACGAAACCAACGCCCACTTCTTCCTTACGATCTTCTCTATCCAGTAAAACAACTCAAACATGTTTTTGAAAATTTTAAAATTTGAATTAGATTAGATTTGGATTCAAACTTTGTTTGATCATAACTTGAATTTCGTAGCTCCGTTTGAGTTGATTCTTTTTGCAAATCGAAGCTCTTGACCTAAACCTTCTAATAAGGCCAAATTCACATAATTTTGGTACTGTTAGAAATAGTTTTATGTTGCAAGAGTTATTTGCTTGGTTTTGATGTTACCGAATTGTCTTCTTCGTTCTTTCTGGTCTTTTGAGTGATTGCTTATGTGTGGTTACTATTGCTTGCTTACGATAGATTGACCGGAGTGTGACGAGTAGATCTATCAAGAGTTTTGAGTGTGAATCATCTTCATCAACATTGTAGGCAAGTTCACACTTTGATCATACCTTTTTCTACAACCCAGTTTTATTGCATTAGATCAATCCTCACACATTGCATGATTAGGATCTAATTAAACTGTGGGATGGGAAGTAGATGAGGTAGTACCTATTACCTGTTTATTATCAAACCTTTGGGAGTTACTTCTACGTTTGCTTATTATGCCATGCTATGCTAGCAGACGTGGATTGGGTGAGTGATATCCATGACAGATGTGAGATTGTTAATTAATGGTTTATCTAAGGTGGCAAACTAATACACATCTGGGTGGATTGAGGCACCTGGGGTTTCCAGGACTTGCCTGTTTTTCTTTTGGACCGCCGCCCAGGCTCAAAGGGATCATGAGATTATTCATACTAGAAACTTCCGTGTGCAGCCACAAGCCATTATGGGCTCTGGCATAGTTGACTAAGTTGTGCGAACTCTTACAGTGGTAGACTAGCAGATGTAGGGGATGTAGGTGGTACGGTCTACCCGATCGTAAGGTGCTAGCGCTTCTGAAAGACTATGTCTCGGTCATCCGTTTCTCAAACACCCTGTAGTGCGAGAAACCAAACGGAGGCGATCGAGTCTTGTGGGGAAAAGTGCGCAAACCTCTGTAGAGTGTATAAACTAATCATGATTAGCCATGTCCCCGGTTATGGACATCTTGAGTATCTAGTTCTTGGATTATCCTGTTGATCTCATCACGTTACTTTAAATGAATATTGTTGGGTTTAATGATGTTACTTAATTGGGATTGAGAATGCTGTCAACCATTCTCAATGTTCAACAACCACCATGATAGTTAAATAAAATTTATTCCTTTGTAGTAGGGAAAAATTGGCTTCTCGCAAAAACCTTATAACCATAGAGCTTTTCCAC
Organism: Triticum aestivum; assembly: GCF_018294505.1. Lineage (NCBI taxonomy): Eukaryota > Viridiplantae > Streptophyta > Magnoliopsida > Poales > Poaceae > Triticum > Triticum aestivum. Next base: position 376,468,206 of record NC_057809.1, on the reverse strand, counting down.
CAGCCATATATGCATATAGTGATAGCCATTGTTCATCATTTTCTCTATGGTGTGAATTTGCCAGTACATTCAATGTACTGACCCGTTTCAGGCTGCAACGTCTCATGTTGCAGGTTTCTTACGACGAGTAAGTGATACGTTAGGGTTACGATTTCTACACTCAACTTTGCCGTTGGTGTTGATGGGAATCCACAACCTTGTTGCTTCCGCTATGTGGATTGAGGTAATAGTATTTACGTTACTTTATACATGTGATTTACCTCTGTTATAAATCCTTCGAGTACTGTGTGTGTCAGTATACCGATCCAGGGATGACACTTAAGCACAGAGACTTGACCCATTCGGGTCGGGTCGCTACAAGATGGTATCAGGGCACATGTTGACTGTAGGACATGACCCTAGAAACTGGCAAGCCCATAGCAAAGATTTTTCTCTACAACTTTCCCTTTCAAAAAGATCTTTTACCTCTCTTCTCTTCTGAGCTTATTCAAATATTTCCTTTTAGTTAGACCATACCCCTTTTCCCTTTTGACCACTCGAAGATTCCACTGATGAGACCACTCCAAGAAGTACAAGATATCAGACAACTAAGACCACTTCGGAATGAAGAGTATTTTCCGTGCATCTGAATAATGGAAACTACAGCGGTTGAAGGCCGAAGACAAGTAGAATTTGAAGGCTCTAAAGAATTCCCAGATTTATATGACCTAGGAAGGCTACCCTTATGGAACTTGGCAGACTATGGAAGTTGTCAATGCCAGAGATCAAGGTGTATTGGAGAAATACCAAAACATGGAGAGTTGAGAACTCAAAGTTTTGTCAAGAAAACCCTAAGGCAGGAGATATCAACTGGCAAGATAGCTCATGGCAATGACATGGGCAGAAACACGGTTCTCCGTGATGTCATCACCATTGATAATGTGGTCACCGAGCTGGGTTAAGCAGTCATTTCTTCGGAAGGATTGGATGGTAGAAGGCTGACGTAGCAGCTATCAGCAAAAGATGAAGTTTTAACATTAGCCGGTGTATCACCAGGGTCTGGAGTGTTACATCAAGAAGTTAAGATGGAGCTACAAGAAGCCGTATTTTGACAGGGAGCATTTCGTGAAGAACTTAGGACCCGGAAGCTGAAGTAGCCAAGCTGGAGGAGCAAAACCTCGAGATACCAGAGTTTTGTCAGGAACTGAAGGACAGCAGGATCATGGTTCATGTCAAGGATGTTGAAACTTGGAAGTTTGGAATGCAACTCCGGAAATATTAAAGGACGTCACGAGAAACTTTGCTACAACAGAGATTGAGCTGGCAAAAGAACTTGAGAAGGACAAGCATGATCGGAAGAAGCCCATCAGAGATATGAACAAAACTGGAAGAGTTTGGCGACGTTGAAGATTTATTGACCTTTAGAAGACCAAACCCCTGTTATATACCTACGTTAGATGCGATGTTTGTGAGACCCAGCATGCTCTTCAGTGCTTTGAAAGAGGTGCTGCTACTTGGTGGAGAATGTACCAAACCATCAATGGATGGCAAGGAGTAACCACTTGGAAGGAATTTAAGTTGACTTTGCCAAAGTCTCGGTTTGTGTCCCAGAAGTTGAAGCCTTATGGAAAGGATATGAAGAAACCTTGTGCATGCAAGATTTGTGGAGAAATAGGACACACCCATAAAGAACAGAAGGATGAATGCCCTAATTGCGAAGGAAGTCATCCAGTTGAAGAATGCCCAACTAGGCAAATTACTTGTTTCTTGTGTGAAGGGACTACCCACTACCCTGCTCAGTGTCACATTTACCCCATGGTACAACGAACCATCCAGCGGAAGAAAGAAGTAAAGAAAGGAGCCCTTATGGAAATTTTAGAAGAACCCGTGATGAAGGAAGATGTGGAGGACACACCTAAAGAGGACCCGAGTAAACCCTGCACTAAGTCTTGCTATTCATGTGGAGAAGAAGGACACATCTCCCAAAATTGTTTGAATGGGGATCTAGTAGAATTCCTGACAGAGGAAGTAGAGTATGACACACAGGAAATAGAAGCCCTGATTGGAATGGAAAAGTCCAGGAAGAGAAACCGATTGGATTCCAGGAAGGACCTGAGTCATATCACCTGTTACAGGTGCAAGGAGTCAGGGCACTACCTCAACAATTTCCCAAAAAGGAAACCTTGATACTTGTCAGAAGTAATATATTTTAGTGGTAATGGAGCAGGGCACTTTGCCAGAGAATGCCCCAAGGAGAAGGAAACTTGTGCTAGATAGTTGAGTTTGCAACAAAAGAAATGGAGCAGTAGAAGTGAGAACATCTTATTTTGTATCAAGGTGTTGAGTTGAGACATGTAATGGAAGAGCGAGAGATTATAATCATTGGAGAATAAAATAAAGTTAGCATCGTTGGTACTGATAGGGATTTTATGAGTTGTTACTCTATGAAGAAGGATTTTGACCATTTTTGAGGATAAGAGAAATATGGTCTATGGAAGATTTGTGCATTTTAAGGGTGGTAGTACCCTGTAAGAACCGTTGACCCCTGGAAAAGATAAGGATACTCCACTGAGTGGATTTCGGACAAAAATGAATACGAGTTTTGTCTCGATATGTGTGATGCCCCAAGAGTATATGGGATGAAGTTGGAGACCGTCAGTTGTTTGGACCAAATGTGATCAAGGAGTCGGAAGAGAATGTTAAGTTGATTCGAGATAGACTGAAAGTAGCTCAGTCCAGGTAGAAGAGTTATGCAGACTTAAAAACGCAAGGAGGTAGTCTATGAAATTGGAGACAGAGCATGTCTTCGTATGACCCCTCTGCGAGGAGTTAAACAAATTGGAGTTAAGGGACAATTAGCCCCGAGATTTGTAGGACCGTACCAAGTTTTGGAGCGTATGGGAGAAGTGGCCAACAAGTTGGAGTCACCCGAAGGACTGTCAGGAGCTCAAGATGTGTTTCACGTTTCCCAGTTGAAGAAGTGCCATGCAGAGATGGCCAATATTTCCCTGTAAGGACGCTTGACCCCTAGAAAGGATAATGATGTTCCACGGAGTGGACTTCATAGGTACGAGTCTTATCTCGATATGTTGGATACCCCAAGAATATGAAGAGATGAAGTACTATTGGATATAAAGGAGGTATGATGTCAGAAATATGGATCAATAAAAACTCCATGATGAGTCTGAGTAATCATGTCCTAGTTTGGTGCCAATAGAAGGAAGGAAGACAGTACAATTGGATGAATTTTAAGTATGCTTGGAAGCTGGAAGTTGGATGTTGGAATAACGATCAGCTGCCCCGAGGATGAGTTCAAGGATTACAAGTAATAAGATGGGCCATAACCCACAGGCCCAGGACCCGCGAAGAAGCAAGCACATTCTTGCTGAAGGAAAAACCCTGGAGGAAGTTACGATTTTATCGATAGAATATTTTATAGGAGCAACGCAAAACCTGAGAGTTGTGAAGGAACGATAGATGTTTGTCTGGCTTGCAGAATCAATGGATTATTCCAAACTTGGTACGTCGACAAGAGAAATTCTGCAATGCTTGTGAGGATGACCGAGTGTTAGAATGCGAGATTCGCTAAACCGTATACAAGGTAATGATTTGGGTGCGGGATGGATTGATCACCATACCGACTTACTCTTATTATTCGCCTTGCTATATGGGATGGTAAATCTAAGTAACTTGCCTATAGTAGAGAGACGACGATATTAAACCCTGTTAAACCTTATAATGGTATAAGTATTTTTCCCTTGTACAAGGCAGCTTTTGCCAACCGTAGGTTATACGGTGAGATTCAACCCAGACCCATTTCCTGCAGGAGAAACCATAAATTGTTGACCACCATGAGATATCGATAATTGTTTAGTTTTGGTGCCAGACCCGCCAGCTAAGAAGATCCAGTCTCGGAATAACCTTACCAAGATGAAAGGATAGAAGAATTGTGGCAAAGGTTATGCCACTACTGGAAGAGCCCAGAGAAGGAATTTGCCGAGAATCTAAGAAGACCAGCCCCGTCAAGAATAAGGATGGAGTATATGAGTTTTGATGGAACCGTAACCATGCTTCTAAGGGTGGTAGCACCCCAGACCTCGTGTGATGATCGATGGATTTTGAGGAGACCCCAAACCCTAGCCTATTTCTTGCTAGCCTCTCTGAATCTCGAGGACGAGATTCATTTTAAGGGTGGTAGGTTTGTAACATCCCAAAATTCTAAATTTTGGAATGTTATAATAAATATATAGATTTGACTGATTGTTTGATTGATTGTCTGAAAGTGAGTGAATTTGAAACTTTTGAAAGTTAAATGAGAGGGAATAAAAGGACTTTCACAAACTTTCATATTTGCTTTCTGATCTCCATGAATTCAAATTCTTTTCAACACAAAACCCTAGAGAGAAGATGACATGACTTCTTCCATTTAAAATGAAAAGGGTGTTGGAAAAATATTTGAATTCCATTGGGAAATATTTTCCAATTCAGAAAACTTTATGCAACTCAATGATTTTCACGAGAGAAGATAAAATGACTTCTTCAAATTTTATAAAATATGAGTTTGGAGTTTCAAAGAATTAAATTCAAAGTTCTTTTGAATTTATTTTCAATTTGGAGTTATTTGAGTTTTATTCAAATTATTTTTCTCCAAAAATAAAATATATGGAAATTAGGATAACATGATTCCCTACATTAGAAAATTGGAGAAAAAATTATTTGAAATCATTTTGGTATTTTTAAAATGTTTTTTTGTTGGATTCTATTAGACCAGTAGCACTCTTTGAATTATTAGAATTGGTGTGTATTTTATTTAATGCTAGAATAATGTTCATGTCGTAGAAAATCTTTTCCTGAAAATTTTGATATATTATATGCCTATATAATATTTTTATTTAATTCGTTTTATTATTTAAATTGTCGGGAAAATGTTTTTTTTTAAATCCCCTCGCTGATTGGGCCGGCCCAGCACCCAGCCAGGCCAAGGCCCAGCTCCGCGCCGCCTCGCCCGTCGTCCCCGACCGGGACTCCTCCCGGAGTCCGGCGTCGCGCCGCCACCGCCGCCTCCATTGCCCCTCCTCCACGCCAGCTTCTCCCCCCCTTAAATAACGAGGCCCCGGGCCCCGTTCCTCTCCTCCCCGCTGCTCGCAGCCGCCGCCTCGCGCCGCATCTCTCGCCGCCGGCGAGATCCGCCGAGCTCCGCCCGAAGCCGCCTCTGTCGCCGCCGACGACCACCGCCATCGCCACCACCGCACCCGCCGCCCCTCCCCGTCCACTCCGCCCTCGCCGTAGGCCACCAAAGCCGCCGCTCCGGTCAAGCCCGAGCCGCCGCCGCCGTCTTCTAGGACACCGACGAACGCCGCCGCCGCCGTCGGGTTTTCTTCCCCGAACCGGTAATAACCGCCCCGGTTCGCCGGTTTTATTTAGGTTTGTTTTTCTTTGGTTTTCCGTTTAAAAACCGGTTTTTCTTTTAAAACTAGTTACCTAGTAAACGTTCGCTGGTTAGGTATAGAAAACGAACATTCGCCTTTTAGTTTTTTTTCTTTTTCTGTAATTTTGTCCAGGGACCTAGATGTGAATACTTTATTTACAGAATAGTCCCTATTCTTCAAACAAGCATAACTTTTTACTCGTTAGTCCAAATCCAACGAAACCAACGCCCACTTCTTCCTTACGATCTTCTCTATCCAGTAAAACAACTCAAACATGTTTTTGAAAAGTTTAAAATTTGAACTAGATCAGATTTGAATTCAAACTTTGTTTGATCATAACTTGAGTTTCGTAGCTCCGTTTGAGTTGATTCTTTTTGCAAATCGAAGCTCTTGACCTAAACCTTCTAATAAGGCCAAATTCACATAATTTTGGTACTGTTAGAAATAGTTTTATGTTGCAAGAGTTATTTGCTTGGTTTTGATGTTACCGAATCGTCTTCTTCGTTCTTTCTGGTCTTTTGAGTGATTGCTTATGTGTGGTTACTATTGCTTGCTTACGATGGATTGACCAGAGTGTGACGAGTAGATCTATCAAGAGTTTTGAGTGCGAATCATCTTCATCAACATTGCAGGCAAGTTCACACTTTGATCATACCTTTTTCTACAACCCAGTTTTATTGCATTAGATCAATCCTCACACATTGCATGATTAGGATCTAATTAAACTGTGGGATGGGAAGTAGATGAGGTAGTACCTATTACCTGTTTATTATCAAACCTTTGGGAGTTACTTCTACGTTTGCTTATTATGCCATGCTATGCTAGTAGACGTGGATTGGGTGAGTGATATCCATGACAGATGTGAGATTGTTAATTAATGGTTTATCTAAGGTGGCAACCTAATACACATCTGGGTGGATTGAGGCACCTGGGGTTTCCAGGACTTGCTTGTTTTTCTTTTGGACCGCCGCCCAGGCTCAAAGGGATCATGAGATTATTCATACTAGAAACTTCCGTGTGCAGCCACAAGCCATTATGGGCTCTGGCATAGTTGACTAAGTTGTGCGAACTCTTACAGTGGTAGACTAGCAGATGTAGGGGATGTAGGTGGTACGGTCTACCCGATCGTAAGGTGCTAGCGCTTCTGAAAGACTATGTCTCGGTCATCCGTTTCTCAAACACCCTGTAGTGCGAGAAACCAAACGGAGGTGATCGAGTCTTGTGGGGAAAAGTGCGCAAACCTCTGCAGAGTGTATAAACTAATCATGATTAGCCGTGTCCCCGGTTATGGACATCTTGAGTATCTAGTTCTTGGATTATCCTGTTGATCTCATCACGTTACTTTAAATGAATATTGTTGGGTTTAATGATGTTACTTAATTGGGATTGAGAATGCTGTGAACCATTCTCAATGTTCAACAACCACCATGATAGTTAAACAAAATTTATTCCTTTGTAGTAGGGAAAAATTGGCTTTTCGCAAAAACCTTATAACCATAGAGCTTTTCCACCAGCCATATATGCATATAGTGATAGCCATTGTTCATCATTTTCTCTATGGTGTGAATTTGCCAGTACATTCAATGTACTGACCCGTTTCAAGCTGCAATGTCTCATGTTGCAGGTTTCTTACGACGAGTAAGTGATACGTTAGGGTTACGATTTCTACACTCAACTTTGCCATTGGTGTTGATGGGAATCCACAACCTTGTTGCTTCCGCTATGTGGATTGAGGTAATAGTATTTACGTTACTTTATACATGTGATTTACCTCTGTTATAAACCCTTCGAGTACTGTGTGTGTCAGCATACCGATCCAGGGATGACACTTAAGCACAGAGACTTGACCCATTTGGGTCGGGTCGCTACAGCTACACACAATGCAGTGAAGAAAAACCATTACTACCTCCATGAACTCTTCGGTCGCACCTGGTCCATTCTATCACATCTGTATGGTGAAGAAGATCTCAAGAAAATGGGTCTCAAGGAAGATTTTGACTGGTCTGCACCTCCACTGAAGAAATTCAAGAAGTTCAAGGTTCCTTCTTTGGTGTCCAGCTCATATTCTTCATCACGCGATACCGACGAGTATGAAGACTTGGACGACACTGCGGCAGGCCCTTCCACGACAAACGACCCCAACAACGCTGGCGCTCCTTCATCAACTTGATATTCTTTAGGGGCGTTAGTCCTCATTTTAGATCCTTTTGGTCATTCGATGACAAAGGGGGGAAATTTTGAGTTAGTCTTCAAGCGGGTCTGTCTATATGGGTGTTTTTTTGCTAAGTTACAACTCTCGTTCTTCTGAAACTTTATTGGATCGAGTTGTAAACTTAAACCCGATGGTGCTCTGATACTTTTGATGTGTTTTTCTGCATGCTTATTCCTCATATATGTTAATGCACGCATGCTGAATTACATCAGTCACCATATTTCATCATGCATTTCAAATTCTTCATTATGATATGTCAAATGCATGTATGAATTACAAGATATAGGGGGAGATCTCCATGATTCTACTCTTCAAGTGTGCAATGCTTCAAAAGCAAATTCCTCATCATGCACATCTTCAGGGGGAGTTCTTCTATATCTTGCAATCAAATTCCTAAATATTAGTATTTACACTTCATATGTTTATCCCCGTTGAAAACTTAACCTATATTGTCATCAATCACCAAAAAGGGGGAGATTGTAAGTGCATCTAGTGCCCCTTAGTGATTTTGGTGTATTGAAGACTTATAGGTTAAGGGATTAATGTGTTTATGAGTGTACACAGGACTATAAGTCTATCAGGAGTTTGATATTTAAAGAGAAAGCCGACCCCTAAAAATGAAGTTCTTTGACTGAATACTTTGAATTTCTAAAGACTTTCTGAAGACTTTGAAAGTGAAGAAATTGGTGTGACCTTGAAGACTTGGCATTCATTCGAGGAACATGAAGCGTGAAGACTTTTGGTATCGTAGTTTCATTTTCTCTTTCTTAAGTCATAGGAAACACCGTATTGTTAAAGGGGGTCGAGGAAATACTAAGGAAAAATTTCCATGTGATGCTCAACTCAAAATCCTACACCTACCAATCCCTTCGAGTGAAGCCATTGGAAACCTCATACAGTTCAGTCATATTCTTCGGTGACAGAGACGAAGTTCTTCTGGTCTATGAGGAATTTGTTCTGACTAAGGAGTTAGGAATTCGCCAGTGCGGATTGCCTACACAGTGAGGAACATGATAGCCCTGAGGAATTTGATACTCAAATTTCCGACCGTTTTTGTGCTATGCGCCAGCTGTCCCAAAATATCTACCCACCTAACGGTCATATCATTGAAGGGCATTTATGTCTTATCATGTCGGGCTACTCCCTAGGCTATAAATAGCCGCCCCCTACAACCACTAGTTGGTTGGCTGCTCCGAGAGAAACTGACACTTGTCATTTGAGAGCATCCCATCCTCCGAGGACTTTGAGCGAAAATCATCAAGTGAGGAAAACGCAAACACAAACACCTACAAACCCAAAGTGATTGAGCATCACTGAAGAGATTGATCCTGCGTGGATCCGACGCTTATTACCTTTGAAGACTGTGCTTCTTCCAGACGGTTAGGCATCAAGGTCTAGAGCATCCAAGAGGAATTGTGGATCACCGAGTGACCAAGTTTGTGAAGGTTCGGAAGTCACCTGAAGACTTACCATGAGTGATTGGGTGAGGTCTGTTTGACCTTAGCTCAAGGAGAATACGGTGAGGACTGTGTGTCCTCAGGTTTAAATACCTAGCCGCTCCAACCAGACGTACAACTGAGACAACAGTTGGAACTGGTCTACCAAATCATTGTCTTCACAAAGCTCACTGGTTCTATTTCCTCAACTCTTTCGTTTCCTCATAACTGTGTTGAGTGCTTGTTCGTATCTGTGTTTGAATACTTTGACTGAAGACTTTCTCAATTTCCTCAGTTCAATTTCTTAGTTTGTTTGTTTTCATCCTGTGTTATCATGTGTTTACGCTTTCTGTACTCTGTGCTTGTCTTCATTTCATCATGATGACTATGCTTGTGTTATGTTATGTTTACTTTTGAGTATATTCCGCTGCTAGTAGTTCTTCACTAAGGAATTTCCTCACCTGCAAATTCCTCAGTGAAGAATTCATAAAAATCGCGTATTCACCCCCCTCTAGTCGATATAACGCACTTTCAGATACCGGGCAATAGGTATGCTGAGCTTTGCCACTTTCTGAAGTGTGTCGAAACAACATGTAAAGGTGAATGTTGATGCTGCGGCAGCGCGACATGGAGGTTTCAGAGCAGTCGCAGTGATATGTCGTGACAATGCAGGAGGCTATCATGGGGCCTCGGCGGTGGTATTCAGAAATATCGACGACCTTGAGGTATTGGAGACTTTGGCAATTCGTGAAGCGCTAGCTCTCTCAGATGATCTTTACTTGCAAAAAATCGCTATTGCTTCATATTGCAAAGTGGTTGTGGAGGCTATCAAGTCGAGCACATCGCATATGCTTTAACACTGGGTACAGGCCGCCATGCTTGGTTAGGACAGCCTGAAGATCTTGTGTTTCTTTCCTGTAAACCTCGTGACGGTTGAATAAAAGCTTGGTGAGTTTGTCTCAAAAAAAATTTCTTGATTTTCAGGAAATTGAGGAAGAGCGTCTGAAGAGGGGGAGAGGAAGGCTTGGGAAGCAAAGAAGTGGGAAAAGGAGAGGGAAACTAGGAGTGTGAACTGCTATAAGATAGCGATGATCCCATGAGTCTATTATAAATACCATTTTAATTTGATGTCTTTTTATTGATGTTTCTTTATGATAAATAATTGAGAAATAAAGAAGCATTGTAGCGTATCAAATATTACCATACTATGAGATGTTTTTATTATCTTCAGTCATTTCCTTTTTGGTAGACATCATGTGTTATGTTTCTTAACAATTTTTTTGATTTGGACTTACTTTGGAAAATGCAAAGTGGGGATTTGGATGTCTCTACACTCTAATTTGGCTCCGAAGTTTCGATTTGTATATTCGTCTCTTCTTCGAGACTTATGATAAAAATCTTCTATGAATACATTCATCGAGCTAGGTGAAAAACTAAGGGGACTTATAACATGACTACGAAAAAAGCTAATAAGTGATCACTAGGTAGTAGCACCATATGTTTCATATATCTAGGTTGAGCTTTCAGCTTATTTGTGTTGGGGAACGTTGCAGAAAATTAAAATTTTTCCTACGGTTTCACCAAGATCCATCTATGAGTTCATCTAAGCAACGAGTCAAGGGAGTGAGTTTGCATCTACATACCACTTGTAGATCGAGTGCGGAAGCGTTCAAGGGGATGGTGATGATGGAGTCGTACTCGTCGTGATTCGGATCACCGATGACCAAGTGCTGAACAGACAACACCTCCGCGTTCAACACACGTACGGGATGGATGACGTCTCCTCCGTCTTGATCCAGCAAGGAGGAAGGAGAGGTTGTGGAAGGCAGCTCCAACGGCAGCACGACGGCGTGGTGCAGTTAGTGCAGCAGTACTCCGACAGGGCTTCGCCAAGCACGTACGGAGGAGGAGAGGTGTTGGGGAGGGGAGGGGCTGCGCCTTGGCTTGTGTGTTGCAGCCCTCCCCTCACCCCTCTATATATAGGAGGAGAGGGGCAAGGGGGCCGGCCCTCTAGGGGAAACCCTAGAGGGGGGCGGCGGCCAAAGGGAGAGGGGAAAAGGGTGGCTTGCCCCCCAAGCTAGGGGGCGCCCCCTTTAGGGTTTCCCCTCCCCTTGCCCTAGCCGCATGGGCCTAGGTGGGGAGGCGCGCCCAGCCCACTAGGGGCTGGCTCCCTCTCCCACACAGCCCATGTGGCCCCCCCGGGAGGGGTGGCCCCACCCGGTGGACCCCCGGAACCCTTCCGGTGGCCCCGGTACAATACCGGTATGCCACCGAAACTTTCCGGTGTCCGTTTAACCACTTTCCTTATATAAATATTTACCTCCGGACCATTTCGGAACTCCTCGTGACGTCCGGTATCTCATCCGGGACTCCGAACAACATTCGGTAATCACATACTTGTCTTCCTGATAACCCTAGCGTCACCGAACCTTAAGTGTGTAGACCCTACGGGTTCGGGAGACATGCAGACATGACCGAGACGACCTCAGGTCAATAACCAACAGCGGGATCTGGATACCCATGTTGGCTCCCACATGCTCCTCGATGTTGTCATCGGATGAACCACGATGTCGAGGATTCGATCAAACCCCGTATGCAATTCCCTTTGTCAATCGGTACGTTACATGCCCGAGACTCGATCGTCGGTATCCCAATACCTCGTTCAGTCTCGTTACCGGCAAGTCACTTTACTCGTACCGCAATGCATGATCCCGTGATCAAACACTTGGTCACCTTGAGCTCATTATGATGATGCATTACCGAGTGGGCCCAGAGATACCTCTCCGTCATACGGAGTGACAAATCCCAGTCTCGATCCGTGTCAACCCAACAGACACTTTCGGAGATACCTGTAATGCACCTTTATAGTCACCCAGTTACGTTGTGACGTTTGGTACACCCAAAGCACTCCTACGGTATCCGGGAGTTACACGATCTCATGGTCTAAGGAAGAGATACTTGACATTGGAAAAGCTCTAGCAAACGAACTAACCGACCTTTGTGCTATGCTTAGGATTGGGTCTTGTCCATCACATCATTCTCCTAATGATGTGATCCCGTTATCAACGACATCCAATGTCCATAGCCAGGAAACCATGACTATCTGTTGATCACAACGAGCTAGTCAACTAGAGGCTCACTAGGGACATATTGTGGTCTATGTATTCACACGTGTATTACGATTTCCGGATAATACAGTTATAGCATGAATAAAAGACTATTATCATGAACAAAGAAATATAATAATAACACTTTTATTATTGCCTCTAGGGCATATTTCCAACAGTCTCCCACTTGCACTAGAGTCAATAATCTAGTTACATTGTGATGAATCGAACACCCATAGAGTTCTGGTGTTGATCATGTTTCGCTCGCGAGAGAGGTTTAGTCAACGGATCTGCGACATTCAGATCCGTATGTACTTTGCAAATTTCTATGTCTCCATCTTGAACATTTTCACGGATGGAGTTGAAACGACGCTTGATGTGCCTGGTCTTCTTGTGAAACCTGGGCTCCTTGGCAAGGGCAATAGCTCCAGTGTTGTCACAGAAGAGTTTGATCGGCCCCGACGCATTGGGTATGACTCCTAGGTCGGTGATGAACTCCTTCACCCAAATAGCTTCATGCGCTGCCTCCGAGGCTGCCATGTACTCCGCTTCACATGTAGATCCCGCCACCACGCTCTGCTTGCAGCTGCACCAGCTTACTGCTCCACCATTCAACATATACACGTATCCGGTTTGTGACTTAGAGTCATCCAGATCTGTGTCGAAGCTAGCGTCGACGTAACCCTTTACGACGAGCTCTTCGTCACCTCCATAAACGAGAAACATGTCCTTTGTCCTTTTCAGGTACTTCAGGATATTCTTGACCGCTGTCCAGTGTTCCTTGCCGGGATTACTTTGGTACCTTCCTACCAAACTTACGGCAAGGTTTACATCAGGTCTGGTACACAGCATGGCATACATAATAGATCCTATGGCTGAAGCATAGGGGATGACACTCATCTCTTCTATATCTTTTGTCGTGGTCGGGCATTGAGCCGAGCTCAATCTCACACCTTGCAATACAGGCAAGAACCCCTTCTTGGACTGATCCATTTTGAACTTCTTCAAAATTTTATCAAGGTATGTGCTTTGTGAAAGACCTATGAGGCGTCTCGATCTATTTCTATAGATCTTGATGCCTAATATATAAGCAGCTTCTCCAAGGTCCTTCATTGAAAAACACTTATTCAAGTAGGCCTTAATGCTGTCCAAGAATTCTATATCATTTCCCATCAAAAGTATGTCATCTACATATAATATGAGAAATGCTACAGAGCTCCCACTCACTTTCTTGTAAACGCAGGCTTCTCCATAAGTCTGCATAAACCCAAACGCTTTGATCATCTCATCAAAGCGAATGTTCCAACTCCGAGATGCTTGCACCAGCCCATAAATGGATCGCTGGAGCTTGCATACTTTGTTAGCGTTCTTAGGATCGACAAAACCTTCCGGCTGCATCATATACAGTTCTTCCTTAAGATAACCGTTAAGGAATGCCGTTTTGACGTCCATCTGCCATATCTCATAATCATAGTATGCGGCAATTGCTAACATGATTCGGACGGACTTAAGCTTCGCTACGGGAGAGAAAGTCTCATCGTAGTCAATCCCTTGAACTTGCCGATAACCCTTAGCGACAAGTCGAGCTTTATAGATGGTGACATTACCATCCGCGTCCGTCTTCTTCTTAAAGATCCATTTGTTTTCTATCGCTCGCCGATCATCGGGCAAGTCAGTCAAAGTCCATACTTTGTTTTCATACATGGATTCTATCTCGGATTTCATGGCTTCTAGCCATTTGTTGGAATCTGGGCCCGCCATCGCTTCTTCATAGTTCGAAGGTTCACCGTTGTCTAACAACATGATTTCCAGGACAGGGTTGCCGTACCACTCTGGTGCGGAACGTGTCCTTGTGGACCTACGAAGTTCAGTAGCAACTTGATCCGAAGTACCTTGATCATCATCATTATTTTCCTCTTCAGTTGGTGTAGGCATCACAGGAACATTTTCCTGGGCTGCACTACTTTCCGGTTCAAGAGGTAGTACTTCATCGAGTTCTACTTTCCTCCCACTTACTTCTTTCGAGAGAAACTCTTTTTCCAGAAAGGATCCGTTCTTGGCAACAAAGATCTTGCCCTCGGATCTTAAGTAGAAGGTATACCCAATGGTTTCCTTAGGGTATCCTATGAAGACGCATTTTTCCGACTTGGGTTCGAGCTTTTCAGGTTGAAGTTTCTTGACATAAGCATCGCATCCCCAAACTTTTAGAAACGACAGCTTAGGTTTCTTCCCAAACCATAATTCATACGGTGTCGTCTCAACGGATTTAGACGGTGCCCTATTTAAAGTGAATGTAGCTGTCTCTAGAGCGTATCCCCAAAATGATAGTGGTAAATCGGTAAGAGACATCATAGACCGCACCATATCTAATAGAGTGCGATTACGACGTTCGGACACACCGTTACGCTGAGGTGTTCCAGGCGGCGTGAGTTGTGAAACGATTCCACATTTCCTTAAGTGTGTACCAAATTCGTGACTTAAGTATTCTCCTCCACGATCTGATCGTAGGAATTTTATCTTTCGGTCACGTTGATTCTCTACCTCATTCTGAAATTCCTTGAACTTTTCAAAGGTCTCAGACTTGTGTTTCATTAAGTAGACATACCCATATCTACTCAAGTCATCAGTGAGAGTGAGAACATAACGATATCCTCCGCGAGCCTCAACACTCATTGGACCGCACACATCGGTATGTATGATTTCCAACAAGTTGGTTGCTCGCTCCATTGTTCCGGAGAACGGAGTCTTGGTCATCTTGCCCATGAGGCATGGTTCGCATGTGTCAAATGATTCATAATCGAGAGACTCTAAAAGTCCATCAGCATGGAGCTTCTTCATGCGCTTGACACCAATGTGACCAAGGCGGCAGTGCCACAAGTATGTGGGACTATCGTTATCAACTTTACATCTTTTGGTATTCACGCTATGAATATGTGTAGTATTACGCTCGAGATTCATTAAGAATAAACCATTGACCATCGGAGCATGACCATAAAACATATCTCTCATATAAATCGAACAACTATTATTCTCAGACTTAAATGAGTAGCCATCTCGTATTAAACGAGATCCAGATACAATGTTCATGCTCAAACTTGGCACTAAATAACAATTATTAAGGTTCAAAACTAATCCCGTGGGTAAATGTAGAGGTAGCGTGCCGACGGCGATCACATCGACTCTGGAACCATTCCCGACGCGCATCGTCACCTCGTCCTTCGCCAGTCTCCGCTTATTCCGCAGCCCCTGCTGTGAGTTACAAATATGAGCAACGGCACCGGTATCAAATACCCAGGAGTTACTACGAGTACTGGTAAGGTACACATCAATTACATGTATATCAAATATACCTTTAGTGTTGCCGGCCTTCTTATCCGCTAAGTATTTGGGGCAGTTCCGCTTCCAGTGACCCTTCCCCTTGCAATAAAAGCACTCAGTCTCAGGCTTGGGTCCATTCTTTGACTTCTTCCCGGCAACTGGCTTACCGGGCGCGGCAACCTCCTTGCCGTCCTTCTTGAAGTTCTTCTTACCCTTGCCCTTCTTGAACTTAGTGGTCTTATTGACCATCAACACTTGATGTTCTTTCTTGATTTCAACCTCTGCTGACTTCAGCATAGAAAATACTTCAGGAATGGTCTTTACCATCCCCTGCATATTGTAGTTCATCACAAAGCTCTTGTAGCTTGGTGGGAGCGACTGAAGGATTCTGTCAATGACTGCCTCATCAGGGAGGTTAATATTCAGCTGGGTCATACGGTTGTGCAACCCAGACATCTTGAGTATGTGCTCACTGACAGAACT
Source organism: Triticum aestivum (assembly GCF_018294505.1). NCBI lineage: Eukaryota > Viridiplantae > Streptophyta > Magnoliopsida > Poales > Poaceae > Triticum > Triticum aestivum. The sequence goes on along the minus strand of NC_057809.1, from coordinate 376,452,242 downwards.
ATTTTCCTCCATCTTACAACTATAGAACTTGTCGGAGATGTCATATCTCTCGACCCGGGCGTGAGCTTGGAAAACTAGTTTCAGCTCCTCGAACATCTCATATGCTCCGTGATGCTCAAAACGCTTTTGGAGCCCCGGTTCTAAGCTGTAAAGCATGCCGCACTGAACGAGGGAGTAATCATCAGCACGAGACTGCCAAGCATTCATAATGTCTTGGTTCTCTGGGACGGGAGCGTCACCTAGCGGTCCTTCTAGGACATATTGTTTCCTGGCAGCTATGAGGATGATCCTCAGGTTCCGGACCCAGTCCGTATAGTTGCTGCCATCATCTTTCAGCTTGGTTTTCTCTAGGAACGCGTTGAAGTTCAAGTTGACATGAGCGTTGGCCATTTGATCTACAAGACATATTTGCAAAAGGTTTTAGACTAAGTTCATGATAATTAAGTTCATCTAATCAAATTATTGAATGAACTCCCACTCAGATTAGACATCCCTCTAGTCATCTAAGTGTTACACGATCCGAGTCGACTAGGCCGTGTCCGATCATCACGTGAGACGGACTAGTCATCGTCGGTGAACATTCTCATGTTGATCGTATCTTCCATACGACTCGTGTTCGACCTTTCGGTCTCCGTGTTCCGAGGCCATGTCTGTACATGCTAGGCTCGTCAAGTTAACCCTAAGTGTTTTTGCATGTGTAAAACTGTCTTACACCCGTTGTATGTGAACGTAAGGATCTATCACACCCGATCATCACGTGGTGCTTCGAAACGACGAACTTTAGCAACGGTGCACAGTTAGGGGGAACACTTTCTTGAAATTGTTATAAGGGATCATCTTATTTACTACCGTCGTCTAAGTAAACAAGATGCATAAACATAATAAACATCACATGCAATTATATAAAGTAGTGACATGATATGGCCAATATCATATAGCTCCTTTGATCTTCATCTTCGGGGCTCCATGATCATCTTGTCACCGGCATGACACCATGATCTCCATCATCATGATCTCCATCATCGTGTCTTCATGAAGTTGTCACGCCAACGACTACTTCTACTTCTATGACTAACGCGTTTAGCAATAAAGTAAAGTAGTTTACATGGCGTTCTTCGATGACACGCAGGTCATACAAAATAAAGACAACTCCTATGGCTCCTGCCGGTTGTCATACTCATCGACATGCAAGTCGTGATTCCTATTACAAGAACATGATCTCATACATCACAATATATCATTCATCATTCATCACAACTTCTGGCCATATCACATCACATGATCAATCGCTGCAAAAACAAGTTAGACGTCCTCTAATTGTTGTTGCATCTTTTACGTGGCTGCAATTGGGTTCTAGCAAGAACGTTTTCTTACCTACGAATAACCACAACGTGATCTTGTCAACTTCTATTTACCCTTCATAAGGACCCTTTTCATCGAATCCGCTCCAACTAAAGTGGGAGAGACAGACACCCGCCAGCCACCTTATGCAACTAGTGCATGTCAGTCGGTGGAACCGGTCTCACGTAAGCGTACGTGTAAGGTTGGTCCGGGCCGCTTCATCCCACAATACCGCTGAAGCAAGATAAGACTAGTAGCGGCAAGCAAGTTGAAAAGATCCACGCCCACAACAAAATTGTGTTCTACTCGTGCAATAGAGAACTACGCATAGACCTAGCTCATGATGCCACTGTTGGGGAACGTTGCAGAAAATTAAAAATTTTCCTACGGTTTCACCAAGATCCATCTATGAGTTCATCTAAGCAACGAGTCAAGGGAGTGAGTTTGCATCTACATACCACTTGTAGATCGAGTGCGGAAGCGTTCAAGGGGATGGTGATGATGGAGTCGTACTCGTCGTGATTCGGATCACCGATGACCAAGTGCTGAACAGACAGCACCTCCGCGTTCAACACACGTACGGGACGGATGACGTCTCCTCCGTCTTGATCCAGCAAGGAGGAAGGAGAGGTTGTGGAAGGCAGCTCCAACGGCAACACGACGGCATGGTGCAGTTAGTGCAGCAGTACTCCGACAGGGCTTCGCCAAGCACGTACGGAGGAGGAGAGGTGTTGGGGAGGGGAGGGGCTGCGCCTTGGCTTGTGTGTTGCAGCCCTCCCCTCACCCCTCTATATATAGGAGGAGAGGGGCAAGGGGGGCCGGCCCTCTAGGGGAAACCCTAGAGGGGGGCGGCGGCCAAAGGGAGAGGGAAAAGGGGAGGCTTGCCCCCCAAGCTAGGGGGGCGCCCCCTTTAGGGTTTCCCCTCCCCTTGCCCTAGCCGCATGGGCCTAGGTGGGGAGGCGCGCCCAGCCCACTAGGGGCTGGCTCCCTCTCCCACACAGCCCATGTGGCCCCCCCCGGGAGGGGTGGCCCCACCCGGTGGACCCCCGGAACCCTTCCGGTGGCCCCGGTACAATACCGGTATGCCACCGAAACTTTCCGGTGTCCGTTTAACCACTTTCCTTATATAAATCTTTACCTCCGGACCATTCCGGAACTCCTCGTGACGTCCGGGATCTCATCCGGGACTCCGAACAACATTCGGTAATCACATACTTGTCTTCCTGATAACCCTAGCGTCACTGAACCTTAAGTGTGTAGACCCTACGGGTTCGGGAGACATGCAGACATGACCGAGACGACCTCAGGTCAATAACCAACAGCGGGATCTGGATACCCATGTTGGCTCCCACATGCTCCTCGATGTTGTCATCGGATGAACCACGATGTCGAGGATTCGATCAAACCCCGTATGCAATTCCCTTTGTCAATCGGTACGTTACATGCCCGAGACTCGATCGTCGGTATCCCAATACCTCGTTCAGTCTCGTTACCGGCAAGTCACTTTACTCGTACCGTAATGCATGATCCCGTGACCAACACTTGGTCACCTTGAGCTCATTATGATGATGCATTACCGAGTGGGCCCAGAGATACCTCTCCATCATACGGAGTGACAAATCCTAGTCTCGATCCGTGTCAACCCAACAAAGACTTTCGGAGATACCTGTAGTGCACCTTTATAGTCACCCAGTTACGTTGTGACGCTTGGTACACCCAAAGCACTCCTACGGTATCCGGGAGTTACACGATCTCATGGTCTAAGGAAGAGATACTTGACATTGGAAAAGCTCTAGCAAACGAACTAACCGACCTTTGTGCTATGCTTAGGATTGGGTCTTGTCCATCACATCATTCTCCTAATGATGTGATCCCGTTATCAACGACATCCAATGTCCATAGCCAGGAAACCATGACTATCTGTTGATCACAACGAGCTAGTCAACTAGAGGCTTACTAGGGACATATTGTGGTCTATGTATTCACATGTGTATTACGATTTCCGGATAATACAGTTATAGCATGAATAAAAGACTATTATCATGAACAAAGAAATATAATAATAACACTTTTATTATTGCCTCTAGGGCATATTTCCAACAATTTGCACCTCCTTCATCTGTTAATGTCATTTAGTTTTGCCTCCACATGAAGAACATTATTATTGGTAATAAAATGAACATGTATGGATGAAAAACTATGTAAATAGTAGACAACTCTTTTGATAATTATTTTATGTCAAATGAGACGTGCGTTGCACGTACAAGCTTACTAGTAAACTCAGATGAAGGGAGTACGGGCCACTCGATTGAATGCTCTCCAGCCGAGTAAAGTAATACCACGTGTTCAGTCGTCATCGAACCACAGGATCGGCCGGACCAAGTATGCAAGAGGTTCTGTCGTGCGGACAAAGAAGATGGCCGTATTTTTTCTTTCAACTTGATGATGGCAGGACTAAAATATGTTAAAATCTGTAACTTTTAGGCTAGTCATAGTGGGAGTAATTTAGATTGTAACATAACATATTCCAAGACAAATTTGCTTATGTGACATGAAATTAATGAGAAGAGATGTTTATGATAATAATATGTTACTGTAAAATAACACATCCCAAAGCAAAATAAGTCTATATCTCAATTAATGAAGGCTTGTATGTTACTTCCTCCGTCACGGTTTAGAAGGCACGCTTAGAAATTCTCTGGGACCTAGTTGGTTATCTATTGGTTGTGAGATGGGGTTAAAAATAGCATTCACATTACGCATGCATATAGAAAATAGTATACGGAGTACTAATTAGCTACTAGAAATAAATGCAATGCGCCCTAAACCTTGTCTATTGTGGAAACGCACGCAAATTTAACTGTGCCTTCTAAACCGTGACGGATGGAGTATCATCCATATATTACTACCTATTATGAAGGTAATAACATAGAGCAGCAACATATACATGTTAGAGCAACTTCAATGGGGCAACCCATTTCGTTCGTGGCCATCCGTTTGAGTCGGCGCGGACAAAAAATTTGGCCTAATGCACCGACCCAAACGGACGCTCGTCCGCCTGCCGACCCATTCCTGACCCATTTTTGAGCCAGATTTGCGTCGGCATGGATACGAGACGGACGCGGGTGCGCTCGCCCTCTCCCCTCCCCGGGCCCGCTGGTCGGTGGCACATTGGTCTTTCCCCATCGAATAGCACACCCTCGCCACCTTCTTCGCCGCCGACACCGCCGTCCATTTTTTCCGATAAAAAAATATACATAGATAGTTCTAGCATAGACAGATAAAAGAAAAGATTAACTACTCGTCGTTTTCCGACTCCGACTCGTTAATGTCATCCTCTGACGTCTGAATGTAGGCGTCAACATACCGCTCGTCCTCGGAGTTTCAGGACGACGCTTCTCCTAGCTTCATGTTCAATTGAGCGGCTTACTTGCGCGAACGCTTGTCCTCCCGATAGGCGGCTCGCTCCGTCCTCCTCGCCTCCCTCTCCGTCCTCCTTTGCTTGTAGAACTGGCGCTCGTTGACGATATCCTGCGGGAAGCGTTTGCACCGCCATGGCTTCCTCGTCCATCTCGGCGATGGCGAGGCGACGCTGCCGCCTCTAGTTGCCACGACGATTCTCGTCGGTGAAAAGCCGTGGAAGAGACGCGAGATCCTGCGCCCGCTGGCTCGTCGACACGTCGGGAAAATTCATCTTCCAACGAGGCCGCCGGAGGCGCCACGCCGCTGCGTCGTATGCGTAGGCCGCCTCCTATGCGGTGTTGAAGGTGCCGAGACCGAGGCGTTTTTCGCCAAACCAGATCTCGGAGGAGAAGCCGCCGGAGCGGTGCTCGCGGACTCTGCGAAAATTCGAAGCACCCAGAACAACGCATCGACATGGTAACGCAGAGGCGGCGAGCCTAGTGAGAGGGGACGAGGCGAATGAGCGACGGACAGAGTGTGGAGGGAGCGCCTTCTTAACACGCGCTGGACGCGGCACGCCAAAACCAGCACGCTAGGCCGATTTTTCTACGCTCGCGCACTAGAGCCCCAAACCAGGCGACGACATGGCAGCTAGCATGATCTATGGCCGTCGGCCTTTTTTAAAAATTGCACGCGGATATGAAATGAATCGACGCGTTTGGCACACTGCCAACCAAATACAAAAAAAGGCAGATGGCCAACCCAAACGGATAAATGGGCCGGCCGTTTCGGTCGGCCCGTTGGAGTTGCTGGTCTAAATTACTCCCGCTGTAACCAGCCTTATCCATGTCCAGCAGCTGACGCGTGCGTCGGAAGCGTGGAGCCCACGCGACAAGACGCGACACCGGACAGGCGTTAAATGCATTCTCACCCTCTACTACTTCGCAACTCTGACAGGAAATCCAAAGGAAACCCTTGGGGCCCGCGCAGGCGGTGCGAGGCCTCGCCGCTGGCGCCTGGGCCCCGCACCCCCACGACTTAATTGCCCCAACGGTGTCCATCCTTCGCACCGAAGGAAAAGGCGTGATAAAAGAGGACTCTGGCACAAGAGCCTCGGCCGCACCCGCACATCGCCACTCTCCCACACGCCGCCACCACCGCCGCTGCGGCTTACGGCTACGCAGCTCTCGCGCCCCTCGACGCCGCCGCCGCCCTCCGAGGTTTCCGGCCGCTAACTTCGTCTCGTCTAGGATTGACCCGCTCCTCCGCACGATCGCCTACTCCTCCGCCTCCCCCCGAGGGTTTCCCCGCCGCCATGTCCGGCCTGAGCGCGCCGCCGTTCGACGGCCTCGCGTCGGGGCCCGATCCGTGGGACGTCGTCGTCAAGGTGATCCTTCTCCTGGTCTCGAGCCGTGGTTTTGTTTCGCCAGTAAGGGGATTATGTGCGAGGGACGGGAACCGCTTTTAGAAGGGTTTGTTCAAGGGGTCGGCTTCACGATTGCTGGTTGATTGGGCGTGGCTTAGGTGTGAGGTTGGGGTTTGCTCGCTGATCGGACGTATTTTACGTGTTTGGTTTTGTGGTTAATTTCTGCACCTTTCTTCTTAGTTTTTAGTTAAATAATCGATCTCTTACAATCGAATATGTGTAGAATAAAATTGATCACACAGGTTGTGCCATAAACAATATTTGAATACAATTGACGGGCACGGCCTTGCTCATGTTTGTTATTAAAATATGCACCTGACCCGGTTTTACTCCAAAATATGTTTGTCAGATCATGTTTTCTATTGAATAACTTCATGGATCAGTGCGTATTGTGCTTCTCTCTAGGATATAGGCGTAGCACAAAGTAATACTACATATTAGACATCTAACCTCAAATCTGAGCAATTAAATCCAGTTCATTGGTGGGTTAAAACTTAAAACTCATAATTTCTACTCCCTCCTTCCCTAAATATTTGTCTTTTTAGAGATTTCAAATGAACTAGCGCATACAGATGTATATAGACATATTTTAGAGTGTAGATTCACTCATTTTGCTCCGTATGTAGTCACTTGTTGAAATCTCTAGAAAGACAAATATTTAGGAACAGAGGGAGTATGTCAGTACTGGTATCAAATATTGTTTATGGCAATCTTGATTATGGGGTTAAGTGTATCATCGATGCATGTAATCACCAGTCAGCTGACCAGTCCTTTGTCCATCACATGTCATGGTAGTCTTGCCCTTCACTTTATGGCTCTTTGAATAAAGTTGTCTAGTTTGTTCTAGTTATTTTCTGATTGAGTATTCCCATGCACCAATCCTTCTGTATATTTTGTAACTTCATGACTTATTACGAGTTCAATATGGGTTGTTCTTTGATGATCTGAATTTTGTTTACATTTCATCTTCTTTCATAACGTGTAGTGAGAGATTGCTAATATTTCATCCATTAGGAGACCAATCTTATCTATGATAGTTTTCGGTCTCTTGTATAGGCTGCCGTCAGCTCGTCACATAAGCTAAATTGGTTCACATAGACTCTTATGGTTAATAATGTTTTGACTCTCGTATAGGCTATTGCCACATAAGTTAAATTGGTACATTTTCTCTCTGTACATTTGTGTAAATTGTGTTCTCGTTATGGCCCTTACCTAATTGGTAGAAGAGAAGAAATTATGATCAGTCTTTGTACATCTATAATCTAGAACCATAAGACTTGCACTATGATTGAGTAGTTTATTCTCTTACTTAATTGGTATGGAAGAGAAGAAATTATGATTAATGCAACCATTCAGTTTGAAATCAGCACCTCAGTTGTGCTCCGGTAATCACAATTCCTCTAGCATATCGTACTGCTGCGAACGTAACTGAAACTAATTATGATCTATCTTCTTATGTTACTTATCAGATGAGCATGACTGTCTGTACCATATATTACCATCACCATATGCTTTCTGAGTATTGATCCTTTCGATAATCCTTTGACTTTTGTAGTATAAGGACTAGTGAGTTCCTCAACCATTTTTTGGACCTGATCTCCTATAGTTAGCTATGCATCAAGGTCGTGTAAAAATTTGTTGTGCTTTGGATCATTATTATGTCCTCATGGTTTACGTGTCATATGATCTAATTGTGTTCTATCGTAGCGTTCTCATTTCTCCCTTCTCAATATTCCAGGTCAAATATGGTGACACACTTAAGAGGTTCAATGGTTATGTCAACGGAACGCACTTCACTTTGAATCTGTCTGCTCTCCGTTCCAAAATTGCAAGTGCTTTTAAGTTTGCCCCTGATGCTGACTTCATTCTCACTTACACTGATGAGGATGGGGATGTTGTTATGCTGGATGATGACGAGGACTTGCATGATGCAGCTATCCATCAGAAATTGAACCCTCTAAGGATTAATGTTCAGTTAAAGAATAGCCACGCTGGGGCATCTCACATTAACCGGCAGGATTCAAGCCCTAAACCTCTTGAGGCCACCACTCAGGATCCGATAGCTCAGATCAAATCTGTTATTGATGAAGCTTTAAAGCCCATATCAGAACCTTTGAGATCCACTGCAAGGGAAGATCCACTAGCTCACTTAAAATCAGCTCTTGATGAAGCTATGAAGTCTATCCATGAGCCAGTTCCTGAATCCCTTGCAAAACTGTCACGTGAAGTACTTGATGCAGCACCACCACAATTAACTGATCTGATAAAACCTTTCGTGAACTTGATCACATCAACCAACAGTAGCCAATCTGCTGGGCATGCTGAGAGTTCACCTGGCTCCTCCAGGGGTGTGCAGCAAGCACGGGTTGATCTCAAAGCTGATGGTCAGCCTAAAGTTGAGGCAAGTTTGGGTTCACGACCTTTGAATGAACGAAACCCTGTATCATCTGAGACAGGAGGTCTTAAGAGTGTGTTGGTTGAAGTTCCCGCTGCAGTCATCACTGAAGCCTCTCAAGGCCACCAAGGATCGTTATATCCTTCTGTTGAGGATTTGCTGTACACCTCCAATTCCGGTGGTAACAGTTCTGGTTGCAAGGATATGACTGATGCTCAAAGTAAGGGGAAGTCTGTCATGCCCTCTGCTGAACCACTCGCTCGTAACACTGTTCCCAGTTTTCGTCCAAGTCATCCAAATGCATCTGGAAATGAATGGTTCCAGACACGAAGATCGGTGGATGGATGGTCCCAGCCGAGATCCATTTGGCAACCTGAAACTAATGTCAAACCAGCTAGTGATCCTGGATGGCGTGTTCCAATGTATAAAGCGCCTCACCCATCCCCACCAGTTCCCCATGCACCCTTGGGCTATGGACATTCTCCACAATTTCCTTACCCTGGCCGTCTGCTATCTGCTGGGCGTCTGTATGGGAATCTTGGTAATAACAGTGAGAGGTCACCACGAATTTCACATAGGTGGATTCAGTGTGATGGTTGTGGAGTTCAACCAATTGTTGGGCCACGCTACAAGTCTAATGTGTAAGATCTTCTTAAATGCAACTACTCTCAGAATTAAATTATTTGTCATAGCTATTTCTTGGTGTCCTTAATCTGACGTCTTCTGTCTCTGCCGTCAGGAAAGAAGATTATGATCTGTGTGATACCTGCTTCTGTCGTATGGGCAGTGAGGTTGAGTACACAAGAATAGACAAGCCGATCCTGCCACACAAGTTATCTCGGGACCCTAATTTGGTGAGTTGCTTTATAGTTGGTATAATAAGTTGCTAGGTGAAATTGCTAGGTGAAAGGTAATGGAGGTGCTCTGCCCTTAAGTAGGAGCTGATCAATCTTGAAAGCCTTCAGAGACTAATTTGCTGCAACTGGGCCTACTAGTAGATTAATTATATTCTTTATTTCAGTGCCGGAAAATCCATTCACGTGCTCCAATGAAGTCAAAGCGTGAGAAGCTCGAAAGCCGCTTCATTTTGGATGTAACGGTGCTGGATGGCACACTTATGTCACCTTCAAGCCCGTTCACTAAGATTTGGCGCATGCACAACAATGGGTCTATCATGTGGCCCTTGGGCACACAGCTAATTTGGGTGGGTGGAGATCAATTTGCACTGCAGACCTCTGTCCCACTAGAGGTATAGTTACCATGCATATTGTTTGAAGCTCTGCTATGAATTGCATGTTAAGGCTGAATATCAGCTGTGATAAAAAAAAAACTCCCCAGTTCTGAGTTGGTATAGTTGTGCAGATTCCATTGAATGGATTTCCGGTGGATCAAGAGATGGATGTTGCTGTTGATTTTGTGGCACCTGCAAGGCCTGGGAGGTATATATCTTACTGGAGACTGGCATCACCTTCTGGTCAAAAATTTGGTCAGCGAGTTTGGGTTCATATCCAGGTTGGGTATCCTACCATTTCTTTTTCGTATGTGGATGTATAATCTAGATGGTTGCCTTTGTTTTATCACCTTAATCCTGAATGCATCTGCAGGTGGAAGATCCATCTTTTGTCAGTGACAACAAGACTGCTGCTGTTAACTTGAATCAGCCTCAGGAAAGCAACATCACAAACACAAGTAGTCTGCCTCAGGAAAGCAACATGACAAACACAAGTAATTTGATTGATGTCAACATGGAGCCTGCTAACCAAGTCCTAGATGAACATGTCAACGGCACTAGAATGGAACTGCTGGAGCCTTCGATATACCGTGAAGCTGCTGAGCCCAAGAAATCCCCCTCAGCATTTTCAGCAGCTCCTCCATACCCCATGGTCGATGTTCCGTCATCCAGTGAAAATGCAGCTGCTTTTGTGCCAAGTGTTACTGTACTTGCACCTGAAGTCATTCCGAGACCTGCTGTGACTACACCTGCTGATGTGCCCACAAGTTCGCTTACTAGTATCCCTGTGGATCTACCTGTAGCTGCAACCACACCTGTGGATGTAGCATCTGCGCCGCTTGACATCGACAGTCTTACAGAAGAGAAACTGCTGCAGGAGCTGGAGGAAATGGGCTTTAAGCAGGTTGATCTGAACAAGGAGATACTGAGGCAGAATAAATACAACCTGGAGCAGTCCGTGGATGATCTGTGTGGTGTCAATGAATGGGACCCTCTGCTGGCGGAACTGAATGAAATGGTAAGATACATGCCCTACTCTGGATTTCGTTGAAATGATGATTGCTGTGGCAAGCTCCTGAGCCTAGTGCTGTTCCTCTTCCAGGGATTTGATGACAGGGAGACGAACAAGGAGCTGCTTGCCAAGAATGGAGGAAGCATCAAACGAGCTGTGATGGACCTCATCGCCAGGGAGAAGAAGGACAAGTGAAGATCGTGTGCTCTCGAGCACCTAGTTATCTATATCTCGTTATCTATGCGTAAATAATGAGACGAGTGGTACTGCTGTTGTGCTGCTCCACTGTGTCTCGTGGTTTGCTTATGAACTGCTGTGAAGCGTGTTGTTGGTGTGACTTTGTGTGCGGTGTGAACTCTATTATGTTGTGACCGTGGTGGGTCAGCTGCGTGTGGTTGCTGTAATGGCCTTAGTTGCTTTGTTCCTACTATCGTGACTGGAAGACCTTCTATGTGGATTTCACCTATATTATGTGGGTTTCACCTCAAAGTGCCTCTTCTATTTTGTGTTACGTTCGCATCTCTTATTAGGATGTACAGTAGCTAAAACTAGAAGTTTGTACCAAAGGGATGTAGCTAAATTTTTGAACATTTTCAACTAAGGGGAGGGCAACACCAATGAATTGCCGACATATCCGCAAAATCATGCTTGTTTGCCCGCAATGCTTGTTTGCCGGGTCGGTAGTATTTGTATTAGACTGGTCATAGCTAGTGAGCAGTAACTTGGTACGGAGAAAATAATTGGCTTTTCACTATGTCATCCTACCGCATAGAGAATTGACACGCATGGTGGTGACATGGCGCGCAAGAAGAGCTATCCATGTAGATATCTTTGAGAGTCCCTAAAATTCTTTCCTCAGAACTCCGGTGTTTTTTTTCCGACACATCTCAGAACTCCGGTGTTGCTTAAGAATGCTAGCGCGTGGCCTATAATTTGGTTGCCTCCATCAAAGGGTTGACGCGGCAGTCTCAAGAGAAGGGTCCCATGGTGCAGCAACGGCGGTATGCCGTGACCATGGTGGAAATTTCCTGGGAGCTTCAGCGATCACTTTTAGATTCATCGCAGAATCAACTTCTCTCGAAGCTTTGGCTATTCGAGAAGGGCAAGCATTAGCAGTGTTAGGAATTAATTAGTAGATTAATTAGCACATGCTAATTAATGAATAGTCATTAGTAAAGGGGTGTGTTCAACCCCAAACAGTCATGTCCCTTCTCTCTTTCTATTGCCAATAGGCACCTGTGGAGCAGGCATCTCTTCTTCCCACCTCTTCCAGATGTATATACACTTGAGAATCAATGGAAACCAGGACTGATTGTTCTTTCGCTTTCAATCTCGTTTTACTCTGACACGTTATCAGCACTTTGCTCTGCCAAAAACGAGAACGCCAAGCAACTCGCTTCCAAGGCTACAGGAACGACGAGCGAGGCGGCCAACTCCAGTGCCCGACGCCCGCGGTGGCTCCCGACTCCCACGACTACGCGCCGGCAGCCCGGCCTCCGCGCCGTGCCCCTGCGCTCCTCCTGTGGCTGCGCGTCCCCGCGCTTCTCCCGTGGCTGCGCCGCGCCCGGCCGCGCTGCGCCCCAGGCCACGGCCTCCGCGCCCCGCGCTCGTCCGCCCGGCCGCCGCGCCCGGCCGCGCTGCGCCCCTGGCCACGGCCTCCGCGCCGCGCCCCATCTGGAATCGCCCTTGTGCCGATGCGCGCCGCGGTGGATGTGGAAGACGCGCTCGCCTACGTCTCCGCACCAACCAGCGCCTCCGGCGTGATTAGACTTGGAGCAGGGATGGAGGCCGCCGACGCAAAAACCACGCCGCAGCCGGAGATGTCCGCGAGCTCGTGCGGCCACGCGGAACGGCGCTTCGGCCGCGCCGTCACTGCCATCGACCGCCGCTCCGGTACGTGGGCTCCGGCGAGCCTCGGCCTCGCCTGCGCCTCGCCGCAGGGCCCATGGCCGGAGGACGCGGCCCTCCACGGCTTGGCGCGGTGCTTGTTGCTGAAGGCTTCAATCTCCCTGTAGCGGCGGTGGCTTCTATGTGTAAAGCTAACCCCAAATCGATTGATTCCTTTGGGCACGGAGAGCACAATGATGGTCAGGCCACCCGCTGTACCACAAATTTACATTGGAGGTTGATCTCTCCATCTCACATTTACAATATGTAAATGATTATTCCATATATATTCTATGGAAGTGGGACATGTTTAATGTATTTGCTTTTTAGCAATCCCTATAACCCGTCTTATTGGTACAGTGATGTTGTTTAGCGATTGAGATTAAATTTTCTCGCACAATAATATTGATTTGCGATTGAGAATTATTATTCTCTCGCAAAACAATCTTATTACAATTGAGATCAATTTTCTCTCATAAATTATTAGTTCACTTTGCTAAATTATCTTGCAACTTGATACAAGATCATCTCATTTTAATTTGAGGTCTATACAATTCAAGTTTTTCACTTGAACATCAAGTTTGCAACATCATTATTATACACTACATTAGTAGTATTTTTCTGTTGAGTACCAAGATGTATTCCAAATCTGTTGATGTAATACATTTCCACGTTTATCACGTGTTGAGATTAATTACGTCCATTTGCAATAGAGTTTTTTAATCTCTTGCAAAGATAAATTCAATGCCTCTGCAATATTGTTTCTCCATTGAGTATGAGGTATTCCGGAATATTTCTATGATGTATCTATTTCCATGTTAACCACATGTCGAGATTAATACGTCTATTTACAATTGAGATCTTCAATTTCTTGCAAATATGGATGCAAAATTCAAGGTGTTTTCTTCAAATTGATGTATTGGGATCACAAGGTAGTGTGTAGATCTATTGGTTTGATTATCACCACTACTTGTTAAAGCCTACATTTTGTAATTTGACATTATGATTACTTTACAAAGTACTCTCCCATACATTTTACTAAGTCATGACATAAGGCATTAAGAGAGAGTATCTACTGGTTTCATCAGATTATACTCCCTAGTGCTGCGAGATCTACTCCCTTTTTGGAGAGTATCTTCAAGATGCCATACTTAGCAATTTGAGATACACACTATGGTGCAAGCCACCTTCTTGAAATCATTACAATATTAACCATGATGGTTTTTGAATTTTCCGATGGTAAATTAATTATCTCTGGTTTGCTCCTATAAGTAATTGATGGCTAAGTAATTTGAGGCTCTTGCCCTCAATGGCCACAACTTACTTAAGTGGGTCATGGACATCAAGATCAGTCTTGCATCCCATGGCATAGCGGGTGCAATCCAAACCACGCCAAACGGGACGCAAAGGACCTCATGGGTAAAGGTTTGAAACTCACTTCAAACCTTCAATCTGACACCATCATGGAAGTCAGTTGTTTGCATGATGTTCTTCTAGAACCGAGCAATAAAATGACTATCCAGCTGTCACGGGACCCTATGAGCACGGAGAACATGACGGTTGAATATGCATTGACCGACATGTTTGGAGACTACATTTAGTCCCTCAATCTCCTTAGTGATCTTTTTATTTATGTCCATTTCTGATGTTCTAGTATGAACATAATTATTGTTGTCATCATATATTGTATATCACAATATATTGTATCAGCATTTTGGTACAAATTCATTTGTATGTATTCTACATATTTGACAGTGATTTTCTTGAGAATGTTCATGTCTATATAGATTTCAACGGGGGTCAATCTGATGAAAGATGATTTGTGCCATGTGGACACATGTACCACAAACTCTATACTCAGGGAAGTGAAATGTTTCCACTCTCATTGAGAGAAAGGAGATATTTTAAAATCGCTAGACGCGATGAGGTATTTGTTGGCTCAACTCGAGCCATATTTACTATCCCTATGGGTACTCGAGTAGGATCAAGGATGCATTGTCGTGTCTGGGTCAACTCATATCCTACTAAACTATAGAGATATCCGTCAGAATAGTTTTCATAGCGAAACTTATGATGACAACAAAGAGGAATATCTTCTCTTTACCATATGCAATGGATATGGCAAACACATTATATATGTATCATCATGATTGCACTACACATACTACAAAACCCGTAGCACATGTTGCGTACATGATAGTTTTCTAGAATGTCTTTTACATGACAAACTTGGCATGCTCGCCTTGGTCATCAAGACATTGGGTTGAAATAGAATCTATCAGCAATTCCATTTGTTTATGATTATTATGATGCTAAATTCTAAACATTTTTAGATTTTATGTGCACTACATGTGAATCAGGGAAGCTAATTTTAAGGCTCGTGCACCTTAAAGTCTACACTGAACCACTCGGTCTCCTTGGACACATCAAGTCAAGGTAAGTGGCTCTTCCTAACCATTGACTAGACTATTCAGGTATTCGATGGTTCTAAAAGACACATCTATATGATGGTCTCAAGTGTGCTTTATCCACATAAAACCATTGGCTCATTATCCTGAACATCAATTACAATCAAAATTGAATGGACAACGTTGTGGAATTCTCCTTGCGTGACTTCACTATGGCCCTAGGATTGATGTTTAACACTTTGTCCTATATGTCTAGACTCAAACTGGTTTAGTAGAATCCTTTATCCAAAGAATTAAGCTCATTCCATGATCTTAACCTCATAATTGCAACTTACCAACTTTACGTTGGGGTCATGCAGTTTTACACGCTCATGACCAAACTGCATAATGTCATTCCCCTCTATCTTTGATACGTGGAAATCTACCAAGTATTTCCCATCTGCGGTAATTCGGTTGAATACCGATATCACCACCCCGACATACATCATTGGCCCCTCAACATATATTTGGGATCTATGTGAGGAATAACTGTATAACCGTCAATACTGTTGGAAATATGCCCTAGAGGCAATAATAAAAGTGTTATTATTATATTTCTTTGTTCATGATAATAGTCTTTTATTCATGCTATAACTGTATTATCCGGAAATCGTAATACACGTGTGAATACATAGACCACAATATGTCCCTAGTGAGCCTCTAGTTGACTAGCTCGTTGTGATCAACAGATAGTCATGGTTTCCTGGCTATGGACATTGGATGTCGTTGATAACGGGATCACATCATTAGGAGAATGATGTGATGGACAAGACCCAATCCTAAGACTAGCACAAAAGATCGTGTAGTTCATTTGCTAGAGCTTTGCCAATGTCAAGTATCTCTTCCTTCGACCATGAGAGCGTGTAACTCCTGGATACCGTAGGAGTGCTTTGGGTGTATCAAACGTCACAACGTAACTGGGTGACTATAAAGGTGCACTACAGGTATCTCCGAAAGTATCTATTGTTTTATGCGGATCGAGACTGGGATTTTTCACTCCGTGTAAACGGAGAGGTATCTCTGGGCCCACTCGGTAGGACATCATCATAATGTGCACAATGTGACCAAGGGGTTGATCACGGGATGATGTGTTAAGGAACGAGTAAAGAGACTTGCCGGTAACGAGATTGAACAAGGTATCGGTATACCGACGATCGAATCTCGGGCAAGTACAATACCGCTAGACAAAGGGAATTGAATACGGGATTGATTAAGTCCTTGACATCGTGGTTCATCCGATGAGATCATCGTGGAACATGTGGGAGCCATCATGGGTATCCAGATCCCGCTGTTGGTTATTGACCGGAGAACGTCTCGGTCATGTCTGCATGTCTCCCGAACCCGTAGGGTCTACACACTTAAGGTTCGATGACGCTAGGGTTATAAAGGAAGTTTGTATGTGGTTACCGAATGTTGTTCGGAGTCCCGGATGAGATCCCGGACATCACGAGGAGTTCCGGAATGGTCCGGAGGTAAAGATTTATATATGGGAAGTCCTGTTTTGGTCACCGGAAAAGTTTCGGGCGATATCGGTAATGTACCGGGACCACCGGGAGGGTCCCGGGGGTCCACCAAGTGGGGCCACCTGCCCCAGAAGGTTGCGTGGGCCAAGTGTGGGAGGGGACCAGCCCCTAGGAGGGCTGGTGCGCCCCCCACAAGGGTGCAAGGCGCAAGGGAGAGTGGGAGGGGGCAAACCCTAGTCCAGATGGGCCTTAAGGCCCATATTGGTGCGCCTCCCTCTCCTCTCCCCCCTTGGCCGCCTCCCCTTTGCCATCTAGGGCTGGCCGCACCCCTTGGGGGTGGGAAACCCTAAAGGGGGCGCAGTCCCCCCTTCCCCCTATATATAGATGAGGTTTGGGGCTGCCATACACATGAGTTCTATCCCTCTTGGTGCAGCCCTACCTCTCTCCCTACTCCTCCTCTCCCATGGTGCTTGGCGAAGCCCTGCTGGATTGCCATGCTCCTCCATCACCACCACGCCGTTGTGCTGCTGTTGGATGGAGTCTTCCTCAACCTCTCCCTCTCTCCTTGCTGGATCAAGGCGTGGGAGACGTCACCGGGCTGTACGTGTGTTGAATGCGGAGGTGCCGTCCGTTCGACACTTGATCATCGGTGATTTGAATCACGACGAGAACGACTCCATCAACCCCGTTCACTTGAACATTTCCGCTTAGCGATCTACAAGGGTATGTAGATGCACTCTCCTTCTACTCGTTGCTGGTCTCTCCATAGATAGATCTTGGTGACACGTAGGAAAATTTTGAATTTCTGCTACGTTCCCCAACAGTGGCATCATGAGCTAGGTCTATTGCGTAGATTCTTTGCACGAGTAGAACACAAAGTAGTTGTGGGCGTTGATTTTGTTCAATATGCTTACCGTTACTAGTCCAATCTTGTTTCGACGGTATTGTGGGATGAAGCGGCCCGGACCGACCTTACACGTACTCTTACGTGAGACAGGTTCCACCGATTGACATGCACTTGGTGCATAAGGTGGCTAGCGGGTGCCAGTCTCTCCCACTTTAGTCGGAACGGATTCGATGAAAAGGGTCCTTATGAAGGGTAAATAACAATTGGCATATCACGTTGTGGTTTTGCGTAGGTAAGAAACGTTCTTGCTAGAAACCCATAGCAGCCACGTAAAACATGCAAACAACAATTAGAGGACGTCTAACTTGTTTTTGCAGGGTATGCTATGTGATGTGATATGGCCAAAAGGATGTGATGAATGATATATGTGATGTATGAGATTGATCATGTTCTTGTAATAGGATTCACGACTTGCATGTCGATGAGTATGATAACCGGCAGGAGCCATAGGAGTTGTCTTTATTTATTGTATGACCTGCGTGTCATTGAAGAACGCCATGTAAACTACTTTACTTTATTGCTAAACGCGTTAGTCATAGAAGTAGAAGTAGTCGTTGGCGTGACAACTTCATGAAGACACGATGATGGAGATCATGGTGTCATGCCGGTGACAAGATGATCATGGAGCCCCGAAGATGAAGATCAAAGGAGCTATATGATATTGGCCATATCATGTCACTACTCTATTTGATTGCATGTGATGTTTATCATGTTTATGCATCTTGTTTGCTTAGAACGACGGTAGTAAATAAGATGATCCCTTACAACAATTTCAAGAAGTGTTCTCCCCTAACTGTGCACCGTTGCTACAGTTCGTCGCTTCTAAGCACCACGTGATGATCGGGTGTGATGGATTCTTACGTTCACATACAACGGGTGTAAGACAGTTTTACATAGCGAAAACACTTAGGGTTAACTTGACGAGCCTAGCATGTACAGACATGGCCTCGGAACACGGAGACCGAAAGGTCGAGCATGAGTCGTATAGCAGATACGATCAACATGAAGATGTTCACCGATGATGACTAGTCCGTCTCACGTGATGATCGGACACGGCCTAGTTGACTCGGATCATGTAATCACTTAGATGACCAGAGGGATGTCTATCTGAGTGGGAGTTCCTAAGATGAACTTAATTATCTTGAACATAGTCAAAAGACCTTTTTGCAAATTATGTCGTAGCTCGCGCTTTAGTTCTACTGTTTTAGATATGTTCCTAGAGAAAATATAGTTGAAAGTTGACAGTAGCGATTATGCGATCAGTAGAAAGCTTATGTCCTTAATGCACCGCTTAGTGTGCTGAGCCCCAAACATCGTTTGTGGATATTTCGAACATCGAACATACACGTTTTGATAACTACGTGATAGTTCAGTTAAATGGTTTAAGTAGAGGCACCAAAGACGTTTTCGAAATGTCACGGAACATATGAGATGTTTCGAGGGCTGAAATTGGGATTTCAGGATCGTGCCCACGTCAAGAGGTATAAGACCTCCGACGATTTTCTTAGCCTGCAAACTAAGGAGAGAAGCTCAATTGTTGAGCTTGTGCTCAGATTGTCTGAGTGCAACAATCACTTGAATCAAGTGGGAGTTGATCTTCCAGATGAAATAGTGATAGTTCCTCCGAAGTCATTACCACCAAGATGCTAGAGCTTCGTGATGAACTATAATATATCAAGGACATATATGATGATCCTTGAGATATTCGCGATGTTTGACTCCGCGAAAGTAGAAATCAAAAGGGAGCATCAATCGTTGATGGTTAGTAAAACCACTAGTTTCAAGAAGGGCAAGGGCAAGAAGGGATACTTCATGAAACGGCAAATCAGCTGCTGCTCTAATGAAGAAACCCGAGGTTAAACCCAAACCCGAGACTAAGTGCTTCTGTAATAAGGGGAACAACCACTGGAGCAAGATTACCCTAGATACTTGGTGGATGAGAAGGCTGGCAAGGTCGATAGAAGTATATTGGATGTACATTATGTTAATGTGTACTTTACTAGTACTCCTAGTAGCACCAGGGTATTAAGATACCGGTTCAGTTGCTAAGTGTTAGTAACTCGAAATAAAAAAAGCTACGAAATAAAAGGAGACTAGCTAAAGGTGAGCTGACGATATGTGTTGGAAGTGTTTCCAAGGTTGATGTGATCAAGCATCGCACGCTCCCTCTACCACCGAGATTGGTGTTTGCGTTGAGCATAGACATGATTGGATTATGTCTATCGCAATACGGTTATTCATTTAAGGAGAATAATGGTTACTCTATTTATTTGAATAATACCTTCGATGGTCTTGCACCTAAATAAATGGTTTATTGAATCTCGATCGCAGTGATACACATTTTCATGCCAAAAGATATAAGATAGTAATGATAGTACCACTTACTTGTGGCACTGCCATGTAAGTCATATTGGTGTAAAACGCATGAAGAAGCTCCATGTTGATGGATCTTTGGACTCACTCGTTTTTGAAAAGTTTGAGACATGCAAACCATGTCCATTGGTGTTTACGCATGAAGAAACTCCATATAGATGGATCATTTGGACTCACTTGATTTTGAACCACTTGAGATATGCAAATCATACCACATGGACAAGATGACTGAAAAGCCTCGTTTTCAGTAAGATGGAACAAGATAGCAACTTGTTGGAAGTAACACATTTTGATGTGTCCAGTCCAATGAGTGTTGAGGTATGCAGTGAATATCGTTATGTTCTTACTTCACAGATGATTCGAGTAGATGTTGAGAATATTTACTTGATGAAACACAAGTCTGAATTATTGAATGGTTCAAGTAATTTCAGAGTGAAGTAGCAGATCATTGTGACAAGAGGATACAATGTCTATGATATGATCATAAAGATGAATATCTGAGTTACGAGTTTTGGCACACAATTAAGACATTGTGGAAATTGTTTCGCAATTAATACCGCCTGGAACACCATAATGTGATGGTGTGTCCGAACATCATAGTTGCACCCTATTGGATATGGTGCGTACCATGATGTCTCTTATCGAATTACCACTATCGTTCATGGGATAGGCATTAGAGACAACCACATTCACTTTAAATAGGGCACCACGTAATTCCGATGAGATGACACCGTATGAATTATGGTTTAGAGAAACCTAAGTTGTCGTTTCTTAAAAGTTTGGGGCTGCGACGCTTATATGAAAAAGTTTCAGGTTGATAAGCTCGAACCCAAAGCGGATAAAATACATCTTCATAGGACACCCAAAACAGTTGGGTATACCTCCTAATTCAGATCCGAAAGCAATATGAATTGTTTCTAGAATCGGGTCCTTTCTCGAGGAAAGGTTTCTCTCGAAAGAGTTGAGTGGGAGGATGGTGGAGACTTGATGAGGTTATTGAACCGTCTCTTCAACTAGTGTGTGACAGGGCACAGGGAGTTGTTCATGTGGCACCTACACCAATTGAAGTGGAAGCTTATGATAGTGATCATGAAACTTCGGATCAAGTCACTACCAAACCTCGTAGGATGACAAGGATGCGTACTACTTCAGAGTGGTACGTAATCCTGTCTTGGAAGTCATGTTGCTAGACAACAATGAGCCTACGAGCTATGGAGAAGCGATGGTGGGCCCAAATTCTGACGAATGGTTAGAAGCCATGAAATCCGAGATAGGATTCATGTATCATAACAAAGCATGGACTTTGGTGGACTTGCCCGATGATCGGCAAGCCATTGAGATAAATGGATCTTTAAGAAGAAGACGGACGTGGATGGTAATGTCACCATCTATGAAGCTCGACTTGTGGCGAAGAGTTTTTCACAAGTTCAAGGAGTTGACTACGATGAGATTTTCTCATACGTAGCGATGCTTAAGTCCGTCGGATTCATGTTAGCATTAGCTGCATTTATGAAATCTGGTAGATGGATATCAAAACGAGTTTCCTTACCAGTTTTCGTAAGGAAAGGTTGTATGTAATACAATCAGAAAGTTTTTGTCGATCCTAAGGATGCTAAAAGGTATGCTAGCTCCAGCGATCCTTCTAAGGACTGGAGTGAGCATCTCGGAGTTGGAATGTATGCTTTGATGATGATCAAAGATTTTGGGTTTGTACAAAGTTTATGAGAAACTTGTATTTCCAAAGAAGTGAGTGGGAGCACTATAGAATTTCTGATGAGTATATGTTGTTGACATATTGATGATCAGAAATGATGTAGAATTTCTAGAAAGCATATAGGGTTATTTGAAAGGTGTTTTTCAATGGAAAGCCTGGATTAAGCTACTTGAACATTGAGCATCAAGATCTATAAGGATAGATCAAAATGCTTAATAATACTTTCAAATGAGCACATACCTTGACATGATCTTGAAGGTGTTCAAGATGGACCAGTCAAAGAAGGAGTTCTTGCCTGAGTTGTAAGGTACGAAGTTAAGACTTAAAGCTCGACCACGGCAGAATAGAGAGAAAGGACGAAGGTCGTCCCCTATGCTTAAGACGTAGGCTCTTCAGTATGCTATGCTGTGTACCGCACCTGAAGTGTGCCTTGCCATGAGTCAGTCAAGGGGTACAAGAGTGATCCAAGAATGGCTCACAGGACAGCGGTCAAAGTTATCCTTAGTAACTAGTGGACTAAGGAATTTTCTCGATTATGGAGGTGGTAAAAGAGTTCGTCGTAAAGGGTTATGTCGATGCAAGCTTGACACCTATCCGGATAGATCTGAATAGAGAGACCGGATACATATAATGGAGCAATAATTTAGAATAGCTCCAAGTAGAACAGTTATTTGGAATAGCTCCAAATAGAACGTGGGAGCTACATCTAGGAGATGACATAGAGATTTGTAAAGCACACACGGATCTGAAAGGTTCAGACCCGTTGACTAAAACCTCTCTCACAAGCAGAACATGACCAAACCCCAGATCTCATTGAGTCTTGATCACATGATGATGTGAACTAGTTTAGTGACACTAGTAAACTCTTTGGATGTTGGTCACATGGTGATGTGACCTGTCAGTGTTAATCACATGGTGATGTGAACTAGATTATTGACTCTAGTGCAAGTGGGAGACTGTGGGAAATATGCCCTAGAGGCAATAATAAAAGTGTTATTATTATATTTCTTTGTTCATGATAATAGTATTTTATTCATGCTATAACTGTATTATCCGGAAATCGTCATATACGTGTGAATACATAGACCACAATATGTCCCTAGTGAGCCTCTAGTTGACTAGCTCGTTGTGATCAACAGATAGTCATGGTTTCCTGGCTATGGACATTGGATGTCGTTGATAACGGGATCACATCATTAGGAGAATGATGTGATGGACAAGACCCAATCCTAAGACTAGCACAAAAGATCGTGTAGTTCATTTGCTAGAGCTTTGCCAATGTCAAGTATCTCTTCCTTCGACCATGAGAGCGTGTAACTCCTGGATACCGTAGGAGTGCTTTGGGTGTATCAAACGTCACAACGTAACTGGGTGACTATAAAGGTGCACTACAGGTATCTCCGAAAGTATCTATTGTTTTATGCGGATCGAGACTGGGATTTGTCACTCCGTGTAAACGGAGAGGTATCTCTGGGCCCACTCGGTAGGACATCATCATAATGTGCACAATGTGACCAAGGGGTTGATCACGGGATGATGTGTTACGGAACGAGTAAAGAGACTTGCCGGTAACGAGATTGAACAAGGTATCGGTATACCGACGATCGAATCTCGGGCAAGTACAATACCGCTAGACAAAGGGAATTGAATACGGGATTGATTAAGTCCTTGACATCGTGGTTCATCCAATGAGATCATCGTGGAACATGTGGGAGCCATCATGGGTATCCAGATCCCGCTGTTGGTTATTGACCGGAGAACGTCTCGGTCATGTCTGCATGTCTCCCGAACCCGTAGGGTCTACACACTTAAGGTTCGATGACGCTAGGGTTATAAAGGAAGTTTGTATGTGGTTACCGAATGTTGTTCGGAGTCCCGGATGAGATCCCGGACGTCACGAGGAGTTCCGGAATGGTCCGGAGGTAAAGATTTATATATGGGAAGTCCTGTTTTGGTCACCGGAAAAGTTTCGGGCGATATCGGTAATGTACCGGGACCACCGGGAGGGTCCCGGGGGTCCACCAAGTGGGGCCACCTGCCCCAGAAGGTTGCGTGGGCCAAGTGTGGGAGGGGACCAGCCCCTAGGAGGGCTGGTGCGCCCCCCACAAGGGTGCAAGGCGCAAGGGAGAGTGGGAGGGGGCAAACGCTAGTCCAGATGGGCCTTAAGGCCCATATTGGTGCGCCTCCCTCTCCTCTCCCCCCTTGGCCGCCTCCCCTTTGCCATCTAGGGCTGGCCGCACCCCTTGGGGGTGGGAAACCCTAAAGGGGGCGCAGCCCCCCCTTCCCCCTATATATAGATGAGGTTTGGGGCTGCCATACACATGAGTTCTATCCCTCTTGGTGCAGCCCTACCTCTCTCCCTACTCCTCCTCTCCCATGGTGCTTGGCGAAGCCCTGCTGGATTGCCACGCTCCTCCATCACCACCACGCCGTTGTGCTGCTGTTGGATGGAGTCTTCCTCAATCTCTCCCTCTCTCCTTGCTGGATCAAGGCGTGGGAGACGTCACCGGGCTGTACGTGTGTTGAACGCGGAGGTGCCGTCCGTTCGGCACTTGATCATCGGTGATTTGAATCACGACGAGAACGACTCCATCAACCCCGTTCACTTGAACGTTTCCGCTTAGCGATCTACAAGGGTATGTAGATGCACTCTCCTTCTACTCGTTGCTGGTCTCTCCATAGATAGATCTTGGTGACACGTAGGAAAATTTTGAATTTCTGCTACGTTCCCCAACAAATACCTCAAGCCCCTCACATGGGTAGTTATTCAAGGTCAGTATGTTGATTCAATGAGGAACATTTCCAGGCATTAGGGGGAGATTTCAAGTACCATACAGAATGCCAGGAAATTAGTGGAATGCTCAACACATTTCTGCCTCAAGTCCATGTACTCAAAGATTTAAACCATGCGTTCAGAAGATTTGCAACACATTGCAAATAATTTGCCAGATTCATTTACTGAAAATAAAGGTGTCACATAATCCTACAATCCTGCAAAAATATGCCCGAAAGAGTGGAGGTACCAACAAAACCACTCAACTCCCCGTTCACAACAACAGGGGGAGAAGTATGGCAATATTACATCAGGATTCGGCTTCTCGCAAGCAAGGATACTGAGGCCTTTGAATCAGTAAATGCAAGTCAACTTCACGTTGGCAGACACCTAATGGGTAGTATACACCTAGTGGATGGGCAACCTCCACCAACCCAGGTCATAGTGCACACAATGACCGGGACATCAGGATACCTGACTCAACCGCATTGGAAATCGCGAACAGTCACCATGGGTAACGATATTTCCATCAACTCTATGTTGATATATAGATTCTGGAGAAACATATAACCGGAAGTCTACAATTGTCGACATACATTTCTCAACTAGATTGAAAAAACCTTTCACATGATTCAGATCCAAAGACCATGGCCATGGCAAAGTGTGAACAACACTCAGACTGAACTCGAGCAAAGGGTATGATCTAGGTAGAAATAATCTTGCTCAATAAAGGGAAAGGTATTCACATAAGCAATATCTACACCAATTTTCTTCTGAAAACAGAATTGGGAACAACGAGGTGGTGAAATATAGAGCAAGTCTTGTAGCACAAGGGTTCACGCAGATACCCAACTTTTCTCCAGAGGTGAAATCTCATTCCGATAACTTATATCATTGGCATTACAAAATCATCTATCTATGCAGTTGATAGATGTAGTGATAACATATCCATGTTGATCACTAGATTTAGACATAGATGGTTCCCAATGGAATCTCACATCTGAATCGAAATGCAAAACGCAACATACACTGTGTAAAAAACCAATAAGTGACCATATGACTTATTGTTGTCAGTACATTTTGGTACAACCGACATAGTGAGTTTCTTATACACAAGGATTACTCCTACAATGATGATTACCCATGCATGTTTGTCATACACAGGGATTATTCCTGCAATGACAAAGCACATGATCATATTAATGGCGGGTTTTGAGATGAAGGATTGAGTAAAACCTCGAGCACCTTCACTCATACATTATGGTACACTATGTTGTCTATATCCAAAATATATTAGAGAAACTCATTGTGGACAAATCTTATACATCCATAACTCACATGGCTTCATTCTCTAGATGTAGAGGAAGATCCATTAAAACCATGAGTTGATGGGAATGAGATATTGGGACACAAAGTTCCATATCCTTGTGCCATTGGACCCACCAAACACAATTGGTTGGGAGTCAAGAATATCTTTCGATATCTCCAAGGCATCAAACATTTTGTCTGAGTCTTTCAGTTTCAGAGAAATTTGGACACCAATATCATTGGATCCGTTGATCAGATCCCTACCATGCTAGATCATAGACAAGCTTTGTGTTCCAGCTAGGTGTGGTAGCCATCCCATGAAGGTCTTCGAAACAGACCTCGTGGCTACATCCACCAACCATTATCTCAAAGATAATGTTGCTTGTGTTGTTTGGATGCAAACATGTTACATAGTAAGCAGTATCACTATATAGCTCATCTTGCAAATCAAATCACGTGACAATCTCACTGATTTGTCTATGAAGTCTCTACCAACTTGAACATTTCAGAAAGATGTTCATGGAATTGGTATTCGACGACTTCAGGATTTGCAAGTATTAGGGGGAGTATCTTCCTGAATTACTCCTGTTCAAAGCATCATATTATACTCTTTTTCCCTTTATGAGTTTACTTTTACACGTTCTCATCAAGGTTTTTAATGAGGTAATATCAACATGAGATCATATGTCATACTTTCTGTTTTCTCCACTGAAGTTTTTAGGAAAGTATACACGACATATTTATTGTCCTCTAAACTCTATGGATTTTCTCATATCGAGTTAAAAGAGACAATTATAATGATATGTCATATCATTTTCTCCTTATATTTTTTCCACTGGGTTTTAAAGGAGTTTTCAATGATATATCAGATCACACTTTTTTCCTTTACGAGCTTTCCAAAGTTTCTCATAAAAGGTTTAAACGAGGCGACATATGCAATACTTTCTATTTTTCCCCACTGGGGTTTTTAAAGGAAAGTAAACAAAGCATATTTATTGTTCTCCAAACTCACCAATGAGTTTTCTCCTTTCTCAAAGGTTTTCCCATATGAGTTATCAAGGAGACAATAATTATTATATGTTGCACTTTTTCTCCTTATTATTTTTCCCATTGGGTTTAAAGGAGTTTTAGCAACATATTTGCTCTATTCTCCTCATATTTTTCCCACAGAGTTTTTGGGGAAGACTCTCAAGATTACAAGGAAGATTTCTCAAGATGAAAGATCTATGTACAAGAAGTTTTCAATGATGAAACATTCAAGGAGCGGTGTTGTACAAGGGGGAGTGTTAGGAATTAATTAGTAGATTAATTAGCACATGCTAATTAATGAATAGTCATTAGCAAAGGGGTGTGTCCAACCCCAAACAGTCATGTCCCTTCTCTCTTTCTATTGCCAATAGGCACCTGTGGAGGGATGCCTCCGAACAGACATCTCTTCTTCCCACCTCTTCCAGATGTATATATACTTGAGAATCAATGGAAACCAGGACTGATTGTCCTTTCGCTTTCAATCTCGTTTTACTCTGACAAGCAGAAGATATTTATGTCAATCAGATTCAAATCACTTCGGATAGCAAGCGGAGTACGTTGCCATAGTACATCAAATAATATTACGGAGTAGGTGTTTAATTCTTTTAACATAGTACATGAATTTAGGAGCTCAAATTTCAAGGCTCATAATCTTCGCTAAACATAACACTCGGGTTTAGTCGTCATATGTGGTTGGGCAAACCTGGGGAGCTACACTTTTTACCTGTAAATGTTCTGGAGTCTGAATAAAGCTTAGTGAGAATGTCTAAAAAAAAGCTAGTAACATAACGCAACCTAAAACAAGTTTGCTAATGTGATAAGTAATTAATAATGAGGGAGGCGTTTCTTGTAACATAATAAAACAACCTAAGAAACAATGAGTCTACAACCTATAAATGCAAGTATATGATACTACTTGCATGATATTTGGAACTATGATATAGTAACAGACTAGTGTTATATGGTCTAAGTTACTCCGAAAATTGCTTTTGGAGCTCGGCCTCCATGGAGGCCGGTTTTTGAAAAATTCCAAATTCAACAAAATCCATATTTTTATATTAAAAAAATTCTGAACAAAAGTACAGGCATAATACACATGTGTGTAAATTTTCAGGACGAAATACATTGAGATGAGGGCTGGGCAAAAAGGACAAATTTGTGGCTTTTGAACACATGATACTATTCATCCCAAAAGTCCATTAATTTATTCTTTTTGCACAGATAGCATTTCAAGGTATTTCATTCTGAAATTTTGCACACATACACATCACATCATTGTGTACTTATACAAAAAAAAATTCAGATTTTTTTTTTTGCAGGATAATACTTGTATTACTCAAAACTATCCAGGGTTACAATCACGACCGGCAATGTCGAGGAGTTCATCAGGACCCGATCCAAGCCACACAACGGTTCGGCATTGCGATCGTCCAAAATTTGCCAAAAAGTGACTAGCATTATTTTTGCTGCGCACAACATGAGTAATACAAGAATTACGCTCGATCAAACTAGCTTTGATCTCCTCTATCAGAAAAGCATATTTTGATCTATTCATATCCCCAGTAAGAATCATCTTCACTGCTTCAAGGTTGTCTGATTCAACATCAATAGGCAAATTGCTCCATTGTAATGCTAGTGAGAGACCTTCTCGAATGCCCATGATCTCCGTCTCAAGCACATCATTACAAGAAAACAAATATCTACAGGAACTAAAAATGATATTGCCGACATGGTCTCTAAGAATCATACCTGTACCTGCTACTCCATTTAGCACAGATCCGTCGGTGTTCAGCTTTACCCTACCAGCCACAGGAGGAGCCCAAGGGCTGGGATCAAGACCCTTTATATTGCGTGTAGGAGCAGCCAAAGGAAAACACACCATAGCTGGGTACTTGCCCTTTGAGTGGTCAGCCTGTGGGTTTAAAGCAATGGAGTGTAGCGACGCGACGTAGCTGGCTAGGAAGCGGCAAGAGACGTCCACTGGTGGCGCAGGTTTATGATGAACTAGCTCATTTCGGACATACCAAATACGCCAAAGTAGCATCATCAGTCTTAGCCGTACATGTTCGTTCAAATCTGAAACTATCTGAACAAATCATTCTCTTCCTGTTGGCATTATTTTTGTAACATCCGGAAGGTCCCATACAACCGACATTTCTCTCCATAGTCGCCTTGCATTAATGCATGAGCAAAAGGTGTGAAAAGAGTCTTCCTCCTCACAGTTACAAATCGGACACATAGCACTTATCTGTAGGTTCCGTTTTTGTTTGTTCTTGCAAGTAGCTAATGAATCTGTTGCCAATCTCCATGCAAAATTCAGAACCTTTGGTGGAGTTGGAGTGGACCAGATGTGCTTCCATCCCACCCGTGCTCCATCAGCATGTTCACTGGAAGTAGCGATTGAAGTATTGCTCACTTCATCCGACGCAAGTCGATAAGCACTACGCACAGTAAAGATGCCCGACTTCTCTGGTGCCCAAGCAAGAAAGTCTACACCAAGTCGTGGAGATGGCCGTATTTTCAAGATCTCACATATGTCAACGGGTAAAAAGAATTGTTCTAGTTTGGTTTGGTCCCATGTTCCATTATAATCCATGAGCTCAGACACCCACTTGAACCTACAACACCCCTTCCTCGAGATCAATCCGCCTGAGGGCTCGCGCACCACCCATCTGTCCCTCCATATTCTAACATTCTGGCCATTTGCGATCCTTCAAACCAGCCCCTTCTTCAGCAGATCCAACCCATAACTGATAGCCTGCCATGTTGGGGATGGATTACCAGTAAACACGGTGTCATCTAGTCTACCATTAGGGTAATATTTTGCTTTCAAGAGTCTAGCACAAAGGCTATTTGGGAACGCAATCAATCTCCATGCTTGCCTGGCTAGTAGCGCTTGATTGAAGAGTCGAAAGTCCCTAAACCCAAGACCGCCAAGGGACTTCGGCCTTGTCATTTTATCCCAAGCGTACCAGTGTGTTTTGCATTTACCTTTCTCAGCACCCCAATAGTAGTTACGTACCATCCGGTTTAGATCATCACAGACCGCTAAAGGGAGCTTAAAAACACTCATTAAGTAAGTAGGAATGGATTGTGCAATTGACCTAATGAGCTCTTCTTTTCCAGCTTGTGTAGGATGGCCATCAAAAGCAAATAATCTCTTGGTGAGCTTGACCTGGAGGTTCTGAAATTTCCCTTTTGTCATCCTTCCATCAGGGGTGGGTAGCCCCAAATATTTCTCCTCAAAGCCAAATGAAGTTACCTGCAACACATCTTTTACAGAAGTAACCATGTCTTGCTGACATGCATCACCAAACAGCAAAGAGCACTTTGCTTGATTTATAAGTTGTCCCGTGGCCTTTCCATATACCTCCAAAATATGGTTAACATAATTAGCTTGCTGAAGTGTGGCTTTAAAGAATAGCAAAGTATCATCCGCAAACAGCAAGTGGGATATACCAGGGGCGCTTCTTGTAATTCTCAGAGGAGAGATATGTTCTTCCACAATGCCTTTACCAATTAGTGCAGAGAGACCATCAGCCACAAAAAGAAACAGATAAGAGGACAATGGATCACCTTGCCGAAGACCACGCGACGGTGCAAAAGATTCCAAGATGGCTCCATTAAATTTCACGGAATACCTCACCGAAGTTACACAAGTCATGATCCAATTAACCCACCGGTGAGCAAAACCAAGCTTTTCCATCGTTTGCCTAAGATAAACCCAGTTCACTCTATCATATGCCTTTGAAAGGTCTAGCTTATAAGCACAGAAACTTTTTGTTGGGTCCTTCTCTTGCTTGATGTGATGGATACATTCAAACGCCACTTGTGCATTGTCGGTAATCATTCGTCCCGGGATAAAAGCACTCTGTGATGGTGAAATAATATCATCAAGAACTGGGCGGCGTCTATTAACAAGACATTTGGACACTACCTTATAGATAACATTACAAAGGCTAATAGGGCGGAAATCTGTAATTTTAATTGGATTTTGAATTTTTGGGATCATCACAATCACTGTATCATTAATATCAGGAGGCATATTTTCAGTACGGAAGAATTCCTTTACGGATGCAATAACTCCATCCCGCAGAGTTGTCCAATTTCTTTGAAAAAACCTGGCTGGAAACCCATCTGGCCCCAGGGCCTTTAATGGTCCAATTTGGAATAGAGCATCAGCGATTTCCTTGTCTGTAAAGTCAGCGCACAGGAGATCATTTGTATTTGCCGTAACAACGGGATTAATTAACCCAACAACCGGAGAAGCATCAAGTGTTATGTCTGCCTCAAACAGATTCTGGAAGTAGGATGTGGCCGCCCCTCCCATCTCCTTCTGGGTAGTGAACAAATTCCCTTGAGCATCCTCCAATTTTTTAATCATGTTCTTTCTTGCACGCCACACTGATTTTGCATGAAAAAACTTCGTGTTTCTATCGCCATCTTTCAACCAGGTAATACGAGAGCGTTGCATCCACATGAGCTCTTCTCGATATAAAAGCTCATTCATTCTGTCCATCACACTTCGTATTTCCATTCTATCTGCATTCATTGACATGAGCTACTCCAGCTGAGTTCGATATTTTTCTATCTCGCGTGTGACACTACCAAATTTTGACTTACTCCACTCGCACAGCCTGCGCATAGTACCTCTGAGAGCTGCATGTACATCACCAAGCGAGTTTTTCGTGCCAGCATCAGCCCATGCTTTCGCTGTTACTTCTTGCAAAGCCGGTTCTCTTTCCCACATAACCTCGTACCTCCTTATACGTGATTTAGTGGGCTGGTCATTATGTACGTCACAACAAATATGAATTGGGACATGATCTGAACATGGGGATATGAGGTGCTTGACAGAAGTGTTATCAAACATATTTCTCCAAGCATGATTTGCAACTGCCCTGTCCAGCCGAACTTTAACATTGGCACTACCGGCCCTCATGTTATCATATGTGTGCGGGATGCCAATAAAACCCAAGTCAACCAACTCGCATACCTCCAAGACATCTTGAAGAGCTTGCATTTGTGCTACTGACCTGGCAGTTGCCGAGAAGTGCTCGAAATCCCACATGCACTCGTTAAAGTCTCCCACAACAATCCAAGGTAAATCTGATTGCACACTTAGATTTTGTAAAAGAGACCACATATTGTGCCTGTTCTCCACTCTTGGTTCCCCATACACGCATGTAAGACGCAACGCTGGTTCATCCGGCCCCAATTTAACTTGAGCGTCAATACATCGTTGGTTTGAGAAGACTACTTCCACTGAGAGAGATTCATGCCAGTAGAGTGACAAACCACCACTATTTCCTTCACTACCAACACCATGAAATCCTTTGAGGCCTAACCTTGCTCGATACCGCTTCATCCGGGACTTGGGTTGGCGGGTCTCGCACAAGAAGACCAAAGTAGGGGAAAGCGACTGAACAAGAGTCGCCAGATCACGAACTGTCCGGGAGTTTCCCGCCCCCCGGCAGTTCCAACTTAGGAGATTCATTTGTCCTGGCGGCGTTCCTGATTGGAACCCGCCGTTGTTGTCAAGTATTTTGTATTGAGTGTGCTCTGCTCAGTTCTCGTTCGCTTCGGATCCTGCTCGTCGGATGGACTAGGTGACACAACCTGACCAGAATTAGTTAGTAACAACTGACCCTTTGAAATTGTGGCAAGAGGAGGTGTATCAGGAGCTGAGTGAGCAGCCAAAGCACGTTTTCTATTAGACTCTGAATCTGCAGCATCATCCTCCACCGCTGCTCCCTTACTCGGGTCTATTTCCATGCTTTTATTTTCCTGAACCTCGATTATAGTCACACCATCTGTAGCGGGTGCTCGTGTGTCAAGCCCACGACCACCTGAGCCACCTGAACCCCATGTAGCACGGAGTTCTCTGAAAATCATTGTTGATGGATGGTGAACACCGTCACCATGTTCTGTGTATAAGTGTCCAATCATCCCACAGACTGCACACCAATCCGGTAACCACTCATATTTCACCTTGAAGATCTGCCTTTTCTGCCGTTTTACAACCGAAACATGGTTCTTGAGCTTTTTCCTGACATCCAGTGTGATCCTAACCCGGTAATAATTTCTTGCTATGTCCCGGCCTCTATTATCAAGGGAATAAAATTCCCCAACCTTGCCTGCAAGGGATTTAACTAAAGGCTCATAACCATCAGGAAGGTCATGTATTTGTATCCAGATTCTAAAGTTGTGAAGATCAATGGACGATGGCTTTGAGAAGCCATCGTAGGGGGCTAGCAGAACAGGGTTGCCTCGAAAAGTCCAAGGCCCCCCCTCCATCACTTTATCCCAATCACAAGGCAATAGAATTGCATGGTATAAAGATTATCACCCAATGATCTGAATTTGACTTGTTGCGCCAGATCCCATGCGTTGCGCATGTTTTTGTAGAACCAGAAGTCCCCAAATTCCTTCGTAGTGTGAACCCTGCCAATAGCTAGCCAGCGGACAGAATCCTTGTTCAGCTCCGGGAATTCATCCTCGATGACAATATCATCCAGATCCTCGTCTTCTATTCCCAACTCTTGCATCATACCCACGAGATCATCATCTGCCGCCATGGACCCAACTTTCTTCTCAGCCGTGGAAAACCCAAGACCAGGAGGTATGAATTTTGATTGTTTTTTCCAAAAAAATCAGCCTCAATGGAGGCCGAGCTCCAAAGTGCCGTTCTCAAGTTACTCCCCACAATGACTAGCCTTACTCATCATTTGGTGAAGTCAAAAAAATGTTGTATAATAGATTATCTCTCATTGCTATTTTCAGCAATTATTGTTTGCATAGTATAAAATTGTAGGACGGTTAAATGTAAACTAGAATAGTGTGAATGGATCAAGACATCTATGTACAATGGAGTCACTTCCCCCCACGCAAAAAAAAAACTTATGCTGATTCTGACTTGAGTATCCTTGAATTGAAAAACTCGTTGAACGCCCAATTATCTTGAATGTAATATGTGACGCCTCAAGGCCGGAGCTTCAGACGCCTTTCATGTTTTCCGGGGTTCATCTTGTGAGTTGTTGGTTTGTTGCATTCATCATTGCATCATGTCATCATGTCATCTTCTCATAAATCTTTTGCATCTCATCTAAATAAATGGCATGGATCTTTGATCCATTTAAATCGAGGGAATTCACATGGTGACTTCTCTTTATAACATATCCTCCCGATATTAGGGAGCTATATTAAATATTCCATTTTCAGAATCACCCATGAACACACTTGCAAATAATCACATGTCTTTTCAGCTTCGAGTTTGCTCCTCAAACTTCGCCCATAAATTTTTTTATCTTTTTCCGGAGCTCCACCAAAAATCCAAACATTTTTGGACCTTCCTAACCCTTACTTCCTATTCAAACCATTTGATTTTAAATCAAAGGAGTTTGAATTTAAAACTTTCAAAAATGCCCACTCCATTTTTCTTGGAACATGCGCATTTTTGCGAGTCCGTGAAAATTATCCCCATGCCCAGATTCCATCCCTAACTTCTCTTTCTTTTCTTTCTCTTTTTCTGTTTTGTTTTTAAATGGAAAAAGAGAATTTAGAGAGAGAGAGAGGGAGAGAAAACCTGCAGCCCAGTCGGCCTCAGAGCCCAGACAGGCAGGCCCATCTGCGCCTAGGCGCCTCCCTCTCCACTGTTCCTCCCTAGGCCAACTCCCGCACCGGGCCACCTCCTCCTTAACCTAGCGCCAGGGAGCTTCTCCCCTCGCGCCGCCACAGGGAGAGCGCCGCCCGATCCCATCGCTCGTACCCTCGTCTCTCCCTCACCTTCTTCCTCGCGCTGCACCCACAGGAGCCAAGCATGTGTGTCCTTTCTCCTCCGCAGCATGAAGCCCTGCGCAGCCGCGCGCCCCTGCCATCCCCACTGCCGTCGCCTCCCTCTGCTCTACCCCGCCCCGCGCCTCCTCCATGGCCTTCCTTCCTTGCCTCCATGGACGCAAGGGCCGAGCTCGCCGCCCTGCCGCATCGCCAGGGACGCCGGGCACCACAGCCTGCTGGGCCTCCCCTGCATCGTCCTCGCCGGACCTGCTCCGCCCTCCGCCCTCTCCCTTCTCGCAGGTCCTCCGCTGCTGCAGCACCATCACCATCTTGCCAGCCGGCGACCTCAAGCATGTCCGTGCCGCCTATTTCCAGACTCGTCCGACCTCGCGCGCCCCTGCCGGCCTCGCCGGATTTCGTCAAGTTCAGCACCGCATCGCGCCTGCTTCGCAGCGAGTCTCCCCTCGCGTTGACCTCCTGCCTCTGCCCTCGTTCAAGGAGATGACGACGGGCATCCTGTGCCGTTCCCGACCCTGCCAAGCTCTGCCTCGTCCGCAACAACAACCAGAGCACCAAGCGGCCACCGCACACCTCTAGCGAAGTGCCTGCTTCGCCTACCGGCCGTCCCCCCTGCTCAAGCCAACAAAGAAACCGCAGCTACCGTTTTCTGTGGATTCGCCAAGTACCTCTACTGACGACACAGAACCTTGTACGACCACCATCCAAGGCAAGAGATCGACAAGTACCACAACATCGAATGCACGATTACCGTCGACCCTCAAGACCAAGTACCCCTTCGGATACGCCAAGTTCGACAATACTGCAAGACCTGGAACGCCAATACTGCCTTCGTGGATTTGTTCGGAGTACCACGACGCCCGGAGCCCTCGGATTCGTCAAGTTCCCACAACGACTTAAGTGTACCCCTCCGGTTCGCCAAGTTCGGCTACCGTCGATACCTTGAACAACTACTTCCACTATGCCGCCGTGTACCACTACCGTCGACCCGCAAAGACCCCGTGGACGTCAAGTGCCGTGTCGTTGACCCCGAACCTCTACGAAAACATGTACGACTACTTCCGTGGCCGAAGACCCGTGTACAGCTACCGTCGCCGAAGGCCGTCGAGTGAACGTCTACTTCCTCTACTTGGCACCGAACGAGAACCGTCCCGTTTACACACTTCGAATGTATAACCTCGAGACGACGTCCGTGAACGAATGCTTGCGATGTTTGAGATGCTCGTGTTTTGCACCCTGTTCAAATTGTCACTCGTTTCCTTGTCGCCAACTCGTGGGACACCCGGAATCCGGGAGCGCCCCACCATCTTTTACACGCATCCGCACACTTCCCCTTTGCATCGGTATCTCAATCAAGTACCGGAACCAGAACGTTGTCGTGGCTGTTGGGGAACGTAGTAATTTCAAAAATTTCCTACGCACACGCAAGATCATGGTGATGCATAGCAACGAGAGGGGGAGTATGATCTACATACCTAGTAGATCGACAACGGAAGCGTTTGGTTGATGTAGTCGTACGTCTCCACGATCCGACCGATCAAGCACCGAAACTACGACACCTCCGAGTTCTAGCACACGTTCAGCTCGATGACGATCCCCGGACTCCGATCCAGCAAAGTGTCGGGGAAGAGTTCTGTCAGCACGACGGCGTGGTGACAATCTTGACGTACTACTGCTGCAGGGCTTCGCCTAAGCACCGCTGCAATATTATCGAGGACTATGGTGGCTGGGGGCGCCGCACACGGCTAAGGAATAGATCACGTGGATCAACTTGTGTTCATGGGGTGCCCCTTGCCTCAGTATATAAAGGATGGAGGAGGAGGAGGCCGGCCAAGGCTAGGTGCGGCCAGGATGTGGAGTCCTACTAGGACTCCAAGTCCTAGTAGGAGTCCACCAAGAGGGGAGGAAGGGAGAAGGAAGTGGAGGAGAAGGAGAGGTGGCCGGCCCCCTTTTCCCTAGTCCAATTAGGACTAGAGGGGAGGGGGGCGCAGCAGCCCCTTGGCCCTTTCTCCTCTTCCCACTAAAGCCCATCAAGGCCCATTGCTTCTCCCGTAACTACCCGGTACTCCAAAAAATGCCCGAATCACTCGGAACCTTTCCGATGTCCGAATATAGTCGTCCAATATATCGATCTTTACGTCTCGACCATTTTGAGACTCCTCGTCATGTCCACGATCTCATCCGGGACTCCGAACTCCTTCGGTACATCAAAACTCATAAACTCATAATATAACTGTCATCGAAACCTTAAGCGTGCGGACCCTACGGGTTCGAGAACAATGTAGACATGACCGAGACACGTCTCCGGTCAATAACCAATAGCGGGACCTGGATGCCCATATTGCCTCCTACATATTCTACGAAGATCTTTATCGGTCAGACCGCATAACAACATACGTTGTTCCCTTTGTCATCGGTATGTTACTTGCCCGAGATTCGATCGTCGGTATCTCAATACCTAGTTCAATCTCATTACCGGCAAGTCTCTTTACTCGTTCCGTAATACATCATCTCACAACTAACCTATTAGTTGTAATGCTTGCAAGGCTTATGTGATGTGCATTACCGAGAGGGCCCAGAGATACCTCTCCGACAATCGGAGTGACAAAACCTAATCTCGAAATACGCCAACCCAACATGTACCTTTGGAGACACCTGTAGTACTCCTTTATAATCACCCAGTTACGTTGTGACGTTTGGTATCACCCAAAGTGTTCCTCAGATAAACGGGAGTTGCATAATCTCATAGTTATAGGAACATGTATAAGTCATGAAGAAAGCAATAGCAACATACTAAACGATCGGGTGCTAAGCTAATGGAATGGGTCATGTCAATCAGATCATTCACTTAATGATGTGATCCCGTTAATCAAATAACAACTCCTTGTTTATGGTTAGGAAACATAACCATCTTTGATTAACGAGCTAGTCAAGTAGAGGCATACTAGTGACACTCCTTTTGTCTATGTATTCACACATGTATTATGTTTCCGGTTAATACAATTCTAGCATGGATAATAAACATTTATCATGATATAAGGAAATAAATAATAACTTTATTATTGCCTCTAGGGCATATTTTCTTCAGTCTCCCACTTGCACTAGAGTCAATAATCTAGTTCACATCGCCATGTGATTTAACAGCAATAGTTCACATCACCATGTGATTTGCACCCATAGTCCACATCGATATGTGACCAACACCCAAAGGGTTTACTAGAGTCAATAATCTAGTTCACATCGTTTATGTGATTAACACCCAAAGAGTACTAAGGTGTGATCATGTTTTGCTTGTGAGATAATATTAGTCAACGGGTCTGTCACATACAGATCCGTAAGTATTTTGCGAATTCTATGTCTATAATGCCCTGCATGGACCTACTCTAGCTAATTGCTCCCACTTTCAATATGTATCTAGATTGAGACTTAGAGTCATCCAGATTTGTGTCAAAACTTGCATCGACGTAACCTTTTACGACGAACCTTTTTGTCATGTCCATAATCGAGAAACATATCCTTATTTCACTAAGGATAATTCTGACCGTTGTCCAGTGATCTACTCCTAGATCACTATCGTACTCCCTTGCTTAATCAGTGCAGGGTATACAATAGATCTGGTATACAGCATGACATACTTTATAGAACCTATGGCCAAGGCATAGGGAATGACTTTCATTCTCTTTCTATCTTCTGCCGTGGTCGGGCTTTGAGTCTTACTCAACTTTACACCTTGTAATACAGGCAAGAACTCTTTCTTTGACTGCTCCATTTTGAACTACTTCAAAATCTTGTCAAGGTATGTACTCATTGAAAAAACTTATCAAGCGTCTTGATCTATCTCTATAGATCTTGGAGCTCAATATGTAAGCAG
Organism: Triticum aestivum; assembly: GCF_018294505.1. Taxonomy (NCBI): domain Eukaryota; kingdom Viridiplantae; phylum Streptophyta; class Magnoliopsida; order Poales; family Poaceae; genus Triticum; species Triticum aestivum. The sequence goes on along the minus strand of NC_057809.1, from coordinate 376,413,869 downwards.
CTTCACCGAAGTCTTTCTTTGAAAAACTCCTTTCAAACACTCCTTTATGCTTTACAGAATAATTCTACATTATTTCCGATCAACAATATGTCATTCACATATACTTATTAGAAATGTTGTAGTGCTCCCACTCACTTTCTTGCAAATACAGGCTTCACCGTAAGTCTGTATAAAACTATATGCTTTGATCAACTCATCAAAACGTATATTCCAACTCCGAGATGCTTGCACCAGTCCACAGATGGATCGCTGGAGCTTGCACATTTTGTTAGCACCTTTCGGATTGACAAAACCTTTTGGTTGCATCATATACAACTCTTCTTTAATAAATCCATTAAGGAATGCAGTTTTGTTTATCCATTTGCCAGATTTCATAAAATGCGACAATTACTAACATGATTCGGACAAACTCAAGCATAGATACGAGTGAGAAGCTCTCATCGTAGTCAACACTTTGAACTTGTCGAAAACCTTTCTGTGACAATTCTAGCTTTGTAGATAGTAACACTACTATCAGCATCCGTCTTCCTTCCTCTTGAAGATCCATTTATTCTCAATTGCTTGTCGATCATCGGGCAAGTCAACCAAAGTCCAAACTTTGTTCTCATATATGGATCATATCTCAGATTTCATGGCCTCAAACCATTTCGCGGAATCTGGGCTCATCATCGCTTCCTCATAGTTCGCAAGTTCGTCATGGTCTAGTAACATGACTTCCAGAACAGGATTACCGTAGCACTCTGGTGCGGATCTCACTCTGGTTTACCTACGAGATTCGGTAGTAACTTGATCTGAAGTTTCATGATCATCATCATTAGCTTCCTCACTAATTGGTGTAGGTGTCACAGAAACCGGTTTCTATGATGTACTACTTTCCAATAAGGGAGGAGGTACAGTTACCTCATCAAGTTCTACTTTCCTCCCACTCACTTCTTTCGAGAGAAACTCCTTCTCTAGAAAGTTTCCGAATTTAGCAACAAAAGTCTTGCCTTCGGTCTTGTGATAGAAGGTGTATCCAATAGTTTCTTTTTGGATATCATATGAAGACACATTTCTCTGATTTGGGTTCGAGCTTATCAGGTTGAAGCTTTTTCACATAAGCATCGCAACCCCAAACTTTCAGAAACGACAACTTTGGTTTCTTGCCAAACCACACTTCATAAGGCGTCGTCTCAACGGATTTTGATGGTGCCCTATTTAACGTGAATGCAGCTGTCTCTAATGCATAACCCCAAAATGATAGTGGTAAATCGGCAAGAGACATCATAGATTGCACCATATCTAATAAAGTACGGTTACGATGTTCGGACACACCATTATACTGTGGTGTTCCAGGTGGCGTGAGTAGTGAAACTATTTCACATTGTTTTAACTGAAGGCCAAACTCGTAACTCAAATATTTTACCGCTGCGATCATATTCTAGAAACTTTTATTTTCTTGTTACGATGATTCTCCACTTCACTCTGAAATTCTTTGAACTTTTCAAATGTTTCAGACTTATGTTTCATCAAGTAGATATACCCATATCTGCTCAAATCATCTGTGAAGTTCAGAAAATAACGATACTTGCCGTGAGCCTTAACACTCATCGGACCGCATACATCAGTATGTATTATTTCCAATAAGTCAGTTGCTCGCTCCGGAGAACGGAGTTTTAGTCATCTTGCCCATGAGGCATGGTTCGCAAGCATCAAGTGATTCATAATCAAGTGACTCCAAAATCCCATCATCATGGAGTTTCTTCATGCGCTTTACACCAATATGACCTAAACGGCAGTGCTACAAATAAGTTGCACTATCATTATTAACTTTGCATCTTTTGGTTTCAATATTATGATTATGTGTATCACTACGATCGAGATCCAACGAACTATTTTTATTGGGTGTGTAACCATATAAGGTTTTATTCATGTAAACAGAACAACAATTTATTCTCTTACTTAAATGAATAACCGTATTACAATAAACATGATCAAATCATATTCATGCTTAACGCAAACACCAAATAACACTTATTCAGGTTCAACACTAATCCCGAAAGTATAGGGAGTGTGCGATGATGATCATATCAATCTTGGAACCACTTCCAACACACATCGTCACTTTACCCTTAACTAGTCTCTGTTTATTCTGCAACTCCCGTTTCGAGTTACTAATCTTAGCAACTGAACTAGTATCAAATACTGAGGGGTTGCTATAAACACTAGTAAAGTACACATCAATAACATGTATATCAAATATACTTATGTTCACTTTGCCATCCTTCTTATCTGCCAATCACTTGGGGTAGTTCCGCTTCCAGTGACCAGTCCCTTTGCAGTAGAAACACTTAGTCTCAGGCTTAGGACCAGACTTGGGTTTCTTCACTTGAGCAGCAATTTGCTTGTTGTTCTTCTTGAAGTTCCCCTTTCTTCCCTCTGCCCTTTTCTTGAAACTAGTGGTCTTGTCTACCATCAACACTTGATGTTTTTCTCGATTTCAACCTTCGTCAATTTCCGCATTACAAAGAGCTTGGGAATCGTTTCCGTTATCCCTTGCATATCATAGTTCATCACAAAGTTCTACTAACTTGGTGATGGTGACTAGAGAATTCTGTCAATCACTATCTTATCTGGAAGATTAACTCCCACTTGATTCAAGCGATTGTAGTACTCAGACAATCTGGGCACATGCTCACTAGTTGAGCGATTCTCCTCCATCTTTTAGCTATAGAACTTGTTGGAGACTTCATATTTCTAAACTCGGGTATTTGCTTGAAATATTAACTTCAACTCCTGGAACATCTCATATGGTCCATGACGTTCAAAACGTCTTTGAAGTCCCGATTCTAAGCCATTAAGCATGGTGCACTAAACTATCAAGTAGTCATCATATTGAGCTAGCCAAACGTTCATAATGTCTGCATCTGCTCCTGCAATAGGTCTGTCACCTAGTGGTGCATCAAGGACATAATTCTTCTGTGCAGCGATGAGGATAAACCTCAGATCACGGATCCAATCCGCATCTTTGCTACTAACATCTTTCAACACAATTTTCTCTAGGAACTGAAGGAAATATGCCCTAGAGGCAATAATAAAGTTATTAGTTATTTCCTTATATCATGATAAATGTTTATTATTCATGCTAGAATTGTATTAACCGAAAACATAATACATGTGTGGATACATAGACAAACATAGTGTCACTAGTATGCCTCTACTTGACTAGCTCGTTAATCAAAGATGGTTATGTTTCCTAACCATGAACAAAGTGTTGTTATTCGATTAACAAGGTCACATCATTAGTTGAATGATCTGATTGACATGACCCATTCCATTAGCTTAGCACCCGATCGTTTAGTATGTTGCTATTGTTTTCTTCATGACTTATACATGTTCCTATAACTATGAGATTATGCAACTCCCGTTTACCGGAGGAACACTTTGGGTACTACCAAACGTCACAACGTAACTGGGTGATTATAAAGGAGTACTACAGGTGTCTCCAAAGGTAGATGTTGGGTTGGCGTATTTCGAGATTAGGATTTGTCACTCCGATTGTTGGAGAGGTATCTCTGGGCCCTCTCGGTAATGCACATCACATAAGCCTTGCAAGCATTGCAACTAATGAGGTAGTTGCAAGATGATGTATTACGGAACGAGTAAAGAGACTTGCCGGTAACGAGATTGAACTAGGTATTGGAATACCGACGATCGAATCTCGGGCAAGTAACATACCGATGACAAAGGGAACAACGTATGTTGTTATGCGGTCTGACCGATAAAGATCTTCATAGAATATGTAGGAGCCAATATGGGCATCCAGGTCCCGCTATTGGTTATTGACTGGAGACGTGTCTCGGTCATGTCTACATTGTTCTCGAACCCGTAGGGTCCGCACGCTTAAGGTTACGATGACAGTTATATTATGAGTTTATGCATTTTGATGTACCGAAGGTTGTTCGGAGTCCCGGATGTGATCACGGACATGACGAGGAGTCTCGAAATGGTCGAGACATAAAGATTGATATATTGGAAGCCTATGTTTGGATATCGGAAGTGTTCCGGGTGAAATCAGGATTTTACCGGAGTACCGGGAGGTTACCGGAACCCCCCGGGAACCATATGGGCCTTAGTGGGCTTTAGTGGAAAGGAGAAAGGGGCAGCCCAAGTTGGGCTGCGCGCCTCCCCCCTCCCCTAGTCCTATTAGGACTAGGAGAGGTGGCCGGCCCCCTCTCTCTCTTCCCCCCCCGAGGAATCCTATTCCAACTAGGATTGGGGGGGGGGAATCCTACTCCCGGAGGGAGTAGGACTCTCCTGGCACGCCCCTTGTGGCCGGCCAGCCTCCCCCCTTTGGTCCTTTATATACTGAGGTAGAGGCACCCTAGAACACACAAGTTGATCCACGTGATCTATTCCTTAGCCGTGTGCGGTGCCCCCAGCCACCATATTCCTCGATAATACTGTAGCGGAGTTTAGGCGAAGCCCTGCTGCTGTAGTGCATCAAGATCGTCACCACACCGTCGTGCTGACGGAACTCTTCCCCGATACTTTGTTGGATCGGAGTCCGGGGATCGTCATCGAGCTGAACGTGTGCTCGAACTCGGAGGTGCCGTAGTTTCGGTACTTGATCGGTTGGATCGTGAAGACGTACGACTACTTCCTCTACGTTGCGTCAACGCTTCCGCAGTCGGTCTGCGTGGGTACGTAGACAACACTCTCCCCTCTCGTTGCTATGCATCACATGATCTTGCGTGTGCGTAGGAATTTTTTTGAAATTACTACGAAACCCAACAGTGGCATCCGAGCCTAGGTTATTTATGTTGATGTTATATGCACGAGTAGAACACAAGTGAGTTGTGGGCGATATAAGTCATACTGCCTACCAGCATGTCATACTTTGGTTCGGCGGCATTGTTGGACGAGACGACCCGGACCAACATTACGCGTACGCTTACGCGAGACCGGTTCCCCCGACGTGCTTTGCACATAGGTGGCTTGCGGGCGACAGTCTCTCCAACTTTAGTTGAACCAAGTGTGGCTACGCCCGGTCCTTGCGAAGGTTAAAACGGAGTCTATTTGACAAACTATCGTTGTGGTTTTGATGCGTAGGTGAGATTGGTTCTTGCTTAAGCCCGTAGCAGCCACGTAAAACTTGCAACAACAAAGTAGAGGACGTCTAACTTGTTTTTGCAGGGCATGTTGTGATGTGATATGGTCAAGGCATGATGCTGAATTTTATTGTATGAGATGATCATGTTTTGTAACCGAGTTATCGGCAACTGGCAGGAGCCATATGGTTGTCGTTTTATTGTATGCAATGCAATCGCGATGTAATGCTTTACTTTTATCACTAAGCGGTAGCGATAGTCGTAGAAGCATAAACTTGGCGAGACGACAACGATGCTACGATGGAGATCAAGGTGTCACGCCGGTAACGATGGTGATCACGACGGTGCTTCGGAGATGGAGATCACAAGCACAAGATGATGATGGCCATATCATATCACTTATATTGATTGCATGTGATGTTTATCCTTTTATGCATCTTATCTTGCTTTGATTGACGGTAGCATTATAAGATGATCTCTCACTAAATTATCAAGAAGTGTTCTCCCTGAGTATGCACCGTTGCGAAAGTTCTTCGTGCTGAGACACCACGTGATGATCGGGTGTGATAGGTTCTACGTTCAAATACAACGGGTGCAAAACAGTTGCACACGCGGAATACTCAGGTTATACTTGACGAGCCAAGCATATACAGATATGGCCTCGGAACACGGAGACCGAAAGGTCGAGCGTGAATCATATAGTAGATATGATCAACATAACGATGTTCACCATTGAAAACTACTCCATCTCACGTGATGATCGGTTATGGTTTAGTTGATTTGGATCACGTAATCACTTAGAGGATTAGAGGGATGTCTATCTAAGTGGGAGTTCTTTAATTAATTTGATTAACTGAACTTAAATTTATCATGAAACTTAGTACCTGATTAGTATCTTGCTTGTTTATGTTTGGTTGTAGATAGATGGCTCGTGCTGTTGTTCCGTTGAATTTTAATGCGTTCCTTGAGAAAGCAAAGTTGAAAGATGATGGTAGCAATTACACGGACTGGGTCCGTAACTTGAGGATTATCCTCATTGCTGCACAGAAGAATTACGTCCTGGAAGCACCGCTGGGTGCCAGGCCTGCTGCAGGAGCAACGCCGGATGTTATGAACGTCTGGCAGAGCAAAGCTGATGACTACTCGATAGTTCAGTGTGCCATGCTTTACGGCTTAGAATCGGGACTTCAACGACGTTTTGAACGTCATGGAGCATATGAGATGTTCCAGGAGTTGAAGTTAATATTTCAAGCAAATGCCCGGATTGAGAGATATGAAGTCTCCAATAAGTTCTATAGCTGCAAGATGGAGGAGAACAGTTCTGTCAGTGAGCATATACTCAAAATGTCTGGGTATAATAATCACTTGATTCAATTGGGAGTTAATCTTCCAGATGATTGCGTCATTGACAGAATTCTCCAATCACTGCCACCAAGCTACAAGAGCTTCGTGATGAACTATAATATGCAAGGGATGAACAAGACTATTCCCGAGCTCTTCGCGATGCTGAAAGCTGCGGAGGTAGAAATCAAGAAGGAGCATCAAGTGTTGATGGTCAACAAGACCACTAGTTTCAAGAAAAAGGGCAAAGGAAAGAAGAAGGGGAACTTCAAGAAGAACGGCAAGCCAGTTGCTGCTCAAGGGAAGAAACCCAAGTCTGGACCTAAGCCTGAAACTGAGTGCTTCTATTGCAAGCAGACTGGCCACTGGAAGCGGAACTGCCCCAAGTATTTGGCGGATAAGAAGGATGGCAAGGTGAACAAAGGTATATGTGATATACATGTTATTGATGTGTACCTTACTAATGCTCGCAGTAGCACCTGGGTATTTGATACTGGTTCTGTTGCTAATATTTGCAACTCGAAACAGGGACTACGGATTAAGCAAAGATTGGTTAAGGACGAGGTGACGATGCGCGTGGGAAACGGTTCCAAAGTCGATGTGATCGTAGTCGGAACGCTACCTCTACATCTACCTTCGGGATTAGTATTAGATCTAAATAATTGTTATTTAGTGCCAGCGTTAAGCATGAACATTATATCTGGATCTTGTTTGATGCGAGACGGTTATTCATTTAAATCAGAGAATAATGGTTGTTCTATTTATATGAGTAATATCTTTTATGGTCATGCACACTTGAAGAGTGGTCTATTCTTGTTGAATCTCGATAGTAGTAACACACATATTCATAATGTTGAAGCCAAAAGATGCAGAGTTGATAATGAGAGTGCAACTTATTTGTGGCACTGCCGTTTAGGTCATATCGGTGTAAAGCGCATGAAGAAACTCCATTCTGATGGACTTTTGGAACCACTTGATTATGAATCACTTGGTACTTGCGAACCGTGCCTCATGGGCAAGATGACTAAAACACCGTTCTCCGGTACTATGGAGAGAGCAACAGATTTGTTGGAAATCATACATACAGATGTATGTGGTCCGATGAATATTGAGGCTCGTGGCGGATATCGTTATTTTCTCACCTTCACAGATGATTTAAGCAGATATGGGTATATCTACTTAATGAAACATAAGTCTGAAACATTTGAAAAGTTCAAGGAATTTCAGAGTGAAGTTGAAAATCATCGTAACAAGAAAATAAAGTTTCTACGATCTGATCGTGGAGGAGAATATTTGAGTTATGAGTTTGGTGTACATTTGAAAAATTGTGGAATAGTTTCGCAACTCACGCCACCCGGAACACCTCAGCGCAATGGTGTGTCCGAACGTCGTAATCGTACTTTACTAGATATGGTGCGATCTATGATGTCTCTTACTGATTTACCGCTATCGTTTTGGGGATACGCTCTAGAGACGGCCGCATTCACGTTAAATAGGGCACCATCAAAATCCGTTGAGACGACGCCTTATGAACTGTGGTTTGGCAAGAAACCAAAGTTGTCGTTTCTGAAAGTTTGGGGCTGCGATGCTTATGTGAAAAAACTTCAACCTGATAAGATCGAACCCAAATCGGAGAAATGTGTCTTCATAGGATATCCAAAGGAAACTATTGGATACACCTTCTATCATAGATCCGAAGGCAAGACCTTTGTTGCTAAATTTGGAAACTTTCTAGAGAAGGAGTTTCTCTCGAAAGAAGTGAGTGGGAGGAAAGTAGAACTTGACGAGGTAACTGTACCTGCTCCCTTATTGGAAAATAGTACATCACAGAAAACTGTTTCTGTGACACCTACACCAGTTAGTGAGGAAGTCAATGATAATGATCATGAAACTTCAGAACAAAATACTACTGAACCTCGTAGATCAACCAGAGTAAGATCCGCGCCAGAGTGGTACGGTAATCCCGTTCTGGAAGTCATGATGCTAGATCATGATGAACCTACGAACTATGAAGAAGCAATGGTGAGCCCAGATTCCGCAAAGTGGCTTGAAGCCATGAAATCTGAGATGGGATCCATGTATGAGAACAAAGTATGGACTTTGGTTGACTTGCCCGATGATCGGCAAGCAATTGAGAATAAATGGATCTTCAAGAAGAAGACTGACGCTGACGGTAATATTACTGTCTACAAAGCTCGACTTGTCGCAAAAGGTTTTCGGCAAGTTCAAGGGATTGACTACGATGAGACCTTCTCACCCGTAGCGATGCTTAAGTCTGTCCGAATCATGTTAGCAATTGCCGCATTTTATGATTATGAAATTTGGCAGATGGATGTCAAAACTGCATTCCTGAATGGATTTCTGGAAGAAGAGTTGTATATGATGCAACCAGAAGGTTTTGTCGATCCAAAGGGAGCTAACAAAGTGTGCAAGCTCCAGCGATCCATTTATGGACTGGTGCAAGCCTCTCGGAGTTGGAATAAACGTTTTGATAGTGTGATCAAAGCATTTGGTTTTATACAGACTTTTGGAGAAGCCTGTATTTACAAGAAAGTGAGTGGGAGCTCTGTAGCATTTCTGATATTATATGTGGATGACATATTGCTGATTGGAAATGATATAGAATTTCTGGATAGCATAAAGGGATACTTGAATAAGAGTTTTTCAATGAAAGACCTCGGTGAAGCTGCTTACATATTAGGCATTAAGATCTATAGAGATAGATCAAAACGCTTAATTGGACTTTCACAAACAACATACCTTGACAAAATTTTGAAGAAGTTCAAAATGGATCAAGCAAAGAAAGGATTCTTGCCTGTGTTACAAGGTGTGAAATTGAGTAAGACTCAATGCCCGACCACTGCAGAAGATAGAGAGAATATGAAAGATGTTCCCTATGCATCAGCGATAGGATCTATCATGTATGCAATGCTGTGTACCAGACCTGATGTGTGCCTTGCTATAAGTCTAGCAGGGAGGTACCGAAGTAATCCAGGAGTGGATCACTGGACAACGGTCAAGAACATCCGAAATACCTGAAAAGGACTAAGGATATGCTTCTCGTATATGGAGGTGACAAAGAGCTCGTCGTAAATGGTTACGTTGATGCAAGCTTTGACACTGATCCGGACGATTCTAAATCGCAAACCGGATACGTGTTTACATTAAACGGTGGAGCTGTCAGTTGGTGCAGTTCTAAACAAAGCGTTGTAGCGGGATCTACATGTGAAGCGGAGTACATAGCTGCTTCGAAGCAGCAAATGAAGGAGTCTGGATGAAGGAGTTCATATCCGATCTAGGTGTCATACCTAGTGCATCGGGTCCAATGAAAATCTTTTGTGACAATACTGGTGCAATTGCCTTGGCAAAGGAATCCAGATTTCACAAGAGAACCAAACACATCAAGAGACGCTTCAATTCCATCCGGGATCTAGTCCAGGTGGGAGACATAGAGATTTGCAAGATACATACGGATCTGAATGTTGCAGACCCGTTGACTAAGCCTCTTCCACGAGCAAAACATGATCAGCACCAAGGCTCCATGGGTGTTAGAATCATTACTGTGTAATCTAGATTATTGACTCTAGTGCAAGTGGGAGACTGAAGGAAATATGCCCTAGAGGCAATAATAAAGTTATTATTTATTTCCTTGTATCATGATAAATGTTTATTATTCATGCTAGAATTGTATTAACCGGAAACATAATACATGTGTGAATATATAGACAAACTTAGTGTCACTAGTATGCCTCTACTTGACTAGCTCGTTAATCAAAGATGGTTATGTTTCCTAACCATGAACAAAGTGTTGTTATTTGATTAACGAGGTCACATCATTAGTTGAATGATCTGATTGACATGACCCATTCCATTAGCTTAGCACCCGATCGTTTAGTATGTTGCTATTGCTTTCTTCATGACATATACATGTTCCTATGACTATGAGATTATGCAACTCCCGTTTGCCGGAGGAACACTTTGGGTGCTACCAAACGTCACAACGTAACTGGGTGATTATAAAGGAGCATTACAGGTGTCTCCAAAGGTAGATGTTGGGTTGGCGTATTTCGAGATTAGGATTTGTCACTTCCGATTGTCGGAGAGGTATCTCTGGGCCCTCTCGGTAATGCACATCACATAAGCCTTGCAAGCATTGCAACTAATGAGGTAGTTGCGAGATGATGTATTACGGAACGAGTAAAGAGACTTGCCGGTAACGAGATTGAACTAGGTATTGGAATACCGACGATCGAATCTCGGGCAAGTAACATACCGATGACAAAGGGAACAACGTATGTTGTTATGCGGTCTGACCGATAAAGATCTTCGTAGAATATGTAGGAGCCAATATGGGCATCCAGGTCCCGCTATTGGTTATTGACCGGAGACGTGTCTCGGTCATGTCTACATTGTTCTCGAACCCGTAGGGTCCGCACGCTTAAGGTTACGATGACAGTTATATTATGAGTTTATGCATTTTGATGTACCGAAGGTTGTTCGGAGTCCCGGATGTGATCACGGACATGACGAGGAGTCTCGAAATGGTCGAGACATAAAGATTGATATATTGGAAGCCTATGTTTGGATATCGGAAGTGTTCCGGGTGAAATCGGGATTTTACCGGAGTACCGGGAGGTTACCGGAACCCCCCGGGAACCATATGGGCCTTAGTGGGCTTTAGTGGAAAGGAGAAAGGGGCAGCCCAAGGTGGGCTGCGCGCCTCCCCCCTCCCCTAGTCCTATTAGGACTAGGAGAGGTGGCCGGCCCCCTCTCTCTCTTCCCCCCCGAGGAATCCTATTCCAACTAGGATTGGGGGGGGGGAATCCTACTCCCGGAGGGAGTAGGACTCTCCTGGCGCGCCCCTTGTGGCCGGCCAGCCTCCCCCCTTTGGTCCTTTATATACTAAGGTAGAGGCACCCTAGAACACACAAGTTGATCCACGTGATCTATTCCTTAGCCGTGTGCGGTGCCCCCAGCCACCATATTCCTCGATAATACTGTAGCGGAGTTTAGGCGAAGCCCTGCTGCTGTAGTACATCAAGATCGTCACCACGCCGTCGTGCTGACGAAACTCTTCCCCGACACTTTGCTGGATCGGAGTCCAGGGATCGTCATCGAGCTGAACGTGTGCTCGAACTCGGAGGTGTCGTAGTTTCGGTGCTTGATCGGTCGGATCGGGAAGACGTACGACTACTTCCTCTATGTTGCGTCAACGCTTCCGTAGTTGGTCTGCGTGGGTACGTAGACAGCACTCTCCCCTCTCGTTGCTATGCATCACATGATCTTGCGTGAGCGTAGGATTTTTTTTGAAATTACTACGAAACCCAACAGGAACATATCAAAATAAACACAGGGAAGCAACAACGCGAGCTATTGATCTACAACATGATTTGCAAAATACTACCAGGACTAAGTTCATGATAAATTTAAGTTCAATTTAATCATATTACTTAAGAACTCCCACTTAGATAGACATCCCTCTAATCCTCTAAGTGATCACATGATCCAAATCAACTAAACCATGTCCGATCATCACGTGAGATGGAGTAGTTTCATTGGTGAACATCACTATGTTGATCATATCTACGATATGATTCACGCTCGACCTTTCGGTCTCCGTGTTCCGAGGCCATATCTGTATATGCTTGGCTCGTCAAGTATAACCTGAGTATTCCGCGTGTGCAACTGTTTTGCACCCGTTGTATTTGAACGTAGAGCCTATCACACCCGATCATCACGTGGTGTCTCAGCACGAAGAACTTTCGCAACGGTGCATACTCAGGGAGAACACTTCTTGATAATTAGTGAGAGAACATCTTAAAATGCTACCGTCAAACTAAGCAAAATAAGATGTATAAAAGATAAATATCATATGCAATCAAAATATGTGACATGATATGGCCATCATCATCTTGCGCCTTTGATCTCCATCTCCAAAGTACTGTCATGATCTCTATTGTCACCGGCATGACACCATGATCTTCATCATCTTGATCTATATCAATGTGTCGTCACACGGTCGTCTCGCCAACTATTGCTCTTGCAACTACTGATATCGCATAGCGATAAAGTAAAGCAATTATTTGGCGCTTGCATCTTATGCAATAAAGAGACAACCATAAGGCTTTTGCCAGTTGCCGATAACTTTAACAAAACATGATCATCTCATACAACAACTTATAACTCATCACGTTTTGACCATATCACATCACAACATGCCCTGCAAAAACAAGTTAGACGTCCTCTACTTTGTTGTTGCAAGTTTTACGTGGCTGCTACGGGCTTAAGCAAGAACCAATCTTACCTACGCATTAAAACCACAATGATAGTTTGTCAAGTTGGTGCTGTTTTAACCTTCGCAAGGACCGGGCGTAGCCACACTCGGTTCAACTAAAGTTGGAGAAACTGTCACCCGCTAGCCACCTTTGTGCAAAGCACATCGGGAGAACCGGTCTCGCGTAAGCGTACGCGTAATGTCGGTCAGGGCCGCTTCATCCAACAATACCGCCGAACCAAAGTATGACATGCTGGTAAGCAGTATGACTTATATCGCCCACAACTCACTTGTGTTCTACTCGTGCATATAACATCAACATATAAAACCTAGGCTCGGATGCCACTGTTGGGGAACGTAGTAATTTCAAAAATTTCCTACGCACGCGCAAGATCATGGTGATGCATAGCAACGAGAGGGGGAGTCTGATCTACATACCTAGTAGATCGACAACGGAAGCGTTTGGTTGATGTAGTTGTACGTCTCCACGATCCGACCGATCAAGCACCGAAACTACGACACCTCCGAGTTCTAGCACACGTTCAGCTCGATGACGATCCCCGGACTCCGATCCAGCAAAGTGTCGGGGAAGAGTTCCGTCAGCACGACGGCGTGGTGACGATCTTGATGTACTACTGTTGCAGGGCTTCGCCTAAGCACCGCTGCAATATTACCGAGGACTATGGTGGCTGGGGGCGCCGCACACGGCTAAGGAATAGATCACGTGGATCAAATTGTGTTCATGGGGTGCCCCTTGCCTCAGTATATAAAGGATGAAGGAGGAGGAGCCCGGCCAAGGCTAGGTGCAGCCAGGATGTGGAGTCCTACTAGGACTCCAAGTCCTAGTAGGAGTCCACCAAGAGGGGAGGAAGGGAGAAGGAAGTGGAGGAGAAGGAGAGGTGGCCGGCCCCCTTTTCCCTAGTCCAATTCGGACTAGAGGGGAGGGGGGGGGCGCAGCAGCCCCTTGGCCCTTTCTCCTCTTCCCACTAAAGCCCATCAAGGCCCATTGCTTCTCCCGTAACTACCCGGTACTCCGAAAAATGCCCGAATCACTCGGAACCTTTCCGATGTCCGAATATAGTCGTCCAATATATCGATCTTTACGTCTCGACCATTTTGAGACTCCTCGTCATGTCCCCGATCTCATCCGGGACTCCGAACTCCTTCGGTACATCAAAACTCATAAACTCATAATATAACTGTCATCGAAACCTTAAGCGTGCGGACCCTACGGGTTCGAGAACAATGTAGACATGACCGAGACACGTCTCCGGTCAATAACCAATAGCGGGACCTGGATGCCCATATTGCCTCCTACATATTCTACGAAGATCTTTATCGGTCAGACCGCATAACAACATACGTTGTTCCCTTTGTCATCGGTATGTTACTTGCCCGAGATTCGATCGTCGGTATCTCAATACCTAGTTCAATCTCATTACCGGCAAGTCTCTTTACTCGTTCCGTAATACATCATCTCACAACTAACCTATTAGTTGTAATGCTTGCAAGGCTTATGTGATGTGCATTACCGAGAGGGCCCAGAGATACCTCTCCGACAATCGGAGTGACAAAACCTAATCTCGAAATACGCCAACCCAACATGTACCTTTGGAGACACCTGTAGTACTCCTTTATAATCACCCAGTTACGTTGTGACGTTTGGTATCACCCAAAGTGTTCCTCAGATAAACGGGAGTTGCATAATCTCATAGTTATAGGAACATGTATAAGTCATGAAGAAAGCAATAGCAACATACTAAACGATCGGGTGCTAAGCTAATGGAATGGGTCATGTCAATCAGATCATTCACTTAATGATGTGATCCCGTTAATCAAATAACAACTCCTTGTTTATGGTTAGGAAACATAACCATCTTTGATTAACGAGCTAGTCAAGTAGAGGCATACTAGTGACACTCCTTTTGTCTATGTATTCACACATGTATTATGTTTCCGGTTAATACAATTCTAGCATGAATAATAAACATTTATCATGATATAAGGAAATAAATAATAACTTTATTATTGCCTCTAGGGCATATTTCCTTCAGTGGCACCGTTACCGTTATCGTTGCCGTGGCACCCTTTTTTGTTTCCACCACGATGACAAAATGCTTCATAATGCTCTTCTCAACTTTTAATAAAAATTGCATAATCTTGGACATGTCCTCCGCATCATGATAATAACATTTAAATGTTTAACTTTGTTGTTGCACCAATTTGGTAAATGCATATGGCGATTTACCGGATTCGTTGTTTGTTATATCCGGCCCCATTTAAATTGCTTAGATTGTGTAGTTTACTTTTGCTTCATATCTTGCCATGTTTACCAACATTTAATATTGTTGAGTACCTAACCAGGAGAGAACTAAATAATTGATGTGGTGTTTCGTCAATATGCAACACGTTGCATATTGAGCTCCACTTAATTTGTAGTTTTGGTTGTTGCACTTTGCCATGTCATGCAAATTTAAACCGGACATGCATCATACTTGTTTGTGCATCATGCCATGCTTATGTGATGGTTGTTTACCATGTTTTTTGCTTTCTTTCCGGTGTTGCTTCTTCGGGTTAGTTCCGATATCGTCGCGTTTGTGAGGATCCGTTCGACTACGTCCGTTTGTCTTCTTCATGGACTCGTTCTTCTTCCTTGCGGGATTTCAGGCAAGATGACCATACCCTCGAAATCACTTCTATCTTTGCTTGCTAGTTCCTCGCTCTTTTGCTATGCCTATGCCGCGATACCTACCACATGCTTTATCATGCCTCCCATATTGCCATGTTAAACCTCTAACCCACCTTGTCCTAGCAAACCGTTGTTTGGCTATGTTACCGCTTGCTCAGCCCCTCTTATAGCGTTGTTAGTTGCAGGTGAAGATGGAGTTTGTTCCATGTTTGGAACATGGTATATTTGTTGGGATATCACAATATCTCTTATTTAATTAATGCATCTATATACTTGGTAAAGGGTGGAAGGCTCGGCCTTATGCCTGGTGTTTTGTTCCACTCTTGCTGCCCTAGTTTCCGTCATACCGGTATTATGTTCCTTGATTTTGCGTTCCTTACGAGGTTGGGTTATAATGGGAACCCCTTGACAGTTTGCCTTGAATAAAACTCCTCCAGCAAGGCCCAACTTGGTTTTACCATTCGCCACCTAGCCTTTTTCCCTTGGGAGTCGCGCATCCCGAGGGTCATCCTATTTTAACCCCCCGGGCCAGTGCTTGTCTAAGTGTTGGTCCAAACTAGAGCCCCTTGCAGCGCCACCTCGGGGAAACTCAAGGGCTGGTTTTAGTTGTACTGATTGCTTATCCGGTGTGCCCTGAGAACGAGATATGTGCAGCTCCTATCGGGATGTCGGCGCATCGGGCGGTCTTGCTGGACTTGTTTTACCATTGTCGAGGATGTCTTGTAACCGGGATGCCGAGTCTGATCGGATTGTCTTGGGAGAAGGAATATCCTTCGTTGACCGTGAGAGCTTGTGATGGGCTAAGTTGGGACACCCCTGCAGGGTTTTGAACTTTCGAAAGCCGTGCCCGCGGTTATGGGCAGATGGGAATTTGTTAATGTCCGGTTGTAGAGAACTTGACACTTATCTTAATTAAAATGCATCTACCGCGTGTGTAGCCGTGATGGTATCTTTTCGGCAGAGTCCGGGAAGTGAATACGGTGTTGGAGTTATGCTTGAACGTAGGTTGTTCTAGGATCACTTCTTGATCATAGATTTCTCGAACGTGCTTTGCCTTCTCTTCTCGCTCTCATTTGCGTATGTTTAGCCACCATATATGCTAGTCGCTTGCTGCAGCTCCACCTCATACCTTTTACCCTACCTATAAGCTTAAATAGTCTTGATCGCGAGGGTGTGAGATTGCTGAGTCCCCGTGACTCATAGATACTTCCAAAACCAGTTTGCAGGTGCCGAAGAAACCGTGCAGGTGATGCAACTGAGCTCAAGGAGGAGCTCGATGAGATTCACGTTCGTTATGTTGTTCCGTTTCCAGTTGATCAGTAGTGGAGCCCAGTTGGGACGATCGGGGATCTGTGTAGCATTTGGGGTAGTCTTCTTTTATTTTGGTTCTGTAGCCGGACCTTGTGTGTATCTGGTTGATGTAATGTTATATTCATGTATTGTGTGAAGTGGCGATTGTAAGCCAACTATGTATCCCTTTCCCTTATTCATTACATGGGTTGTGTGAAGATTACCTCTCTTGCGACATTGCTTACAATGCGGTTACGCCTCTAAGTCGTGCTTCGACACGTGGGAGATATAGCCGCATCGTGGGCATTACAAGTTGGTAATCAGAGCCATCCCCGACTTAGGAGCCCCCTGCTTGATCGAATCGCTGGCGTTGTGGAGTCTAGAAAAATGTTTTGAGTCTTATAGGATTATATATATCGGAGAGTAGGATTCTTTTTACTCCCCAGTCCCTTCGTCGCTCTGGTGAGGCATCCTGACGTAGAGTTTTGACTCTTCTGTTCTCAAATTTCACTAAATTTTTTATGATCACGCGGGTATCTTAGAATCGTTCTGATGGTTTTGTGACGAGAACATTGTTCTTGGTGCCTCCTGACATTTAGGGGTTGTGGAAGTGTCCCGTGGAGTTGAGCTCCGAGGTGTTGTCGTCACAATTTTATCGTTGAGATTCTGGAATACCTGAGTTTTGCCGACATCGAAAATCTCTTTTATGCAGTTGTTGGTGAGATAACCTCGACGCCACCCAGTACTGGGGCGGGAGTTCGGGAGTATTGCGATAACTCGTATAACGGAAGCTTTCGAAGGTTGAGGTAAATGATTTCCGAAGGTTTCTTGGTTATGTGTTGAAGGATGGATATAGCTGGATGTAGGATTTGTTAGTTTTGGGTGAGATATTATGCTTCCCCTGTATCCCCAACACCTGATTGCATAACCGGAAAGTTTCGGGAGTTTATAAGTGGGAATTCAAGTAGCTCCTAGGATATCTTTCGACAAATGCATGATATGAGATTGGGGTTCGACGTCTAGTGGTCCGCCTATCCACGGTTGGTTTTAAAGTGGTCTCGTTGTGTCTTAAAGAGTCCTTGGCTATGCTGACTCGGGGACGCTTCGTATGTCATGTGCACTGCCTTGTACATGATGGTGCTGTACGATCGAGCCCGTGTGGGCCCCACCACGAAAACTTCGGACGAAATCTCTATCATATGTTTGTTCCGGCTTATTTTGCAAGCCAATCCTTTGTTTTGTTTTGGTTTGTGGTATTCGAGTTGCTTCGATGTCAAGTGTTGATTCCATACCTTTCCTAAACGATGTTCTCATATTTCTATTTGAATACTAATCCTTCATGATAATCAAGATTGTCATGTTAATCCTGTTCAACCGGCGTGCTTCTCTTCAAGATGATTCCATCATTCTCCCCATCCCTAAGATCCATTATCAGTTCTTCTCAACAGTGTTCGTCTCATCCGTTCCTAAGTTGTCTTTGTTTTCCCGCCCTCCCACCCTTTTTCTTCGAGGACTCAGATTTCTTAATCTAGTATCCATTTTTATTCATGTGAAGTCTCTTCTTTCTTTTCTTTCCATGTTCATATCCGGTGATTCTCATGAAGATTCTAACGGAGCTTCTAGTTTATCATTCTTCGTTCTCTTTTCTTCAACGGTGGATCCAATTCAAGCTTGTGGATCATATCCTTTTCCTCTTTTCAAATACCTTCTCATGCCGGTGCACCTCATATTCATTCACCTCTCACTATTCAATTGTTTGGAGTGCTGAAGATATCTCAGAAGATGTTATCTCATTAAATCCGTTCAAACTCTTTCGAGGATGTTATCTCTTTCAAGCCATTTAAATCAACCGGTGCAATCTCCTTTTCTAGTAATCGTTCTACGGTGCTTCTTTTGAGTGGGCCCTAAAGCACAGGTCTTTTACCAGGATCTTACCTGACTCTTCTAATTTTACCGGAGTTATTCTCAAATTCATTTCAAAGTTTGACATAAGAATGAATTGTCATCAGTCATATGCCTTTCACCAAGATCTTTCAAATTCTTTCATCGTTGGTTCAACCTTCCTAATTTCCATTCCGGAGTATCTCAACAATTGATGGTGGTGTTTCTCATTGTCATTCTCTGAATTTGAAGATCGAAGAAGAGTTTTTCATCCATATCTTATTCGTTCTCCCAAAGATTCGTGATTCTAGCTTGATGCCATCCTCCCATAATTATTTTGATTGTGAGAATTCTTTTCATTCATCCGGATCATTTCAGAAGTCTTTTCAGTTTGATTCTCTGGAGGCCATCATATCAGAATTATCTTTCCAGTTTTTCAGCTCTCGTTCTCTAAATCTTACAGGTGCATCATTCAAAATATTCTCTAATCAGTTTGTGATCTCTTCGTTCTCTTGTATCTAAATTCCCTCAAGTATCTTCATTTGTTCTATACTTCTTCCCGGTGTTTCGTTATCTTTTCTTCGTTCATATTCAATTCTCACAGTGGTTCATTCAAGATTCCTTTTCTCTTGGTATCATATCAATTTATTCGTTGTTTCCAATCTTACCGGTGGTTCGTTCAAGTCTTTTCTCTAGTTTGCGCTATATCTATCTTAATCCTTTTCAACGAGAATAAGTAGTATGCCAAATCCGTTGTTTGCCATCAATCTAAATTGGTGAAGGATATGCATAATGTAATTCTTATTCTTGTTTCATCCATATGTTAACCCTTTCTTCCGGAGTTTGTTCATGATGATTAAATTCTCGGTATCAATCGCTTCATCTTTTCTTTTCCCGGAGTTCCAAGTTCTCTCAATTATATCATCGCGAAGATCCATCTAAACAATTACAAGGTTTCACTTTGTGTTTTCAACTTCTCTTTCTTTTCTTTTGATCATTCTTTTTATTTCCGGAGTTCTTCATGGAGGCTCAACATGGTGGTTCATCAAGGATTTAATTCCTTCTCGAAGTGTTCATCGAGATTCTTTTTCAGAGGAGCTCAAGTATTCTTTATCTTGCATTTCAAAGTGCAAATCTTTCAACCTTATCATTTGAGGTGGTGTTATGCCATTCGTGACAATTTGAGTTTTCATGATTCACATCTTGTCAAGAATGAGATATTTTAAATCCATCAATCTCTTCATTGGAATTATCTTGGGTTATATTTCACCAAAGCCTTCCCTAAGGATTGTTGCTATTTATGGTGCTTATAAATGACCCAAGTTCTTCAATTATCCTCCCGGTGAAATAAGTTTCTCGTCTCCTTGTTCATATCAATCGAATCTATTATTTCCGTTAGTGGTGGAATTTCACCTCATAGTTTTGAGATGTTCTCCATAAGCCCACTACAACCTTGCTCTTTTCGTTGTTGGTTTTCCAACAACTACGTTCGACCCTTCTCCTAAAGATGATTTTTCAAGCTCTTTTGAGGTAGAAGATGTTGTTTTCTCCTCCGTTCATTCCATTCCATCCGCTCATTTCTTCCGGAGGCATTGTGATGTTGCTCTCTTCAACCCATCTTCTTGTTTTGTCAGGATCGTGTTCTTTTCGTGCTTATCCATTTAACGGGAGTGTGTGCCCGCTGCTCAAGTTCTTTCATTTATCAAGGCTTTCAATTGATCTTTATCGTTCCTTGTACATCTTGTTTCAACCGGAGTGCTTGCATGTACTTATTGTCCATTGCAACCTTTTTTTTATGTCTTTCAACCTACAAGGTTCTCGTAATGTTCCTTGTTCCTCTTTTCTACCGGTTTGTTTTCAACTTTGTTCATCTTCGTTGTATTCTTTCATTCATTTTGTTCAACCTCTCAAGGTTCTTTGGTTTCACTCGTTTGTCAAAGAAGCAATTTAGTTTTACCTCTTCTCTTTCTCTTCCGTTTTCCCTCCGGTGCCATCCTAGATCTCGAGACGAGACCCTCTCGTAGTGCTGGAGTGTTGTGACGCCCCAAGGCCAGAGCTTCAGACGCCTTTCATGTTTTCCGGGGTTTGTCTTGTGAGTTGTTGGTTTGTTGCATTCATCATTGCATCATGTCATCATGCCATCTTCTCATAAATCTTTTGCATCTCATCTAAATAAATGGCATGGATCTTTGATCCATTTAAATCGAGGGAATTCACATGGTGACTTCTCTTTATAACATATCCTTCCGATATTAGGGAGCTATATTAAATATTCCATTTTCAGAATCACCCATGAACACACTTGCAAATAATCACATGTCTTTTCTGCTTCGAGTTTGCTCCTCAAACTTCGCCCATAAATTCTTTTATCTTTTTCCGGAGCTCCACCAAAAATCCAAACATTTTTTGACCTTTCTAACCCTCACTTCCTATTCAAACCATTTGATTTTAAATCAAATGAGTTTGAATTTAAAACTTTCAAAAATGCCCACTCCATTTTTCTTGGAACATGCGCATTTTTGTGAGTCTGTGAAAATTATCCCCATGCCCAGATTCCATCCCTAACTTCTCTTTCTTTTCTTTCTCTTTTTCTGTTTTGTTTTTAAATGGAAAAAGAGAATTTAGAGAAAGAGAGAGAGGGAGAGAAAACCTGCAGCCCAGTCGGCCTCAGAGCCCAGACAGGCATGCCCATCTGCGCCTAGGCGCCTCCCTCTCCACTGTTCCTCCCTAGGCCAACTCCCGCACCGGCCCACCTCCTCCTTAACCTAGCGCCAGGGAGCTTCTCCCCTCGCGCCGCCACAGGGAGAGCGCTGCCCGATCCCATCGCTCGTACCCTCGTCTCTCCCTCACCTTCTTCCTCACGCTGCACCCACAGGAGCCAAGCATGTGCGTCCTTTCTCCTTCGCCACATGAAGCCCTGCGCAGCCGCGCGCCCCTGCCATCCCCACTACCGTCGCCTCCCTTTGCTCTACCCCGCCCCGCGCCTCCTCCATGGCCTTCCTTCCTTGCCTCCATGGACGCGAGGGCCGAGCTCGCCGCCCTGCCACGTCGCCAGGGACGCCGGGCACCACAGCCTGCTGGGCCTCCCCTGCATCGTCCTCGCCGGACCTGCTCCGCCCTCCGCCCTCTCCCTCCTCGCAGGTCCTCCGCTGCTGCAGCACCATCACCATCTCGCCAGCCGGCGGCCTCAAGCATGTCCGTGCCGCCTCCATCCAGACCCGTCCGACCCCGCGCGCCCCTGCCGGCCTCGCCGGATTTCGTCAAGTTCAGCGCCGCATCGCGCCTGCTTCGCAGCGAGTCTCCCCTCGCGTTGACCTCCTGCCTCTGCCCTCGTTCGAGGAGATGACGACGGGCATCCCGTGCCGTTCCCGACCCTGCCAAGCTCTGCCTCGTCCGCAACAACAACCAGAGCACCAAGCGGCCACCGCGCACCTCTAGCGAAGTGCCTGCTTCGCCTACCGGCCGTCCCCTGCTCAAGCCAACAAAGAAACTGCAGCTACTGTTTTCTGTGGATTCGCCAAGTACCTCTACTGACGACACAGAACCTTGTACGACCACCATCCGAGGCAAGAGATCGACAAGTACCACAACATCGAATGCACGATTACCGTCGACCCTCAAGACCAAGTACCCCTTCGGATACGCGAACTTCGATAGCACTGCAAGACCCGGAACGCCAATACTGCCTTCGTGGATTTGTTCGGAGTACCACGACGCCCGTAGTCCTCGGATTCATCAAGTTCCCACAACGACTTAAGTGTACCCCTCCGGTTCGCCAAGTTCAGCTACCGTCGATACCTTGAACAACTACTTCCACTACGCCGCCGTGTACCACTACCGTCGACCCGCAAAGACCCCGTGGACGTCAAGTGCCGTGTCGTTGACCCCGAACCTCTACGAAAACATGTACGACTACTTCCGTGGCCGAAGACCCGTGTACAACTACCGTCACCGAAGGCCGTCGAGTGAACGTCTACTTCCTCTACTTGGCACCGAACGAGAACCGTCCCGTTTACACACTTCGAAGGTATAACCTCGAGACGACGTCCGTGAACGAATGCTTGCGATGTTTGAGATGCTCGTGTTTTGCACACTGTTCAAATTGTCACTCGTTTCCTTGTCGCCAACTCGTGGGACACCCGGAATTCGAGAGCGCCCCACCATCTTTTACACGCATCCGCACACTTCCCCTTTGCATCGGTATCTCAATCAAGTACGGGAATCGGAACGTTGCCGTGGCACCGTTACCGTTATCGTTGCTGTGGCACCCCTTTTCATTTTCGCCACGATGACAAAATGCTTCATAATGCTCTTGTCAACTTTTAATAAAAATTGCATAATCTTGGACATGTCCTCCGCATCATGATAATAACATTTAAATGTTTAACTTTGTTGTTGCACCAATTTGCTAAATACATATGGGGATTTACCGGATTCGTTGTTTGTTATATCCGGCCCCATTTAAATTACTTAGATTGTCTAGTTTACTTTTGCTTCATCTCTTGCCATGTTTACCAACATTTAATATTGTTGAGTACCTAACCGGGAGAGAACTAAATAATTGATGTGGTGTTTCGTCAATATGCAACACGTTGCATATTGAGCTCCACTTAATTTGTAGTTTTGGTTGTTGCACTTTGCCATGTGATGCATATTTAAACCGGACATGCATCATACTTGTTTGTGCATCATGCCATGCTTATGTGATGGTTGTTTACCATGTTGTTTGCTTTCTTTCCGGTGTTGCTTCTTCGGACTAGTTCCGATATCGTCACGTTTGTGAGGATCCGTTCGACTACGTCCGTTTGTCTTCTTCATGGACTCGTTCTTCTTCCTTGCGGGATTTCAGGCAAGATGACCATACCCTCGAAATCACTTCTATCTTTGCTTGCTAGTTCCTCGCTCTTTTGCTATGCCTATGCCACGATACCTACCACATGCTTTATCATGCCTCCCATATTGCCATGTCAAACCTCTAACCCACCTTGTCCTAGCAAACCGTTGTTTGGCTATGTTACTGCTTGCTCAGCCCCTCTTATAGCGTTGTTAGTTGCAGGTGAAGATGGAGTTTGTTCCATGTTGGAACATGGATATTTGTTGGGATATCACAATATCTCTTATTTTAATTAATGCATCTATATACTTGGTAAAGGGTGGAAGGCTCGGCCTTATGCCTGGTGTTTTGTTCCACTCTTGCCGCCCTAGTTTCCGTCATACCGGTGTTATGTTCCTTGATTTTGCGTTCCTTACGCGGTTGGGTTATAATGGGAATCCCTTGACAGTTTGCCTTGAATAAAACTCCTCCAGCAAGGCCCAACCTTGGTTTTACCATTTGCCACCTAAGCCTTTTTCCCTTGGGTTCTGCAGACTCAAGGGTCATCATTATTTTAAACCCCCGGGCCAGTGCTCCTTTGAGTGTTGGTCCAAAGTAGAGCACCGTGCAGGGCCATCCCTTGGCAACTTGGGTTACGTCGGCTCTAGTACGCTTAGCTTATCCGGTGTGCCCTAAGAACGAGATATGTGCAGCTCCTATCGGGATTTGTCGGCACAGCGGATGGTCTTGCTGGTCTTGTTTTACCATTGTCGAAATGTCTTGTAACCGGGATTCCGAATCTGATCGGGTCTTCCTGGGAGAAGGAATATCCTTCGTTGACCGTGCGAGCTTGTGATGGGCTAAGTTGGGACACCCCTACAGGTTTTTGAACTTTCGAAAGCCGTGCCCGCGGTTATGGGCAGATGGGAATTTGTTAATGTCCGGTTGTAGAGAACTTGAAACTTAACTTAATTAAAATGCATCAACCGCGTGTGTAGCCGCGATGGTCTCTTTTCGGCGGAGTTCGGGAAGTGAACACGGTTCTTATGTTATGCTTGAACGTAAGTAGTTTCAGGATCACTTCTAGTTCACGACCGTGCTTTGCTTCTCTTCTCGCTCTCATTTGCGTAAGTTAGCCACCATATATGCTAGTGCTTGCTGCAGCTCCACCTCATTACCTTGTCCTACCCATAAGCTTAAATAGTCTTGATCGTGAGAGTGTGAGATTGCTGAGTCCCCGTGACTCACAGATTACTTCCAAAACCAGTTGCAGGTGCCGATGATGACCGTGCAGAAGACGCAACTGAGCTCAAGGAGGAGCTCGTTTAAGATCGTGTTCGTTATGTTGTTTTCCGTTTCCAGTTGATCAGTAGTGGAGCCCAGTTGAGACGATCGGGGATCTGTAGCATTAGGGGTAGTCTTCTTCTATTTTGGTTCCGTAGTCGGACCTTGATTGTATCTGTATGTTGTAATGCTTTATTCATGTATTGTGTGAAGTGGCGATTGTAAGCGAACTATGTATCCCTTTCCTTATTCATTACATGGGTTGTGTGAAGATTACCTCTCTTGCGACATTGATTACAATGCGGTTATGCCTCTAAGTCGTGCTTCGACACGTGGAAGATATAGCCGCATCGTGGGCATTACATAATATTGCTACGAACTATAATTGTACTAGAGATATTTGCATGTTATTTATGTATAAATTGTGTTATTTTTTATAATTATTTTGAGGATTGCGAACTTAAGGAAAAAAATAGGACTCACACAACACTCTCCGAGTACTCCACTCCGATGAGTTTATCCTAAATAGTGCCATGATGGATGAAATTATGAACTATATCTACACAAAGAAAACCAGGGAGGGGACACTCACCTGCTACATGGCCGACGAAAGCCGGGGGAGAGGGGAGGGCCCAGGGGCGGCAAATAATATAGAGAACTTGGGAGTGGAGGTGGAGAGAACAATATGGGGTAAATTGTCCATCTTGCTTGCTAGATAGCAGGATAATAAAACCAACAAAGGCCAAAGAAAGGGATGATTACTTGGTGTCCATCTAAGGACCAACCAAGCGCAAGCCTAATGGTTCGACCGCCAGGCACTTGCACTGTTATAAATATGAAAGTCATAACAAAGAATGATTTTACCATCATATCGTTTTTACAAGTTTTGGCATGCTAACATTTTTAATCAAATTTATGTTTTAATCAAAGTCTCTATGTTTTTATGATGATTACCCTAATGTTTTGATTAATATCACTATGGCTAAGTTTATTGTTCCATGACAATGCACGATCATTTAGCTAATTGAGTTAATACTTGAGTTAGTCCCGTATTTGCAGTTGCTATTTTGGCAACCACATGATGTGCGCACACACTCTGTATATCCCTAAAACTGCATCTTTGGATTTTGTAGTCACTTTGTTCCTTTTTACTATTAGATTGGTTTGAAGTCAAACTTTACAAAGCTTGACCAAATTTATATTAATGTTCGGGATATCGCTTCTTGGTAACTTATCGGCTGACCCAAGATAAAAAATAAATCGACTTATCGGCCTATTTATCGATTTTATCACACTTGGCAATGTTAAAAGTAAACTTCATCTCTTCATCACGATTCTTATGAATCGGTTTCAGATCATTGCAAGTAAATGGTTTGGCCTTAGATGGCCAAACAAATTCAGTAGAAAAAACATCACCCTCATCGTCCGAGTGATCACTATCATATTCGATCATATTCATCTTTGGACGATCGGCTTTGTATCTATGCACTTCTTTGAGGTCTTTGCTTCGGCTTTCCTGAGCCAAAGCCCTTTGTAAGACTTGGTTGATATTTAAGAACTCATAGCCTTCTAGCTTTTCTCTGATGGGAGTTCTCAAACCACTCAGTACTAGGTCTGCCAAGTCTCTCTCGGTTATCACCAAACTAAAACACCGGTTTTTTGTTTCTCTAAATCTCTTGACGTAATCGGAGACCGATTCATCATGCTTCTGCTTAACCGATGTTAGATGTGACAACTTGAGTTCATTGTCGCCGCTTTAAAAGTGATCATGAAACTTCTGCTCTAGCTGCGACCAAACCCGAATGGAACCATGGGGTAAAGAAGAAAACCATGAAAATGCGGTACCAGTTAATGATAAAGGAAATAAACGCACTT
Source organism: Triticum aestivum (assembly GCF_018294505.1). Classification (NCBI taxonomy): domain Eukaryota; kingdom Viridiplantae; phylum Streptophyta; class Magnoliopsida; order Poales; family Poaceae; genus Triticum; species Triticum aestivum. Next base: position 376,387,332 of record NC_057809.1, on the reverse strand, counting down.
TCAATTCGTTCAATGAGCCTGCCTCACCCAATTGTGCTAAATATTGACTAACATGCTCCCATGTGGTTTTTGTGCCTTCTCCATTAAATTTAACAAAATCTGGAATTCTATATCCTGGAGGGCACTGGATGGCATCAAAGTACTCGGGGTACGGCTTTTGGTAAATCTGATTCCGAGGTAACTCAACTCCAAAATTCTCTCGAAGCATCTTAGCCATCTCCTCTCTAAGATTAGCTAGACCATCATCCATAGTGGACGATGACGCTTGTGGCAGTGGCATAGGAGAAGTAGGGTTACTAGCTGTAGGTAGGAATTGTGGCATGTACGTCGACCCATATTTTGGTAATGGTCGAGTGGATGTAGCTGTAGGTAGGGTTTGGTTCGGCGTTGCCACCGAACCTGGCACGCTCATAATAGGATTAATGGGTGCAGCCACAATCTGATTTGTTTGGGTAGGATAATAAGTCATCGGCATGGGAGGCGCCGATGAGATGGGCAAAGACATATTAGGGTTTTGCACACTAGCAGCTACACCCTCATTACCACTAGACGATTGAGATATATTCTTCTGAGCATTAGTATTTTCTATGAAAGTTTGATAGACTAGATTGTTACCATCAGCAATACGACTTTCAATCTCAGCCCACTGCTCAGGAGAAAAGGCAGTACTTACAGAAGGTTTAACCTGTTCAATTTGAAGAGGAGGGAACTTGATTTCTTCAATCGGAGTGATGTTGCCTTGGCGATCTTTCTTGAATTTTGCAAGGAACTCCTGCAGGTCCTTCTCCTCGCCCACCTTCTTGTACTCCTCATAAACTTGGCGATGATCGGCCAATATCTCATCAAGACTGGGCTTAATGATGTTATCGGCGTCTACCTCAGATGGCTTGGGAAGATCGGACATGGTGGATGATGATGATTGATCTTCGTCCCCAGTGGAGTCGCCAAAAAAGTGTGTTGACACACGAACATGTCACGTGTACCCTCGACGCCGGGGGTGATGCACCGCAGCTCACGTCGAAGGAGACCCGACCGACAGCGCGATACGCAAGACAGTCGACGGGCGCTTTTTGCAGACCCGAAAACCCCACACCCCCGGGAGGGACCCCGTCAGGGAGTGCGGCGGCTATGGGCTGCCCTAGGTCGACTCGCTCGCCCCTAGAGCCTCGGGATTTGCAGATCTCAAACACGAAGAACAGCGAAGAACGAGATAGAAAAACGGTGGAGAGATAAAACGTATATGAAAAAGTAGTATATTGATTTGTTCGATTGTGTGTTGTTCAATCGGCCGTCACCCCCAACATATATAAGAGGCGGCTGGACTTCCCATACAAGCAAAGGATTTATCTAGGCTTTCCTTACAAGAAAATTACATCAATTCACGTCCTAGAATCCTAGTTCTGGTCCCACTCGGATTCAGCCCGAATCTGGTCCAATCTTCTGTCTTGCTCCTTGCGTGGGCTGTGGAATCTGCATATGACTTCCGATGGAGACGGTTCAAATATCAATTATGTGTGCTTCGACGAGGCCAACAATCCGTATGTTGATCACTTTTCCAAATAAGGCCATCTTGAATACTCCACGGGGTCATCTCGAATTTCGAGTCGGACTCGTTCATGTAGCTGACTGGACCGTCCGACTCTTGCAACGTCTCTGCAGGTCGTATACTACGTCGGATGATGATGTCTCCAAAAGCAAAGTTGATCGTTTCGACGTTACGAACAACTCCCGTGTTGAACACTTCTTCATCCGAAGCCATCTAGATAAGTATTTGAGCCCATCTTCAGCATCTGGTCGGATTGGCCTCGACAGTTTCTATTGTTCACGGCAGCAAGCTTTCCCGGCAAGGTTACTGTTCACGGCGGCAAGATTTCCTCGGTAGGTTACTGTTCACGGCGGCAAGCTCTCCCCCGGCAAGGTTACTGTTCACAGCGGCAAGCTTTCCCCGGCAAGGTTACTGTTCACGGCGGCAAGCTTTCCCCGGCAAGGTTACTGTTCACGGCGGCAAGCTTTCCCCGGCAAGGTTACTGTTCATGGCGGCAAGCTTTCCCCGGCAAGGTTACTGTTCATGGCGTCAAGCTTTCCCCGGCAAGGTTACTGTTCATGGCGGCAAGCTTTCCCCGGCAAGGTTACTGTTCACGGCGGCAAGCTTTCCCCGGCAAGGTTACTGTTCATGGCGGCAAGCTTTCCCTGGCAAGGTTTTTGAGGCAGCAAACGACCTCGGATGAAAATGCGTCCAAAAGCAAAGTTGACCGTTTTGACGAGATGAAAAACTTTTGTGTTGAACGTTTTCCGACTCGAGGCCATCTTCTGGGCCAAAACACTCACGCATTACATCAAACACTTGCCAAGACATGTCTGGTCTTCCGCGTCATATTTCGCCTCTTGACAGGGCTGCATCCAGATAGCTCTAACTTTTGCATACGAACTCGGATTGAGATGATTAATCGACCGATTTGACGAGACGAAGACAATGCATGTAGAGCATTCCTTCATCCGAGATTGTCCTGGAGGCGTACTTGACCAAAAAGCACTCAGAACACCTAAACATGACAATCTGAGTGTAGTTTTGGTCTTTGATATGATGCTGAATGATTATGGTCCAAACATCAAAGTTGTTCTGCTCGGCAATGTGAAATTTCTCATTTAGAATATTTTGTCATTTGAGGCCATCTCCATTGCATTCTGCATTGTGCCAAAATCAGGTGTCAACAGGGAGGAGAGCCTCGGGGACCCCGTCTTGATCGAAGGGAGGCGGGTGAGCACATAGGAGAGGATCGGGTGCGAGTTCGGCGACGGATCCATTGCGACGGCGGAATGACTGTTTCGGCTTCAAGCTGAGGGGGTCGCGGGAAGAGAGGAAGATGAAGATAGCGACAGGATCCCCAGAGGATTCCGGTATTTATATGTGGTGGGGGAGTTGTGTGGGCTGACTGTTCAACGCATGCGTGTCTTCGCCGTTGGACCGACTATCAACGGTCCGGATGGACCGCCGCTTGAAATCGCGTGCCGCCTTCTCAAGTAGTCATCGAGTTAAGTTAGGTTTTCTTTGCAAAATTTGGAATACCATTTGTCAAGATCCATTTCATATTTGATCATCACAAACTTGTACGATGTCGAAAACTGTTCAATATCCCCATACAATTGCTCAGAAAATATTACTCATTTCGTCCGAATTAGTTGATGCCCAAACAGATTTATCTACTATAGTTTATCAGTCGTGATTAAAAAAAGAGTGGAATAACTAAACTAGTCTAGTCCACACTTCCTAGTATGGTCCACATGTGATAATCTGAATGGTGGGTATTGCTTCTTCTATTCTTGGGAGGGGAAAAGGAGGATCGCCGCTGCTTGTGATCCACAAGGCCCGCGCAGATAAGTACGTGAAGATGATTTCTTCGTGCATCAAAGCACAATGCCTGCGACAAAGACGAGCAGCGCCAAGCTCCCACAGTTTCGACCTCCCTCGAGGCGGTTCCAGAATTTTCACTTTCAACCAAGTAATAAAACAGAAATATAGTAAGGACAGAAAACATTGAGAAACATTTCAGTGCATCGATCGATTATCTAGACAAGCGGACGTTTCAGGAATTCTACCATGTGGTACACCCTAAACAACTATCCTGCCATGCACATGAGAAATACTCTCTCTTTTTTGCCAAAAGGCCTAAGAATAACAAGTTCTTACAAGTACATCCTTACAAATAAAAAATAAAAATACATTCAATTTCTTCCACCGATGATGCATGGAAACCAGGCGTAGGGGTCATAAGTGCTTGAACAGACAAGTACTCAACTAGCTATGTTATATTACATGGGTAGTAAAAATTATCTTTCAGGAAAAATAGTTCCGTTAAGGGTTCCTTTCCTTGGGTACGCATGCCCTAATGTGCATGTCCGAACTGCGAAAAAGAACGCAGGCTATAAACATCTAGGGGCATTTTCCAAATTAAATAAAAGCCATCTTTTGTTCGCCGACCGAATATTCCCTTAAAAACGCTAACTTTCGGCTTCACCCAGTCTGAGGTACACATCCGGCTGACCCGGTAGTAACAGTTGCAGAGGTGCTCCCCTTATGCCCTAGCCGAATTAACGGAAACGTAGGGCATAAATACAAGAGACAGACAACCCAGTTTGGCCAAAACTTAAGTCATATCGATGCATATAATGGCGAAAAAGGGTACATGCGGAAGAATAACACATGTGCGGGACATAAGGTCCGGAAAAATAGTTATATTAAACTTCTGTATAAGAAGCCCCCAGGTATAATGAGCGCGGCTAGCGCGGCGCGATTGTGCAACCAAGATACAAGTTTAGCCCTTTAGGGCCCGGATGAGAAATAAAAGGAGAGGAAAGAGAAAAGACAGATATGCAAAAAAAAAATGACGGGGGCGAGGGGACAAACATATAGTCCGGTGCTAGGCATAGAATCATTGTAGTCTGGCTGCGTTCCATGGGTTTGGCTCGAGTCGATTATCCGATGCATCACGCAGACGGTACGCTCCACCGGTCAGAACTTAGTCAATAATGAAGGGACCTTCCCATTTGGGCTTGAGCTTGTTCTTTTTCTTCTCCGACAGGCGTAGAACTAGTTCGCCAACGTTGTAGGTTTTGACCCGTACTTCTCTGCTTTGATACCTTCGAGCCTATTGCTGATAAAATGCGGAACGTGCCTTTGCCACGTCGCGCTCCTCCAGGGCGTCTAAACTGTCCCGCCGATCGAGCTCGGCCTCTTTTTCCTCGTACATGCGCACTCGAGGTGAGTCATGAATTATGTCGCAAGGCAAAACAGCCTCTGTGCCGTACACCATAAAGAACGGTGTGTATCCGGTAGTGCGATTCGGCGTGGTCCGCAGCCCCCATAGTATGGAGTCGAGCTCCTCTACCCAGTGCGTGTTTGATTCCTTTAAGGACCGCACTAGTCTGGGTTTAATGCCGCTCATGATAAGACCATTTGCTCGCTCAACTTGATCGTTAGTTTGCGGGTGATAGACAGAAGCATAGTTGAGCTTGATGCCCATATTACTGCACTAGAGTTTCACCTCATCGGCTGTAAAATTCGTGCCATTGTCAGTGATGATGCTGTGGGGGATGCCATAACGGTGTACAACCCCAGATATGAAGTCTATCACCGGTCCAGATTCAGCCGTCTTGACGGGTTTAGCTTCTATCCATTTGGTGAATTTATCCACCATGACCAGTAGGTATTTTTTCTTATGGGTTCCCCCTTTAAGGGGTCCGACCATGTCAAGCCCCCAGACCGCGAAGGCCAAGTAATGGGGATTGTTTGGAGGGCGGTAGGTGGCATATGGCTTTGGTTTGCAAAAAGCTGACAACCAACGCAATGTTGGACCAGATGGTGCGCATCTGCCCGGGCCGTCGGCCAATAAAAACCTGTACGGAAGGCCTTGCTTACAAGGGCCTGGGCTGCGGCGTGGTGGCCACCGAGTCCGGCATGTATTTCTGCCAAAAGCTTCCGCCCTTCCTCTTCGGAGATGCACCTTTGAAGGACTCCGGTAGTGCTTTTCTTATAAAGCTCTCCCTCGTGGACCTTGTAGGATTTAGATCGCCGCACTATGCAGCGTGCCTCATTTTGGTCCTCGGATAGTTCCTGCCTGGTTAGGTAGGCCAGGAATGGCTCTGTTCAGGGGGCGATGACGGCCATTATTACATGGACGGAAGGTGTTATTTCAATGGCAGAGCCTCCAATTGTGTCAGAGTGTTCGATATCCGGTGTTGTGGCCGGATCCGGGCTATTATTGCCGGTGTCCCCTTCCCATACCACGGATGGCTTAAACAGTTTTTCTAGGAAGATGTTAGGTGGGACAGGGTCGCGCTTAGCACCGAGACGGGCGAGGATATCCGCCGCCTGATTATTTTCCCGAGCCACATGGTGGAATTCAAGCCCCTCGAACCGAGCTCACATTTTGAGAACGATGTTGCGATATGCCGCCATTTTCGGATCCTTGGCATCGAAGTCTCCATTTATTTGGGATACTGCAAGGTTTGAATCCCCACGCACCTCTAGGCATTGAATGCCCATGGAAACTCCCATCCGGAGACCGTGCAATAGGGACTCGTATTCGGCCGCGTTATTGGAGTCTGTGTATAGTATTTGGAATATGTATTGAACTGTATCTCCGGTGGGGGACGTCAGGACGACGCCAGCCGCCAGACTAGCCAGCATTTTAGAGCCGTCGAAGTGCATGATCCAATTGGAGTACGCGCCGTACTCTTTAGGGAGTTCGGCTTCTGTCCATTCGGTGATGAAATCAGCCAGCACTTGCGACTTGATGGTTCGCCGTGGTTTGTATGTTATGTCGAACGGGAAGAGCTCGATGGCCCATTTGGCAATCCGGCCCATGGCATCGCGGTTGTTTATTATGTCGTTGAGTGGTACTTCAGAGGCCACCGTGATTGAACACTCTTGAAAGTAGTGTCGTAATTTCCGGGATGCCATGAATACCGTGTATGCTATCTTTTGGTAATGTGGGTACCGTGATTTGCATGGAGTGAGGATGGTAGATACATAGTATACCGACTTTTGAAGTGGGAATTTATGTCCATCTGTCTCTCGTTCGACGACGAGCACTGCACTTACAACTTGGTGCGTTGCCGCTATGTATAATAGCATTGGTTCGCCGACATTTGGCGCGACCAAGATTGGATTGGTGGCCAGGATGGATTTTATGTCTTCCAATCCGGCCGTGGCTGCGTCCGTCCACTCGAAGTGTTCGGTGCGCCGAAGAAGGCGATAAAGGGGGAGTGCCTTTTCTCCTAATCGGGAGATAAAGCGGCTTAGGGCCGCCACACATCCAGTTAACTTCTGGATTTTCTTAAGGCCGGTTGGTGTAGCCAACTGCGACAGGGCTCGGATTTTAGCCGGATTTGCTTCAATTCCTCTACTCGAGACGATGAAGCCCATGAGCTTTCCGGCGGGTACGCCAAAAACGCATTTTTCCGGATTGAGCTTAATGTCGTATGTCGGAAATTGTCGAACGTGAGCCTCAAGTCGTCTACTAAGGATTCGACGTGTCTGGTTTTAATGACCACATCGTCTACGTATGCCTCCACTGTCTTGCCGATCTGGTTTTCCAGACATGTCTGAATCATGCGCTGATATGTTGCGCCGGCATTTTTGAGCCCGAAGGGCATTGTGTTAAAACAGAAGGGACCGTATGGAGTGATAAATGCCGTTGCGGCTTGATCGGACTCCGCCATCTTAATCTGGTGGTATCCGGAGTATGCGTCGAGGAAGCAAATGATTCGTGTCCTGCAGTAGCGTCGATGATTTGATCGATGCGAGGGAGAGGGAAGGGATCCTTTGGGAAAGCCTTATTAAGGTCCTTGAAGTCGATGCATAGGCGCCAGGATTTGTCCTTCTTTGGTACCATCACCAGGTTGGCTAGCCAGTCCGGATGTTTTATTTCTCTAATGAATCCGGCCTCCATTAGCTTGGCTAGCTCCTCTCCCATGGCTTGTCGCTTAGGTTCAGAGAAACGCCGAAGAGTCTGCTTGACCGGCTTGAATCCTTTTAGAACGTTGAGGCTATGCTCGGCCAATCTACGTGGGATTCCTGGAATGTCTGAAGGATGCCAGGCGAATATGTCCCAATTCCCGCGCAGGAACTTCCGTAGTGCGGCGTCTACAACGGGGTTTAACTGTTCCCCGATGGATGCTGTTTTTGTGTGATCCGTTGGATGGACTTGGAATTTGACTATTTCGTCCGCTGGTTTAAAGGAGGTGGACTTGGATCTTTTGTCTAGTATCACGTCGTCCCTGTCCACTTTAGAGCGCAGCGCGGTTAACTCCTCCGCCACAAGGGCTTCGGATAGTGCCTCGAGGGCTAGTGTGGCTGTTTTGTTCTCGGTGCGGAGTGCTATGTCCAGATCACTAGCTAGAGTGATGACTCCATTGGGTCCGGGCATTTTGAGCTTCATGTACCCGTAATGGGGTATGGCTTGGAAAATCGTGAATGCCTCCCGCCCCATAAGGGCGTGGTATCCTCTACTGAACGGGGCCACTTGGAATGTGATTTCTTCGGACATGTAATTCTCCAGAGTGCCAAATACCACATCTAGTGTGATTTTCCTAGCGCAACGTCCCTCACGACTAGGGATAATTCCTCGGAAGGTCGTGCTGCTTTGCTCTATAGGGTTGCTGTCTATTCCCATTTTTTGAAGGGTCTCCTCATAAATGAGGTTTAATCCGTTGCCGCCGTCCATGAGCACTTTAGTGAGAAGAAAGCCGTCCACAATTGGACTGAGGACCAAAGCAGCTGGTGCTCGGGTTGTTCGGAATTGAGGTTCGTCACTGGCATTGAAGGTGATAGCTGTGTCGCTGCATGAATTTGTTGCTGCCATGTGGCAGACTTCGGCAAGGCTGCGGAGTACTCATTTACGCCTATTATTTGAGGCAAAGGTCTCGAAGACTGTCAGTACTATATTGTGATCCCCGTGGAGGTGTTCTGGGGTGTTTTGGATGAGGAGATCCTCACCGCTTTTGGCCACCTGCCGGAGTACCCAACATGCTCTAAGGCTGTGTGTTGGTATGGCATCCGCTGTACTATGAATTTTGCAGGGCCCGTTAAGCCATCCCTCCAAAACGGTTCCATGCCCTGTAGTGGGCTTTTGTTTCTTTATAATTGAGTCGGGCGACTTATGATAGTGCACCCTTTTAGTTAGGACTTGGGGTTTTGTCAGGGCCGGATTATCCCAGAATTGTGTTTGGGTTTTCCAGGTGCTTTCCATCGCACAGTATTTCCGTACTATGGCCGCCAAGTCGGCGAAGCGTGCAATGTCGCGGCGACTTATGGCGTTGAGGATACCCTTGTCTGTGCAATTGTTGCAAAAGAACGAAATTGCGTCTTCCTCGCGACAGTCCTTGACCTTGTTCATTATAAGGAGGAATTTGGCCTAATAGTGATGTACTATCTCTTGGGGCGCTTGTCTAATGTGGGAAAGATCGTTTCTATCTGGGTGGGTGGTTGGATTTAAGTCTAGTCCTTGACCCAATTTGAGATCCCGGGGCAGGGGAGTTTCCGATCTTGGAAGTTCGGACTCCGGGATGTTGCTCCACGGGTTCGGTATGCGACCTGACTCCAGGCTCAGGGCTAGGGAGATGTCCTCCCGTGAGCGAGTATCCAGCTCAGAGAGCTCGGGAATTCGGACATAGTTTGTCCTCAGGATAGAGGGAGAAACACCGCATTATTCCTCCACCACCACTATTTGATGGGTGACCGGTGGAGAGTTAATCTCCCTTTGGTCGGGTTTAAGCCCGATCTGATCATCGTTCGTAGCGACTCCCAGAGCGGCGATGCGATCCAAGAGCTCGTTCAAAGAGGAGAGCTCCATTGGATCCATCTGTTCGGCGAATTTTGAGCCAATGTGGAGGCTGTTTTTGATGACCCGAGAAGTCATCGTTGGTGCAGCGACCGAGCGGGCGGTCATGACGAAGCCGCCTAGTCGGAGAGTTTGGCCTACAGCCAGGGCTCCCCCCGAAGTGATGTTGTCTTTGACAATGAGACGAGCCATCCCCCTTTACAATGACGACACAGTGGAACTCTCAATGAAAGCACCAATGTCGGTGTCAAAACCGGCGGATCTCGGGTAGGGGTTCCCGAACTGTGCGCCTAAGGCGGATGGTAACAGGAGGCGGGGGACAAGATGTTTACCCAGGTTCAGGCCCTCTTGATGTAGGTAATACCCTACTTCCTGCTTGATCGTTCTTGATGATATGAGTATGAAAAGAGTTCATCTACCACGAGATCATAGAGGCTAACCCTAGAATCTAGCCTATGGTATGATTGTCTGTTGTCCTACGGACTAAAACCCTCTGGTTTATATAGACACCGGAGGGGGCTAGGGTTACACAAAGTCGGTTACAAGGGAGGAGATCTACATATCCGTATTGCCTAACTTGCCTTCCACGCCAAGGAGAGTCCCATCCGGACACGGGACGAAGTCTTCAATCTGGTATCTTCATAGTTCAACAGTCTGGCCAAAGGATATAGTCCGGCTGTCCGGAGACCCCCTAATGCAGGACTCCCTCAGTCGCCCTCCCGAGGATCTGGAGCCCATCCTTAGGAGAAGGCAGTCCCTGCGGTCGAGGCGACTCCAGAGGTGCTCGCCCTCAGCCCGCCTGCTGAGGACCCGAGGGCTTCGGAGCCCCCGATCCTCTCTGCTGCTGCCGCCTCGCCAGGCTTGACACTGGCGCCACTTCCTCCCCCTGTCATCTCGCCGGCGGGCCGTGGTTCTTCTGCCATGCTTGGTGCCGTGAAGGAGGCCTTCTCCGTGCTGGACCAACTTCGGGACGATCTCTAGGGACCCGATCAGTGCAGGGCGTCGGGGTGCCTGGAGTTGGTCTCGGGGTGGCTTCGGGCTGACTCGTCCGTCAGGGCGGCCTGGGCCCAGGCTGTGACGACCTCAGAGGAGGGCCAGAAGGTGGACGGCCTGGCCGCAGCCTCCCATGACATGGCATTGAAGGACGCTGAGGCCGCCGGGGAGTGCTGCCGCGCGGCGGACACTACAAAAAAAGACACATCCGTGACATTTTGGGCCAAACGGATTTTTTCTTGTCATGCTTATGACACTTCTATGACCATAATTGTGACAAAACCCGGTATCAGCATAGATGTGGTGGGATCCTACTTCTATGACAAAAAATCATGACAAAAAATGGGTTTTTCATCCTGGGTGGGCCGGAGACGCAGCAGCATGACATTCTTTGGGCCGTCCTTGACAGAAAAAACCATGGTAGAGGCGAGGGCGAGGAAATATCAGGGTGTTCCCGGTTATGGTGGGTGGTCGGGGCCGAGCGATGCACGGAGGTTTGCGCGTTTCTCTCGTACACGTACGCGCGTGTGTGTGACGCATTGCGCTCTAACTGAACCCGAGCGAGGCGTTGGGCTCTAACTAAACCCGATCGATTGCACTAGCTATGTTACTGAACCCCGATTGATCCCTTGCTGTTAACTGAACCCGAGTGATTCCTTTGCTACTGCTGCTAACTGAAGCCGATTGATGCTGCCTCTGGATGAACAGTGAGCATTGTTTGGGGCGGGGGGGGGGGGGGGGGTGGATGAATAGTTCTCGATGGGGGGTTGGATGAATAGGACCCCGTGGTAGTAGAGGCCGTTCCCGCTGGATGAAAAGGACCCCGATTGAGACTGTTGGGGGTGGATGAACAGGACCCCGTGAAGGGATGGTTGAACAGTAGCCGGTGGAGGGCTGGATGAACAGTAGCCCGTGGAGGGGTAGTTGAATAGGACCTCGTGAAGAGGGCTGGTTGAACAGTAGCTAGTGGAGGAGCGGTGGTGGCTGGATGAACAGGAGCCCGTCGATGAACAGTCGCAGGTGGAGGCTAGAGGAGGTCGACGGTGGATGAACAGTAGCCCGTGGAGGCAGTCGACGGTGGAGATGAACAGTATCCCATGGAGTCCCATTTTGCGGTACGCCACACCCCTCCCGATGAACAGGACCCCCGTTCCGACCGTAGGGCTCTAACACAAGTCTATTTCCTCCGTTTTGCGGTATGCCACACCCCTCCCGATCAACAGGACCCCATTTCGACTGTAGGAGGTCCAAAAGAAGTCCGTTTCCTCTATTTTGTGGTACGCTAGACCCCTCCCGATGAATAGGATCCTGTTTTGAGCATGGCCGGTCGAAAACAAGGCCGTTTCCTTCGTTCTGCGGTATGACAGGCCTCATTTCGATCAGCTGTTCCGTCCAAGCTGGTTGGTTCCAGATGAACACGACGGATTCTGTTGCCTCCCGATGAATACGACGCATTCCGTTGCCTCCCGATGAACACAAGGACATAGTTTCTCCATTTCGACCCAGCCATGTACACGAGCCCTGGCCATACGTATGCGCGAGTAGGTGTTTGAGACCCCGCCCGTATGTATGTACATGGCCGTATTTTTTGGCGTGTGGCTGTATGTACGTGTACATGGTTTAGACGGGACAGTCTGAACTGCTACGTGGGGGCTCTACTATGACATGTGCCGCTACTTACTAGGCCACGGTTCATACTTGTAGAGAGACCAATCCACCAGTATGTATGTACACATTCGCGACCAGATAGACAACGCTACGTATGCTTTGACCGGGTGGGGTCCCAGCGGTCAGGGAGGATAAGGACGCACTTCCTTGCGTGCGAAGATATAGCTGCTCGGTCCCAGCTGTCAGGGGGAGGAATCATTTTTATTTTGCAAGTAATAAGGAGGCACTTCCTTGTGTTCGAAGATGTAGCTGGTGGGTCCAGTTGTCAGCCTCACCGCCTAAAGTCCTCTTCCGATGGTTGTCCTTCGTTGACCACGCCGCGCCGAGAGCACCATGGCGGTGGACGACGGCGAGGCCTAGGAAGGGAATGACGTGGAGCCGGGGATGACGCGGCAGTGGATGCCCATGCGGAGGGGAGTATGTGGGTTGACTGTTTTGGCTGCGATGTGAGGCCGCCGTCGCCGGAGAATAACATGAGGTGTGGGTGAGTATAGAGGGATGGTATGACCAGCGGTGGCAGCACAGCCGGACACGGGAGGCAGGAGCAGGCGGCACGGCCAACGCTGGTTTGGGCGGCTGGAGCAAGAAGACCAGAGGTTGAAGAAGCACGACAGCCGTTGGATGGACATCGTACGATCACTACAGCTAGAATCGTTTATACTGACTAAGTTGACAAAGCCCTTGGTACGCATCAACTTAGTAGGACCACAGGTCAGCCTTCGAAATGGTGCGCCCTAGATGTCAGGGAGAGGAATCATTTTTTGGGCGGCTGAAGTTAAAATATCCGAGATTGAAGAAGAAGCCGACATCCTTTGGATGGACATCCAACGGCCACTGCTGCTAGAACCGTGTGTTGACTATAAGTTGACAAAGCCTTGCATACGCATCAACTTACTTTTTTTAGGGGACGCGTCAACTTAGTAGGCCTAGAAGTGTGTGTCAGAGAACTTATAGCCCATTTGCAATTTGTAAGAATGTGCAACCCATGGAATATATTACAGCCCATTTACAGTTTGTTAAAATTACAGCCCATTTTCTAGTTAGGACAACGATTAATAATTCCAACCAACCGCTCAAAACCGAATTCAATAAAATTTCCCACATTTTGATGTGATCCGAAATATTTTTATTCCGAAATTTCTAGTCAGATTAAATACAATGTCAATATAAATTTATATTATGTAAAAATTCAACGAAATATTGTGCGCGTAACAATTAATGAAATTAAAATTTCAAAATCCAAAAATAATATTTTATAAACTAGTTAGGTGTTTGGTGCATTTTTTATAGTTACTACCTAATTTTTATAATTAAATCCCATTTATTATTTCTTAAAGCCCATTTTCTTGTTAAGCCTAATGCATCCCTCCTAGGAAATATTTGCAGCCGAGCGGGGCGGAGAATAACAAGTTGACCTTGCTTGGGTATTCCTAAAAAAAGTATAGCTGGGCTAGCCATTTTCATCTTGAAAAAATTTAATATCTGAGCTAGATATCTAGCCTGGGCTAGACGGGCCATAGCCCGCCCAGTTAATACCCTGCTCTCCTCTGAACAACAACGAAAACATCGCTCAAGAAAAATTCTGTAGTGCTCACACCTCAAAAACACAAATACTGCTCGAGCTGCTTGGTCCCAGCTGTCGGCCGCTCCTTGTGCAATTCTCTCGTTTATTGACTACAAAGGTTGACAATGCTGTGGGACGACCGTGATGTCGGTAAACCAGAAGGAAAAAAAATCATAGTTGTATATAATAAGGTGGCACTTGCGTACGTGCGGCTATGGCCTTGGTGGGTCCCCATTGTCATCCTCTCCAAGTAAATTCATCTCTTCATTCCTCATGTCTATTGACCATGTTGAGAACGCGAGACGGCGGTGCCACAACGAGCGCAACAACTCGAAGGACGAAGGAGAGGGCCTCGCGGGCCCTACGGATGGTGTTGGGGAACGTAGTAATTCAAAAATTTCCTACGATGACACAAGATCTAACTAGGAGATGCATAGAAACGAGAGGGAAGAGTGTGTCCACGTACCCTCGTAGACCGAAAGCAGAAGCGTTTAGTAACACGGTTGATGTAGTCGAACGTCTTCACGATCCAACCGATCCAAGCACCGAACGCCTCCGTGTTCAGCACACGTTCAACACGATGATGTCACTCGAGCTCTTGATCCAGTTGAGAACGAGGGAGAGTTCCATCAGCACGACGGCATGGCAACGGTGATGATGATGTTACCGGCGTAGGGCTTCACCTAAGCACTGCGATGATATGACCGAGGTGTTGAACTATGGAGGGGAGCACCTCACACAACTAAGAGATTGTCTGTTGTGCTTTGGGGTGCCCCCTGCCCACGTATATAAAGGATGGGGGAGGAGGAGGCCGGCCAAGGGGGGGCGCACGCCATAGGGGAGTCCAACTAGGATTCCCAATCCTAGTTGGAGTCCCCTTCCTTTTCCAAGAGGGAGAGAGAGGGAAGGAGGAAGAGAGGGAGAAGGAAAGAGGGGGCGCCGCCCCCTCCCTAGTCCAATTTGGACTTGCCATGGGGCGGGGGATGCCACCCCTTGAGGCCCTTCTCTCCTTACCACTAAAGCCCATTAAGGCCCGATACCTCCCCGGGGGGTTCCGGTACCTCCCGGTTCTCCGAAAAATACCTGAATCACTTCGGAACCATTCCGGTGTCCGAATATAACCTTCCAATATTTCGATCTTTACCTCTCGACCATTTCGAGACTCCTCGTCATGTCCGTGATCTCATCCGGGACTTCGAACAAACTTCGGTCATCAAATCACATAACTCATAATACAAATGATCATCGAACGTTAAGTGTGCGGACCCTACGGGTTCGAGAACTATGTAGACATGACCGAGACACATCTCTGACCTATAACCAATAGCGGAACCTGGATGCTCATATTGGCTCCTACATATTCTATGCAGATCTTTATCGGTCAAACTGCATAACAATATACGTTATTCCCTTCGGCATCGGTATGTTACTTGACCGAGATTCGATCGTCGTATCATCATACCTAGTTCAATCTCATTACCGGCAAGTCTCTTTACTCGTTCCGTAATGCATCATCCCGTAACCAACTCATTAGTCACATTGCTTGCAAGGCTTATAGTGATGTGCATTACCGAGAGGGTGCACAGATACCTCTCCGATACACAGAGTGACAAATCCTAATCTTGATCTATGCCAACTCAACAAACACCATCGGAGACACCTGTAGAGCATCTTTATAATCACCCAGTTACATTGTGACGTTTGATAGCACACAAGGTGTTCCTCCGGTAATTGGGAGTTGCATAATCTCATAGTCAGAGGAACATGTATAAGTCATGAAGAAAGCAATAGCAATAAAACTAAATGATCATTATGCTAAGCTAACGGATGGGTCTTGTCCATCACATCATTCTCTAATGATGTGGTCCCATTCATCAAATGACAACACATGTCTATGGTCAGGAAACTTAACCATCTTTGATTAACGAGCTAGTCTTAGTAGAGGCATACTAGGGACACTCTGTTTGTCTATGTATTCACACATGTACCAAGTTTCCGGTTAATACAATTCTAGCATGAATAATAAAGATTTATCATGATATAAGGAAATATAAACAACAACTTTATTATTGCCTCTGTGGCATATTTCCTTCTGTCTCCCACTTGCACTAGAGTCAATAATCTAGATTACATAGTAATGATTCTAACACCCATGGAGTCTTGGTGTTGATCATGTTTTACTCGTGAGAGAGGCTTAGTCAGCAGGTCTGCAACATTCAGATCCATATGTATTTTGCAAATCTCTATGTCTCCCTCCTTGACTTGATCGCGGATGGAATTGAAGCGTCTCTTGATATGTTTGGTTCTCTTGGGAAATACGGATTCCTTCGCCAAGGAAATTTCTCTAGTATTATCACAAAAGATTTTCATTGGACCCGATGCACTAGGTATTACACCTAGATCGGATATGATCTCCTTCATCCAGACTCCTTCATTTGCTGCTTCCGAAGCAGCTATGTACTCAGCTTCACACGTAGATCCCGCCACGACGCTCTGCTTGGAACTGCACCAACTGACAGCTCCACCATTCAATATAAATACTGGCAGCTCTTTGTCACCTCCATAAACGAGAAACATATCATTAGTCCTTTTCAGGTATTTCAGGATGTTCTTGACCGCTGTCTAGTGATCCACTCCTGGATTACTTTGGTACCTCCCTTCTATACTTATAGCAAGGCACATATCAGGTCTGGTACACAACATTGCATACATGATAGAACCTATGGCTGAGGCATAGGGAATAACTTTCATTTTCTCTCTATCTTCTGCAGTGGTCGGGCATTGAGTCTGACTCAACTTCACACCTTATAACACATGCAAGAACCCTTTCTTTGACTGATCCATTTTGAACTTCTTCAAAACTTTATCAAGGTATGTGCTTTGTGAAAGTCCAATTAAGCGTCTTGATCTATCTCTATGAGTCTTGATGCCCAATATATAAGCAGCTTCATCGAGGTCTTTCATTGAAAAATTCTTATCCAAGTATCCTTTTATGCTCTCCAGAAATTCTGTATTATTTCCAATCAACAATATGTCATCCACATATATAATATTAGAAATGCTACCGAGCTCCCACTCACTTTCTTGTAAATACAGGCTTCTCCAAAAGTCTGTATAAAACCATATGCTTTGATCACACTATCAAAGCGTATATTCCAACTCCGAGAGGCTTGCACCAGTCCCTAAATGGATCGCTGGAGCTTGCACACTTTGTTATCACCTTTTGGATCGACAAAACCTTCTGGTTGCATCATATACAACTCTTCTTTAAGATATCCATTAAGGAATGCAGTTTTGACATCCATTTGCCAAATTTCATAATCATAAAATGCAACAATTGCTAACATGATTCGGACAGACTTAAGCATCACTACGGGTGAGAAGGTCTTGAACTTTTCGAAAACCTTTCGCAACAAGTCGAGCTTTGTAGACAGTAACATTACCATCAGCGTCAGTCTTCTTCTTGAAGATCCATTTAATCTCTATTGCTTGCCGATCATCGGGCAAGTTAACCAAAGTCCACACTTTGTTCTCATACATGGATCCCATCTCAGATTTCATGGCCTCAAGCCATTTCGCGGAATCTGGGCTCATCATCGCTTCCTCATAGTTCGTAGGTTCGTCATGGTGAAGTAACATGACCTCCAGAACAGGATTACCATGCCACTCTGGTGCGGATCGTACTCTAGTTGACCTACGAGGTTCGGTAGTAACTTGATCAGAAGTTTCATGATCATCATCATTAGCTTCCTCACTAATTAGTGTAGGAATCACTAGAACTAATTTATGTGATGAACTACTTTCCAATTCGGGAGAAGGTACAATTACCTCATCAAGTTCTACTTTTCTCCCACTCACTTCTTTCGAGAGAAACTCCTTCTCTAGAAAGGATCCATTCTTAGCAACGGATATCTTGCCTTCGGATCTATGATAGAAGGTGTACCCAACAGTCTCCTTTGGGTATCCTATGAAGACACATTTCTCCGATTTGGGTTCGAGCTTATCAGGTTGAAGCTTTTTCACAGAAGCATCGCAACCCCAAACTTTAAGAAACGACAGTTTAGGTTTCTTGCCAAACCACAAGTCATGTGGTGTCGTCTGAACGAATTTATATGGTGCCCTATTTAACATGAATGCAGCCGTCTCGAAAGCATAACCCCAAAACAATAACGGTAAATCAGTAAGAGACATCATAGATCGCACCATATCTAATAAAGTACGGTTATGACGTTCAGACACACCTTTAAGCTGTGGTGTTCCAGGTGACGTGAGTTGCGAAACTATTCCACATTGTTTCAAATGAAGACCAAACTCATAACTCAAATATTCACCTCCACGGCCAGATTGTAGAAACTTTATTTTCTTGTTACGATGATTTTCCACTTTACTCTGAAATTCTTTGAACTTTTCAAATGTTTAAGACTTATGTTTCATCAAGTATATATACCCATATCCGCTCAAATCATCTGTGAAGGTCAGAAAATAACAATACCCGCCGCGAGCCTCAACACTCATCGGACCGTATACATCAGTATGTATTATTTCCAGTAAGTCAGTTGCCCGCTCCATTGTTCTGGAGAACGGAGTCTTAGTCATCTTGCCCATGAGGCATTGTTCACAAGCATCAAGTGGTTCATAATCAAGTGATTCCAAAAGTCCATCATCATGGAGTTTCTTCATGCGCTTTACACCAATATGATCTAAACGGTAGTGCCACAAATAAGTTGCACTATCATTATTCACCTTGCATCTTTTGGCTTCAATATTATGAATATGTGTATCACTACAATTGAGATTCAACAAAGATAGACCACTCATCAAGGGTGCATGACCATAAAAGATATTACTCATATAAATAGAATAACCATTATTCTCTGATTTAAATGAATAACCGTCTCGCATCAAACAAGATCCAGATATAATGTTCATGCTCAATGCTGGCACCAAATAACAATTATTTAGGTCTAAAACTAATCCCGACGGTAGATGTAGAGGTAGCTGAAGGAAATATGCCCTAGAGGCAATAATAAAGTTGTTATTTATATTTCCTTATATCATGATAAATTTTATTATTCATGCTAGAATTGTATTAACCAGAAACTTAGTACATGTGTGAATACATAGACAAACAGAGTGTCACTAGTTTGCCTCTACTTGACTAGCTCGTTGAATCAATGATGGTTATGTTTCCTAACCATAGACATGAGTTGCCATTTGATTAACGGGATCACATCATTAGAGAATGATGTGATTGACTTGACCCATCCGTTAGCTTAGCACGATGATCGTTTAGTTTGTTGCTATTGCTTTCTTCATGACTTATACATGTTCCTATGACTATGAGATTATGCAACTCCTGAGTACCAGAGGAACACTTTGTGTCATGGAATTGTCACGGCAAATGTCCTAGCAAAATGACTTAGTCGTAGGGCCATCGCAACTAGGAAGCTTAAATGGGTTAATCGGGACAAAGGGCACGAGAGGTTTTATACTAGTTTGGCCCCTTACGATGAAGGTAAAAGCCTACGTCTAGTTGTGTTGATATTGTTGGGGTTTTGATCACCAAGAGGCTAGTTCGCCGGCTTGGTTATCGATCTCTTCTTTCTTTCCCTAAGCCGCCACCGGGTCGTCCCTTTATATACACGGGTTGATGCCTGGCGGCCTACAGAGTCCCGGCCGGCTCATAAAGCGTGTCCGGCTCGGTGACTTCTTTTACATGCCTTTCCTTACAAGTCTTCCCTTTCATACGGCGGTTTACAATATTGGGCCTTAAGGCGCCTCTAGGCTTTAGGCATTCTATAAGCCTTAATAAACTATCGCCTTGAATGTTTACTGGGCTTCCTTTGTGATCCGTCATTGGGACTGACCCGGCCCCTCCTGGGCGGGTCATAACTGATAGCTATATCCCCAACATTAGGCCCCAGGTTGACTTTGAACTTTGTTCTTTGTCAATCTTCAATACTTATACAAAATCCATCTTCCATTCTTCGCAAAAAAATTTATAACCCGCCATGACATCATTTCTTGAAAACACAAAAAACTATTATGACGTCATCTCTCAATGGATCTTTATTCTTTATTGCCTTCCGAGAATCGAGGCGTCCGTTTAGTTGGATAATCGTTATTCAGGTCTTCCTTGATTTTCGCGCCCGCCTGTTCGCTTATCCCCTTATAAATAGGCATGCCCTGGTCTTTCTCATTCTTCTCTATTCTTCGTCTTCCTCCTCTCGCAACCTCCGCTGCTGGTCGAGCTTCGTCACCGTCAGAGAGCACCTCACCTCCGTCGACTTTGGCCGCTGCATCGACCGGAATTAATCCAGAAAACGGCGGCGACCTTCCGCGGAAGATCCGTGGCTGTAAGTGTTTCCCTTCTTGCTCCTCAGATCTGCATTAGGGCTTTCTAGGTTTCTGCATGTTCTTCGTAGTTCATCGCAGTTTCTCCATAGTTCTTCAACTGCAGCCTCTTCTTGATCCCAAAAGAGATATATGCTTGTGCGGTAGTTGTTTTGTGCCTACTCTTGACACTAGTAGATCCCTTTTCCCAGTATAAAGGCCTCATTAGGACTCACAAACTCATCTTCGCAAAACTTTTAGGTCTAGAATTTTTTCCATTTTGAATAGCCATTTGATCTGGAGTAATATCAAGCAATTAGGAAACTTGTTTGTCTCAACACTTAGCCGAATCTGCTTTCTCAAATATCTGTAGTCATGGTGGCTTATTGCACCGGCTTACGTTTCCTTATATGACATTAGCCCTTACTTAAGCCGCCATTACTCCCTTGTACCATTATCACTTAATTTCACCATTATCATTGAATTGAACCGGCATGTTGCTTTCTTTTCAGTTCGTCTTTTGAACATCATGCCGTCCAAAGCACCAACTGTCTGCAACTGGGTCCCTTCGACAGTAACTGAGGACAATTTGAAGGAATTCTTTGCCATAGGTTTTTTGCCAGGGAAGAATGTTATGTCTTACCGTGCACCTGACCTAGACGAGGAACAACCCAATCCAAAAGATGGTGAAGTTATTGTCTTTTCTGACCACATGAACCGTGGCTTTTCCCCACTCGGCTCAGAGTTCTTCAGAGATGTCCTCCATTTTTTCAAACTCCACCCTCAAGATATCGGGCCCAATTCCATATCCAATATTTGCAACTTCCAAGTTCTTTGTGAGGTATACCTTCAAGAAGAACCGACTGTGGAACTCTTTAGAGAGTATTTTTATCTGAACCGCCAGAACGAGTGCACCAATGGCCCTAGCTTGGAACTTGGAGGTATCTCAATTCAGCGTCGACAGGGTGCCGTCTTCCCCCTAATAGTTTTGCCGAGTCATCCCAAGGACTGGAATCAGACTTGGTTCTATTGTCAAGACACTTCACCAGCAAATGAGAAGCCCCTGCCGGGTTATCGCGCAGAGCGTCTCGACTCCAAGTTTGCGCTCCCCGACAAACTCACTGCCACCGAATGCAAGAAGCTGATTCCATCCATTAAAAGGATTAACGCTTTATTGGGGAACGACTTAACATGAGTTGACTTGACCCGTTGCTGGGTTGCGTGGCGGGTCATCCCTCTAAGCCGCCGATCCAAATTGATGTACGAATATGGTGGAGGCCCAGACGACTCTCTTCGTCACAGCTCCGTTCAATTAACCAAAGAAGATATTGTTTCAATGTCAACCCTTCTGGTGAACGACAAATAGGAAGACTGCAGTAAAGTCGGGTTAAACCCCTTCTGCAAACTTAACCCGACACCAGAGGTAAAGAACCTCCGACCTCTCTCTTTGTATTTTTCTCAGCCGTTTTAAATACCTACATGACCTTTCATATTGTTTATTTGTTTATAGGCCAAATCTGATTTTTGGAAAGCCAAGTATGACCATGAAGCCGCCAAGAAAGCTAGAGCCGCCGCCATAACCACCAAGAAGACGACCCGGAGGTCTAAGAAGAAGAAGAAGAGCACTGCTGAGGACTTGTTGAAGCTTGACAATGATACTTCTGAGTCGGAGGTAGCCCTTGACTCCCTTGGCCAGCTTTTTAATAACCTTATTAACAGTGATCATTGCCAGGACGACACGGGGGCCAGTCAGGCCGTGGAAGAAGAGGTAACTATTTCCTCTGACTCAGCCCATTTGCCAAGACAGAAACTTTGAGTCGTAACCCGGAAAGTAAGGTTTTCACACCCTTTGGCTTATTTGGACCCTCATTTTCTTTTGAAAAAGCAGCAACATGAGAGCTACCGTCAGGCCCGGAACGACGATGAACCGCCTTCCGTTGTTCAACAAACTCCTAAAAAACGCCAGAATGAGGTTTATTTCTTCGTATTTTACTTTTCATTAATGGATCTTCTCCCTTGCATTACTAACCTTATTTTATCTTTGCAGGAGGTGTCTCGCTCTTCTGGCGACTCGTCTCAGACTCAATTCCCAGCCTTTAAGACTGCCCCTGGGTAAGGAACAAATCATCTTTCCTCCGTGTCTTTCAAACTTCATCTTTATACTAACTGTTTCATAACATCTTTCTTAGTGGCCAAGCCAAGTCCAAGAAGGCCAAGGTGACTAGGCCGGCGGAAAACCCGCCAGTCCTTGCACCTGAACTGGCCATGCCACCTTCTCCCCCTCAAACTGAAGCACCAGAAGACCCGGCTGCCAATGCTGAATTAGATCCTCCTGAGCCATCAGCTGACGATACCATCATTAACCCTTCTGCTACCGGACCATCCAGCTCGGCCAACCCGCCATCACCGTCTGCCCAGGATGTTCTGATCACTGGAAGCGGCTTTGTTGAGCCGGGGAATCCCACTGTGTTGGCTCGTCACACCGCTAAACAAGAGGCCTTGGAGAGACAGAAAGTGCGTTTTGATATTTCTCATTATAGCCATCTGAACGCTAATGACATATTGTCCGGCTATCTCAGCCATGTGCACTTCAGCCGTGACTTGGAAATCGAAATGGTCAAGCAGTTGCAGCTGAAGTATGAGGCATGCTCTTCTGGCTTACTTATATTCTGCCAGCCCCCAAGTCTTTAGATTATGATAAAACCTGAATGATCTGTAGACTTATGATATAGGCTAAAGCTTTACCTTTAGATTTTTCTGAAGTCCAATAAAGTAGAACAAACTTCACCTGTAGTCCCCAAGGGCTGGTTCACTTGACCATAAATGAGCCGGTACTTTTAATTTCATAACTGTCTTGTGCCGAACCCAAAAAATATTGTAATCCGGCTTAATCTTGAGAGACTTTCTGAATATCATGCATTAGCCCCCAAGTGCCAAGTGCTGTTACTTTGTAAGGTACTTGGGACCTGAAATATATTAGAGTCATAAGAAATTGTTTTGGCATACATTAGCCCCCAAGTGTCAATTGGTTTTGCAGTGCAAAGTACTTGAGACTTGAATCTTGACTCTTGAACTTTAATTTAAACCTTGACACACCTGTGTATGTTTTGTAGAACTCCCTATCTGAATTGGGTTCGCAATTAACTGACGCCAAGACCCGGCTGGTGGATCAGGAGGCAGAAATCAAGGCTGCTGACTCTAAACTTCAATTGAGTCTTGCTGAGATGGAAAAATTGAGAACCAGCTTGACTGCCAAGAAGAAAACCTGGGCTGAAGAGAAGACGCTGCTGACACAACGCGCCAAAAAAGCTGAAGCAGCTCTTGAGGAGGTTACTACGGAGCTGACCGACTTAAAGAACCAGGTGTCTCAAATGGTTTCCGCCATCTTTGGTAAGCCATCTGTGTTGATCTTTTTCACCTTCTTTTGACTCGGAATATAAACCGCCTGCTGACCCCTTGTTTGAAAAAATATGTGCAGGCCCGCGAAGCAAGAATCTGAACTAGGATAATGTGACGAAACTGAAGGCGGTCTATACCTTAGTGGAGCAGTTGTACACTGGTGCTCAACGAGCACTTGCTGCTATCTCTCCCGCCAATCAAGGACCCAACCGGCTCAGTGACGTCTTGAAGAAATTGTCAATCTTACCCGCCAGGTTCCAAGAGGTCAAACGATCCTGTGCTAGAGCCGGAGCCTTGACTGCTCTGAGCCGTTCCAAGGCTTGGGTGCCAGATCTAGACCCGGTGGATGTAGCTAGGGGGTACCCGACTATAAAGGAAGACGGGTCTCTCTTCGAGCAAGATGACTTCATGGCTTGCGTGAGGGGAGTTCGACCTCAGGCTACCATTCTTGGAGATGAAACCAATATTGAAAAATATCAGCCGGGTTTTGATTTGGAGAATAAGAAGATGGGAACTCCTTCTTACAAGGTGACAGACCTTATCCCGCCGGTTCGTCAACACACATTTGCTCTAGAAGTTGATCCGGCTGGCTTGATTGACGATGAATCAGAGTTCATTGCCATGAACGGCTTTGACTGGTCCAATCCCAGCTTTCAATTGACAGAAGGAGGTGAACCGGCAAGGGAAGAGTGAGAACCATCTTTGTGGGCTTTTAAAAGCATTGTAATAGAATTAGCTTTGAAACACTACATATTTTGCCTATGCCATCATGCATAAGACACCGTGTGTGACTCTTTGCTTCCTGATGTCAATATGTGCATCATATTTATGGTTATCTCTGTAATATTTCGGCTCTGTTCCTGTAGAAAAAAGGAAAAAAACTGGCTTGGTGGTTTAGTACCGAACGGGTCAGAACACCCGGTTTATAACCAATATTTTATCATAGTAGAAGAAACAGAAAACAGATGCGAAAATAAACAAGGTTGAAATAACCTTTGATTAATACAAAAAACAACTATTCCTAAATAACAGTCATACCTGTATTTTTTACCTCTGGACCACCGGTTTATATGACCCGGGTGATGAGGTTGATGATCCAGTCCTTTTGAGAAGTCAATGCTTCTGTATGACTGATGACTATCATGTCTTGGCGGCTTATTGTCAAATAGTTAAGCCGGTGAAAAGACCGTGCTTATTTGTTTAAAATTGAGACAATAAAAGACCAATAAGACAAATAGCAGTTGGTAATCAATATAAATTAACCTTGTAGTTAAAGGTTGGGGCTTTCTGATTCGAATACGATCAGTAAACCGGACCAAAGGGGTTAAGCTAAGATTCGAATACGATCATATAGCCCCCAGTGGCTTTGGCATTGCGCCGATCAAGAGGGTACCAACAGCTATGTTCTCTTTGGTTCGAATACAACCTATGTCTGAACAGGAAGCCCCCAAATGACGTTCAAAGGTTTTTAACGACCCTGATTCGAATACGATCCAAGTCGGACCCAAAAGGGGTTAAGCTATGATTCGAATACGATCAAGAAGCCCCCTAGTGAGTTTGGCTTTTGAGCCGATCAAGAGGCTTACGACAGCTATGTTCTCTTTGGTTCGAATACGACCTATGTTTGAACAGGAAGCCCCCAAGTGACCATGAGGTTTACAGCCAGATTCAATTATGATCATAAGCCGGACCAAAAAGGTTAGACTTGATTCAGATAGGATCAGCTCCTTAATAGTCATTTTAAATAGTGAAAAAGAGTAAAGATATGTAATCTTTGAAAAGGAAAAGGACAGAGGTCCTGCTTTATTACTTATCATAGTATATACAACGTCAAAGTATGTACATGATGAGAGCCGGTGGCTCAGGTGTAGTATGGCCGAAGTTGAGCAATGTTCCACGGCCGGCGGGTCTCCTCCTCCGACTTACGTGAGTCTTTGTGCTCTCGAACGCCAATGAGGTAATATGACCTGTTGTTTAAGTTCTTGCTGACCACAAAGGGTCCTTCCCAAGGCGGGGATAGCTTGTGTGCATTTGACAGATCCTGGATGAGCCGGAGCACCAGGTCACCCTCTTGAAAAGTCCTGGACTTAAACCCGACGGCTGTGATAGCGGCGCAAGTCCTGTTGATAAATTGTTGATCGAGCCACTGCTAAGTCTCTTTCCTCGTCTAACAAGTCAAGCGCATCATGTCTGGCTTGTTTGTTATTAGCTTGAACATAAGCTGCCACACGAGGCGAGTCATGACGGATGTCACTAGGCAGCACTGCTTCCGCTCCATAAACCATGAAGAAGGGTGTATAACCCGTAGATCTGTTAGGGGTGGTGTTAATACTCCACAATACCGAGGGTAATTCCTCTACCCAGCAATCCGGCGTCCGTTGTAAGGGAACCATGAGCCGGGGCTTGAGACCTTTTAAGATTTCCCGATTTTCTCTCTCAGCCTGCCCATTAGATTGAGGGTGAGCTACAGAAGAAACATCAAGACAGATATGCTCACGTTGACAGAACTCCTCCATAGCCCCTTGGGATAAATTAGTGACATTGTTAGTGATAATGCTGTGTGGAAAACTAAAACGAAAGATCACCTTTTTCATGAACTGAACCGCTGTGGTTGCATCACACTTACTCACTCGCTCCGCCTCAACCCACTTTGTGAATTTGTCAGCTGCTACTAAAAGATGTGTCTTTTTATCCTTAGACCTTCTGAAAGGTCCAACCATGTCAAGCCCCCAGACCGCAAACGGCCAGGTGATTGGAATCATCCGCAACTCTTGAGCCGGCACATGTGCTCGCCGTACAAATTTTTGATATCCATCACACCTACTGACCAGATCTTCTGCATCAGCATGAGCCGTCAACTAGTAAAAACCATGATGAAAAGCTTTGGACACAAGAGACTTTGACCCAGCGTGAGGACCACAATCCCCTTCATGGATCTCACAAAGTATTTCTTGGCCTTCTTCAGGAGAAACACACCGCTGAAACGCTCCGGAGACGCTGCGATGGTATAACTCTCCGTCAGAAATCATCATTGATTTGGACCGCCAGGTTATCTGTCGGGCCAGGGTCTCATCCTCTGGCAACTCGCCCTGGGTCATGTAAGCCAAGAACGGTACTTTCCAATCTAGGATGACGTGAAGAGCCGCCACCAACTGTGCCTCTGGGTCAGGAACGACTAAATCTTCTTCTGTAGGTAACTTAACAGACGGGTTATGCAAAACATCCAAAAAGGTGTTAGGTGGCACTGGCTTACGCTGAGATCCCAACCGGCTTAAAGCATCGGCCGATTCGTTCTTCCTACAGTCAATGTGTTCCACCTGATAACCTTTAAAATGTCCTGCAATAGCATCAACTTCACAGCGATAAGCCGCCATGAGAGGGTCCTTGGAATCCCACTTGCCTGACACCTGTTGAGCCACCAAATCTGAGTTGCCAAGGCACCAGACCCGGCTTAGACTCATTTCTTTCACCATTCGGAGACCATGGAGCAAGGCTTCATACTATGCTGCGTTGTTAGTACAAGGAAACATCAAGCGCAACACATAACAAAACTTGTCACCTCGAGGGGAGGTTAAAACAACTCCAGCCCCCGAGCCTTCCAATTGTCTGGACCCATCAAAGTGAATCGTCTAGTACGTGTTGTCTACTTTCTCTTCTGGCATCTGCATCTCTGTCCAGTCATTAATAAAGTCAACCAGCGCTTGAGATTTGATCGCAGTAGATGGCACATACTTCAACCCATGAGACCCAAGTTCAATGGCCCACTTGGCGACTCGTCCAGTAGTTTCTCTATTTTGGATGATGTCTCCCAAAGGCGCAGAGCTAACCATAGTGACTGGGTGACCCTGAAAGTAATGTTTGAGCTTCCGGCTTGCCATGAACACCCCGTACACAAGCTTCTGCCAATGTGGATATCTTTGTTTAGATTCAATCAGCACCTCACCGACGTAATAAACCGGCCGTTGAACCGGATGTTCCTTGCCAACCTCCTTGCGCTCCACCATAATTGCCACACTAACAGCTCGTGAGTTAGCGGCTACGTATAACAATAGCGGCTCTTTCTCAACTGGAGCAGCAAGAACCGGTGGCTTAGCAAGATGTTTCTTCAGATCCTCAAAAGCAGAGTTTGCAGCATCGCTCCAAACAAAATCATCCGTTTTCTTCATCATCTGATACAAAGGCATCGCCTTCTCCCCTAACCGGCTTATGAACCGGCTCAAAGCAGCAACACGAACCGCCAGCCGTTGAACGTCATTGATGCATGTTGGTTTGGACAGGGATGTGATTGCCTTAATTTTCTCCGGGTTAGCTTCGATACCTCGGTTGGACACCAAAAAACCCAAGAGTTTGCCAGCTGGGACTCCAAAAACACACTTGGCCGGGTTAAGCATCATTTTGTAGACCCGGAGGTTATCAAAGGTCTCCTTCAGATGTGTTACCAAGGTTTCCTCTTTCCTGGACTTCACCACTATATCATCCACATAAGCATGAACATTACGCCCAATCTGATTGTGAAGGCAATTCTGCATACATCGTTGATAAGTTGCCTGGGCGCTCTTTAGCCCAAAATGCATAGACACATAGCAGAAGGCTCCAAGCGGAGTGATTAAAGCAGTATTCTCCTGGTCCTTGACTGCCATCTTGATCTGATGATAACCTGAATAAGCATCTAGAAAACTCAAACGCGCTCAACCTGCCGTAGCATCAATGATCTGATCAATACGGGGGAGAGCAAAAGGGTCAGCTGGACAAGCTTTGTTTAGATCGATGTAATCCACACACATACACCAGGTGCCGTTCTTCTTGAGTACAAGCACCGGGTTGGCCAACCACTCTGGGTGAAAAACTTCCACAATGAACCCAGCCGCGAAGAGCCGGGCCACCTCTTCTCCAATGGGTCTTGCGCCTTTCCTCATTAAACTATTAGAGAAACTGCCTGACCGACTTAAACTTCAGATCAATATTGAGAGTGTGCTCAGCGAGTTTCTCTCGGGACACCCGACATGTCAGAAGGTTTCCATGCAAAGATGTCCCGGTTCTCACGGATGAACTCGATGAGCGCGCTTTCCTATTTTGGATCCAAGTTGGCACTAATGATGAACTGCTTGGATGAGTCGCCGGGCACAAAATCAACCGTGTTGGTGTCATTAGCTGACTTGAATTTCAACACCGGTTCATGCTTCGTTGTTGGCTTCTTTAAAGACGTCATGTCTGCCGGGTCAACATTATCCTTATAAAACTTTAAGTCCTCTGTTGCAAAAACAAACTCAGCATATGCAGCATCTTCTTCACACTCCAGGGCTATTTTCCGGCTTCCATTTACTGTAATGGTGCCCTTATAACCCGACATCTTGAGCTGCAGATATACATAACACGGTCGAGCCATGAACTTGGCATAAGCCGGCCGTCCAAACAGAGCATGATATGGGCTTTTGATCTTAACCACCTCAAAAGTTAACTTCTCCGCTCTGGAATCATATTCATCCCCAAAGGCTACTTCCAGTTCAATCTTACCAACTGGGCATGCCGACTTGCCAGGTACCACACCGTGAAAAACAATGTTAGATTGCTTAAGACTCTTATTAGTCAACCCCATCCGACGGAACGTCTCATAGTATAGGATGTTGATGCTACTGCCTCCATCCATGAGCACTTTAGTGAATTTATATCCACCAACCTGAGGTGCTACTACCAATGCTAAGTGACCCGGATTATCAACCCTGGGAGGATGATCCTCTCTGCTCCACACAATAGGCTGTTCTGACCACCGTAAGTAACGTGGAATCGCCGGCTCAACGGCATTGACAACCCTCTTGTGAAGCTTCTAGTCCCTCTTGCATAAACTAGTGGTAAATACATGATATTGCCCACTATTCAACTGTTTTGGGTTGCTCTGATATCCGGACTGTTGCTGCTGATTACCTTGGCCGGGTTGTGGATTATAACCTCCCTGGTTACCCGTATGGCCCTGACCGTGAAAGCCGCCTCCACCTGAACCGGCGCCCGGGACATGAAAGCCGCCTCCACCTGAACCGCTGCCAGGGCCGTGACTTCCATCAAATGCATTTGAATTTTTAAACGCCTTCATGATTGTATAGTACTTCCACAGATGGGTGGCTGGCTTCCCCCGGGTGCCGTGTCTTGGACAAGGTTCATTCAATAGTTGCTCGAGGGTGGGACCTGACCCGCCCGACCGAGGGGGTTGCCTACCCTTGCGCCATTGATTGTTTCCCTGCGCATTGGTATTAGCCACAAATTTGTCAATCTTACGTTTATTACCTCCTTAATTTGCTAGGTTATGCTGGTGACCCTTGCCGTTGCCGTTCTTAATTCCCTTCCCTGTCTTTTCTTCATCAGAGACGGGATCCTTGGTATTATCAGAATTAGCATACTTGACCAGAGCCTCCATCAACTGGCCCATGTCATTGCAGTCACGCTTGAGCCGCCCCAACTTCTGCTTCAGAGGTTCAAAACGGCAATTTTTCTCCACCATTAAGACTGCCGAGCCGGCATCCATCTTATCAGATGAATGAATTATCTCCTTGACCCGGCACACCCAATGGGTTGTGGACTCACCTTCCTCTTGTTTACAATTAGTCAGGTCCACGATTGGCATAGGTTGTTTGCATGTGTCCTTGAAGTTCTGAATGAACCGGGCTTTTAACTCCGCCCATGAGCCGATGGAATTGGGGGGCAATCCTTTTAACCAAGTGCGAGCCGTTCCATCCAACATCATAGTGAAATACTTAGACATTGCCGCATCGCTGACCTCCAACAGCTCCATTTCCATCTCATAACTCTCAATCCAGGCCCCAGGCTGCAAGTCGGCCGTGTAATTAGGCACTTTACGAGGCCCCTTGAAGTCTTTTGGAAAGCGCTCATTACATATGGCCGGCACCAGGCAAGGGACACCTCCGGTTCTTGTGGCTACTCCTGCCTCTACAAAGGTTGCTGGATAAGCCGGAAAAGTTTGATGAGCCGCCTGCTCAGCTGCCAGTTGAACCGCGCGCTCAACTTCTTGTCGGATCCTCTCGTGATCCGCTATGTTAAGGGCTCTAGCCTGTACCGGCTCATGCCTGCGCGGCTAGTTGCGGCGTTGAGCATTGCTTGACATATCAGCTGAGTCCATATGCCTGCTGTAGCTCGGGCTCCGGCTCAGGCGAGGGGTTGAATGGATTATGTCTCGACTGTAGGAGTACGCATCCTGCTGTGCCAGAGCCGTCTGAAGAAGTTCTCTCACCCTTCGTGTTTCGATTGCTGTCGGAGAGTCACCTTCCACCAGGAGAGCCGCCAAACGAGCCGACGCAACAATGAGGTTTTCCAAAGGATTGGAGAAGTGACCCGGTGGTGTTGGCGTATAATGAGGCAGAGCGGTATACATGCGAGGTGGCTCCATGGCCCGCAGCTGAACCGGTGCCCCGGGTGTCGTGATCCGATTTGCCTCCGGCGGGTTACTTGGCCCGGCCCCGGGTGTATGGAAAAGGTTCCTAGGATCGAGCGTCAGAGGTAGACGTGACTGAGTTTTCTGATGCCTTCTCCTCATGACCTCGTTTGACGCGTTTAGATCCACCGAAAGCCAGAAAGTCTCCGCTTGAAGCTGCTGAGCACGAGCATCCAAAGCCGCCCGTTCCACGGCCATCCTGAACTCTTCTGCTGCTAAATTTTCCTTGGCTTGTGCCATCTCTTCGCGTACCCGTGCCACCTCCGCGTCATGCTGAACTTTATCCGCCGGCTCCACCACGGCAGTCAATAGAGTTGTCAGCTTATCCGTGAGGTCCATTAGTATCTGAGCCGGGGGGCGCGCGTGGTCTCCTGACCTGGCCGCTGTCGACCCGGTGGTTGTTGCTGCTACAGCCGTGGAGTTCTGCCCGGGCTGAGTGCCTGCCATAAAGACTCCGACTCGATTCGGCAGCTCAAAGGGGTCCGGAATACTGCTGCCATCGGAACAGCCCCCAAGCATGCCATCCTGCAGCTGATACAAAGAATCCGTCTCGCCTGTTGATGACGTAGCGTCAGAACAAATGGCCGTCTCACCACCATCCACTGATCCTTCTGAGTATTCACCTCCATGGATGCAACCCACAAAGGCATGCTTTACGGCCAGTCGGGCCCGGGCGGGCCTCGCGAGCTGAGCCATCTCGATGATGTTGGTGCAGACGTCCGGCTCAGGGCCCGATTCACCGATCCGGCCAATGAAGAAATGAATCCCGCCGAAGGGGACCCGGTACCCGTACTCTATTGAGCCGGCCTCGGGGCCCCAGCCTTCGTCATCGATGTAGAGCTTGCTGCGACGACTCTTGGTCACCCGGCCCACAACGTATCCCTTGAGCCCTTCGAAGTTGCCCTTCAAGAACTCAAATGCACCGTGCGCTGGCCCCACAGTGGGCGCCAACTGTCGTGGAATTGTCACGGCAGATGTTCTAGCAAAAGGACTTAGTCGTAGGGCCATCGCAACTAGGAAGCTTAAAGGGGTTAATCAGGACAAAGGACACGAGAGGTTTTATACTAGTTCGGCCCCTTACGATGAAGGTAAAAGCCTACGTCTAGTTGTGTTGATATTGCTGGGGTTTCGATCACCAAGAGGCTAGTTCGCCAGCTTGGTTATTGATCTCTTCTTTCTTGCCCTAAGCCGCCACTGGGTCATCCCCTTATATACACGGGTTGACGCCTGGCGGCCTACAGAGTTCCGGCCGGCTCATAAAGCGTGTCCGGCTCGGTGACTTCTTCTACATGCCTTTCCTTACGTACGGCGGTTTACAATATTGGGCCTTAAGCCGCCTCTAGGCTTTAGGCCTTCTATAAACCTTAATAAACTATCGCCTTGAATGTTTACTGGGCTTCCTTTGTGACCCGTCATTGGGACTGACCCGGCCCCTCCTGGGCGGGTCATAACTGATAGCTATATCCCCAACACTTTTTGTGCTACCAAACATCACAACATAACTGGGTGATTATAAAGGTGCTCTACAGGTGTCTCCGATGGTGCTTGTTGAGTTGGCATAGATCGAGATTAGGATTTGTCATTCCGATTGTGGGAGAGGTATCTCTGGGCCCTCTCGGTAATGCACATCACAATAAACCTTGCAAGCAATGTAGCTAATGAGTTTGTGATGGGATGTAGCATTATGGAACGAGTAAAGAGACTTGCCGGTAACGAGATTGAACTAGGTATGAGGATACCGAAGATCGTATCTCGGGCAAGTAACATACTGATGACAAAGGGAAGAACGTATGTTGTTATGCGGTTTGACCGATAAAGATCTTCGTAGAATATGTAGGAACCAATATGAGCATCGAAGTTCCGCTATTGGTTATTGACCGGAGACGAATCTCGGTCACGTCTACATAGTTCTCAAACCCATAGGGTCCGCACGTTTAAAGTTTGGTGACGATCGGTATTATGAGTTTATGTGTTTTGATGTACCGAAGGTAGTTCGGAGTCCCAAATGTGATCACGGACATGATGAGGAGTCTCGAAATGGTCAAGACGTAAAGATTGATATATTGGATGGCTATATTCGGACACCAGAAGTGTTCCGGTTGGTTTCGGAGAAAACCGGAGTGCCGGAGGGGTTACCGGAACCCCCGGGGAAGTATTGGGCCTTAGTGGGCCTGAGGAGCAAGAGAGAGAGGGCAGCAGCAGCCCAGGAGGTGGCGCGCCCCCTCCCATGAGGAGTCCGAATTGGACTAGGGAGGGGACGGGGGCGCAACCCCTCTTTCCCTCTCCCTCTCCCTCAGTTTCCTTCCCCCTTCCCCTTTCCTAGTAGGACTAGGAAAGGATGAATCCTACTCCTACTAGGAGGAGGATTCCTCCTCTCCTTGGGGCGCACCAAGGCCGGCCGGCCTCCCCCTTGCTCCTTTATATACGGGGGCGGGGGGGGGGGCACCTAAAGACACACAAGTTGATTGTTCCAAGCCGTGTGCGGTGCCCCCCTCCACCAGAATCCACCTCAATCATATCATAGCAGTGCTTAGGCGAAGCCCTGCGTCGGTAGCAACATCATCACCATCATCACACCATCGTGCTGACGAAACTCGACCGCAAAGCTAAGCTAGATCAGAGTTCATGGGACGTCATCGAGATGAACGTGTGCTGAACTCGGAGGTGCTGTGCATTCGGTACTTGGATCGGTCGGATCGTAAAGACATACGACTACATCAACCGCGTTCTCATAACGGTTTCGCTTACGGTCTACGAGGGTACGTGGACGATACTCTCCCCTCTCGTTGCTATGCATCACCATGATCTTGCATGTGCGTAGGATTTTTCTGAAATTACAACGTTCCCCAACAGTGGCATCCGAGCCAGGTTTATGCGTAGATGTTATATGCACGAGTAGAACACAAAGGAGTTGTGGGCTAGGTATATACATATCG
The DNA here is from genome assembly GCF_018294505.1 of Triticum aestivum. Lineage (NCBI taxonomy): Eukaryota > Viridiplantae > Streptophyta > Magnoliopsida > Poales > Poaceae > Triticum > Triticum aestivum. The sequence goes on along the minus strand of NC_057809.1, from coordinate 376,353,657 downwards.
CTTGCCGTCACTAGTTGATTCTTGATTCAGCGGCATTGTTGGATGAAGCGGCCGAGACCGACATTACGCGTATGCTTACACGAGACTGGTTCTACCGACGTGCTTCGCACACATGTGGCTAGTGGGTGTCTGTTTCTCCAGCTTTAGTTGAATCGGATTCAATGAACAGGGTTCTTTCTGAAGATCAAAAAGCTATCACTATACCGCGTTGTGGTTTTTGTTGCGTAGGTAAGAACGGTTCTTGCTCAGCCCGTAGCAGCCATGTAAAACTTGCAACAACAAAGTAGATGACGTCTAACTTGTTTTTGCAGGGCTTGTTGTGATGTGATATGGTCAAGACGTGATGAGATATAAGTTGTTGTATGAGATGATCATGTTTTGTTAAAATTATCGGCAACTGGCAGGAGCCTTATGGTTGTCTCTTTATTGCATAAGATGCAAGTGCCATGTAATTGCTTTACTTTATCGCTATGCGATAGCAATAGTTGCAAAAGCAATAGCTGGTGAGACGACCATGTGATGACACATTGATAAAAGATCAAGATGATGGAGATCATGGTGTCATGCCGGTAGCAATGGAGATCATGACAATACTTTGGAGATGGAGATCAAAGGCACAAGATGATGATGGCCATATCATGTCACATATTTTTGATTGCATGTGATGTTTATCTTTTATACATCTTATTTTGCTTAGTTCGGTGGTAGCATTATAAGATGATCTCTCACTAAATTTCAAGGTATAAGTGTTCTCCCTGAGTATGCACCATTGCGACAGTTCGTCGTGCCGAGACACCACGTGATGATCGGGTGTGATCAGCTCTATGTTCACATACAATGGGTGCAAGCCAGTTTTGCACACGCGGAATACTCGGGTTAAACTTGACGAGCCTAGCATATGCAGATATGGCCTCGGAACACTGGAGACCGAAAGGTCGAGCGTGAATCATATAGTAGATATGATCAACATAGTGATGTTCACCATTGAAAACTACTCCATCTCACGTGATGATCGGACATGGTTTAGTTGATTTGGATCACGTGATCATTTAGATGACTAGAGGGATGTCTATCTAAGTGGGAGTTCTTAAGTAGTATGATTAATTGAACTTTAATTTATCATGAACATAGTCCTGATAGTATTTGCATATCTATGTTGTAGATCAATAACTCGCGATGTAGTTTCCCGTTTATTTTTGATATATTCCTAGAGAAAAATAAGTTGAAAAATGTGAGTAGCAATGATGCGGACTAGATCTGTGATATGAGGATTATCCTCATTGCTGCATAGAAGTATTATGTCCTTGATGCACCGCTAGGTGACAGACCTAGTGCAGGAGCAGATGCAGACGTTATGAACGTTTGACAATGCTCAGTATGACTACTACTTTATAGTTCAGTGCACCATGCTTTACGGCTTAGAACCGGGACTTCAAAAATGTTTCGAACGACATGGAGCATATGATATGTTCCAAGAGTTGAAATTGGTATTTCATACTCATGCCCATGTCGAGAGGTATGAGACCTCTGACTGTACTTTGTCTACAAGATGGAGGAGACGAGCTCAACCAGTGAGCATGTGCTCAGATTGTCTGGGTACTACAATCACTTGAATCAAGTGGGAATTAATCTTCTAGATAAGATAGTGATTGACAGAGTTCTCTAGTCAATATCACCAAGTTACAAGAACTTCGTGATGAACTATAATATACAAGGGATAACGGAAACAATTCCCAAGCTCTTCGTGATGCTGAAATCGACGAAGGTAGAAATCAAGAAAAGCATCAAGTGTTGATGGTTGACAAGGCCACTAGTTTCAAGAAAAGGGCAAAGGGAAGAAGGGGAACTTCAAGAAGAACGGCAAGCAAGTTGCTGCTCAAGTGAAGAAGCCCAAGTCTAGACCTAAGCCTGAGACTAAGTGCTTCTACTGCAAAGGGACTGGTCACTGGAAGCAGAACTGCCCCAAGTATGGCGGATAAGAAGGATGGCATACCGAACAAAGGTATATTGGATATACATGTTATTGATGTGTACTTTACTAGTGTTTATAGCAACCCCTCGGTATGTGATACTGGTTCAGTTGCTAAGAGTAGTAACTCAAAACGGGAGTTGCAAAATAAACAGAGACTAGTTAAGGGCGATGTGATGATGTGTGTTGGAAGTGATTCCAAGTTTGATAAGATCACCATCGCACACTCCCTTTACCTTCAGGATTAGTGTTGAACCTGAAATAAATGTTATTTGGTGTTTGCGTTGAGCATGAATATGATTGGATCATGTTTATTGCAGTACGGTTATTCATGTAAGTCAAAGAATAATTGTTGTTCTATTTACATAAATAAAACCTTCTATGCTCATACACTCAATATAAATGGTTTATTGAATCTCGATCATAGTGATACACATATTCATAATATTGAAGCCAAAATATGCAAAGTTAATAATGATAGTGCATCTTATTTGTGGCACTGCCATTTAGGTCATATTGGTGTAAAGTGCATGAATAAACTCCATGCTGATGGGTTTTTGGAATCACTTGATGCTTGCGAACCATGCCTCATAGGCAAGATGACTAAGACTCCGTCCTCCGGAACAATGGAGCGAGCAACTGACTTATTGGAAATAATGCATACTGATGTATGCGGTCCGATGAGTGTTGATGCTCGCGGCGGGTATCATTATTTTTTGACCATCACAGATGATTTGAGCAGATATGGGTATATCTACTTGATGAAACATAAGTCTGAAACATTTGAAAAGTTCAAAGAATTTTAGAGTGAAGTGAAAAATCATCATAACAAGAAAATTAAGTTTCTACGATCTGATCGTGGAGACGAATATTTGAGTTACGAGTTTGGTCTTCAACTAAAACAATGTGGAATAGTTTCACAAATTCATGCCACCTAGAACACCACAGCATAATGGTGTGTCCGAATGTCATAACTGTACTTTATTGGATATAGTGCAATCTATGATGTCTCTTACCGATTTGCCACTATCATTTTGGGGTTATGCATTAGAGACATCTACATTCACGTTGAATAGGGCACTGTCTAATCCATTGAGATGACACCGTATGAACTATGGTCTGGCTAGAAACCTAAGCTGTCATTTCTTAAAGTTTGGGGTTGTGATGCTTATGTGAAAAAGTTTCAGCCTGACAAGCTCAAACCAAAATTGGAAAAGTGCGTCTTCATAGGATACCCAAAAAGAAACTGTTGGGTACACCTTCTATCATAGATCCGAAAGGCAAGATCTTTGTTGCTAAGAGTGGATCCTTTATAGGGAAGAAGTTTCTCTCGAAAGAAGTGAGTGGGAGGAATGTAGAACTTGATGAGGTAATTGTACCTTCTCCCAAATCGGAAAGTAGTTCATCACAGAAATCAGTTCTAGTGATCTCTACACCAATTAGTGAGGAAGCTAATGATGATGATCATGAAACTTCAGATCAAGTTACTACCGAACCTCGTAGGTCAACCGGAGTACGGTCTGCACCAGAGTGGTATGGTAATCCTATTCTGGAAGTCATGTTACTAGACCATGATGAACCTACTGACTATGAGGAAGCGATGATGAGCCTAGATTCCGCAAAATGGCTTGAGGCCATAAAATCTGAGATGTGATCCATGTATGAGAACAAAGTATGGACTTTGATTGACTTGCGCGGTGATTAGTGAGTCATTGAGAATAAATGGATCTTCAAGAGGAAGACAAACACTGATAGTAGTGTTACTATCTACAAAGCTTGAATTGTCGCAAAAATATTTTCGACAAGTTCAAGGTGTTGACTACGATGAGAGTTTCTCACTCGTATCGATGCTTAAAAGTCTCTCCGAATCATGTTAGCAGTTGCCGCATTTTATGAAATCTGGCAAATGGATGTCAAAACTGCATTCCTTAATGGATTTCTTAAAGAAGAGTTGTATATGATGCAACAAGAAGGTTTTGTCGATCCTAAAGGTGCTAACAAAGTGATGCAAGCTCCAGCGATCCATCTATGGATGGTGCAAGCATCTCGGAGTTGGAATATATGCTTTGATAAGTGATCAAAGCATATAGTTTTATACAGACTTGCAGTGAAGCCTGTATTTACAAGAAAGTGAGTGGGAGCATAACGTAACATTCTGGTATAGTATATGTGAATGACATATTGTTTGATCCGAAAATGAATACTAGAATTTTCGGATAGAATAAGGAGTACTTGAATAGGAGTTTTCAAAGAAAGACCTCGATGAAAGCTTTACATATTGAGCATCCAAAGATCCTATAAGATATAGATCAAGACGCTTGATAAGTTTTTCACATGAGTACATAACCTGACAAGATTTTGGAGTAGTTCAAAATGGATCAAGGCAAAGATAGGACGTTTCTTGCCTGTGTTGGAAGGTGTGAAGTTGAAGTACAGACTCAAAACCCGACCATAGCAGAAAATAGAAAGAGAATGAAAAGTCATTCCCTATGCTTCAGTCATAAGTTCTATAAAGTATGCTATGCTGTTTACCAGTCCTATTGTGTACTTTAGCATGATTCTGGCAAGGGAGTACAATAGTGATCTAGGAGTAGATCACTGGCCAGTGGTCAAAATTATCCTTAGAGGACTAAGGAAATATTTCTCGGTTATGGAGGTGATAAAAGAGTTCGTCGTAAAGAGTTACGTCGATGCAAGCTTTTTTACATCGATCTAGATGACTCTAAGTCTCGATCTGGATACGTATTGAAAGTGGGAGCAATTAGCTAGAGTAGCTCCGTGCAGAGCATTGTAGACATAGAAATTTGTGAAATACATAAAGATCTGAATGTTGTAGACCCGTAGACTAAACTTCTCTCAAAGCAAAACATGATACTCTTTGGGTGTTAATAACATAGCGATGTGAACTAGATTATTGACTCTAATAAACCCTTTGGGTATTAGTCACATGGAGATGTGAACTAATACATAAAGATGTGAACTAGATTATTGACTCTAGTGCAAGTGGGAGACTGAAGGAAATATGCCCTAGAGGCACTAATAAAGTTGTTATTTATATTTCCTTATATCATGATAAATGTTTATTATTCATGCTAGAACTGTATTAACCGGAAACTTAGTACATGTGTGAATACATAGACAAACAGAGTGTCACTAGTTTGCCTCTACTTGACTAGCTCGTTGAATCAATGATGGTTATGTTTCCTAACCATAGACATGAGTTGTCATTTGATTGACGAGATCACATCATTAGAGAATGATGTGATTGACTTGACCCATCCGTTAGCTTAGCACGATGATCGTTTAGTTTGTTGCTATTGCTTTCTTCCATGACTTATACATGTTTCCAATGACTATGAGATCATGCAACTCCCGAATATCGGAGGAGCACTTTGTGTGCTACCAAACATCACAACGTAACTATGGTGATTATAAAGGTGCTCTACAGGTGTCTCCGATGGTGTTTGTTGAGTTGGCATGTATCGAGATTAGGATTTGTCACTCTGATTGTCAGAGAGGTATCTTTAGGCCCTCTCGGTAATGCACATCACTATAAGCCTTGCAAGCAATGTGACTAATGAGTTGGTTACAGGATGTTGCATTACGAAACGAGTAAAGAGACTTGCCGGTAACGGGATTGAACAAGGTATTAAGATACCGACGATCGAACCTCGGGCAAGTAACACCGATGACAAAGGGAACAACGTATACCGTTATGCGGTTTGATCGATAAAGATCTTCATAGAATATGTAGGAACCAATATGAGCATCCAGGTTCCGCTATTGATTATTGACCGGAGATGAGTCTCGGTCAAGTCTACATAGTTCTCGAACCCGTAGGGTCCGCATGCTTAACGTTCGGTGACGATCGGTATTAAGAGTTTATGTGTTTTGATGTACTGAAGGTAGTTCGGAGTCCCGGATTTGATCACAGACATGACGAGGAGTCTCTAAATGGTCGAGACATAAAGATTGATATATTGGAAGCCTATATTTGGACATCGGAATGGTTCTGAGTGGTTCGGGCATTTTTTTGGAGTACCGGGAGGTTACCGGAACCCCCCGGGGAGTATATGGGCCTTATTGGGCTTTAGTGGAATAGAGGAGAGGGAAGGGAAAAGAGGGAGGCGCGCCCCCCAAGCCCAATCTTAATTGGGAGGGGGGCCGGCCCCCCTTTCCTTCCTCCCTCTCTCCTCCTTCCTTTCTCTCCTAGTCCTACTTGGAAGGGCTCCTACTTCTAGTAGGAAAGGGGGGAATCCTACTCCCGGAGGGAGTAGGACTCCCCTAGGGCGCGCCATAGAGAGGACCGGCCCTCCCCATCCCCCACTCCTTTATATACGGGGGAGGGGGCACCCCATGGACACACAAGTTGATCATTGATCTTTTAGTCGTGTGCGGTGCCCCCCTCCACCATAATCCACCTCGGTTATATCGTAGCGGTGCTTAGGTGAAGCCCTGAGTCGGTAGCAACATCATCACCGTCATCACACCATCGTGCTGACGGAACTCTCCAGCAAAGCTCTGCTAGATCGGAGTTCGTGGGACGTCATCGAGTTGAACATGTGCTGAACTTAGAGGTGCCATGCGTTCGGTACTTGGATCGGTCGGATCGTGAAGATGTATGACTACATCAACCGCATTCTCATAACGCTTCTGCTTACAGTCTATGAGGGTACATGGACGATACTCTCCCCTCTCGTTGCTATGCATCACCATGATCTTGCGTGTGCGTAGGATTTTTTTGAAATTACTACATTCCCCAACAGTAGCGTGCCGACAACGATCACATCGACTTTGGAACCATTTCCCACGAGCATCATCACCTCGTCCTTAGCCAATCTTCGTTTAATCCGTACTCCCTATTTCAAGTTGCAAATATGAGCAACAAAACTAGTATCAAATACCCAAGCGCTACTACGAGCATTAGTAAGGTACACATCAATAACATGTATATCAAATATACCTTTCACTTTGCCGTCCTTCTTATCCGCCAAGTACTTGGGGCAATTCCGCTTCCAGTGACCAGTCCCTTTGCAGTAGAAGCACTCAGTCTCAGGTTGAGGTCCAGACTTAGGCTTCTTCCCTTGAGCAGCAACTAGCTTGCTGTTCTTCTTAAAGTTCCCCTTCTTCCCTTTGCCTTTTTTCTTGAAACTAGTGGTCCTGTTCACCATCAACACTTGAGGCTCCTTCTTGATTTCTACCTCCACAGCCTTTAGAATTGTGAAGAGCTCGGGAATTGTCTTTTCCATTCCTTGCACATTATAGTTCATCACGAAGCCTTTATAGCTTGGTGGCAGTGATTGAAGAACTCTGTCAATGACACTATCATCAGGAAGATTAACTCCCAGCTGAGTCAAGTGGTTGTGGTACCCAGACATTCTGAGTATGTGTTCACCGACATAACTATTCTTCTCCATTTTGCAGCTATAGAACTTGTTGGAGACTTCATATCTCTCAACTCGGGCATTTGCTTGAAATATTAACTCCAATTCCTGGAACATCTCATATGCCCCATGATGTTCAAAACGTCTTTGAAGTCTGGATTCTAAGCCGTAAAGCATGGCACACTGAACTATCGAGTAGTCATTAGCTTCGCTCTGCCAGACGTTCATAACATTCGGAGTTGCTCCTGCAGCGGGTCTTGCACCTAGCGGTGCTTCCAGGACGTAATTCTTCTGTGTAGCAATGAGGATAATCCTCAAGTTACGGACCCAGTCCATGTAGTTTCTACAATCATCTTTCAACTTAGCTTTCTCTAGGAACGCATTAAAATTCAAGGGAACGCTAGCACGAGCCATTGATCTACAACAACATAGACATGCAAAAACTATCAGGTACTAAGATCATGATAAATTAAAGTTCAATTAATCATATTACTAAAGAGCTCCCACTTAAATAGACATCCCTCTAGTCATCTAAATGATCACGTGATCCATATCAACTAAACCATGTCCGATCATCACGTGAGATGGAGTAGTTTTCAATGGTGAACATCACTATGTTGATCATATCTACTATATGATTCACGTTCGACCTTTCGGTCTCAGTGTTCCGAGGCCATATCTGCATATGCGAGGCTCGTCAAGTTTAACCCGAGTATTTTGCATGTGCAAAACTGGCTTGCACCCGTTGTATGTGAACGTAGAGCTTATCACACCTGATCATCACGTGGTGTCTCGGCACGACGAACTGTAGCAACGGTTCACACTCAGGGAGAACACTTGTACCTTGAAATTTAGTGAGGGGTCATCTTATAATGCTACCGCCGTACTAAGCAAAATCAGATGCATAAAGGATAAACATCACAAGCAATCAAAATATGTGACATGATATGGCCATCATCATCTTGTGCCTTTGATCTCCATCTCCAAAGCACCGTCATGATCACCATCGTCACCGGCTTGACACCTTGATCTCCATCGCAGCATTGTTGCCGTCTCGCCAACTATTGCTTCTATGACTATCGCTACCGCTTAGTGATAAAGTAAAGCAATTACATGGCAATTGCATTTCATACAATAAAGCGACAACCATAATGCTCCTGCTACTTGCCGACAACTTTTACAAAACATGATCATCTTATACAACAATTTATATCTCATCACGTCTTGACCATATCACATCACAACATGCTCTACAAAAATAAGTTAGACATCCTCTACTTTGTTGTTGCAAGTTTTACGTGGCTGCTACGGGCTTCTAGCAAGAACCGTTCTTACCTACGCATCAAAACCACAACGATTTTTCGTCAAGTGTGCTGTTTTAACCTTCAACAAGGACTGGTCGTAGTCAAACTCGATTCAACTAAAGTTGGAGAAATAGACACCCGCCAGCCACCTGTGTGCGAAGCACGTCGGTAGAACCAGTCTCATGAACGCGGTCATGTAATGTCGGTCCGGGCCGCTTCATCCAACAATACCGCCGAATAAAAGTAAGACATTGGTGGTAAGCAGTATGACTATTATCACCCACAACTCTTTATGTTCTACTCGTGCATATATCATCTACGCATAGACCTGGCTCGGATGCCACCGTTGGGGAACGTAATAATTCAAAAAAATTCCTACGATCACGCAAGATCTAACTAGGAGATGCATATCAACGAGAGGGGAGAGTGTGTCCACGTACCCTCGTAGACCGAAAGCGGAAGCGTTTAGTAACACGGTTGATGTAGTCGAACTTCTTCATGATCCAACCGATCCAAGCACCGAATGTACGGCACCTCCATGTTCAACACACGTTCAGCACGATGACTTCCCTCGAGCTCTTGATCTAGTTGAGGACGAGGGAGAGTTCCGTCAACATGATGGCGTCACTACAAAAAAATACACTTTCGTGATGATACCTGTTTGTCACAGTAGGTCACGTTTTTTGTCACGCATGTACATCCATGACAAATTTATGACAGAATCAAGATAGTCATACCTGTGCTGTCGTAGAAGTGTTCCATGACATTACCAAATTATCATCACGGAAGTGTCCACTTCCATGACGATAAATCGCGTGTCACAGAAGTGCTTTCGTCAAGGGTGACCGACACGTGGCATCCACCGTAACGGAACGCCGTTAAGCTACCGGGTCCGGTTTTGGATCCGATAACCCGTTAACAGCCCCGACCAATGGGGATTTTCCATGTGTAAAATCATCATTAGCTGGAGGAAACACGTGTCGGCTCACCATTGGGACAGATGTCATCCACTCATTGGACCCAAAGTGCCTATGATACGTCGACACATGGCATGGCCCAACAGAGGCCCATTCCCGTGAAAAGGCCGGCCCGTTTGACTTGGTCAAAAGGTGGCGGGCCGGCCCACGGCAAGCCTGTTAACGGCCTGTTCGCATATAGCCCATTTACAACCTGCTATCCCAGGGCCCGTTTACGGCCTATCCGAATTAGGCCCAGTAGTGTCATCTGGGCCGTCCAATATAATTCTAGCCCGTTTTAACTTCCGACCCATGTATGGCCCATGACGTCTTTCGGCCCATATGAGGCCCTTAGTAACCCTCGGCCCCTTAATGGCCAGTGGTAAAACTGGCCCGTAATGAACAATGTATCACTTTATACCCATTAACGGCCCATTATTTTGTTGGGCCGTTTCCAGCCCATGTTATCTTTCGGCCTTCTCAGGGCCCATTTATTCTTGGGCTCATTTCCAGCATTCGGTTACTTACAACCCGTTACTGTCATTTTCTGCTTGTGGGCCAAATTCAGCCCCGTGGTTACAGTCGGCTTGTTTGTGGCCCGTTAATACGTTGGGTTGTTTTCATGTCGAAAAAAACCCGTTGGGCTGTTTTCATAGAGTTATCAAATACGGCCTATTAACGGCCCGTTATTGTCCATGAATAGTACAACCCATGATTGTCGAAATGATGATACGCCCCATAGAAGGCCCATGGATCCTACGGCCCATAAAAGGCCAATGGATCATACGGCCCGTAGAAGGCCAATGGATCCTATGGCCCGTATAGAAGGCCAATGGATCCTACGCCCCATAGAAGGCTCATGGATCATACGGCCCGCAGGAGGCCCATGGTTACAACAGTCCGTGTGTTGCCATGATTATTTTGGCCTAGTTTCCAAAAATAGGTTATTGTGGCCACTAGAGAAACACAGAAAAAGAATTGTAGTGACTACAAGCAAACAACTAAACAAGACAATAAGGAAATAAATAAGCAAGCAATTAATGCTAGCCTATTACCGCTATTACACATATTACATCCACTGGGCATCAAAGTTCGCCACCAGTGCAAATATAGGGAACAAAGCAGCATATTACATACACTGGCCGTCAAAATTGGCCACCAGTGCAAATAAACACGGCAGTAAAACAAGAGCATAACTGAAACAACTTCAAAAGAGCTCAAGAAACATGGTATCCACCATGTTGGCAATAAGCTTAGCAAGCTTATTAGCTTTGTCCTGTTTGGCGCTAAAATCCTCCAACGCTTGCTGTTTCACCAGAAAGTATGCATCTAAATGCTCCAGGGACTTCCGCAGTCCTTCCGCTTCTTGTTGTAGCACAGCTGATCGATGTCTTCAAGCATGTAGTTGACACTCAAGAAACCAAACTGATTCAGACAGTGAGTTTGAATAGCTTGTGCAAGCGGTAGTGGCCTGTAACTCGAACACTAAACCAAGACAGGAATTTGGGGTTGTCTCACTGTCTTCGAGATAGTCTTCCTTAGCTATTTTATCAGCTTTGTTGGAGACCAACAAGGATGTGTCACTATCCTGAACCTTATCTGCATTACTTCCTTTACCATTGCTTAATAAGACACTCTTCCCAATATTCTGTCAGCATTCTAAAAGAAGAAACAAGCAGACACATAACAGGTTTAGCATGTACTAGTATATGCAACTCATTTCGGTGAACCAATTCATTAGTAAGGTGGACATGATTAAACTACCAAGTCTTCTATTGCTAAGTACTAGTACATAATAAAAGCATCAAACAAACATATATCTATGTCCTATGGTCACTGCATTGTCTTGCCAAATCAAAATAGAGACACGGTTCAAATCATATCAGTTCAAGACAAAGCGGCAGTGAAAGAATACAAAGCGTGGGAAACTACACGGCACAACAAGATTTCAGATGGGTACCACGATTCTACATGTACAACAACACTATTGGCTCTGTTGTGATGCTAGTAATGTGCATAATATGAGAAGTCAACTGTATACACAATTGAAATTGAAATCAATAGAGCTATTGATAAGAGCAAGCCTGTTAAAGAAACATGCATGAACATACCTGCTGTGCCATTGGAGTTTTGATTGGATCCTTCAATTTAAAAATAAGTTTGTATGAGTAAATACAGTGATACAAGAGCAAAGAAGTATGCATGATAGCAATCATAGTTAAAAAGGTGCGCCTAAGCGAGCGCTTAAGCGCGCCTAGGCTCTAGGCGTTGGCGAAATGCATTGCGCATAACTACACTTAATCTGTGCATAACTGCGCATAAGCATGTGCTTTGGTCAGTAAAGCGCAAGGCGGTGGCAAAACGCACAATTAATGCCTAGCGCTTTTTTGAACTATGATAACAATGGAATCTTAAATTAGAACTGTTGTTCTTCAGGTTTAGGCACTTGTTCTACATGAACAGAGTATAGTAATACGCAAGAATATAGTACTTAAAAATAGAAAATGAGCTCAAAGACCTTACCACATTCTTGGTTTGGGACCATTACAGAACAAGGCGTTCCCAGTCATCGTCCAGTAAATGTGTCTCAGGAGAACGTAAGGGAATTTGATGAGTTTCTTTGCCGGTGAAGTATGTTTTCTTCAGGTAATTCCGATACTGCCACCAAGCATTCTTGAAGATAGAAGAGGTATTAGCACATGTTACCTCATCCTGAGTTTCCAAATCAGTCCTTCTCTATAGAGAAAAATGGGAAAATTTGCTGTATTATAACCATCATGGAGGTAGGATGTATGGGACAAAGAAAAGTAATTGCCATGAATAACATTACTTACACATAACTCCTGGACAAACACCTGCAACTGGCATTTTCCTTCATCTTCAGTATAATATTTCCAAGATGGGAAGATACACACGATTTAACAACATCAAATGCGATAGATGCTAAACTACGACTAGCCGGTTGTGGTTCCTCCACAGGAATAGGCGTACTAACTGGTGGAGTTGGGGTTCGCCGTGGTAGTACTGGCCCTTTGGGCACTGGAGCTGTCTTACTAACTGCTCTTGTTTGGGAGCTATGTGGTGGAGATGGTGCTGTGTCAACAGGAACTGGGTTACTATCTGCTGGGGTTGGGGTTAGATTGGGTGAAGCTGCTTCTCTGTCCATCGCAGTAGGGGTAGAATCTACGAGAGTTTGGGTTATGTGTGGTAGGGCTGGTTCTCGTGCATGTACAACTGGGGTGCTATCTCCACCAAGAGGTAGCACTGTTGTAGCTGGTTATTTGTCCATCACAGTAGGGTTACAATCTGCGAGAGTTTGGGTTATGTGTGGTAGGGCTGGTTCTCGTGCATGTACAACCGGGGTGCTATCTCCACCAAGAGGTAGCACTGTTTTATTTGAAGACCGTGTTTTTAGTCTGCTAGATGCTGGCATCACCTGCTCCAATTCAAATGGCGGATAAACAGGAAACATAGTTGGATGTGCATACATTGTATGAGAGACAGATGTAATAGTTAGTGTGGAAAAAAGAGGGCATGAAATAGTTGACATGTATATTGTTTAACTAAAACGGATAGCATGACATAATTTCACATATATGATGTCTATATAAACTGGATAGCATATCATAACATAATTCAAAGATATGCTGAATAACTAAACATGATCGCATGATATAATTCACCTACATGTTATCTAAGTAATCAGGATCACATCATTTAAATCACATATGTGATTTATATGCTAAACTGAGGGCATTAGATATGATGTATGAACTAAGAACATGGTGTTGAATATTATGTATATGATGTCTAAACTATGCAATGCAAGACACCATATGCATGATACGAGCAGTATAACCGTGCCAAGTTAGAGCATACACCTCGGTGGGGGAATAGGACTGGTCATCTGTCTCTGAATCCATCTTTGAGGAGCTATCGGGACCCAACAAGAGATCTGCTTCGACAGGTAGCACTGTCTACTCTGAAGGCCTTGTTTTCACTCCAGATTTTCAATCTCCCACCCAAATGGATGATTCACAGGAAGAGTAGTTTAATGTACAAACATTGTCGATAAATGGAAATGTAATGAAGAAAAGGATGGGAAAGATATCATTCAAATATATGATGCCTGGTTAAACAGGATGTCATTGCACATTTCACGTATATTATGGCTGGCTAAAAGACATAAGACTGCATAATTCCCATATATGATATAGAAACTAAACAGGTGGCATTACAGAACATGTCTAAACTAAGCAGATGACATATATGATGTCAAAAGTAGGCACTGCAAGGCAACATATGCATGCTTTGACTAACATCATCATGCCAAAGTAGAGCAAACACCTTGGGGGGTAAACAGGAGTGGTCAGCGGCGTCTGAATCCGCCTTAGAACATATATCTTCCTCTGGATTACAATTTGGAGAGGGGTGGGGAGGGTTTGCCATTGAACCCACCATGGAGCGATGTCTGCATGACATTTTATTGCCGCGCAAAACTCTTCTGTTTTTCTCTACATGTTCTGCATGACTGTGTACAATTTCTAACATGCATACGAAAAAAATATGGTGAGATTATGTAAGGAGAGCATGCAGAAATTTAGAGTGATGGTAACAACCAGTGGATGGATCCAAAAATAATGATAGCAAGCTGATGATTGCTTAATTTAATAAAAAGACAAATGATGATTGCTTTACTATTTGTTTCCCACCCAAGATGAACAACATAGGCATACCCTAGGTGAACCAGATATTAGATAGAGATACTATTCATTGCTTCCTCGATATGTGCCCCACAACTAATTTAGAACTCAAGTTTGAACATTAATTTGGACCTGACTTGGAGTCCAAGAGGTGAACAGGACAATAAAGTAGCAGGTAATTTTAAGCAATGCATAACATAAGTAGAAACAAAAGAGTGCGACCTCTCTTGTGGACCTGTGTACTCCTCAGGTTCATCTGCTGAGTCGATGATGGTGATGCCGTTGCAGTGGGTGCTAGCGGCAGGGAAGGAGATCTGAGGCGGCGAAAGACGGCCAGGAGTCGTGATGTCTGATTTGGTGGATGTTTCTGTCGATGGAGCAGCTCAGTTGAGGTGGACGATGTCGTGGAAGGAGCAGGACAAACCACACAAAGTTCCCTTCGACACCTACCAGTAACTGAAGTAATTCTGTAAGGGCTCATTTGGCTTGCATGATTCTAAAAACACAGGGATAGGAAAAACACCGGAATAGGATAGGAATGCACATGGTAAACAGAGCATTTGTAAACACAGGATTTCTATCAACTTGAGTGTTTGGTTTACATGAATTGGAAGAGCAGAGGAATGCAAAGAAACATGGCCAAAATAAAGTGAAACCATATGAAAGCGTGTGTAGTTAGAATGTTATTCTGCCACTAATGCACTTGGTCTTGTTTTCATGCATAGGATTTTGAAAAGTAGGTCTAGGTGGATGTTTTGCTTCATTCCTTTCAACAAAATGCATGAATAATTGAATAGTAGAGTGACATTGGAAAATTCCCTATTGCTATGTTTTTCCGTCGAACCAAAATAGCCCTAATGGATCGACATGAATGTATAGTAATAAGTGATGCAACAAGTGTACAACCTCTTTGCCATAGCCGTGTCGACCTCAGCATCATTGGGTTGGTCGCTGAAGCAGTTGAGGCAGAGGTGGCTATCGGAGGTGTGGAGGAAAATCTGAGTAATCTATAGACGGCGTCTAGGGCACTGCTCTGTTGTGATGGATCGTTCTGTCGTTGGAGCAGCCCCAGTGAGTCGTAAGATGTCAAGGCTGAAGCAGCACAAGACATACATCGTCAATCTCAAGTGGGATTCTAATAGCATCTCCAATAGATGATGTAAAATAGATGTAAAATTTACATCACCAAAAACCACATGACTACAACAAATGAGGTAAAAACTTTTGACTCTGAACTTAACTGTCGAAACTGAAATTTACTGTGGAATCTGAATGTTACTGTCGAAATTGAACGCAATGGTAGCAGAGAGGCACTTGACATGTTGTTTAGGGAGGGCCTGAAGTTCATATTCAACCTGCACCCCCCTGAGCCACCAGCCACCACCGGCTAAACCGCCGGCCCCAGCGCCGCCTCGCCGCCCCGAAACAACTCCCCACCGCCGGTCTGCCGCCGCCCCGGCCAACCCTATAGGCCCCCGCCCCCACCCTGAACCCTAAGATAGATAATGGGGTACCTCTCCGGCGAGCCCCCGTCCCCACTGCGGGTGGTTCTTCCTTAACTCCGGCGAGCCCCCCCCCCTAAAAATCGAGTGACCCAAAAGTCGATCCAGTCGACTGAAGTGTAGCTAAATCGGAGCAGAGCAGCAGCACGAGCGAGGGGGAGAGCAGCAGCAGTAGTGCGAGCGAGCGAGCGAGAGCCGGAGCGGCAGTAGTTGGGCGAGCGAGCGATCGAGCGAGAGCCGGAGCAGCAGCAGTAGACTCGACTGGTATGGCCGCCGCCGCCGAAGGGGCCTCACACTGGGGGAGAGCCACTGTGGAGATGTCGCCCGCGGCGCCGACTTCAAGGTAGCCGCTCCATGGGGGTGTGGGATGGAGCACCGTCGGTGCCGGAAGGTCGAGCTAAGGAGAAGGTGCGATGCGATGAGTGTACAACCTCTTTGGTGGCGCCGAGTAGGCCTCGGCTTCGTCCGAGGAGTCGGTGAGGATGCTGCAGTTCCGGTGGAGCAGGTTAAGGCGGCGCTGTGGGGATGGAGCAACCGCGATAGACGAGGTGATCGTCAGAGCAGCTCCTTGGAGGTGGAGGACGGGGCGGGTGAACCGGTGGGAGGACGAGATGGACAACGGATCCTCATTCGGGGAGGTGGACGAGGAACGCCAAGTTGTTGCGGTGGACGACGTCGTTGGGGAAGAGGCTCCGGCTGGGCAGCAGTGAGGTGGCGGATGGAGGAGGGTGGGGTTTCGCGGCTGGAGCGAAGAGGTTATGGCGGCCTGGGATTTTGAATGGCAAAAAGGAGGCGATGGGAGGGGGTGAACCATGACTTAGGGACGCGCTTGTCCAAAATGTAGGGTGTGTTACAAAAGTACCCCCACTGATTTGAACTAGCGACCCTTTTGGCTCAGGGTTAGAAGGGGGATTTCGTGTGTCGGGATTTGACAGCTGGAGGGAGTTTTCGCACGCATTGTAATTTCGGGATAGCAAGGCGCGGGTTGTGAAGGAGCCAGTTTTGGGAGCACGATATCTGAATTTTCGGGATATAACAAGGCGCGGGTTGAATTTTAGGGACAAGCCTACCGTGTAATATTGTACTTGTACGTACCAAATCATTTCGCACTTCCCTCAACCAAAAAGAAAACAAAAAAAATAAAAATATTCACACCACACAAAGAAAGAGTCTTGCCCCGTTTTACTATAAAAATGCTATTCAAAGCTACTCCCTCCTTCCATCTATATAGGGCCTAATGCGTTTTTTGATGCTAACTTTGACCAAATATTAGAGCAATAATATATGACATGCAACTTACACAAAGCACACCGTTAAATTCATCTATGAAAGGTTCTTTCAATGATATAATTTTCACATTGTGCTTGTCATGTACTATTAATCTTGTCAATAGTCAAATGCGGTCTTAAAAAATGCATTACGCCCTATATAGATGGAAGGAGGGAGTATGAATCCATGTTATGTCTAATTATTTTTTTTCACTTGCTATATAATGCATGTAACCTACTCATACCAACATTTTAGTGCATTCCAAATGTCTATACTACCACTGCAATTCGAACTGAATTTGAATTCATTTCTCTATTTCAATAAGAATCTACAATCATGATTGTTGCCAACTTCAACCATCATTCGTGTATTACCTTAATAACACACCACATGATTACTATAGAGATATATATGAACTATGTGTACTACAGTAACTCGAATTCTATTTTTTGAATACACTTAATGTTGATTCCAAATAATAGTACATTTGATGTACTAACTATATATTCATAATCTAAACCATGTTCCATACGCGTACACCGTGTTTATCACACATAGCATAGTGCCCCGCCCCCTACATTGTGACAAGTATTTAGACCTGAGCTGCAAAAGCCACACATTAGCCCAAATTATGATCAACGTTCTATATATTATATGTAGTACTAGCAAGATGCCCATGCGTTCCACAGAACATCAACGTGATCAAGGGGAGGCCTAATTTGCAAATATGGAGAGGGGTGTGGGTATCTTTTTTCAATATTGCCATAGTTTCCTTCCTATACGTCAGATATAAATCGGACGGCCTATATTGCAGGATGGCACCATCATCAACAACTCCATTTTTTATAGGAGTAGAGATAAAATATATTATATGTAGTATAACATGTTCATAACCACACCATGTGTATCATCGATATTCACACATGCGTCGGTTTAAAACACTATGATAAATTCTTCAAATATCTGAATTCGCTTTTTATAATGAAGTATGATCTCTATTCGTCTTTTACACCCACACAATCCTCTTATCTTTGTAGCTAGCTAGCGCTAACTTTCTCTCGTGCATGCACACGCCCGCATCCCTCTCACCCTCCCTCAGCATTCTCTAGCTCCATCATGCAAATTCATCTTTTCACTTTAGGTCGTTCACCCATGGTGTGTGTAGGCCCCCCAGCTCCTTCTTTACGGCACACATCGATCGATATGCCTCTCTAGCCAGGTGTGCCTAGAACAAAACACAAGCTTCCCCTCTTCTCTTATCACTGTCCATGCCTCACTCCCACCACTCTTTTCATCGATCTCGTACTCGCACACTCCTCCCCCCTCGATATAGTATGACTCTCGCACCACCTCCTAGACGCATCCCTCTCTCTCTATCCTTCTCCCCGTGCCTCATTTGCTTCTAACACACACATGCATGTATACCGATCGATCTCCCAACATATACCTAGGTCGACTTTAACTATTCCCCCCATCGATCGACATACCTCACAAGTTATGTCTCTCCTTTCTCTGACAAAGGACGAGTGATCTTCCTATGTAGTTATGTCTGCTTACCATAGCCATATCGCCCCCTCATTATTTGTGCATGCCTCCTGACCCGTCTCTCACACGCACGTGCACAGACAGGCAGCCATCCCATCTCTTATTGATATTGCATGCCTGCCCTCCGGTTGTCTAGCAAGCCTATCCCACCATTTGTTAGAAGCAACTAGGTGAGCGGCGGCGAGCGGAATCTGCCCATACTGCGGCAGCGAGCAGGTGGCATAGGCCCTACCACGCCAGAGCTTGGTCAGAGAGAATGGCGTGTACCGCAGATCGGGATATGAGCCAGAATTAAGCGAGAATTGTGGCGAGTGTTCCATGCAATCAACTTCCATTATCTCATGCGAGAACCCTCAAAGAGAACCAAATGTGTTGAAGATTGCTTTATCGCATTTTAAAAATATAATAAGAGTGCAGACGCTCCTCCATCCGATTCCTAGTACTAGTATAGTACATACCTCTATAGACTATATTAGTAGTACTAGTACTAGTAAACTTTGCGCTTGGCTATTCGCCTCTTCGGGAAGTGCAACAATAATAGTACTAGTACAGTGTATGCTTTTGGCAATCTGACACCGAATTAATTGTTGCACGTCCACCGCCTGTGCGAAGGAGAGCTTGCATTAGTCAAAAGTTTCTCCTTGTCCTGCGAGCCACCGCACGCAAGCTTCTCCCGTCCTGCAAGCTTCTCCTCCTTCGGCAAGTTGACGGGACACAACAAAGTAATGCTAGTCCATACTGCCTCCTCTCCGGTTAATATGGCTTAATTTCAAACGAGATAAATACATCGTCTGTCACTGTATATTTGTAAAAATACGGCCAGTGGACTTCATGATACGCTCACTGCACTCAATATATACATTTTCTGGTGTTCATATGGTCACTAGCTCACCCTGGCTGAGTATGTGTGTGCATGCACGTGTAGGTTGAGCACTTGAGCGTGACCGTGTGTGTTCTGTCGTGTTCTCGGACATGCATGCATTAGGGCGTCACGTGTGTTTTTGCGTCCATGTGTACTAGTGACTGTTGCATACACGTAGGGGGAGTACGTGTAGGGGCCACTAAAGGAGTAGTCAAATCACACAGTAAGTTAGTCGGAAGAAGCAACCATCATTTCACTCTTCAATGACACATACGCAATATAAAATGGTTGATATGGAGAGAAAAAGAAAACCACTATATATACACTAGACGGAGCCTAAGCTACAAGCCTGCTTGCTTGGGTTGCTCTCTTCACAAGCATAGAACGACGGTGGCCACACCACTGGTCACATATCTGGCCTGATCCCGCAGCTGGGGGAAGGGAACAATGTTCTGCGTAGACGTGGTTGACATCGGAGAGGGAGAAAATCCATAGTCGGTGCATCCCAGTCGGGGGTCACCGCGGTATGGGCTGATGCCGCGTCCCAACCGCCCTTCTAGCTATAGCCTGACGTCCCAGGTAGTCCATCTTCCTTTTGGAGCCGTCTTGCTCCACTGCCGTAGTTCCCCACGTAGCTCCATCTCGATGTCGATCTTTCTCTACTTCTACCGGCTTCTACTTGTGATGAGTTTGTCTCATGAACTAGTGCCAGTACTATTATTCTAATCAAACTTCTTCAATATCTTTGCCATCAGGGATGCTCAGCTCGATTTTAGTGGAACTGCACAAAAGCATCATATGATCCGAGGGTGCCAGCCGTCTTTCCTTCGACAGGTTCTACCTGGCCAGGAAAGTAAATCCTGTTTAGGGTTTAGGGTTTAAGTCATAGTGACCCCATCAGTAGTTTTTCTTTCGTACACGCTCTCAGAACTTTTGTCTTTAGTTGTGAAGTAAATATTGGCTATGATATGTGAATCATTGAGATGCATCAGCATGCGTGTTAGTTTTCCTTTGTATTTGATGAAATGTTGTAACGGGGCAACCTTGGAGTAGGAATGAAAATGGAGTGGAAAGTTTCTGTTTTTCCGGAGAAGAAATGGAAACGGAGAGAAACCAACGTTTTGTTTCGTTGGATCGCACCATCGAGCAAAACCAACATTTAAATCACATCTGTTGTGTTCGTGTCTCACCCTCCTCCATGGCTCGACCCCACACGGTCGCTCGGCATGCCACTCACCGAAAACCGAGTATACGATAACTTTCCTGCCTGCTTGTCGATGGATCGCGCCATGGAGTACTAGTACTACTGGAAGATATTGACGAGTCGGGGGAGGACAGCTAGCTGTAGCACGGACTCCCAAGAAATTTTTACATGCATGTTGTGGCCGGCTATTGCGACCTTTGAACGCGGAGCAGTCGCGTGCACCAGGAAGCGGCGCGGGCGACGCTCTCTCGGCCGACGCGCTGCTTCAATGCTGGCGCTAGTGAGAGGTCACGTCCGCTCTGGCCGGGCATGAATGCAGCACTGACTGTTTCGGGCGGGAAGCACGCGCGGGTGATGAAGAGGGTGCGGGCTGGTCAGGAGCGGCCGTGGCAGCGGTCCGGATGCCCGCAAACAAGAGATGCTGTACATTAATATTGCCGTGTATATAATTAACGATGTAAATAATGTGCCAGTTGGACAAATATGATTGGATATGGAGATGGAAATGGAATTTTACATAAACACGGATATGCATGTCTATGTCTATGTGTGTGTGCGCGATCGACTCTCGCAACCTGGAAGCGGGGGCGTGTTTTTGATCGAGTTTTCTTTCTTGGTACGTTAAAAAATAGTCCGCCAATTTTCGTTTCTTTTTTCCGGGAACGCGCATATTCTATTTAAAACCACTACTATGGAGAGATTATTTTACTCCATTATAGCCTCTTGTTTGATAGAGTTTCTCGCGTCTCGCTCTCTCACCCTCTCCATATCAAAACTAGATAACAGTGTCCACACTATCTCTCTCTTCACCGGTTGTCAGAGATCTGGCCGAATCCCGTCCGCTGCGAGACGTGAGGAGGTGCAGCATTAACGTTGTCGCCATCGGCGATGGAGGAAGCCGATGCGCATCGTCCTCTTGGAGCCGGCGCTGGCACGGACGAAGGTCCTCCGCGCCCTTGTTCACTGCCGTCGTGTGGGCAGATCCCGCCCGCCCGCCTAAGCGACATCTCGTCCACCTGAGGTATAACTTCTTGTACTGGTCCACCTCCCCAGGTTGCTGCATGCGGGTTTTATTCTATGCGACTACTCCCCAACTCCCCATGTATAGTAGCTAGGGTTCATCGGCTGGTCCAACATCACCTACTATTATAGAGGAAATGCCACTCGAAAAGTTGTCTTGATTTATGCCTGGGTGGAGGTATACATGTTGTTTCGACAAAAAATACATGGTGGTTGTGCGGTCATTGTCCATATGCTCCTATTGCTGCTGCTAATCTAATACTATCACTGGTTAAATGAAGAAATGCTTTTTTTCTAGGGTATCCTAGTTTAGTTCCCATTAAGATAATCATGATGCTTATGTTTGTTGGTGTACTTTTCATAATTCTTATTGAAAATTGAGATGTCATTGTTAATCTTGTAAAACAAAGCAACAACACTATATCCCTTTTTTATATTTTTGGAAACAAAGTAACAACACTATATCCCTTTTTTATATTGTTAATCTTGTAAAACAAAGTAACAACACTATATCTCCATACCAGGGCATGTCTTCCTCAATTTTAGTGGAACTGCACAAAATTGGATGGCCATTGTTGTTCTGCCTCACTGTCCTCTGCCACGTGGTTCTTCCTTCCTCGAGCTTGACTACTAAGAAGAAACATACCATAGTGAGGATTTGTCGAACTTCATAGGTGCCTCACCCAAACTTGATGCCAAATGGATGATGCATCACCACGATGACCTATCGATGCTCATGGTTGCGCCTCATGTTTGCGTCGACTGGTGAAGCTGATCGATTCTCAATGAAAAATAAGCTATCTTCCATCAGTGCTCTTTGCTTGTTACCCACAAAAATGATATCCTTCATCAGTTCACCTTGGTTGCGTTGGAGACGCAGTCGTCTTTCACGTTGGTGCAATTTTATCACACAATTGGCTATGAACCGAATGTTTCCTCGAAGAAGGATCGATGTTGGTACTAAGAGCATAAGTTTTTTATTGATTTCTAAGCCTTCTCACAACTTTGTCTCCAGCTCCCCTGTAATTTTATTTGTCCAGCTATTAACTTTGATTAAAAAAATGGCATGGACTAAAAACCCGGATGGACGTAGTAGCCCTCCATTTTTATTTACTCCGCATATTAGATTTGACTGAAGTCAAACTTTGTAAAGTTTGACCAAGTTTAGGCCGAACACAACAAACCATAATTATTAAAGAGGGCAAACTGTACATACTCTCAAACCTTTTCGATAATTGAAATTAGAATTCTTTATTTGTACACACTCTCACACATTTCTGATAATTTGGCGCATTTGTGGTTGTTCACTTAGAGGGAGGGTAGTGTACCGCACATGAACGACAAGAAGTGCGACTAGGACGCTGGACAGTAGTTTTCTTCACTGGTACGTTAAATAAAGAGTTTCATTTCGCACTTACACAATTTAAAACGATTGTTATGGAGAGAATAAGAAAACCACTCCACTATATATTAGTCGTATACACGAGTACTATATGGACGTAGCTTCATTGACTTTAGTGCACCTGCCTTTGGGGTTATGACAGGTGGGCCCAAAATGTGGCTGGCCCACCTGTCATATAGCCAAAAGCAGGTGCAGTTAAGGCACCGGAGCTCAGTCCGTACTGCACTATATATATAAGCCGGAACCTCAGTGCTTGTTCGCTAGGGTTTGCACTCTCCACACTCTTGCCGCACTACATATATATATATATATATATATATATATATATATACGCTAGAGGTTCAACGTTCCTTTGCTAGGGTTTGCTATATTCACTGTCTCTCACCCTCTTCACCGGATCTAAACAAGACTAGATTGTGGCCTCTGTCTCTCTCACCCCCCTCACAGCTGGCGAAGGAGGCGTCTGGATCCCGTCGCACCGGGAAGGGGAGGAGGTGCAGCGTTCACTCTATCGCCTTCGGCGAGGGAGGTAATCCACTGCCGGCTGCGTTTTTCTCTTTCACCCAGCGCCTATGCGGAAGGGCCACCGACCCCTTCTTCCTTGCTGCCGTACGTATTGTGGGCAGATCCGACCTCCCGCCGCATGCCTTGCCACATCCCGATGACCCTAAGGTATAAGTTTCTTTGAAACCGTCATTGGTCTAGCTGCATCCTGATCTTTTTCGATTCTGTAGTCGAATCTAGGTCTTGGTTCAAAGAGGAAAGAAGGGTGCGGTGGGGTGGAGCATGAATCTAGGACGTGGTTCAATGAGGAAAGGAGGGAGGGAAAGTAGTATAGACTAGCTATCCAGCCGCTTTGTTGGTAGAAAAGGGAAAAAGGGGGTAACCCAGTACACACATCTGTAAGGATCCGAACTCTTTGTTGAAAAGGGAAAGAAACTAGGGGGTCGGGTAGTTTTTGCAGGACTAGATTTGCTGCCCTCACATCGAAAAAAGTTTCAAAGAGAACAAATATGGGACCAACGCAGATATGCTGCTTGGCTAAATACTCTGCATCACCCATTTATACATGTGGACGCACATGGTGCTGGCATGTCCCATGTCCCATCCACATGATCGTGCAGTGTGTTTTGAGATGTTGTGCTACTTGTATTGGTACTGTTTTAAATAAATGTTAAATTGAAGCTATTGTATTTTAAGCAATGCCACTCTCAAAATTAACCGATGAACTATTTTAAGAGAATTTCTCTGTTAATATGAATCAATGCAACCGTTTTAGAAATGCTACTGTCCTATACTTTTTTCTCCATCAAGATAAGGTAGATGCTTCTTTTTGTGGCCCCATGTTTCATCCTCCTTTATTGGCAGTAACTGTTTCCTTTTTTGCCTCTATTAAATCAGGGATATCTATTCCACTTGTTGCTATAGCAAACTTAAATGTCACACCGGCGACTTTACTTGATTTCAGAGTAACTGCACAAAACAAGATTGGATTTCCTATTCGTGTTGGCAGATTCGTACGTGATCTTGTGTGCATCATGAAAGGTTGGTAGTTGCCTTCATCCACATGATTGTGCAGTGTGTTTTGAGATGCTGTGCTACTTGTATTGGTACTGTTTTAAATAAATGTTGAATTGAAGCTATTGTATTGCTGTCTTTTCCCATTAAGTAGTGAACAAAAATGGGACCAACCCATACATTATGCTTGTTGCTTTGTTACAACAAACTCCGCATCACCCCCTTTATAAGTAGATGGAAGCACATGTTGTTGTTGCGCCCACTCTCCCATGGTACTGTTTATGCTTTTTGTTAATCTAATGCCACCGGTAAAATTAAGCAATGCCACTCTCAGAATTAACTACTGAATCTTATTTCCAAACTGCAACACTTGTTAGGGATTGACGGGATTACCATTTTTGTGGCCGCATGTTTCATCCTCCTTTATTGGCCTGTAATTGATTCCTTTTTTGCCTCTGTTAAAACAGGGATATCTATTCAACTTGTTGCTATTGCGGCATTTTGCTTTGCTTAATTTTGGTGGAACTGCACAAAATGAGACCGGATTTCCATATATGTGTTGAGATCTCTCTCAGGTCTTCCTTACGAGTTGTTTCAAATCTTGGTCTTGAAAGGTCAGTACCGACTTTCCTCAGAATTAACTACTGAATCTTAGTTCAAAACTGCAACACTTGTTAGGGATCAGCAGGAGTACCATTTCTGTTAGGGATAGGCTGGAGTACATGTTTAAGAAATGTATTGTTCAAATAATGTCTTTGTTATTGTATATCAGTTACAGTGTTTTACAAATGGTACTATCCTGCTTTGTAGTTCTTTCTACATGTTTAACCAAGGTATTGTTAAGATAATGTCTCTGTTAAAATGAATCACTCGCATTGTTTTAGGAATGATACTTTTCTGCTTTGTCATTCTTTATACATGTTGAAACAAGGGATTGTTAAGATAATGTCTCAGTTAATATGAATGAATCACACTAGTTGAGAATTGCTACTCTCCTGCTTGTTTCCCATTAAGATAAGGTAGATCAGTAGATGTTTTTCTTCTGGGAGTACAAGTCATCAACCGTT
This sequence comes from Triticum aestivum, assembly GCF_018294505.1. Taxonomy (NCBI): domain Eukaryota; kingdom Viridiplantae; phylum Streptophyta; class Magnoliopsida; order Poales; family Poaceae; genus Triticum; species Triticum aestivum. The sequence goes on along the minus strand of NC_057809.1, from coordinate 376,327,952 downwards.
ATTTCTCAGTAATTGTTTCCCTTATACCTTTTGTTGCTTACAGGGATATCAAAATTAAAGCTCGGTTTTATTCCGACTTTGATTTTAGTTGAACTGCACAAAAGGAGCCAATGTGTCTAAGGCAAACTGCTGCATTAGTGGGTCCAGTTGGTCTTACCACTTTGCAGAAAGAAGCAGTCACTATTTGCGCTACATTACAGAAGGAATGATCGAGAAGCTTTACAGAGTATTAGTAGACGCTGGTGACATGACTAGTCTGCAGAGAGCATAGGAAACTCTACAACAGGTGGAGTGCACTAGGCAAAAAGTGCCCAAACAAGTACAGGAAGCTAGGACATGACTCCAAATCTGTGAATGTCATTCTAAGCAACAATGATGGGGCATCTGGGTATGGTAATTTGTTTACCGTACTTTTAGTTTGTTAGTCCACCGATTGTTGGGTTGACACTAGGGCCAATATTCATGTGTGCGCTGCTGTGTCTTTGTTTTCTTGCATCATATAAATACGATATCCACAGGGATGCTTAGATTGATTTTAGTGGAACTGCACAAAATGTCCAGATGGTTTGTGTCCTCCATAATACTTCATCATGCACAATACATCGAATGGTTCTCTAATCATTCGTCGTCACCTTGAGCCACCGAACTATATGTTTGAATGGTGCTGCCAGCGTCGTCCATTAAGAAGGGTAAGAAGAAAGACAAAAAGAGAGATGGCTGCTTCACTTGTGGTTTGGAAGAACACTGGGCAAACAAGTGCCCAAACAAGTACCAAGAAGCTAGGACAAGACTCCAAGTCTGTCAATGTCACTCTAAGCAACAATGATGAGGCATCTGGGTATGGTAATCTGTTTACCATACTTTCTATTTGTTAGTCCACCGATTGGTGGGTTGACACTAGGGCCAATATTCATGTGTGTGCTTATGTGTCTTTGTTTTCTGACAGCATATAAATACAAAATCCACAGGGATACTCAGTTTGATTTTAGTGGAACCGCACAAAATGTTCAGATGGTTCATGTCCTCCATAATACTTCACATCATGCACAATACATCGAATGGTTCTCTAATCATTTGTCATCACCTTGAGCCACTGGACTATCAGATGAAAACTGATGACAAACCCTGCCCGTTCCACAATCATAGGCATTACATATTTTGAATGGGAAAAGCTTGTCAAAGTTGACATTAGTTCAAAAGTAAATATTTACTCTGCTGAGATGCATAGTCACATGAATGTTGACTTATGTAAGATATTTTAAGAGTTTGTTCTGAATATTGTCTACGTAATGTCAGACCTTGTGTTTGATTGCTAAGTTGAGCTTGGAATGTTGTGGCATGCGGCATCACGAGCTGTTCACTGTGCCTCCTGAGAATAATGCTTCGTATTGTTTTGCATGTCGATCTAATGCCAGTGATTTTCTTGTTAGGAAGATCATCCTCTTATGTTGTTTCCGTGCTTAAGAAGCTCATCATCTTATGTTTCATTCATAGCCTATACGACAAATCAGGTAGGTTAGACGTGAAACCATATGATCTTCCGACCAACTCATCATCTTAGGCCGTGATTGGATCATCGTTTTCCAACCAAAACCGCTTGTAAAACTGACACTTGTAAATAAAAGCATATGGTCTCGGGCAAAGCGCTTGGTTGGTCGACTTCGACTAGTAAAATATACACCGGTCTCTCAAATTACATGCGTAACCCGCCGGTTTTACTTACAGACCTCGGGCCCTCGGTTTCATTACGCCTGTATTTGACGCTTGTTTCCGATGACGAGTAAATTACACTTGTATCTTAATACATGTGTGAAATAAACCAGAGCTCCCAAGCGCGGCCTTACCATTTCATGTCGTCTCAGTCTCTCGAAGGTGCTCATAGGTGTCCGATGATCCTGGCTTCCTGAATGAGCAGCGGGCGCTGTATCAAACCATCTGTAGGGCCCGCGAGGCCCTCTCCGTCGTCCTTCGAGTTGTTGCGCCCGCCGTGGCGCCGAGCATTGTTAACATGGTCAAATAACATGAGGATTCAGGAGATGACTTTATTTTGACTGGATGACAGTAGGGACCCACTAGGGCCATAGCTGTACATATGCAAGTGCCTCCTTATTATGTACAACTATATATATTTTGCTTCCTCTTGGTTTCCTGACATCACGGTCCCACACCATTGTCAACCTATGTAGTCAATATAAATGAGAGAACTCCACAAGGTGCGGCCGACAGCTGGGACCAAGCAGCTCGAGCAGTATTTGTGTTTCTGAGGCGTGAGCACTGCAGAGTGTTTCTTGGCGATGTTTTCATCGTTGTTCAGAGGAGAGCAATGTATTAACTGGGCGGGCTGTGGCCCGTCTAGCCCCGGACAGAAATCCAGCCCAGATATTAAGTTTTTTCAAGATGAAAATGGCTAGCCCAGCTATACATTTTTGAGGAATACCCAGGCAAGGTCAACTTGTTATTCTCCGCCCCGCTAGGCTGCTAATCTTTTCTAGGAGGGATGCATTAGTCTTAACAGGAAAATTGACTTTAAAAAATAATAAATGGGATGTAATTATAAAAGCTGGACAGTAACTATAAAAAATGCACCAAGCACAAAATTAGTTTATAAAATATTATTTCTGGATTTTGAAAATCTTAATTTTTAATTGTTGCCCTCGCAATGTTTCGTTAGATTTTTACGTAATACAAATTTATATTTAATCTGACTAGAAATTTCGAGATAAAAATATTTCGGATCCCATCAAAATGTGGGAAATTTTATTGAATTCTGTCTTGAACGGTTGGTTGAAATTATTAATCATTGTCCTAGCTAGAAAATGGGCTGTACTTTTAACAAACTGTAAATGGTCTGTAGTAAATTCCATTAGAATTCAAAAGTGGGCTGTACATTCTTACAAATCGCAAATGGGCTATAAGTTCTCTGCCACACACTTGTGGGCCTACTAAGTTGACGCGTCCCCTAAAAAAAATAAGTTGACATGTATGCAAGGCTTTGTCAACTTATTATAGTCAACACACGGTTCTAGCAGCAGTGGCCGTTGGATGTCCATCCAACGGTGCTGTGCTTCTTCTTCAATCTCGGATATTCTAGCTTCACCCGCCCAAAAAATGATTCCTCCCCCTGACATCTGGGGCGCACCATTTCGGAAGCTGACCTATGGGCCTACTAAGTTGACGCGTACCAAGGGCTTTGTCAACTTAGTAAATATGAACAATTCTAGCTGCAGTTGACCGTACGATGTACATCCAATGGCCGTAGTGCTTCTTCAACCTCTGGTCTTCTTGCTCCAGCCGCCCAAAGCAACGCAGGTCGTGCCGCCTGCTCCTGCCTTCCATGGCCAGCTGTGCTGCCGCGGAGGCCTCACCGCCCCTACTACTCCCACCGCTGGTCAGGCCATCCCTCCACTCACCCACACCCCATGTTATTCTACGGCGACGGCAGCCTCACACCGCAGCCAAACCAGTGAACCCTCGTACTCCTCTCCGCGCGGGCTTCCACTGCCGCGTCTTCCCCAGCTCTACGTCGTCCCCTTCCTAGGCCTCACCGCTCGCCGTTGTCCACCACCCTGGTGCTCTCGGCGTGGCGTGGTCAACGTGGTCAAGGAACGACTTCCATCGGAAGAGTACTGTACATGGAGAGGCTGACAGCTGAGTCCACGGCAGCCGCAAGGAAGTGCCTCCTTATTACGCGAAAGATAATTATTCCTCCACCTGATAGCAGGGACCCACCGGACGGGCCATCATATTTGGCGAAAAAACATTTCCCCCCTGACTGCTGGGACCCACCGGATGGGCCACCGTATTTCGCAAAAAAATGTTCCCCCCGCTGTCAGCTCGGACCCACCGGAAGTGCCTCCTTATTACGCACAAAAAAATGAATACTGCCCCAACTAGTTGGGACCCACCTTGGTGGGAGGCTGACTTGTGGGCCTACTAAGTTGACGTGGACGGAGTGCTTTGTCAACTTAGTCAATATGAACGATTCTAGCTCCAGTGACCGTACGTTGTCCATCCAACGGCCGTAGTGCTTCTTCAACCTCTAGTCTTCTTGCTCCAGCCGCCCAAAGCTCATGCCTCCCATGGCCGGCTGTGCTGCCGCGGAGGCCTCACCGCCCCTACTATTCCCACCGTTGGCCAGGCCTTGCGGCGATGGTAGCCTCACACCGTAGCTGAACCAGTGAACCCTCGTACTCCTCTCCGCGCGGGCTTCCACGACCGCGTCTTCCCCGGCTCTGCGTCGTCCCCTTCCTAGGCCTCGCCGCTCGCTGTCGTCCACTGCCCTGGTGCTCTCAACGCGGCGTGGTCAACGTGCTCAAGGAACGACTTCCATTGGAAGAGTACTGTACGTGGAGAGGCTGGCAGCTGGGTCCACGGCGGCCGCAAGGAAGTGCCTCCTTATTATGTGCAAAATAATTATTCCTCCACCTGACAGCAGGGACCCATCGGACGGGCCACCGTACTTCGTGAAAAAAATGTTTCCCCCTGACTGCTGGGACCCACCAGCTACATCTTCGCACGCAAGGGAGTGCGTCCGGGCAAAAAAATGATTCGCCCCCTGACTGCTGGGACCCACCAGCTACATCTTCCGAGGCAAGGAAGTGCGTGACAGTCGGGACCCACCTAGTCGAAGCGTACGTAGCGTTGTCATTTTGGTCGCGAACTTGTACGTACATACTGGTCGATGTAGAGGCACGCACATGTCGTAGTAGAGGCGCGCACGTAGCATGTACACGTACGTACAGCGGCCGGTGTGTAAGAAAGAAAATATGGCCACGTACATACATACGGGCAGGGTCTCGAACGCCTACTCGCGCATACGTACGGCCAGGGCTCGTGTACATGGCTGGGTCGGAATGGAGAAACAACGTTGTCGTTGTGTTCATGGGGAGCCAACCGGCTGGGTCGGAACGGAATGCGTTGTCGTGTTCATCGGGAGGGCTTGGACAGAACAACCGATGGAAACGAGGCCTGGCTTACCGCAGAATGGAGGAGACGGCCTTGTGTTCGACCGGCCACGGTCTAAATGGGATCCTGTTCATCGGGAGGGGGGCCGGCGTACCGCAAAACGGAGGAAACAGACCTCTTACGGTCGAAACGGGGGTCCTGTTGATCGGGAGGGGTGTGGCGTACCACAAAACGGAGGAAACGAACTTGTGTTGGAGCGCTACGGTCGAAACGGGGGTCCTGTTCATCGGGAGGGGTGTGGCGTACCGCAAAACGGGACTCCACGGGATACTGTTCATCTCCACCGTCGACCCCTCCAGCCTCCACGGGCTACTGTTCATCCACCGTCGACCTCCTCCAGCCTCCACCTGCGACTGTTCATCCACGGGCTCCTGTTCATCTAGCCTCCACCGCGCGCTACTCCACTGGCTACTGTTCCACCAGCCCTCTCCACGGGCTCCTGTTCATCCACCCCTCCATGGGCTACTATTCATCCAGCCCTCCACCATCTACTATTCATCCAACCCTCCACGGGGTGGTCTTGTTCATCCTGCCCTCCACGGGCTCCTGTTCAACTAGCCCCAACCGTCTCGATCGATCGGGGTCCTGTTCATCCAGAGGCAACACCACGGGGTCCTGTTCATCCACCCCCACTAGGAACTGTTCATCCAACCCCCCCAACAACACTCACTGTTCATCCAGAGGCAACATCGATTGGCTTCAGTTAGCAGCAGTAGCGAAGGAATCACTCGATCGGGTTCAGTTAACAGCCATCGATCGATCGCTCGGGTTCTGTAACACGTAGCCTTCAGTGCAATTGCTCGGGTTCAGTTAGACCCCAAAGCCTCGCTCGGGTTCAGTTAGAGCCCAACGCCTCGCACCCATGCGCGTGCGTGTACGAGAGAAACGCGCATCACTCTGCCCGACCACACACCATAACTGGGAACACCCCGATATTTTCCTTGCCCTCGCTTCTACCATGGTTTTTTCCATCATGGACGGCCCAAAGAAGGTCATGCAGCTGTGTCTCCGGCCCGCCCAGGACGAAAAGCCCATTTTCTGTCATGATTTTTTGTCATAGAAGTAGGATCCCACCACATCTATGATGATATCGGGTTTTGTCACAATTATCGTCATAGAAGTGTCATAAGTATGATAGAAAAAAATTTCGTTCAGCCCAAAATGTCACGGATGTGTCTTTTTTTGTAGTGCATGGTGTCGGTGATGATGATGTTACCGGCGCAGGGCTTCACCTAAGCACTACGATGATATGACCGGGGTGTTGAACTATGGAGGGGGGCACCACACACGGCTAAGAGATTGTCTGTTGTGCTTTGGGGTGCCCTCCTGCCCACGTATATAAAGGAGGGGGGAGGAGGAGGCCGGGCATGGGGTGGAGCGCTAGTTGGAGGCCCCTTCCTTTTCCAAGAGGGAGAGAGAGGGAAGGAGGAAGAGAGGGAGAAGGAAAGAGGGGGGCGCCGCCCCCTCCCTAGTCCAATTCAGACTTGCCGGGGGGGGGGGGAGCGACCACCCCTTGAGGCCCTTCCCTCCTTTCCACTAAAGCCTATTAAGGCCCAATACTTCCCCGGGGGGTTCCGGTAACCTCCCGGTTCTCTGAAAAATACCCGAATCACTCCAGAACCATTCCGGTGTCCGAATGTAACCTTCCAATATATCAATCTTTACCTATCGACCATTTCGAGACTCCTCATCATGTCCGTGATCTCATCCGGGTCTCCGAACAAACTTCGTTCATCAAATCACATAACTCATAATACAAATCGTCATCGAACGTTAAGCGTGTGGACCCTATGGGTTCGAGAACTATGTAGACATGACCAAGACACATCTTGTAACGCCCTGAGACCGATGTGCCACGTGTCCTCCAGTTATTCGCTGTTGTTGCCTTGTCATTTGCTTGCGTGTTGCATTTCATCATGTCATCAGGTGCATTGCATCATCATGTTTTCAAAACTTGCATCCGTCCGGGTTTCCCCAGTTCCGTCTGTTGTCCGTTCTGAGCCCAACCACACTCGCACGCGCCCGCGGCATGTCCGAAATATTATTTTATAAGTGGCCGGAAAATGTTCTCGGAATGGGTTGAAAGTTGGCGTGCGCTGTTGCTATGTCGTTAGTAGGTCGCCCACCAAGTTTCATCGCATTCGAAGCTCGTTTGACGCCCCAACGTTTAACTATAGCGGTAGTATAACCGGTCTAACGTCGGACGTTTTCGGTCTCTGAAAACATATGCCAGGCCCTCTCTCTCCCTTCTCCCCCTCGCAGTCTCGCCACAGCCCACCTAGTCCATCCTCCTTCCCCTCTTCGCTTCCGGAGTTGTCCGATGCGACCGGACGGTCCGAAACCCTCTCCGCACAGTGCATCAAACCCCTCACGTGAGCGTCCGAAAGTTGTCCCGGACCCGACCTGGGCTGTCGCCACCGTTGTGTCCGGATCATCCCCAAACGTCTACAAAACGTCACCGTTTTCTTATTTGGACTTCCTAGCTATTTTATTCGCGATCGTTCGATTGCGATTGGAGGGACGATATACCCCTAAGTCTAACCCACCTACCTGCTATATAACCAGACCAAACCCTAAAATCTAGGGAGATGTCCCATCCATTCCATCACCGCGCCGCCACTCCACCCGGTCTCTCCTTCCACCTCGGGATCTTCCCAGATCCAAATCCTCCCCTCCTCGATTTCAGCCACCAGCCAACCATCGCTCTCCACTGCTCCTCCTCGATCCAGACCTCACGCCTCCGACCCAAATTCTTCTCGGCCTCCACCCGTGCAGCCTCCTCCCTCCTGCTCGTGCCGAGGGTTTGTCTCGAGCGCTGCCGCAAGTAGCAGCAGCCATTGGAGGCCCAGAGCCGCTCCTTTTCTCCGTCCACAGCACCAGGAGCCCGAGCTCCATCTTCTATGTCCGCGTCCGAGTGAGAGGAGCTCGCTGCTCGAGCTCGAGCATGCAGCCCAGTCCCATGGCGCCCTCCCGAGGTCCTCCTGTGCATGCCTCCACTCGTCCTCATTGCCCTCCTTCTTCATCGGAGCATCACCGGACCAACAACTCCATCGCGCATGCCCGCCGCCGGCCAAAGACCCAGGATCCTCGTGGCCGCCCGACCCCCTGCTGCTTCGCGCTGCTGTCGGAACCTCGCCTCCACCACCAGATCCGGCCGGCCTCCACCGCCCTTGCCTATTCCCGTCCGGATCCCGCTCCAAGACCCTCGCCGGAGTCGCACCCAAGTCCCCGGCCTCGCCATCCCCTGCTGCGGCCTCTGCTACAACGAGCAGGTCGCTCGTCCCATACCCGCTCGCGTTGACCAAGCCAGCGCCAGGCTCAGCCTTCTTCTTCGCCAAGGCCCAGCGCCTCTACATCCCCCAGCCAGCCTCAAAGGCCCAACCTGAGCAGCCCAGATCCAACTAATCCGGCCTATAGTATTTTTTTTCCTTAGCTGCGATTTTATCCATTTCCAGGGATTTGCACTTTTGCAGATCAACCCTCAAACTTCATGCATTTCATTCCTCTCATCCGGTGCATCACATGTAAAAAGTTTATATATGAAAAATGCTTAAAATTGTGTCTAGTTTCATAATATGTCACTTTCATCCATGTTTAAAATGTTTAAAATGCTGTTTGGTTAAATTTGCTCCTATGCCATGCTAAAATGGTTTAATTCATAACTAAATAACCGTAACTCGGAATTTAATAATCTTTATATGTAAATGGGGTAGAAAAATGCCTAGTTTAACTTGGTTAACTTACTTTGCATGTTTAATAACTCTAAAATTATGATTAGGGCAGAACAGTACCAAACCTTAAAATATGCATATGAGGATTTACCGGAATTGTTGTTCGTTGCTTCCAGCCTCATTTAAACCTGCCTAGATAGGTAGTTTTACTTTGTTCACCCTCTTGCCATGTTTAAAAACATTTAATATTGTTGGGTACATAAACAAGATCGAACTAAATAACTTGTTGTGGTGTTTCGTCAATATGCAACTCGTTGCATATTGAGCTCCACTTAACTTGTAGTATTGTTTGTGCATTTTTGCCATGCCATGCTTCATTAAACTGAACATGCATCATACTTAGTTGTGCATCATGCCATGTTGTTGTGTTGGTTGTTTACTATGTTGTGTGTTTCTTTCCGGTGTTGCTTCTTCGGGTTGGTTCCGGTAACATCGTGTTGTGAGGACCCGTTCGTCTACGTCCATTTGTCTTCTTCATGGACTCGTTCTTATTCCTTGCGGGATTTCAGGCAAGATGATCATACCCTCGAAATCACTTCTATATTTGCTTGCTAGTTGCTCACTCTTTTGCTATGCCTATGCCGCGATACCTACCACTTGCTTATCATGCCTCCCATATTGTTTGAACCAAGCCTCTAACCCACCTTGTCCTAGAAAACCGTTGATTGGCTATGTTACCGCTTTGCTCAGCCCCTCTTATAGCGTTGTTAGTTGCAGGTGAAGATTGAAGTTTGTTCCTTGTTGGAACATGGAGATGTTGCTCCTTGTTGGAACATGTTACTTGTTGGGATATCACAATATATCTTATTTAATTAATGCATCTATATACTTGGTAAAGGGTGGAAGGCTCGGCCTTATGCCTGGTGTTTTGTTCCACTCTTGCCGCCCTAGTTTTCGTCATATCGGTGTTATGTTCCCGGATTTTGCATTCCTTACGCGGTTGGGTTATAATGGGAACCCCTTGACAGTTCGCTTTGAATAAAACTCCTCCAGCAAGGCCCAACCTTGGTTTTACCATTTGCCACCTAGCCTCTTTTTCCCTTGGGTTAGGCCAGCCCAAGGGTCATCATTATTTTAACCCCCCCGGGCCAGTGCTTGTCTAAGTGTTGGTCCGAAATGGGCAGCCTGCGGGGCCACCTCGGGGAAACTTGAGGGATGGTTTTACTCGTAGCTTGACCTATCCGGTGTTGCCCTGAGAACGAGATATGTGCAGCTCCCATCAGGATGTCGGCACATCAGGCGGTTTTGCTGGACTTGTTTTACCATTGTCGAGGATGTCTTGTAGAACCGGGATACCGAGTCTGATTGGAATGTCTCGGGAGGAGGTCTATTCCTTCGTTGACCGTGAGAGCTTGTCATGGGCTAAGTTGGGACAGCCCTGCAGGGATTTGAACTTTCGAAAGCCGTGCCCGCGGTTATGGGCAGATGGGAATTTGTTAATGTCCGGTTGTAGAAAACCTGAAGTTGACCTTAATTAAAATGAATCAACCACGTGTGTAACCGTGATGGTCTCTTTCCGGCGAAGTCCGGGAAGTGAACACGGTGTTGGAGTTATGCTTGACGTAGGTTGCTATAGGATCACTTCTTGATCATACTTTTATCAACCGTGCTTCGCCTTCTCTTCTCGCTCTCATTTGCGTATGTTAGCCACCATATATGCTAGTCGCTTGCTGCAGCTCCATCTCATACCTTTTACCTTACCCATAAGCTTAAATAGTCTTGATCGCGAGGGTGCGAGATTGCTGAGTCCCTGTGACTCACAGATACTTCCAAAACCAGCTTGCAGGTGCCGTTGAACGATGCAGATGACGCAACCAAGCTCAAGGAGGAGCTCGATGAAGATCGTGTTCGTTATGTTGTTTCCGTTTCCAGTTGATCAGTAGTGGAGCCCAGTTGGGGTCGATCGGGGACCTTTGTCTCATTTGGGGTAGTCTTCTTTTATTTTGGTTCCATAGTCGGACCTTGTGTGTAACTGGATGATGTAATGCTTTATTCATGTATTGTGTGAAGTGGCGATTGTAAGCCAACTATGTATCTCTTTTCCCTTATTGTACTACATGGGTTGTTTGCGAAGATTACCTCACTTGCGACATTGCTTTCAATGCGGATATGCCTCTAAGTCGTGCTTCGACACGTGGGAGATATAGCCGCATCGAGGGTGTTACACATCTCCGGTCAATATCCAATAGCAGAACCGGGATGCTCATATTGGCTCATACATATTGTATGAAGATCTTTATCAGTCAAACCGCATACCAACATACGTTATTCCCTTTGTCATCGGTATGCTACTTGCCCGAGATTCGATCGTCGGTATCATCATACCTAGTTCAATCTCGTTACCGGCAAGTCTCTTTACTCGTTCCGTAATGCATCATCCCATAACCAACTCATTAGTCACAATGCTTGCAAGGCTTATAGTGATGTGCATTACCGAGAGGGCCCAGAGATACCTCTTCGATACACTGAGTGACAATCCTAATCTTGATCTATGCCAACTCAACAAACACCATCAGAGACACCTGTAGAGAATCTTTATAATCACCCAGTTATGTTGTGACATTTGATAGCACACAAGGTGTTCCTCCAGTATTTGGGAGTTGCATAATCTCATAGTCAGATGAACATGTATAAGTCATGAAGAAAGCAATAGCAATAAAACTAAACGATCATTTTGCTAAGATAACAGATGGGTCTTGTCGATCACATCATTCCCTAATGATGTGATCCCATTCATCAAATGACAACACATGTCTATGGTCAGGAAACTTAACCATCTTTGGTTAACGAGCTAGTCTTAGTAGTGGAATACTAGGGACACTCTGTTTGTCTATGTATTCACACATGTACCAAGTTTCCGGTTAATACAATTCTAGCATGAATAATAAACATTTATCATGATATAAGGAAATATAAATAACAACTTTATTATTGCCTCTAGGGCATATTTCCTTCAGATGGTATGATATAGCGCCCGCTGCTCATTCGGGAAGCTAGGATTATAGGGCCACATGTCCGCGACGGCATTGTCATTCGTTTGTTCACTGGTTCTCGCTGAGGAGACGGAGGTTGTAGCACAGGTCCTCCTGTGCTAGTAGCTCTTCCGCCATTAGGGCGTCGAAGTGCGGCCGCACCTGCTCTATGGTGAACACGGCATGAACCGGCTTGGACAATGGCGCCGGCTCCTGGTCGGAAGCTACGTCCATCGTATGATTGTCGTTGCTCAGCTCGGTGAGCACGCTGGCGAGCGAGCATGTCCGGCTGCTAGACCAACCCGCTGCCAAGCACGAGTCTGACTGCCCTGGCCCACTTAGACCGCCTCCCTCGCCTGTGTGCGCTTTCCGCCAAAAACTGTCGGCGTCGCCAGCCCCGCTTCTCGGTGCAGGCAATTGCTCCGCTTTCAAACGATACAAGTGCCGTCCGTTTGTCCGTCTGCCGCCCACATTAATAATACATGGTTCCCAAGGGGGCTACTCCGGCGCCACACGTCCGTCCCTCCGCTGCCCACCATTGCTATATAAACTACTACGCCGGCCATAGCCGCAGACATCCGCCTCTGTTCCCTTTCTCTTGTCCACACCACTACTGCCCACCATGGCTTCCTCGCGCTCCAGTGCTCTTCAGGACGAGCGGACGACGGACCAAGCCGGAAGGCAGCCAGAGGACGACGACATCCCAATGGAGAACATGGTAGTCGACGATCCGGCGCCAACTCCCTCCACCGCGCCATCCTCGCCAGTGCATTGCACCATGACCATCAACGTGGCCCGTGCCCAATACATGGACACGGTGAGGCAGAAGCGTTAGGAGTAGTTCCAGGAGGCGCAGGCCGACGCCGCCTACAACCAGCATCTCCTCTAGGAGCACGTGCAGGCGGACGAGCAGATCACCGTGGAGCGGGCAGAGTAGGAGGTGTTGCTCGACTCATACCGCTCCCCTCGCGAGGGCCGCCTCGAGCGCTGGCGGTACCACATGCAGGTGGCGGAGGCTGTGGCCGCCTACAAAGAGGGCGATGAAGCGGGAAAGGCACTGTTTGGCGAGACCGAGGACGAGGAAGTGAACAATGCCAGCTCCAACGAGTCCCCGCTCTGCTAGCGTCGACGAGGCCCTTCTCATCGCTGGCTCCGCTGATGCCCCGCCCCACTGACACTGAGGCGAAGGATTTCACCGGCTTCGGTGAGGCCCTTCTCCGCCGAGGACCCACCGTGCCAACAACAAGGCAGAGGACATCGCCGGTTCCGCCGAGGCCCCTCCCCGCAGGCCTCGGTGAGGCCCTACTACGCCGAGGCCCCGCCCCGCCAACAACGAGGTAGAGGACATCGCCGGCTCAACCGAGGCCCCACCCCGCCGGCAACGAGGGGGAGGATTTCACCCGCTCCGCCGAGGCACCGCCCCGCCGACAACAAGACAGAGGACATCGCCGGCTCCGTCGAGGCCCCGACCCACTGGAAATGAGGCCGCACCACACAAAAAATGAGTAAGAGTACAACACGGTAGGTCGCCGCCGCTCGGGTCCAAGTAAGGAAACTGCTGCTACCCTCCGGTTGAAGCCAAGCTAGGCGGCTTGACCATTGATGGCCGATTAGCTTCATGGCAGCGACGTGGAGTCGGAGAGCTATGTTGGAGAATGATGTCTACTAGACAACCTTCTTCTTGTAGACATTGTTCGGCCTCCAAGTGCAGAGGTTTGTAGGACAGTAGCAAATTTCCCTCAAGTGGATGACCTAAGGTTTATCAATCCGTGGGAGGCATAGGATGAAGATGGTCTCTCTCGAATAACCCTACAACCAAATAGCAACGAGTCTCTTGTGTCCCCAACACACCCAATACAATGGTAAATTGTATAGGTGCACTATTTCGGTGAAGAGATGGTGATACACGTGCAATATGGATGGTAGATATAGGTTTTTGTAATCTGAAAATATAAAAACAGCAAGGTAACTAATGATAAATGTGAGCGAAAACGGTATTGCAATGCGTTGAAACAAGGCCTAGGGTTCAAACTTTCACTAGTGCAAGTTCTCTCAACAATAATAACATAATTAGATCATATAACTATCCCTCAACATGCAACAAAGAGTCACTCCAAAGTCACTAATAGCAGAGAACAAACGAAGAGATTATTGTAGGGTACGAAACCACTTCAAAGTTATCCTTTCTGATCGATCTATTCAAGAGTCTGTAGTAAAATAACACGAAGCTATTCTTTCCATTTAATCTATCCTAGAGTTCGTACTAGAATAACACCTTAAGACGCAAATCAACCAAAACCCTAATGTCACCTAGATACTCCAATGTCACCTCAAGTATCCGTGGGTATGATTATACGATATGCATCACACAATCTCAGATTCATCTATTCAACCAACACAAAGAACTTCAAAGAGTGCCCCAAAGTTTCAACCAGAGAGTCAAGACGAAAACGTGTGCCAACCCCTATGCATAAGTTCACAATGTCATGGAACTCGCAAGTTGGTCACCAAGACATACATCAAGTGGATCACGTGAATATCCCATTGTCACCACGGATAAGCACATGCAAGACATACATCGAGTGTTCTCAAATCCTTAAAGACTCAATCCTATAAGATAACTTCAAAAGGAAAACTAAATCCATTACAATATAGAAGAGGGGGAGAAACATCATAAGATCCAACTATAATGGCAAAGCTCGTGATACATCAAGATTGTGCCGAATCAAGAACACGAGAGAGAGAGAGAGAGATCAAACACATAGCTACTGGTACATACCCTCAGCCCCGAGGGTGAACTACTCCCTCCTCGTCATGGAGAGCGTCGAGATGATGAAGATGGCCACCAGAGAGGGATTTCTCCCTTCGGCAGGGTGTCGGAACAGGTCTAGATTGGTTTTCGGTGGCTACGGAGGCTTGCGGAGGCGGAACTCCCGATCTAGGTTAGTTTGTGGAAGTTTGGGTATATATAAGAGGTGTTGGAGTCAGGAATAAGTCAGGGGGTCCCTGAGGCGGCCACGAGGTAGGGGCCGCGACCAGGGGGGTAGGGCGCGCCCCCACCCTCGTGGGTGCCTCAGGGCTCTTCTGGCCCATCTCCGGTACTCCGTGGGCTTCTTCTGGTCCAAATATTATCTCAGTGAATTTTCAGGTCAATTGGACTCCGTTTGGTTTTCCTTTTGTGCAATACTCAAAACAAGGAAAAAACAAAAACTGCCATTGGGCTCTAGGTTAACAGGTCAGTCCGAAAAATCATATAAAATAGCATATAAATGCATATAAAACATCCAAGGTTGATAATATAATAGCATGGAACAATAAAAAATTATAGATACGTTGGATACGTATCAGAGAAGGATGCTGCTTCAGTTACTTAACTGCTGGTGCAGTTGGGTCATTGACACGTGGGCCCAACATGCATCTAGGCCACATGTCAGTTATGCAACTTCACCTGCAGTAAAGTCACTTAAGCTCAGTCTACTGGAGAAGAAGCTTCTGTTCGGCTCAGCCGGACACAGATGGGTAGCTTCGGTTAATTAATTATACCTCCAGCACACCCCTTTTTAGTTGAAGAATGTATGAAATGTAATGAAATCCGGCATGTTTATATGAAATCCGACCGTGTATGAATGAATTTAGTTCGATTAGTTCGAATTCTTGTATCATTGGCATTGGATGAACATGCAAAACAATACGTACTAGCATTATTCCCATGGTGATCACCTCGTTTGCAGCAGTTTCACATGTAGTCCCTCCGGTCATTTTTAGTCTGCATACAAGTTTTGTCTGCAGTCAAAGTATCTCTACTTTGACCAATCTTATAAAAAAATTATGAACATTCACAATGTAAAATCAATTGACTTGAAAGAAATCTAATATGCGAAGTAAAAAGGAACATAGGGAGTACAAAGAGTTTGAGCAGCTTTTTAGCGTTCCTGTACATTGCAATCAAACACACAAGCCTGACAATTCATAGAGAACATTCAAAACAATCGATGATTATGCATCTCAGCGATTCACATGTCAAAGCCAATATTTACTTCACAACTAAAGAATAAAGAAAAATTGATCGATGCTGCTGACAGCAAAGGGCGTCCCATTTGAAAATATCAAAGACATGTCTTCTTGCTAACATCAATGAGCAAAATTTGACAAGGTTGTCTCATTCCAAAATGTCAAATGCGTGTTGTTTTACGTACATCAATGAGCAAACTTTGACAAGGTTTTCCCATTGCAAACTATCAAATGCCTACGACTGTGGAATGGGCAGGGTTTGCCATCAGTTCGGACATTGACATGGCACCTTGTGCTAAATAAACCAGCTGTTCTTTTTGTGCAGTTCCACCAAAATCAACCAAATTCGTGTGTAGCTTGTATGATTTCGCCTTTATATGTTGGAACGCCTAGAACATATTGGCACCTCCTTTCTTGTGGTGGAAATGAATGATTCGATGTATTCATGAACATTTTGTGCAGTTCCCATTGAAATCGAGCTGAGCACCCCTGTTTGCACAAATACAAAAAAGTGATTAGTATAAAGCAAACTTTACTATGAATTGATAGTTTAAATAGGCACCTACATGGTCCATGTAGAGCACACTTTAAAAAAAATAGAACTCACTGGAAAGAATCCTAGAACAACATTGTACTTGCACATCACAGCAAAAAAGATGGAGATCTATCAGTCCTTCTGAGGTGAAGTTAGTTTGGTCTTGTGGGGAGTAATGTAACCATCCTTCAACTGCTCCTTCTGATGAGAAGATAGACATGGCTTCTTCATCCTGGCATAATCAGAACTAATCACTTCACGTACTCCATATTCTTATTCAGAGGAAGATGATCATGTTGTGCAAAGACAAGAGGATAACTAATTGTTAGCATCCCTGTTTGCTCGAAAAAAGGAAAGGGAATATTTAAAATAACACAGATGAAGCACTTCTCAAGGACAATACCACTTTCTCATGACATTATCTAAACAGTAGCACAACACCAATAGAGATGACAAAGCTCAATCATATGGATGAAATCCGTGGGCGAGTACCAACCTTTGTCAGGAGGCTTATTGTGTAAAGCATACAGATCAAGCACTTCTCCGGAACCATCTATTGTTACCTACTATGGTTTCCATGCTTACTATATAATCCTCGATTAGTTTAATGTTTCCAACATCTTCTTGTGCAGTTCCACTCAAATATATGGTATCTTCAAAGAAGATCCCTGTTTGCACAAGTAGAGATAATTACTTATTACATTAAGAGTGGCATCAAATCAGTGGCCAAACAATTGATCGTTCCAGCCATAGCAATAAATTAAGATGCAAAACTATATCATTACTTGTGTCATCATAGTTCTAGTGCTTCATTACAGCACCGAGAGTTGATTTTTGTTTTTCTTCCGCTTGTTCTTCCCCTTCATCACTTGGTTCAATAACAGACAAGCTTCGCCTTCAATGTAAGATTTGGCATGTCAATTAGGGAGCACAAGTATAGTACTAAACAACAACATTAATTTTCTGGTGAAAGTGGCAAAATATAGGCCAATAGTTGTGAAATATCCTTATCTTACCTGAATGGGATATTACGGTGCACATACAGATTGGAAGTCTTGTCTCCGTTTGTGCAGTTCACTAAAATCAAGCAACATTACCATACAAGTAGCACAACATATGAAAGCACACTTCACAATCATGTGAAAGAAGGCTAGTACTGACCTCTCATGACGCGGAATTCAAACAAATCACAAGAAGAAGATCTAAACCAAATTTGCCAACACGGATAAGAAGTAAGATCTCCTCTTGTGCAGTTCCACTAAGATCAAGCAATCAAGAAACGATGTCGGTGTGACATTTTTGGTTGAACTACACAAAACACTCTTAAAACAAAAGTGTTTTGTGCAGTGCAACAAAAGGTCACAATAGCAACGAGGTGAAGTAGATAACCCTGTTTACACAGAGGTGTAAAGGAAACAACTAGTGGTCAATAACGGTGGATGACATAGAAGCCAATGAAAAGAAGCATCTAACTTATCTAAATGGGAAAGAAAGGAAGACGATGGCATTGATTCATATTAACAGAGAGATTATATTGACAATAAAATTCGTTAAACATGTAATTTGCTTTTAACTGTGGCATTGCATCAATTTTCCAGCGGCATTATTAGAGGGTGTTTGTTTACAGGGACTTTTTGGTGTAGGGACTAAAAAAAGTCCCTTTGAGTCCCATCTAAACCAAACAGGAGGGGCTTTTAGGGACTAAAAGTGGGCATTTTGGACTAAAGAAAGAAGACCCCGAGGGAGAGTCTTTTTGGGACTTTCTCCAATAGTTGCCCCTGCCCCGCATCGCACCTTATCTCTATTTGTTCATTACTTGGGGTAACATGGTCTTTTAGCATGTCATTTAATAACCTCTAGTCCATGTTTAGTCCCTAGAACCAAGCAAGTAGGGACTAGGGACTTTTTAGTTGGGACTAAAAAAGTCCTAGGACTTTTTAACCAAACAGGGCATTAGATTAACAACAGCTAAAGAGTTGCACGGGACAGTGGATGCACCAGCACCATGTGCATCTACCGATGTATGAAGGGGTGATGCACAGTCTATTGCAACAAAGAACAAACAACCAAGTAGCATATTTGTGTTGGTCCTAGTTTTGTTATCTTTAGACACCTTTCCCTATGTGAGCGCAGCAAATCTAGTCCTGCTCAAACTCTACAACCTTATCCCCCAAAACAAAAAGATTAGTTTGTTACAGATGTGCATACTGCATTTGTCATTGTTTTCCCTTTTCGACCAACATAGGTGCTGGATAGCCAGTTTGTACTAGTACTTTCCCCCCTTCCTTTCCTCTTTGAACCACGTCCTAGATTCATGTTGTACAACTTTCCGCACAACTTTCCCCCATTCCTTTCCTCTTTGAACCACGTCCTAGATTCATGCTATACAACTTCCCCACTACTTTCCCCCTTCCTTTCCTTTTTGAACCACGTCCTAGATTCATGCTATACAACTTTCCCCTATTCCTTTCCTCTTTGAACCACGTCCTTGATTCATGCTATACAACTTTCCCCACTACTTTCTTGTTTGATCCAACACGTAGATTCGAGTGCAAAAGCGGAAAAAGCCCACATGCAGCTAGAGCAATGCATGTGGAATAAGTAAACTATACCTTAAGGTTCTTGCGGTGTGGTTCGGTGGGCGATCGGAGGCCGGTCTGCCCACACTATGTACATCGGCAAGGAAGAAGGGGTCGGAGGCCCTCCCGCGCTGCCGCTGGGTGAATGAGAATAGCTGCGTCGGTAGTGGATTCCCTACCTCACCGACGACGACAGTGTTAAGTCTCCTTCCCTTCCCGGCGGACAGATCTTGCCAGCTCTTTGACCAGCAGTGAGGGGAGAGAGAGAGAGGCCAACGAAGTCTTGTTTAGATCTGGAGAGGGTTAGAGAGTGTGAAGAGAGCAACTACAAGAGCTGAGGCTCCAGCGTGTATATATATAGTGGAGAGAGAGTGTGAAGAGTGCAAACCCTAGAAAACAAGTGCCGAGGCTGCAGCGTATACGTGATGAGGTGATTATACAGTCACTACAAGATCATATACCTCCGTATCCATCCATTTTGACTAGTCAAAGAATCCTCCCGGCATCGCCCCATATCACTTTATCTCTCTATCATGCGGGGCCTACCTGTCATTGGGTGGAAGAAAGAAGTCGAACAAAAAAAATTATGCTCAAGTGTGGTTATTGAACCCGAGACCTCAAGTTTGATGAGAGAACAGGCTAACCAGCTACACCACCCTCACGTTATGTTTAACGAGAGGAAAATAACCTTTTATACATTCCTGCATTCATGTGACAAGCATGCCGTGTTTTATTTTTGCGTGGGAGTCATTGGGATTTAAATCATAATCGTGTCATGTGGCTTTGGTGGTAAGGTCTTTTGGGATTTAAAGCAGTGTTGGTAGTACAGAAATAATGTAGCCTTAGTCACCTTACCTCTCTCCATGTAGTACGTTGGGTCCCACCAGTTAGAGGGTGAAACAAACAAATTAATAAGAAAAATTAAAAGCGCCAGTGGTCTATCTTACCTCACACATCTCGCTACTGCTCGTCAACACTGTTCAATTGATCCCTCTGTTCGCTCACATACTATTTTAAGTGAATCCTTATTATAACATGCACACAATTTTGGGCACTTGTATTCGACCTAAGTCAGTGTGCCACTGTATCTCGTACTACTCCCTACGTCTAGGTGTAATAAGTCACGTTAGAAGGTGCAGCGGGGTCAAGGTGCAAGTAGATTGGAGGGGAAGGAGAAACTTGACCGGTCCTTCCTCCAATCAAAGCCCTGATTTCTGTCTCTAAACGCAACAATTAATCACAACAACTAAGAGATGCCATTTTAGCTACCATGCAGGGCCACGTATTAACTTGCATGCAAGCCAACTTTGATTTCTTGACTAATCAATGCGTAGTTACGCTACATGCATTGGGTTTCTGGGGGAGATAACAAGGCAGAGTAAGGAGCGTTTGGTTACATTGCTTAGGCTAGTCATAGTGGTGAGTAACTTGGACTACTAACCTTCATAGTGGGTAGTAACATATGGATGCATGGTAACATACAAGTATTCAGTAATTGAGATATATACTCATTTTACCTTGGGGTGTGTTATGTTACAGTAACATATTATGATACCACAAGCGTCTATTTCCTCATTAACTCCATGCCACATAAGCAATTTGTTCTTGGGATGTGCTATGTTACTACTTAAGTTACTCCCACTATGTCTAGCCTTAGTAAGGAAATTACTCGGCTAGCCTAGGTAGCCAGCTTTCGCTTTGCCAACCTTGCCTGGTCAAACGGTTTAGTTCTTTTTCTTACCAGCCTTGCCCCATGAAAATCATTGTCATGAGTGGGTCACCAATTTTTCCGTGCGCGAAGTTTGCCGTCAGAAGCGAGCCGATCTGGCTCTCCTGAGCTAGCAAGGTTTTCTAGCCCATCCAAGCTAGCTGGCCCACAAAAGCTAACATATTTTAACAGTTCCAAATGCCTAACCTTTCCCGGCTAGGCTATAAACTGTTCTTGCTAAGGATCCAAATGCTCCCTAAGTAACAACGCTCACTAGCAACGAGGCCAGGAGGGTATTGAGATGCGAAGTTAATGGACTCCGCTTAAACATTTTGTGAATATCTGATTTTCGTAAGATGACTTAACACCTAGACGGAGGGAGTACTACTCCTCAGTCCAGGTTTGATGGAATATTCGTCACCTCTTCTCTTCTTGTACATACTCCATTTGTATCTCACTTCTTGTGGCTTCGCACTCGCACGATATTCCTATTCTATGAAACTGTGTGTGCGTGTGTGTGTTTAACAGTATGTGTGTGTTAGAGAGAGCGACACATCGACCTACTCCTACAGAGATATGGTGTGTAGTGTACGATTTAGCCGTGAGAGTTGGTGCATCCTCTCGTTTATGGGCGTTCGATCGGGACAGGCGGACAGCTGCCACGCCCGCTCCTGACCATCCTGTCCCACCCAAAGCCCCTCCAGGGCCCGCGCGTGCTTCCCACCAGAAACGGGAGATCATGATGATCATGGTAATTTCAAAAAATTTCCTACGCACACACAAGATCATGGTGATGCATAGCAACGAGAGGGGAGAGGGTTGTCCATGTACCCTCGTAGACCGAAAGCGGAAGCGTTAGCACAATCCGGTTGATGTAGTCGCACGTCTTCATGATCTGATCGATCCAAGTACCGAATGTACGACACCTCCGAGTTCTGCACATGTTCAACTCCATGACGTCCCGCGAACTCCAATCCAGCAAAGCTTCACAGGAGAATTTCGTCAGCACGACGGCATGGTGACGGTGATGATGATGCTACCGATGCAGGGCTTCTCCTAAGCACCGCTACAATATAACCGAGGTGGAATATGGTGGAGGGGGGCACCGCACACGGCTGGAATAGATCAACATATCAACTTGTGTCTTTGGGGTGCCCCCTACCCCTGTATATAAAGGAGGGGAGGAGGAGAGGACCGGCCAAGGGGAGAGGCGCGCCCAAGGGGGGGGGGGCAATCCTACTCCAAGTAGGTTTGCCCCCTCTTTCCTAGTCCTAGTAGGAGAGGGGAAGGAAAGGGAGAGGAGGAGAAGGAAAGAGGCGGCCGCCCCCCTTGCCCTAAACCAATTCGGTTTGGGCCTTGGGGGGGGGGCAACACACTTCCCTTGCTTCCCTATATTTCCATTAAGGCCCATGTAAGCCCATTAAGCCCCCCCCCCCCCCCCCCCCGGGGGGGGGGGGGTTCCGGTAACCCCCGGTACTTCGATATTTATCCGGTAACCCATGGAACCCTTCCGGTGTCTGAATATAACCTTCCAATATATCAATCTTTATGTCTTGACCATTTCGAGACTCCTCATCATATCCCCGATCTTATCCGGGACTCCGAACTACCTTTGGTACAACAGATCACATAAACTCATAATATCAATCGTCACTGAACTTTAAGCGTGCGGACCCTACGGGTTCTAGAACTATGTAGACATGACCGAGACACATTTCCGGTCAATAACCAATAGCGGAACCTGGATGCTCATATTGGCTCCCACATATTCTACGAAGATCTTTATCGGTCAAACCGCATAACAACATACATTGTTCCCTTTGTCATCGGTATGTTACTTGCCGAAGATTCGATCGTCGGTATCTCAATACCTAGTTCAATCTCATTACCGGCAAGTCTCTTTACTCGTTCCGTAATACATCATCCCACAACTAACTCATTAGTTACAATGCTTGCAAGGCTTATAGTGATGTGCATTACCGAGTGGGCCCAGAGATACCTCTCCGACAATCGGAGTGACAAATCCTAATCTCGAAATACGCCAACTCAACAAGTACCATCGGAGACACTTGTAGAGCACCTTTATAATCACCCAGTTATGTTGTGACGTTTGGTAGCACATAAAGTGTTCCTCCGGTAAACGGGAGTTGCATAATCTCATAGTCATAGGAACATGTATAAGTCATGAAGAAAGCAATAGCAACATACTAATCGATCAAGTGCTAAGCTAACGGAATGGGTCAAGTCAATCACATCATTCTCCTAATGATTTGATCGCGTTAATCAAATGACAACTGATGTCTATGGTCAGGAAACTTAACCATCTTTGATTAACGAGCTAGTCAAGTAGAGGCATACTAGCGACACTATGTTTGTCTATGTATTCACACATGTATTATGTTTCCGGTTAATACAATTCTAGCATGAATAATAAACATTTATCATGATATAAGGAAATAAATAATAACTTTATTATTGCCCCTAGGGCATATTTCCTTCAGTCTTCCACTTGCACTAGAGTCAATAATCTAGTTCACACCACCATGTTATTTGACACCAATAGTTCACATCACCATGTGATTAACACCCATAGTTCACATAGTCATGTGACAAACACCCAAAGGGTTTACTAGAGTCAATAATCTAGTTCACATAACTATGTGATTAACACCCAAAGAGTACTAAGGTGTGATCATGTTTTGCTTGTGAGAGAAGTTTAGTCTATGGGTCTGCCACATTCAGATATGTATGTATTTTGCAAATTTCTATGTCAACAATGCTCTGCACGGAGCTACTCTAGCTAATTGCTCCCGCTTTTAAAACTTATCCAGATTGAGATTTAGAGTCATCTAGATCAGTGTCAAAATTTGCATCGACGTAACCCTTTACGACGAACCTTTTGTCACCTCCATAATCGAGAAACATATCCTTATTCCACTAAGGATACTTTTGACCGTTGTCCAGTGATCAACTCCTAGATCACTATTGTACTCCCTTGCTAAACTCAGTGTAGGGTATACAATAGATTTGGTACACAACATGGAATACTTTACAGAAACTATGGCTGAGGCATAGGGAATGACTTTCATTCTCTTTCTATCTTCTGTTGTAACATCCCAAAATTCTAAATTTTGGAATGTTATAATAAATAGATAGATTTGATTGATTGTTTGATTGATTGTGTGAAATTGAGTGAAATTCGAAATCCTTTTGAAAGTTAAATGAGAGGGAATAAAAGGACTTTCCCAAACTTTCATTTTTCATTCGTGGTCTCCGTGAATTCAAATTCTTTTCACCACGAAACCCTGGAGAGAAGATGACATGACTTCTTCCATTTATTTAAATGACAAGGGGTGTTGAAAATATTTGAATTTCATTTGGAACTATTTTTCAAATTCAGAAACTTTAAGCAACTCAATGATTTTCACGAGAGAAGATAAAATGACTTCTTCAAAACCTATGAAATATGAGTTGGGAGTTTCAAGGAATTAAATTCAAAGTTCTTTTCAATTTATTTTCAATTTGGAGTTATTTGAGTTTTATTCAAATTATTTTTCTCCAAAAATAAAATATATGGAAATTAGGGTAACATGATTCCCTACAACAGAAAATTGGAGAGAAATAAATTTGAAATCATTTTGATATTTTTTAAAATGATTTTATTAGACCAGTAGCACTCTTTGAATTATCTGAATTTTTGTGGATTTTAATTGAAATTATAAAAATATTCATGTCATAGAGAATCTTTTTTTGAAAATTTTGATATATTATATGCCTATATAATATTTTTAGTTATTTTGTTATTTTAGTTCTCTGGAAAAAAATGTTTATTAAAAAAACCCTCTTCGCCGACTGGGCTGGCCTAGCTCCCAGCCAGTTCATGGCCCAGGCGCAGCGCCGCCTTCCTCCTCCCGTGTGCGTCGCGGACTCGCCGGAGTCCGGCTCTCCTACGCCGCCCGTCGCCGCCCTTGCCCTCCTCCAAGGCGTCGCCTCCCCTTCTCCCCTATAGATGCCCCGGGCCCCACCTCCTCTCCTCCCCTCATGCCGCATCCCGCCGGAGCCCGCATCTCGCCGCCACCAGCGCCGCAAACCGCCGCCGCCGCCTTCTGTCGCCGCCGCCGTTGTTTCTCCTCCGCCGTGCCGCCCGCATGCTGTCGCCGCCGCCGCAGACCACCGCGCCGAGTAGCGCCACCGCCGACGCCCCGCTCGCCGGACCTGCCATAGCCGCCGAATCTCGCCGGTTTTTTTGCCGACCCCACGGTTTCGTCGAACCGCCCGAACCGGTAATAAAACCGACTGGTTTTTGTTTCGTTTTTTATAAAACCTGTTATTTTTACTTACTAGCTATTTTGCGAACGTTCACTGTTTAGATCTCTTTAGCGAACGGTTTCTGTCGGTTTAAGTTCTGTAGCAAGCATTCGCTCGATAGTTTTTTTTCTTTTTCTTTTTAATTTCGGCCAGGGACCCATCCGTGAATATTTTCTTTGCAGATCAGCCCCTGGTTTTCAAACGACTACAACTTTTTACTCGTTAGTCCAAATTCAACGAAACCAACGCCCACTTCTTCTTTATGATCTCCTCTATCCAGTAAAACAACTTAAACATGTTTTTGAAAAGTTTAAAATTTGAATTAGATCAGATTTGAATTCAAACTTCCTTTGATCATAACTTGAGTTTCGTAGCTCCGTTTGAGTTGATTCTTTTTGCAAATCGAAGCTCTTGACCTAAACTTTATGATAAGGCCAAATTCATATAATTTTGGTACTGTTAGAAATTGTTTTATGTTGCAAGAGTTATTTTCTTGGTTTTGATGTTTTCTGAATTGTGTTCTTTGATCTTTCTGATCTTTTGAGTGATTGCTTATGTGTGGTTACTATTGCTTGCTTACGATAGACTGACCGGAGTGTGATGAGTAGAGCTATCAAGAGTTTTGAGTGCAAATCATCTTCATCAACATTGCAAGCAAGTTCACACTTTGATCATATTCCTTTCATACCCAGTTTTATGCATTGGTTTCACCCTCAAACATTGCATGAGTAGGATTGATAACATGTGGGTATTGGGAAGTAGTTGATGAGGTAGGAACCTATTGCCCTGCATTCAAACCTTAGGAGTTACTATTACGTTATGCTTACATTGACATGCTATGCTCGTAGACGTGGATTGGGTTTAGAGAGTATTCATGACAGATGTGAGATCGTTAATTAATGGTTTACTTAAGGTGGCAACTTAAACACACATCTGGGTTGATTGAGGCACCGAGTTATTCTAGGATTTGCCTGTCTAGGCACCTGGGTAGACCAGGATTGCCTGTTTTTTATGGACCGCCACCCAGGCTCAAAGGGATCATGAGATTATTCATACTAGAAACTTCCGTGTGCAGCCACAAGCTATTATGGGCTCTAGCATAGTTGATTAAGTCATGTGAACTCTTACAGTGGTAGACTAGCAGATGTAGGGGTTATAGGTGGTACGGTCTACCCATCGTAAGGTGGAAACGCTTCTGAAAGACTATGTCTCGGTCATCCGTTTCTCAAACACCTTGTAGTGCGAGAAATCCAATGGAGGAGATCGAGTCTTGTGGGGAAAAGTGCGCAAACCTCTGCAGAGTGTATTAAACTAACCATGATTAGCCGTGTCCCCGGTTATGGATATCTTGAGTATCTAGTACCTGGATTATCATTTTGATCTCATCACGTTACTTTAAATGAATATCGTTGGGCTTTAATGATGTTACTTAATTGGGATTGAGAATGCTGTCAACCATTCTCAATGATTAACAACCACCATGATAGTTAAATAAAATTTATTCCTTTGCAGTAGGGAAAAATTGGCTTTTTGCAAAAACCTTATAACCATAGAGTTTTTCCACCAGCCAAATATGCATGTAGTGATAGCCATTGTTCATCATTCTCTATGGTGTGAATTTGCCAGTACATTCAATGTACTGACCCTCTGTGGCTGCAACGTCTCATGTTGCAGGATATCTTACGACGAGTAAGTGATACGTTAGGGTTACGATTTCTACACTCAACTTTGCCGTTGGTGTTGATGGGAATCCACAACCTTGTTACTTCCGCTATTTGGATTGAGGTAATAGTATTTACGTTACTTATACATGTGATTTACCTATGTTATAAATCCTCGAGTACTGTGTGTGTCAGCATACCGGTCCAGGGATGACACTTAAGCACAGAGACTTGATCCATTCGGGTTAGGTCGCTACAAGATGGTATCAGAGCACATGTTGACTGTAGGACGTGACCCTAGAAACTGGCAAGCCCATAGCAAATATTTTTCTCTACAACTTTCCCTTTCAAAAAGATCTTTTACCTCTCTTCTCTTCTGAGCTTATTCAAATATTACCTTTAGTGTGACCATACCCCTTTACCCTTTTGACCACACGAAGATTCTGCTGATGAGACCACTCCAAGAAGTACAAGATATCGGACAACTAAGACCACTTCGGAATGAAAAGTATTTTCCGTGCATCTGAATAATGGAAACTACAACGGTTGAAGACCGAAGACAAGTAGAATTTGAAGGCTCTGAAGAATTCCCAGATTTGTATGACCTAGGAAGGCTACCCTTATGGAACTTGGCAGACTATGGAAGTTGTCAATACCCGAGATCAAGGTGTATCGGAGAAAGACTGAAACAAGGAGCATGAGAACTCAAAGTTTTGTCAAACAAAACCCTAAGGCAGGAGATATCAACTATGGAATGATAGCTCATGGGAATGACAAGAGCAGAAACACGGTTATCCGTGATGTCATCGCCCGCTGATGCTATTGTCACCGTGCTGAGTTAAGGATGCATTTCTTCAGAATGGATTTGATGGAAGAAGGCTGATGGAGAACCTATTAGTAAGATGAAGTTAACCTTAGCCGGTGGATCACCAGGATCTGGAGTGTTACATCAAGAAGTTAAGATGGACCAACAAGAAGCAGTATTTGATAAGGAAGCGTTTTGTGAAGAACTCAGGACCCAGAAGCTGAAAGTAGCCAAGCTAGAGGAGCAGAGCCTTGAGACATCAAAGATTCATCAGGAACTGAAGGACAGTAGGATCATGGCTCATGTCGAGGTTGATGAAACTCAGAAGTTTGGAACGCAACTCCAGAAATATTAAAGGACATCACGATAGACTTTGCGACAACAGAAATGATCTGACAAAAGGATTTGAGAAAGACAAGCATGATCGGGAGAAGCCATTGGAGGCATGAACAAGACTTGAAGAGTTAGACGACGTTGAAGATTTATTAACCTTTAGAAGACCAAACCCCTGTTATATACCTACGTTAGATGCGATGTTTGTGAGCTGTCATTTGTTTGATGTTTTTCCCGACAGCCACAAATAAAATCTGTCTTTTCAAAACTTTTGTTTGTATTGTGTGTATCCCTCTCTATCTCTCTTATCTCACCCCAAACCCATGGACCCAATAGAGGATGAATGAAGATGAGCTTATATTTTCTGGATCGATGAGTCAATTGGAGACGGACCAATGGACTCAGAACATGGAGGATCACATGAAGAATAACCCTATAGTCGGAAACGATATGACCCAGCATGCTCTTCAGTGCTTTGAAAGAGGTGCTGCTACTTGGTGGAGGATGTACCAAACCATCAATGGATGGCAAGGAGTAACCACTTGGAAAGAATTTAAGTTGACTCTGCAAAGATCTCACCTTGTGTCCCAGAATTTGAAGCCTTATGGAAAGGATATGAAGAAACCTTGTGCATGCAAGATTTGTGGAGAAATAGGACACACCCATAAAGAACACAAGGATGAATGCCCAAATTGTGAAGGAAGTCACCCAGTTGAAGAATGCACAACTAGGCAGATTACTTGTTTCTTGTGTGAAGGGACTACCCACTATCCTGCTCAGTGTCACATTTACCCCATGGTACAACGAACCATCCAGCAGAAGAAAGAAGAAATGAAAGGAGCCCTCATGGAAATTTTAGAAGAAGCTGTGATGGAGGACACACCTAAAGAAGACCCGAGTAAACCCTACAATAAGTCTTGTTATTCATGTGGAGAAGAAGGTCACATCTCCCAAAATTGTTTGAATGGGGATCTAGTAGAATTCCCGACAGAGGAAGTAGAGTATGACCCACAAGAAATAGAAGCCATGATTGGCATGGAAAGGTCTAGGAAGAGAAGCAGATTTGATTCCAGGAAGGACCTGAGTCATATCACCTATTATAGGTGCAAGGAGTCAGGGCACTACCTCAACAGTTGCCCAAAAAGGAAACCTCGATACTTGTCAGAAGTAATATGTTTTAGTTGTAATGGAGCAGGGCACTTTGCCAGAGAATGCCCCAAGGAGAAGGAAACTTGTGCTAGATAGTTGAGTTTGCAACAAAAGAAATGGAGTAGTAGAAGTGAGAACGTTTTGTTTTATATTGAGGTGTTGAGTTGAGATATGTAATGGAAAAGTGAGAGATTGTAATCATTAGAGAATGAATAAAGTTAGCATCATTGGTACTGATATGGATTTTATGAGTTGTTACTCTATGAAGAAGAATTTTGGCCATTCTGAGGATATGAGAAATATGGTCTAGGGAAGATTTGTGCATTTTAAGGGTGGTAGTATCCTGTAAGAACTGTTGACCCCTGGAAAAGATAAGGATACTCCACTGAGTGGATTTCGGACAAAATGAATACGAGTTTTGTCTCGATATGTGTGATACCCCAAGAGTATGTGGGATGAAATTGGAGACAGTCAGTTGTTTGGACCAAATGTGATCAAGGAGTCAGAAGAGAATGTTAAGTTGATTCGAGATAGACTGAAGGTAGCTCAGTCCAGGCAGAATAGTTATCCAGACTTAAAAAAAATGCAAGGAGGTAGTCTATGAAATTGGAGACAGAGCATGTCTTCATGTGCCCCCTCTGCGAGGAATTAAAACGATTTGGAGTTAAGGGAAAATTAGCCCCGAGATTTGTAGGACATACCGAGTTTTGGAGCGTATGAGAGAAGTGGCCTACAAGTTGGAGTTACCCGAAGAACTATCAGGAGTTCATGATGTGTTTCACAATTCCCAGTTGAAGAAGTGCCATGCAGAGATGGCCAATATTTCCGTGCAAAGACGCTTGACCCTGGAAAGGATAATGATGTTCCACGAAGTGAATATGGACTTCATAAGTATAGGTTTTTATCTCGATATGAGGGATATCCCACGAGGATGAAGAGATAAATTACTATTGGATATAAAGGAGGTATGATGTCGGACGTATGGATCAATGGAAACTCCATGATGAGTCTGAGTAATCATGTCTTAGTTTGGTGCCAATAGAAGGAAGGAAGACAGTACAATAGGATGGATTTAAGAATACTAGGAAGTTGGAAGTTGGAATAATGATCAGTTACCCGATGATAAGTTCAAGGTTACCAGTGATGAGATGGGCCATAACCCACAGGCCCAGGACCTGCCAAGAAGCGAGCACATTCTTGCTGAAGGAAAAACCCTGGAAGAAGTTACGATTTCAACGACAGACGATCTTATAGGAGTAACGCAAAACCTGAGAGTTGTGAAGGAACGATAGATGTTTGTTTGGCTTGCAGAATCCATGGAATTATCCGAACTTAGTTCGTCGACAAGAGAAATTCTGCAATGCTTGTGAGGATGACTGAGTGTTAGTATGTGAGATTCGCTAAACTATATACATGGTAATGATTTGGGTGCGGGATGGATTGATCACCATACTGACTTACTCTTATTATTCGCCTTGCTATTTGGGATGGTAAATCTAAGAGACTTGCCTATAGTAGAGAGACGACAATATTAAACCTTGTTTGAACCTTAGAATGGTATATGTATTTTTCCCTTGTACAAGGCAGCTTTGCCAACCATAGGTTATACGGTGAGGATCACCCAGACCCATTTCCTGCAGAAGAAACCATAAATTGTTGACCACCATGAGATATTAGTAGTTGTTTAGTTTTGGCGCTAGACTCGTCAGCTAAGAAGACCCAGTCTCGGAATAACCTTACTAGGAAGAAAGGATACAAAAGAATT
Organism: Triticum aestivum; assembly: GCF_018294505.1. Taxonomy (NCBI): domain Eukaryota; kingdom Viridiplantae; phylum Streptophyta; class Magnoliopsida; order Poales; family Poaceae; genus Triticum; species Triticum aestivum. Next base: position 376,297,430 of record NC_057809.1, on the reverse strand, counting down.
GAGGAAAAAGGTTATGCCACTACCGGAAGAGCCCAGAGAAGGAATTATCCTTACGATCTGAGAAGACCGACACTGTCAAGAATAAGGATGGAGTATATGAGTTTTGATGGAACCGTAACAATGATTTTAAGGGTGGTAGCACCCCAGACCCCAGAGACGATTGATGAAATTTTGAGAAGACCCCCAAACCCTAACCTATTTCTTTCTAGCCTCTCCGAATCTCGAGGACGAGATTCCTTTTAAGGGTGGTAGGTTTGTAACATCCCAAAATTCTAAATTTTGGAATGTTATAATAAATAGATAGATTTGATAGATTGTTTGATTGATTGTGTGAAATTGAGTGAAATTCGAAATCCTTTTGAAAGTTAAATGAGAGGGAATAAAAGGACTTTCCCAAACTTTCATTTTTTTATTCGTGGTCTCCGTGAATTCAAATTCTTTTCACCACGAAACCCTGGAGAGAAGATGACATGACTTCTTCCATTTATTTAAATGACAAGGGGTGTTGAAAATATTTGAATTCAGTTGGAACTATTTTTCAAATTTAGAAACTTTAAGCAACTCAATGATTTTCATGAGAGAAGATAAAATGACTTCTTCAAAACCTATGAAATATGAGTTGGGAGTTTCAAGGAATTAAATTCAAAGTTCTTTTGAATTTATTTTCAATTTGGAGTTATTTGAGTTTTATTCAAATTACTTTTCTCCAAAAATAAAATATATGGAAATTAGGTAACATGATTCCCTACAACAGAAAATTGGAGAGAAATAAATTTGAAATCATTTTGAAATTTTTTTAAAACGATTTTATTAGACCAGTAGCACTCTTTGAATTATCTGAATTTGTCTGGATTTTAATTGAAATTATAAAAATGTTCATGTCATAGAGAATCTTTTTTTGAAAATTTTGATATATTATATGCCTATATAATATTTTTAGTTATTTTGTTATTTCAGTTCTCTGGAAAAAAACGTTTATTAAAAAAACACTTTGCTGACTGGGCCGGTCCAGCTCCCAGCCAGGCCACGGCCCAGGCGCAGCGCCGCCTTCCTCCTCCCGTGTGCGTCGCGGACTCGCCGGAGTCCGGCGCTCCTACGCCGCCCGTCGCCGCCCTTGCCGCTCCTCCAAGGCGTCGTCTCCCCTTCTCCCCTATAAATGCCCGGGGCCCCGCCTCCTCTCCTCCCCTCACGCCGCGTCCCACCGGAGCCCGCATCTCGCCGCCACCAGCGCCGCAAACCGCCACAGCCGCCTTTTGTCGCCGCCGCCACTGTTTCTCCTCCGCCGTGCCGCCCGCATGCTGTCGCCGCCGCCGCAGACCACCGCGCCGCGTAGCGCCACCGCCGACGCCCCGATCGCCGGAGCCGTCCGCTGCCGCTCGCCGGACCTGCCATAGCCGCCGGATCTCGCCGGTTTTTTTTGCCGACCCGACGGTTTCATCGAACCGCCCGAACCGGTAATAAAACCAACCAGTTTTCGTTTCGTTTTTTATAAAACCTGTTATTTTTATTTACTAGCTATTTTGCGAACGTTCACTGTTTAGATCTCTTTAGCGAACGGTTTCCGTCGGTTTAAGTTCTGTAGCGAGTGTTCGCTTGATAGTTTTTTTCTTTTTCTTTTTAATTTCGGCCAGGGACCCATCCGTGGATATTTTCTTTGCAGATCAGCCCCTGGTTTTCAAACGACTATAACTTTTTACTCGTTAGTCCAAATTCAACGAAACCAACGCCCACTTCTTCGTTATGATCCCCTCTATCGAGTAAAACAACTTAAACATGTTTTTGAAAAGTTTAAAATATGAATTAGATCATATTTGAATTCAAACTTCGTTTGATCATAACTTGAGTTTCGTAGCTCCGTTTGAGTTGATTCTTTTTGCAAATCGAAGCTCTTGACCTAAACTTTCTGATAAGGCCAAATTCATATAATTATTGTACTGTTAAAATTGTTTTATGTTGCAAGAGTTATTTGCTTGGTTTTGATGTTTTTCGAATTGTCTTCTTCGATCTTTCTGATCTTTTGAGTGATTGCTTATGTGTGGTTACTATTGCTTGCTTACGATAGATTGACCGGAGTGTGACGAGTAGAGCTATCAAGAGTTTTGAGTGCGAATCATCTTCATCAACATTGCAGGAAAGTTCACACTTTGATCATATTCCTTTCATACCCAGTTTTATGCATTAGTTTCACCCTCAAACATTGCATGAGTAGGATTGATAACATGTGGGTATTGGGAAGTAGTTGATGAGGTAGGAACCTATTGACCTGCATTCAAACCTTGGGAGTTACTATTACGTTATGCTTACATTGACATGCTATGCTCGTAGACGTGGATTGGGTTTCAAGAGTATTCATGACAGATGTGAGATCGTTAATTAATGGTTTACTTAAGGTGGCAGCTTAAACACACATTTGGGTGGATTGAGGCACCGGGTTATTCCAGGATGTGCCTGTCTAGGCACCTGGGTAGACCAGGATTGCCTGTTTTTCTATGGACCGCCACCCAGGCTCAAAGGGATCATGAGATTATTCATACTAGAAACTTCCGTGTGCAGCCACAAGCTATTATGGGCTCTAGCATAGTTGATTAAGTCGTGTGAACTCTTACAGTGGTAGACTAGAAGATGTAGGGGTTGTAGGTGGTATGGTCTACCCATTGTAAGGTGCAAACACTTCTGAAAGACTATGTCTCGGTCATCCGTTTCTCAAACACCATGTAGTGCGAGAAATCCAACGGAGGAGATCAAGTCTTGTGGGGAAAAGTGCGCAAACCACTGCAGAGTGTATTAAACTAATCATGATTAGCCGTGTCCCCGGTTATGGACATCTTGAGTATCTAGTACCTGGATTATCATGTTGATCTCATCACGTTACTTTAAATGAATATTGTTGGGTTTTAATGATGTTACTTAATTGGGATTGAGAATGCTGTCAACCATTCTCAATGATTAACAACCACCATGATAGTTAAATAAAATTTATTCCTTTGCAGTAGGGAAAAATTGGCTTTTCGCAAAAACCTTATAACCATAGAGTTTTTCCACCAGCCAAATATGCATGTAGTGATAGCCATTGTTCATCATTCTCTATGGTGTGAATTTGCCAGTACATTCAATGTACTGACCCTCTGTGGCTGCAACGTCTCATGTTGCAGGATATCTTACGACGAGTAAGTGATACGTTAGGGTTACGATTTCTACACTCAACTTTGCCATTGGTGTTGATGGGAATCCACAACCTTGTTACTTCCGCTATTTAGATTGAGGTAATAGTATTTATGTTACTTATACATGTGATTTACCTCTGTTATAAATCCTCGAGTACTGTGTGTGTCAGCATACCGATCCAGGGATGACACTTAAGCACAGAGACTTGATCCATTCAGGTCGGGTCGCTACATCTGTCGTGGTCGGGCTTTGAGTCTTACTCAATTTCACACCTTGTAACATAGGTAAGAACTCTTTCTTTGAATGTTCCATTTTGAACTACTTCAAAATCTTGTCAAGGTATGTAATCATTGAAAAAACTTATCAAGCGTCTTGATCTATCTCTATAGATCTTGATGCTCAATATGTAAGTAGCTTCGCCAATATCTTTATTTGAAAAACTCCTTACAAATACTCCTTTATGCTTTCCAAAAAATTCTACATTATTTCCGATCAACAATATGTCATTCACATATACTAATCAGAAATGTTGTAGTGCTCCCACTCACTTTCTTGTAAATACAAGCTTCATCACAAGTCTGTATAAAACTATATGCTTTGATCAACTCATCAAAGCGTATATTCCAACTCTGAGATGCTTGCACCAGTCCATAGATGGATCGCTGGAGATTGCACATTTTGTTAGCACCTTTAGGATCGAAAAAACCTTCTGGTTGCATCATATACAACTCTTCTTTAAGAAATCCATTAAGGAATGTAGTTTTGACATCCATTTGCCAGATTTCATAAAATGTGGAAATTTGCTAACATGATTTAGACAGACTTAAGCATCGCTACGAGTGAGAAAATTTCATCGTAGTCAACACCTTGAACTTTTTCAAAACCTTTTTCGACAAGTCTAGCTTTGTAGATAGTAACACTACTATCATCATCCGTCTTCCTCTTGAAGATCCATTTATTTTCTATGGCTTGCCGATCATCAGGTAAGTCAACCAAAGTCCTTACTTTGTTCTCATACATGGATCCCATCTCAGATTTCATGGCCTCAAGCCATTTCACGGAATCTGGGCTCATCATCGCTTCATCATAGTTCGTAGGTTCATCATGGTCAAGCAACATGACATCCAGAACAGGATTATCGTACCACTCTGGTGCGGATCTCACTCTGGTTGACCTACGAGGTTCGGTTGTAACTTGATCTGAAGTTACATGATCATCATCATTAGCTTCCTCACTAATTGGTGTAGGATTCACAGGAACATATTTCTGTGATGAACTACTTTCCAATAAGGGAGCATGTACAGTAACCTCATCAAGTTCTACTTTTCTCCCACTCACTTCTTTCGAGAGAAACTCCTCTAGAAAGGATCCATTCTTAGCAACGAATGTCTTGCCTTTGGATCTATGATAGAAGGTGTACCCAACTGTTTCCTTTGGGTATCCTATGAAGACACATTTCTCTGATTTGGGTTTGAGCTTATCAGGATGAAACTTTTTCACATAAGCATCGCAACCCCGATCTTTAAGAAACGGCAACTTTGGTTTCTTGCCAAACCACAGTTCATATGGCGTCGTCTCAACGGATTTAGATGGTGCCCTATTTAACGTGAATGCAGCTGTCCCTAATGCATAACCCCAAAACGATAGTGGTAAATCGGTAAGAGACATCATAGATTGCACCATATCTAATAAAGTACAGTTACAATGTTCAGGCACACCATTATGATGTGGTGTTCCAGGTGGCGTGAGTTGCGAAACAATTCTGCATTGTTTCAAATGAAGACCAAACTCGTAACTCAAATATTCTCCTCCACGATCAGATCGTAGAAACTTTATTTTCTTGTTACGATGATTTCCTACTTCACTCTGAAATTGTATGAACTTTTCAAATGTTTCAGATTTATGTTTCATCAATAAGATATACCCATATCTTACTCAAATCATCTGTGAAGGTCAGAAAATAACGATACCTGTTGCGAGCCTCAACACTCATTGGACTGCATACATCAGTATGTATTATTTCCAACAAGTCTGTTGCTCACTCCATTGTTCCGGAGAACGGGGTCTTAGTCATCTTGCCCATGAAGCATGGTTCGCAAGCATCAACTGGTTCATAATCAAGTGATTCCAAAAGCCCATCAACATGGATTTTCTTCATGCGCTTTACACTAATATGACCTAAACGGCAGTGCCACAAATAAGTTGCACTATCATTATTATCTTTGCATCTTTTGGCTTCAATATTATGAATATGTGTATCACTACGACCGAGATTCAATAAACCATTCACCTTGGGTGTATGACCATTGAAGGTTTTATTCATGTAAACAGAACAACAATTATTCTCTGACTTTAAATGAATAACCGTATCGCAATAAACATGATCAAATCATATTCATGCTTAACACAAACACCAAATAACATTTATTTAGGTTCAACACTAATCCCGAAAGTACAGGGAGTGTGCGATGATGATCATATCAATCTTGGAACCACTTCCAACACACATCATCACTTCACCCTTAACTAGTCTCTGTTCATTCTGCAACTCCCGTTTCGAGTTACTAATCTCAGCAACTGAACTAGTATCAAATACTGAGGGGTTGCTATAAAAACTAGTAAAGTACACATCAATAACATGTATATCGAATATACCTTTTGTTCACTTTGCCATCCTTCTTATCCGCCAAATACTTGGGGCAGTTTCGCTTCCAGTGACTAGTCCCTTTGCAGTAAAAGCACTTAGTCTCAGGCTTAGGTCCAGACTTGGGCTTCTTCACTCGAGCAGCAACTTGCTTGCCGTTCTTCTTGAAGTTCCCCTTCTTCCCTTTGCCCTTTTCTTGAAACTAGTGGTCTTGTTAACCATCAACACTTGATGCTTTTCTTGATTTCTACCTTCATCGATTTCAGCATCACGAAGAGCATGGGAATCGTTTCCGTTATCCCTTGCATATTATAGTTCATCATGAAGTTCTAGCAACTTGGTGATAGTGACTAGAGAACTCTGTCAATCACTATCTTATCTGGAAGATTAACTCCCACTTGATTCAAGTGATTGTAGTATTCAGAAAATCTGAGCACATGCTTACTGGTTGAGCTATTCTCCTCCATCTTGTAGGCAAAGTAATGTTAGAGGTCTCATACCTCTCGACGCGGGCATGAGTATGAAATACTAATTTCAACTCTTGGAACATCTGATATGCTCCGTGGCGTTCAAAACGTCTTTGAATCCCCGATTCTAAGCCATAAAGCATGGTGCACTAAACTATCAAGTAGTCATCATACTGTGCTTTGCCAAACGTTCATAACGTTTGCATATGCTCCTGCAATAGGTCCGTCACCTAGCGGTGCATCAAGGACATAATTCTTCTGTGCAGCAATGAGGATAATCCTCATATCACGGATCCAATCCGCATCATTGCTACTAACATCTTTCAACTTAGTTTTTCTCTAGGAACATATCAAAATAAACGGGGAGCTACATCGCGAGCTATTGATCTACAACATAGTTATGCAAATACTATCAGGACTAAGTTCATGATAAATTAAAGTTCAATTAATCATATTACTTAAGAAGTCCCACTTAGATAGACATCCCTCTAGTCATCTAAATGATCACGTGATCCAAATCAACTAAACCATGTCCGATCATCACGTGAGATGGAGTAGTTTTCAATGGTGAACATCACTATGTTGATCATATCTACTATATGAGTCACGCTCGACCTTTCGGTCTCAGTGTTCCGAGGCCATATCTGCATATGCTAGGCTCGTCAAGTTTAACCTGAGTATTCTGCGTGAGTAAAATTGTCTTACACCCGTTGTAGATGCACGTTGAGCTTATCACACCCGATCATCACGTGGTGTCTCGGCACGACGAACTTTGGCAACGGTGCATACTCAGGGAGAACACTTTTACCTTGAAATTTAGTAAGGGATCATCTTATAAAGCTACTGCCGAACTAATCAAAATAAGAAGTATAAAAGATAAACATCACATGCAATCATAATATGTGTCATGATATGGCCATCATCATCTTGTGCTTTTGATCTCCATCTCCAAAGTACTGTCATGATCTCCATTGTTACCGGCATGACACTATGATCTCCATCATCTTGATCTTTTATCAACGTGTCGTCACATGGTCGTCGCGCCAACTATTGCTTTTGCAACTATTGCTATCGCATAGCGATAAAATAAAGCAATTATATGGTGCTTGCATCATATGCAATAAAGAGGCAACCATAAGGCTCCTGCTAGTAGCTGATAACTCGGTTACAAAACATGTTTATTTCATAAAATATAACATCATGCCTTGACCATATCACATCACAACATGCCCTCCAAAAACAAGTTAGACGTCCTCTACTTTGTTGTTGCAAGTTTTATGTGGTTGCTACGGGCTTAGCAAGAACAATTCTTACCTACGCATCGAAACCACAACGATAGTTCGTCAAGTTAGTGCTGTTTTAGCCTTCTCAAGGACCGGGTGTAGCCGCACTTGGTTCAACTAAAGTTGGAGAAACTGACACCCGCCAGCCACCTGTGTGCAAAGCACATCGGTAGAACCAGTCTCGCGTAAGCGTATGCGTAATGTCGGTCCAGGCCGCTTCATACAACAATACTACCGAACCAAAGTATGACATGCTGGTAAGCAGTATGACTTGTAACGCCCACAACTCACTTGTGTTCTACTCATGCATATAACATCTACGCAATAACCTGGCTCGGACGCCACTGTTGGGGAACGTAGTAATTTCAAAAAAATTCCTACGCACATGCAAGATCATGGTGATGCATAGCAACGAGAGGGGAGAGTGTTGTCCACATACCCTCGTAGACAGAAAGCGGAAGCGTTAGCACAATGTGGTTGATGTAGTCGTACGTCTTCATCATGCGACCGATCCAAGTACCGAACGTACGACACCTCCGAGTTCTGCACACGTTCAACTCGATGACGTCCCGCGAGCTCCGATCCAGCAAAGCATCACATGAGAGTTTTGTGAGCACGACAGCATGGCGATGGTGATGATGATGCTACCAACTCAGGGCTTCTCCTAAGCACCGCTATGATATAACCGAGGTGGAATATGGTGGAGGGGGGCATCACACATGGCTGGAATAGATCAACAGATCAACTTGTGTCTTTAGGGTGCCCCCGTACCCCTGTATATAAAGGAGGGGAGGAGGAGAGGTCCGGCCAAGGGGAGAGGCGCACCCAAGGGGGGGGGGCAATCCTACTCAAAGTAGGTTTGCCCCCTCCTTCCTAGTCCTAGTAGAAGAGGGGAAGGAAAAGGGAGAGGAGGAGAAGGAAAGAGGGGCCGGCCCCCCTTGCCCTAGACCAATTTGGTTTGGGACTTGGGGGGCACGCCCCACACTTCCCTTGCTGCCCTCTATTTCCATTAAGGCCCATGTAAGCCCATTAAGACCCCCCCTCGGGGGGGGGGGGGGTTCCGGTAACCCCCGGTACTCCGGTATTAATCCGGTAACCCCCGGAACACTTCTGGTGTCCGAATATAACCTTCCAATATATCAATCTTTATGTCTCGACCATTTCGGGACTCCTCGTCATATCCCCGATCTCATCTGGGACTCCTAACTACCTTCGGTACATCAAATCACAGAAACTCATAATATCGATCGTCACCAAACTTTAAGCGTGCGGACCCTATGGGTTCGAGAACTATGTAGACATGACCGAGACACGTTTCCAGTCAATAACCAATAGCAGAACCTGGATGCTCATATTAGCTCCCTCATATTCTACGAAGATCTTTATCGGTCAAACCGCATAACAACATACGTTGTTCCCTTTGTCATCGGTATGTTACTTGCCCGAGATTCGATCGTCGGTATCTCAATACCTAGTTCAATCTCGTTACCGGCAAGTCTCTTTACTCGTTGCGTAATACATCATCCCGCAACTAACTCATTAGTTACAATGCTTGCAAGGCTTATAGTGATGTGCATTACCGAGTGGGCCCAGAGATACCTCTCTGACAATCGGAGTGACAAATCCTAATATCGAAATAGGCCAACTCAACAGGTACCTTTGGAGACACCTGTAGAGCACCTTTATAATCACCCAGTTACGTTGTGACGTTAGGTAGCACACAAAGTGTTCCTCCGGTAAACAGGAGTTGCATAATTTCATAGTCATAGGAACATGTATAAGTCATGAAGAAAGCAATAGCAACATACTAAACGATCAAGTGCTAAGCTAACGGAATGGGTCAAGTCAATCACATCATTCTCCTAATGATGTGATCCCGTTAATCAAATGACCACTCATGTCTATGGTCAGGAAACTTAACCATCTTTGATTAACGAGCTAGTCAAGTAGAGGCATACTAGTGACACTATGTTTGTCTATGTATTCACACATGTATTATGTTTCCGGTTAATACAATTCTAGCATGAATAATAAACATTTATCATGAAATAAGGAAATAAATAATAACTTTATTATTGCCTCTAGGGCATATTTCCTTCAGGGCCGCCCCCAACCCTAGTCCAATCCGAATTGGGCTTGGGAGGCGCGCGCCTCCACCTGGCCGCTGCCTCCTCTCTTCCACTAGGGCCCATGAAGGCCCATTAACCCCCCCAGGGGGTTCTGGTAACCCCCCGGTACTCCAGAAAATGCCTGAACCTATCCGAAACCATTCCGGTGTCCAAACATAAACTTCCAATATATCAATCCTTATGTCTCGACCATTTTGAGACTCCTCGTTTTGTCCGTGATCTCATCCGGGACTCCAAACAAACTTTGGTACATCAAATCACATAACTCATAATACAAATCGTCATCGAACGTTAAGCGTGCGAACCCTACGGGTCCGAGAACTATGTTGACATGACCGAGACACATCTCAGGTCAATAACCAATAGCAGAACCTGGATGCTCATATTGGTTCCCACATATTCTACAAAGATCTTTCTCGGTTAAACCTCATAACAACGTACGTTGTTACCTTTGTCATCGGTATGTTACTTGCCCAAGATTCGATCGTCGGTATCATCATACCTAGTTCAATCTCGTTACCAGCAAGTCTCTTTACTCGTTCCATAATGCATCATCCCATGGCTAACTCATTAGACACATTGCTTGCAAGGCTCATAGTGATGTGCGTTACTGAGAGGTCCCAGAGATACCTCTCCGATACACGGAGTGACAAATCCTAATCTCGATCTATGCCAACTCAACAAACACCATCGGAGACATCTGTAGAGCATATTTATAATCACCCAGTTATGTTGTGACGTTTGATAGCACACAAGGTGTTCCTTCGGTATTCGGGAGTTGCATAATCTCATAGTCAAAGGAACATGTATAAGTCATGAAGAAAGCAATAGCAATAAAACTAAATGATCATTATGCTAAGCTAACGGATGGGTCTTGTCCATCACATCATTCTCTAATGATGTGATCCCGTTCATCAAATGACAACACATGTCTATGGTCAGGAAACTTAACCATCTTTGATTAACGAGCTAGTCAAGTAGAGGCATACTAGTGACACTCTGTTTGTTTATGTATTCACACATGTACTAAGTTTCTGGTTAATACAATTCTAGCATGAATAATAAACATTTATCATGATATAAGGAAATATAAATAACAACTTTATTATTGCCTCTAGGGCATATTTCCTTCAGTCTCCCACTTGCACTAGAGTCAATAATCTAGTTCACATCACCATGTGATCAACACCCAAAGGGTTTACTAGAGTCAATAATCTAGTTCACATCGCTATGTGATTAACACACAAAGAGTACTATGGTGTGATCATATTTTGCTTGTGAGAGAAGTTTAGTCAACGGGCCTGCCACATTCAGATCCGTATGTATTTTTGCAAATTTCTATGTCTATAATGCTCTACACGGAGCTACTCTAGCTAATTGCTCCCACTTTCAATATGTATCCAGATTGAGACTCAGAGTCATCCAGATTGGTGTCAAAGCTTGCATTGACGTAACTCTTTACGGTGAACTCTTTATCACCTCCATAACCGAGAAATATCTCCTTAGTCTTGTAAGGATAATTTTGACCACTGTCCAGCGATCTACTCCTGGATCACTATTGTACCCTTTTGCCAAACTCACGGCAAGGTACACAATAGGTCTAGTACACAACTAAGCATACTTTATAGAACCTATGGCTGAGCCATAGGGAATGACTTTCATTCTCTTTCAATTTTCTGCCGTGGTCGGGTTTTGAGTCTTAATCAACTTCACATCTTGCAATACAGGCAAGAACTCCTTTCTTTGACTTGTTCATTTTGAACTACTTCAAAATCTTGTCAAGGTATGTACTCATTAAAAAAATCTTATCAAGCGTCTTGATCTATCTCCATAGATCTTGATGCTCAATATGTAAGCAGCTTCACCAAGGACTTTCTTTGAAAAACTCCTTTCAAACACTCCTTTATGCTTTCCAGGAAATTCTACATCATTTCTGATCAACAATATGTCATTCACCTATACTTATCAGAAAGGCTGTAGTGCTCCCACTCACTTTCTTGTAAATACAAGCTTCTCCAAAAGTGTGTATAAAACTATATGCTTTGATCAACTCATCAAAGCGTATATTCCAACTCCGAGATGCTTGCACCAGTCCATAGATGGATCACTGGAGCTTGCAAACTTTGTTAGCACCTCTAGGATTGACAAAACCTCCTGGTTACATCATATACAAGTCTTCTTTAATAAATACATTAAGGAATGCAGTTTTGACATCCATTTGCCAGATTTCATAAAATGCGGCAATTGCTAACATGATTCAGACAGACTTAAGCATCGATATGAGTGAGAAAATCTCATCGTATTCAACACCTTGAACTTGTCGAAAAACTTTTTTGATATTTCGAGCTTTGTAGATAGTAACACTACCATCAGCGTCCGTCTTCCTCTTGAAGATCCATTTATTCTCTATGGCTCGCCGATCATCGGGCAAGTCCACCAAAGTCCACACTTTGTTGATCCCATCTCAGATTTCATGGCCTCAGGCCATTTCTTGGAATCTGGGCTCATCATCGCCTCCTCATAGTTCGTAGGTTCGTCATGGTCTAGTAATATGACTTACAGAACAGGATTACCGTACCACTCTGGTGCGTAACTTACTCTAGTTGACCTGTGAGGTTTGGTAGTAACTTGATATGAAGTTTCATGATCATCTTCATTAACTTCCTCACTAATTGGTGTAGGCATCACTGGAACTCTTTTCTGTGATGAACCATTTTTCCAATTTGGGAGAAGGTACAACTACCTCATCAAGTTTTACTTTCCTCCCACTCACTTCTTTCGAGAGAAACTCCTTCTCTAGAAAGGATCCATTCTTAGCAACGAATATCTTGCCTTCGGATCTGTGATAGAAGGTGTACCCAATAGTTTCTTTTTGGGTATCCTATGAAGATGCACTTCTCTCATTTGGGTTCGAGCTTATCAAGCTAAAGCTTTTTCACATAAGCATCGCAACCCCAAACTTTAAAAAATGACAGCTTAGGTTTCTTGTTTAACCATAGTTCATACGGTGTCGTCTCAACGGATTTAGACGGTGCCCTATTTAATGTGAATGCAGTGGTCTCTAATGCATAACCCCGAAACGATAGTGGTAAATTGATAAGAGACATCGTAGATCGCACCATATCTAATAAAGTATGGTTACGATGTTTGTACACACCATTATGCTGTGGTGTTCCAGGTGGCGTGAGTTGTGAAATTATTCCACATTGTTTTAAATGAAGGCCAAACTTGTAACTAAAATATTTGCCTCCGCGATCAGTTTGCATAAACTTTATTTTCGTGTTACGATGATTCTCAACTTCACTATGAAATTCTTTGAACTTTTCAAATGTTTCAGACTTATGTTTCATCAAGTAGATATACCCATATCTGCTCAAATCATCTGTGAAGATCATAAAATAATGATACCCGCCGTGAGCCTCTAATAAGTCAGTGGCTCGCTCCATTGTTCTGGAGAATGGAGTCTAAGTCATCTTGACCATGAGGCATGCTTCGCAAGCATCAAATGATTCATAATCAACTGATTCCAAAAGTCCATCCGCATGGAGTTTCTTCATGCGCTTTACACCAATATGACCTAAACGACAGTGCCACTAGTATGTTGCACTATCATTATCAACTTTGTATCTTTTGGCATCAATATTATGAATATGTGTATCACTATGATCAAGATTCAATAAACCATTCACCTTGGGTGTATGACCATAGAAGGTTTTATTCATGTAAACAGAATAACAATTATTCTTTGACTTAAATGAATAAGCGTATTGCAATAAACATGATCCAATCATATTCATGCTCAACGCAAAACACCAAATAACATTTATTTTAGGTTCAACACTAATCCCGAAGGTAAAGGGAGTGTGCGATGGTGATATTATCAACATTGGAATCACTTCCAACACACATTGTCACTTCGCCCTCAACTAGTATCTGTTCATTTTGCAACTCCTCTTTCGAGTTACAAATCTTTGCAACTAAACCAGTATCAAATACCGAGGGGATACTGTGAACACTAGTAAAGTACACATAAATAACATGTATATCAAATATACGTTTGTTCACTTTGCCATCCTTCTCATCCGCCAAGTATTTGGGGCAGTTCCGCTTCCAATGACCATTTCCTTTACAGTAGAAGCACTCAGTTTCAGGCTTAGGTGTAGCTTTGGATATCACATCATTCTCTAATGATGTGATCCCGTTCATCAAATGACAACACATGTCTATGGTCAGGAAACTTAACCATCTTTGATTAACGAGCTAGTCAAGTAGAGGCATACTAGAGACACTTTGTTTGTCTATGTATTCACACATGTACTAAGTTTCTGGTTAATACAGTTCTAGCATGAATAATAAACATTTATCATGATATAAGGAAATATAAATAACAACTTTATTATTGCCTCTAGGGCATATTTCCTTCACATCCCTGTGCCAAAGAAATTGAAGACGCGTGATTAGATTAAGATTACTGGGACTAGTTGATGAGACATAAACTCATCACAAATACAGTACATAGAAGCCAGTAGAGGTATGTGCGGGGAAAATAATTAGAGAAATATCCACATGGAGTGATGTGGGAAGTTGGAGCAGTGGTGCATGCCGACTGTAAAAGAAGTTGTTCCTGAGGGATGTCGGGACGTAGCTCAACCTAGAGGAGTGCGGCGGAAGGCGGCAACTGCCCACGTCGAGGCAATGAGCAAGGGACGAAGGCGACCTCACCGGCTTTGTGAGAGAGAACGAAGGGGACCCCTGATCGGGACATGCCGACAGTGGGTTTTTGCTGTCGGCGACGGTGACCGCATCTACACTAAGCATCCACCCCTTCCGTCGGCGGATGTGATCCGCCCAGATGTTAGAGATGTGGCCACAGTCGTTTTGTGCGAGAGAGTGTGAAGAGAGCTCGTCCTGGCTATGTATATAGTGGAGCGGTTTCCTTTTCTCCCCATATGAACCTATTTATATTGCCTATGTGCCACTAAAGAATTTTATTTATTTATAAATGACGCGGCACTGTTCATGCGTGGTTCCCATCCTTCCATTATTATAAGTGAGTAACTACTACTAGACGCGTCAAATTATCACATGGGCTGCATCATCTTACATAAATGAGCTGCACCGTGTCACGTGTGTGGCTGGGGAAGACGCAAAAGACGCAAAGAATGCTACTAGTACACTATGTGCATGGGTGCGTGCACCTCTTCTCTTCTAGCATGGTTATTAAAAGTATAGCCCACTACTGTACTACCACGTAGTTATTATATATGGGCAAGGAGTATAGGCAGTAATAATGACTAATAAGCCGTGAAATCATGAGGCCCACCTTTCTCTATGTTTGACCGAGGAAGCAGCCATCATTTCACTCCTCGTTGAATATCCATCCGCTGCTACCTTCGCAAATAAATGAAAATCCGCTTCTACCTCCATAGCATGGTTAATAATATAGCCATGTCAATCACGACGTAGAAATATCATTCACTGATACAATAGGGCTGGATCTAAGGCTGGTGATTTTTTTACTTTGTCTCTTTCTCTTTTTATCTCATTTACTCATTTTACATAGGAACACGTGTAGAGGATGGCTATTCCTTTCGATGGGACTTCTTCATGGGGTTTAAGACTAAGCAACCCCAAATTATGCCATCTATGAATCGTGCCATCTATGATAGGGAGTAGTCCCATTGCAAAAATGAGGTCCAGTCGGTCTAGCACGTCCTGTAAGAAGAGACTGTCACGCAAAACATACATCTTGTTGCCTTCTTCCTCGTACAGTACATACCACTGGTACGTACTACTACTACTACTACTACTACTACTACTACTACTACTACTACTACTACTACTACTACTACTACTACTACTACTACTACTACTACTGCTCATTCTCCTATAAACCTTGTGCTTGGCATCTCCAAAATATTAACCTTGCGACTGGCTCTTCGCCTCTTCAGGAAGTCGAGCAATAATGGTACTGCAGTATATATCGTTCTGGCTATATGAGACCAAATGAATTGCTACACGTCCACCACGTGGGCGAGGGTCGAGGGGCGAGGGAGAGTGCATACTATTACGTCCATTTCAATATGGACTACATACGGAGCAAAATGAGTGAATCTACACTCTAAAATATGTCTATATACATTAGTGTTTGGAGTATGTACTAGTGGAGTAGTTCATATTGAAATATACTAAAGGACATATCTTCCAAACAATATGATAATCTCTCTAACCAAGGTAGGGACGAGGAGTAAACGGAGGGAGTAATAAAATTTTCTCGTCGTCCCGCGAGCCACCGCGCGCGTGGACGAGGGAGCGGGCGTAAGGCGTACTGGTAAGCAAGCTTCACCTCGTCCTGCGAGCCACCGCACCTGTGGGCGGGGGAGACGGCATACTAAGCAAGCTTCACCTCATTCTGCGAGTTGACGCGACACATCAAAATTAATACATACAGAGCATCTCGAGTGTATAGAGTCTTGCCTCTAAGGTAGGCCCCACATGGTTTGCCTCTTTTTTAACATAATGCGTCAAGTCGCAATTTGTTTGTTCACTCGTGGTAGACGATCCTCCATCAAGTGGACAACCAGTACACATGTCAAATTACCACGTGGGCTGCCTTTTAGTACAGAAATGAGCTCCACTGTGTACCCGTGCAGGTGTGGTTGGGAAAGAGACGGGAGTACGTGCGCCGTGCGTGCACCTCTTCTCTTCGTGCATGTCCCCCACCTACATGGGTGTGTGTGAGAGAGATACAAACCTAGATAGACGGCGTGTGCATTCTTGAGTGTTTTTTGTTGGGGGGTGATTTCTTGAATGTATTTGTGGGAATATGTGTCGATGACATCTCAAACAAAAATTTGACACATGCAATGTGTGGGAAATAGAGGCCTATCTATATCATATATAGAGGGGGCGATCCACGAGAAGAGAGGGAGGGGTCATAGACATCGATAGAGTCGAAGAGAGGATCAAGTGGGTGGGTGCAAGATCATTGAAGAGAGCAATCGAAATTGTGTTTGTGCAAGTCAAAGATATAGGGCGACTGGCCTACCGGAATGTCAGAGGGCACATGCAAGTTTGTGTGTGGCTGGGAGACATGACTAGAGCGCTCGATGTATCGGTGTGTATGTGGGGGGGAGGGGGGAGGAAGAGGCCTAACTGAAGGACGGGAAATAGGTTGGGACAGCAAGGGGAGAGAGATAGAGAGAGGGATAGGGGTAGAGTGCTGGATGGGTGATGGAGTTGCTTCTCGAAGATGGTGGGAGAGGCCTACTAGACAAACTGAGGGTAGAACTGCAATATTATCAATAAGAGTGGGGATGTGTTTCTGTGTGTGCCTGTGTGTGATAGATGTGTCGGGATGCATGCATGGATGATGAAGGGGAACCATGTGGTTGGTAAGCAAACCTAACTAGATTGGTAGATCAATTGTTGTTTGTCGGAGGAAGGGAGAGACATAACTAATGAGGTAGATCGACCAACGCATGGGGGAAAACGAGTTATAAGGACCTAGCTAGCTATATGTATAGCGGGAGATCAGTCAGTGTACATCCATTTGTTAGAGGCAAATAAGGCCCAGCGAGACGGATAGACAAAGAGAATGGAGCTAGGACGTGGTGCGAGAGGCTGAGCTACTAGCTAGATAGGGGGAGGAGTGTGCGATTGTGAGATCGATGAAAAGAGGGGCAAGAGTTTACACGTGTGTGGGACTGTATGAGAGATACAAGGCATGGACACAGAGAGGAGGAGATGGAAGGTGCATGTGTATGTTGTAGGCAGACATCGCTGGAGAGGTTTATCGATCGATGTGTGTCGGAAAGGATTTGTGGAAACTATGGGAGAATGACCTAAAGAAAAAAAGTGAATGTCCACGATGTGTAGAATGCTGAGGGAGGGGGAGGGTGAGGAGGGCGTGTGCATGCAAGAGAGAAAGTTAGTGCTAACTACAAAGGTTAGAGGATTGTGTGGGTGTAAGAGACTAACAAACACTAGTATGCGTCGGTCCTAAACAAACGGTTTTTAACCCCTTTCCGTGACGGCATCCGGAACCGCCGCCAAGTGAGTGTGGGAGATAGGGGGTCCTTCCCACACGACCCAGAAACCGTTGGGGATGTGCTCTCCTGGCACACACGCTCGGCAAAATGAGGTCGTGTGCGACCGGCGAGCACTCAAATACAGAAATACGTACAGTAGTCCTAAAAAATACAATTATATAGGTGAAATCATTTCCGTCATAAGTACATCCCACACAGTCAGTCACCACTAAATGTTTCCGTTCGTATATACATCCCACATAGTCACTACAAGGAAAACGTTTGCGCAAGGTGGCGTAACGCAAACAGTTTTGAAGAGAATGTCGTGTGTGATTGTTCATTGATCCAACACGGTTTATTCCTAGAAATTGTGTGCGTTGCCTGAGGTCATCGCCCATGGTGGTTTCTCATTAACCGTTTGCAATAGCAAAACCCAATTAGCGGGCTAGTTGACCTATTATTAATAATCCAGTTACTAATCTAGTAGACATTCATATTAAGCACATAATATATTCCATTTCCATATTAAGGAAGCGGGATTTCAGAATTGAAATACATCAGAGTACAACATGATATAGCTTTAGCACTCAGCTACCCCATTACACAACTGCACCAGCAGCAAGTTTCACATGCAACTTCTAGAACCTTTTGAAATTAGCATCACAGACGGTACATAGAGAGATGCATCTCATCTGGAAAACTGCTGAAGCGGAAGGCGAATATTGAGCCTTCATTCATGTTGAAGGTCTTTGCAACTTTAGGCCAGTGCCTGTGGATGATTGACCGTCCATCCTTCGACCTCTTCAGGAACACTTCAATATTGAACCGTGGGTGTTGTATGAAAACTTCCCTCGCCTCCTGACCACAGAGGTGGTTTGAAAGGTAATCATCAGTGAAGCCTGAAAACAAGGATGTGCATAAATATCTTCTCTATATTGTAAATGGGGAAAAGGAATACAAAAAGGCAAGGTATAATAGTTAGTACCATCTTGTAAACCTTTGCAGATTCATCAGATTAATTCACCAGATTAATAAGATTAATCCAAGCCACATGGAAAACCCATTTATCCAAACCAAGTATGATTAAGAACTAGGAAATATAGCACTTGTATATGTTTCTCATGTATTAAGTGCAGCCAAATTCGATTTATTCCTCACATTGAATATCGCCATAGCATTGAATATTCCTCACATTGTACAATAACAGAATGCAGCCATAGCAATTGAATATCGCATTGCATAATTGAACCAAGCAGTTAACTAAACACCACAACAAATGAATCAAACGTTAACTGAGCACCACATTGCAATATAACATACTCCTAATAGAAGATCAGACAGTTGACCAAACCAAGCATGCTTAACAACTTGGAAATAGAGCAATTGTATTTATTTCTCATGTATTTAGTACAACCGAATTCGATTTATTTCTCAAGTGGTATACAATAGGAGAATGCAGCCACATCAATTGAACATCACATTGCAGAATTGAACCAAGCAGTTAACTAAGCACCACAACAAATGAACCAAACGTTAACTGAGCACCACATTGCACAATATAATATACTCCTAATAGAAGATCAAACAGTTAACCAAACCAAGCATGCTTAACAACATGGAAATACAACAATTGTATTTGTTTCTCATGTATTTAGTACAACCAAATTTGATTTATTCCTCACATGCTATACAATAACAGAATGCACCCACAACAATTGAACATCGCCTTGCAGAATTGAACCAAGAAGTTAACTAAACACCACAACAAGTGGACCAAGCCACAACAAATGAACCAACCAGTTAACTAAACACCAATTGAACAATATAACATACTCCTAATAGAAGATCAGACAGTTAACCAAACCAAGCATGCTTAACAAGTTGGAAATATTGCACCCTGAAGAGTTGAGCATCACATTTGTAGAATTGAACCAAGCAGTTAATTGAACACCACATTGCACGATATATAGAACATATACACTATAGCAGAAGATTGCATGGTAAAATTAGATAGCACAATTCACTAGAATTTGTTAAGGTAAGGAAGTAGCTAGCAAACTGAACATGGGTCCTTATAGTGAGCTAATAAGACAAGCTACTCCTCATTGTAAGAGAAATCGATGATGATTAGCTCCTTGGACATCAAAGAGGGCGACGCTTCCGCATCGTGGGTGCCCTCGTTGTAGTGGTGAGTTGCCTGAGCCGCTCCGGGCATCAACCTGCTGGCTCTCGAGATGAGGTAAGCACGTGCACGCTGAGAAAACACCTCGTAGTCTTCGTCAAAGGCACCGATGCTGGCCTCAAGAAAACGCCATGAACTATCGTCTAAAGCAGCCAACCGCGTTGCGACGTCGGCGTGCGAGGCATCAACAGTGGCCTCGATGGCGAGGTGCTCCTCCAAGATCTGGGGGTCAGCACGAATGGCGGCCATCGCGACCTCATCCGCGTGTGCGGCCGTGATTTGCTTCTCCGCTGCCAAATGCTCCTTAAGGTCCTGGCTATACTGCGTGCACCATGGCTTAGGCCGGCGCTTATTTGATGGAGGGGTCGGTGATTTGGGTGGAAGGTGTCGCGCTTGCACCGGCGGTCAGGGCATGTGGGATGTGGAAGGAGGAGGATGATGGGGGTCGGGTGTGGGATCTAGGCAGGTAATTCACACCCGACCCCCATCTAGGAGGACTGGAATTATTCAGGGTTCGTTTGGACATTTTTATGCATTAAGTGAGTTTTCAATGCATTTATGTGCATAATTCCAATTTAAACTACATGCACATGCTCCAGTGCATATAAATTCTTTAAAAAAAATCAAATCTTTGTCCTTGGGTGCATGCTTAGGTCCAATGCAAGAAATGGGAATGAATTTCAAACACCATGGCACCGTTGATTGCCGGCAAAACATTGAGATGCCTGATTTTTAAATTCTAGTAAATCCAAAACTCGTCTAAAATTCATGAAACTTGGCATGCTATCATGGAGCGGCATCAACATGCCATGGTAAAATTTTTGTCCCATTTGGGGCAGGTTTGGGTATATGCTTCTCACAAACCGGAGCTTCTCACAACAAGCATGATGGTTTTCGGTAGGGAATATCCCACCTTTGGGGATGAAACGATATCCATTGCCTCTTATTGCTTTCAAATTTTTTTCTCGTGTCAACATAGAACAACAGGAGTGTTGCATGAACTTTTGTGATTTTTCGGGGTTCGTTTGGACATTTTTATGCATTAAGTGAGTTTTTAATGCATTTATGTGCATAATTCAAATTTGAACTACATGCGCATGCTCCAGTGCATATAAACTGGTTAAAAAATAAAATCTGTGTCCTTGGGTGCATGCTTAGGTCCCATGCAAGAAATGGGAGTGAATTTCAAACACCATGGCACCGTTGCTTGCTGGCAAAACATTGAGATGTCTGGTTTTTAAATTCTAGTAAATCCAAAACCCGTCTGAAATTCATGAAACTTGGCATGCTATCATGGAGCGGCATCAACATGCCGCGGTAAAAACTTTGTCCCATTTGGGGCAGGTTTGGGTATATGCTTGTCACAAACCGGAGCTTCTCACAACAAGCATGATGGTTTTCGGTACGGAACATCCCACCTTTGGGGACGAAACGATATCCATTGCCTCTTATTGCTTTCAATTTCTTTTCTCGTGTCAACATAGAACAACAGGAGTGTTGTGTGATTTTTCGTGATTTTTCGGGGTTCGTTTGGACATTTTTATGCATTAACTGAGTTTTCAATGCATTTATGTGCATAATTCAAATTTGAACTACATGTGCATGCTCCAGTGCATATATAATGGTTGAAAAATAAAATCTTTGTCCTTGGGTGCATGCTTAGGTCCCATGCAAGAAATGGGAATGAATTTCAAACACCATGGCACCGTTGATTGCTGGCAAAACATTGAGATGCCTAGTTTTTAAATTCTCGTAAATCCAAAACCCGTCTGAAATTCGTGAAACTTGGCATGCTATCATGGAGCAGCATCAACATGCTGTGGTAATTTTTTTGTCCCATTTGGGAAGGTTTGGGTATATGCTTCTCACAAATTGTAGCTTCTCACAACAAGCATGATGGTTTTCGGTAGGGAACGTCCCACCTTTGGGTACGAAATGATATCCATTGCCTCTTATTGCTTTCAATTTTTTTCTCATGTCAACATAGAACAAGAGGGGTGTTGTGTGAATTTTTGTGATTTTTCGGGGTTCGTTTGGACATTTTTATGCATTAACCGAGTTTTCAATGCATTTATGTGCATAATTAAAATTTGAACTACATGCATATGCTCCAGTGCATTTAAACTGGTCGAAAAATCAAATCTTAGTCCTTGGGTGCATGCTTAGGTCCCATGCGAGAAATGGGAATGAATTTCAAACACCATGGCACCGTTGATTGCCGGCAAAACATTGAGATGCCTGGTTTTTAAATTCTAGTAAATCCAAAACTCGTCTAAAATTCATGAAACTTGGCATGCTATCATGGAGCGGCATCAACATGTCGTGGTAAATTTTTTGTCCCATTTGGGACAGGTTTGGGTATATGCTTCTCACAAACCGGAGCTTCTCACAACAAGCACGATGGTTTTCGGTAGGAAACGTCCCACCTTTGGGGACGAAACGATATCCATTGCATGTTATTGCTTTCAACTTTTTTTCTCGTGTCAACATAGAACAATAGGAGTGTTGTGTGAATTTTTGTGATTTTTCGGGGTTCGTTTGGACATTTTTATGCATTAACTGAGTTTTCAATGCATTTATGTGCATAATTCAAATTTGAACTACATGCGCATGCTCCAGTGCATATAAACTGGTTGAAAAATCAAATCTGTGTCCTTGGGTGCATGCTTAGGTCCCATCCAAGAAATGGGAATTAATTTCAAACACCATGGCGCCGTTGATTGCCGGCAAAACACTGAGTTGCTTGGTTTTTAAATTCTAGTAAATCCAAAACCCCTCTGAAATTCCTGAAACTTGGCATGCTATCATGGAGCGGTGTCATCATGCCGTGGTAAAATTTTTGTCCCATTTGGGGCAAGTTTGGGTATAAGCTTCTCACAAACCGGAGCTTCTCACAACAAGCATGATGGTTTTCGATAGGGAACATCCCACCGTTGGGGACGAAACGGTTTCCATTGCCTCTTATTGCTTTCATATTTTTTTCTCGTGTCAACATAGAACAAGAGGAGTGTTGTGTGAATTTTTGTGATTTTTCGGGGTTCGTTTGGACATTTTTATGCATTAACTGAGTTTTCAATGCATTTATGTGCATAATTAAAATTTGAACTACATGCACATGCTGCAGTGCATATAAATTGGTTGAAAAATCAATCTTTCTCCTTGGGTGCATGCTTAGGTCCCGTTCAAGAAATGAGAATGAATTTCAAACACCAGGGCACTGTTGATTGTCGGCAAAACATTGAGATGCCTGGTTTTTTAATTCTAGTAAATCTAAAACTCGTCTGAAATTCATGAAACTTGGCATGGTATCATGGAAGGGCACCCGACATGCTGTGGTATTTTTCGTGTCCATTTTGAGAGAAGGCGCACTCGAATAATGACAGCCAACAAAGGCATTTTGATTAAAATAGCTGCCACTTTAATATCTCAAATGTTTGTATAATTCAAACCGTGTGCGTTCGTTTAACCATTCACGTGACGCCATGTGTCTTGGTTTTAATGGCTATAGCGTTTAATGGCTCTTGATCGCAAACATTTTAGATAGAACACGCATATGCAAAGTGAGAGCAGGATTTGTGCATCTCTTGAACACAAACGGTTCTTTTGGATGACCCGTGTGAACCACTTACAAACAATTTGGTGCAATTTGCATCTGTCATATTGGATATGTTGCCATTTGTCAAACTAGAAAGATTGACATTTGTTGATCTAGTAACATTGCCATTTTCCAACCTTGTAACACTGCGATTTGTCAAAATATGAAGCTAAAAATTACTAGCAGTATCTAATTTTTGCAACTAAAATTCAATAATTAAGCATAGATGGAGGCGAGGAGGCTCGTTCAGCCCGGCGTGCAGCGGGCGGCGCAGTACTATTCGATTTGATAGCGGGCGGCGCAATTCCCGATACGGCTTTAATGCAGACGAGTGAGAGGGTAGCAGTTCCCGAAATGTTGAACAACCAATGATGCATGCTCCTTCAATTAGCATCGTGTGAATGCATGAGGGAAGTAATGGGAGGCCGACCAGGAAAAGAGGCAGCACAATGTGAATGCAACACAGTTTGAACTCATATAAAGGCGCCCCTCCATTCTAATGCATCTACCACATCGTACGCACCTAAGCATTTGCCTAAGAACCTACACTAATAAGCACAAAAGTGCTCACTCTAGACTCATGGCGGCGATGCGCGCGAGCGGCCAGTGGCTGTGCCAGATGGTCCACGACGCCGGCCTGCGACATGGCACCGTGGATCGTCTCCACACGGTGTTGGCGACTGGCTGGTGGATGGCCGCCATCAACGCCAACCACGACTCTCAGTACGACCAGATGATCGTTCGCACCACCAACAGGTTCATCATTGTCAAGAAGCTTGCGGACGACATCGCCGTACTCCTCCAGCCCGCGCGCCCGGGATCCTCATTGCCTGCCACCCTAATCGGCCTCCATATTCGAAACCTCTTTCAAGAATTGGTGGCCCTGCGACTGCCCACCGATGCCACGAAGAATGTCCACCTGGAGGTCGCACTCGCCGCGAGGCGCCTTGCCTTGCAAGAAACCATCGACCTACACATCCATGTGTACAAGGGAATCATTTACATAGGTATCTACAAGGCCAGTGAGGACGCTACGACATTGGCCTTCTTCAACCGGCTGGAATCCTTGGATGCCATTGTTGAGAAGCACCTTGACCTCACCACAAAATCCGCCGCTCCTTAGCCGCCGGTCAGTGGCCCGACGCACTGAGTTGAGGAGGAGGAGGTCATAAGTTGATGGATGCATCTTTCTTCTTGCCTAATTATATGCATCGCTGTAACTAGTACTCGATCCATCAATTTATAAGTTGTGCTGCCAGTGTCTATCTCATTACTTTTTGATAATTTTTGTTTTTTGAACACATGTTGATTGGCTTGAATGAAGGTCTATCCCACCGTTAGGTGCCGGAGTGCGCTGTGCTCGCTGTTAGGCGCCGCGGCGTGCTCTGCTCGCGTCCGTCGGCACGCTCGGCTTGTAGACAACTTTTCCTTGCACGTTCAACTACTATATGCATATATATATATATATATATATATATATATATATATATATGGTTGGTCCCGTTGAGGCGACAGCAGAGTGCTCTGCTCGCATCCCTCCGCGCGTGCTCTGCCATCGGTTGGGCGTGCACACGATCACGTCGGGGGCCCCATATGCATGCGGTTGCACCGCGTGCATTGCCATGCGATGCAGTTACGTGCGGCACGATGGAGTTATGCA
This sequence comes from Triticum aestivum, assembly GCF_018294505.1. Taxonomy (NCBI): domain Eukaryota; kingdom Viridiplantae; phylum Streptophyta; class Magnoliopsida; order Poales; family Poaceae; genus Triticum; species Triticum aestivum. The sequence goes on along the minus strand of NC_057809.1, from coordinate 376,272,275 downwards.
CTACAAATTAGAACTGCCATCAGGGCCTGTCGATATTCCTGGCCATCCGGCTTCCCCTTTAATTCCTGTGACCACTATAACCTTAGTCTCTTCAACCTTTCAATCGCGCCCCACAACACAACAAGCACACCCACGATGACACATAGAGAGGGGATGTCTAGCGGCGCTCCAGTGGAGTTCGACGAGCATAGAGTGGAGACCCACACGAGGGAGACCGATCTCTCAGTGGTGTACACCATCGACCCGGCCGCGGTGGACGACTACATCAACATCGCTGAGCAGTTGCTTGCTTGAGACAAGTACAAGGTGGTCGGCGTCGACCTATAGTACACCGCCGGTCGTCCCAGCATAGATCAGAAGGTTGCTGTCGCCCAGTTGTGCGTGTGCCATCATGTCCTCATCTACCACTACTGCATGGCCACAGAGCCTTGCGACCGTTTCAACAGGTTTGTCAACAGCATCGACTACAAGTTCGCCATGGTGGAAACCAAAGACGATGTAAAAGCGCTCAGTGTTACGGGCTTGGCCTGCGAGAACATTTTTGAAATCCATGACCACTACAGGGTCTGGGGCAGCACGAAGCAGGACTCCCTGGTCAAACTCGCCTCGGCCATCATCGACCCCTACTACGAAAAGATGAAGCAGGGTGCCCAGAGAACAAGTCCCGTATCCCGGCACAAGGCTTGTATGTGGCAACTCGATGAACCTCACCTCAGGTACGTGGCCAAGAGCGTGTACACATGCTACGAGATGCACAGGTGGATTGTTGACATGAGGAAGTGCCTCTTTACCCAAATCGACGAGCCCGAATCGAGCCACAAGCAGAGCTAGCGTCACAATAAGTAAATGATGATCAGATGATCGTTTACGCTAGTTAATCATGCATGTAATATATAGTTTACTTTATTGGTGTGTGAAAATGTCATGTGTGTAGTAGCCACCTATGTATTTATGCATGTAATAGTTTACTTTGGTGTGTGAAAATGCCATGGTTGTAGTAGCCACCTATGTAAGTGGATGTTTAATTTGGTTATGCAACCATGTCCTTATAAGTGTGTATATAATGTTGTTATTCTGTATGCAATCCCATCGCACAACACACACATCTTATTAGCAGCAACCGTCTGTGTTATTATTGGTCTTCGCACACATTTCTGATCACAAACCTATTTGCCGCGTATCACACACATCTTGTTATATTGAACCATTTCTGTTCTCTTGTCTCAACACAAACAGTTCATCAGTGTGAACCGCATGCCGCATATCGCACACACCTTGAATCTGGCTGACCGTTTATTTTGTTATGCCTAATCACAAACAGTTCATCCGAGTGAACCGTATGCTATATATCGCATACACCTTCAGCTGTCTGCATGTTTCTTTTGTTCCTCGCAAATAGTTAAGTGCACTGAACTGTATGCCCTGCATCGCACATGCAACTTAAATTTGAACCATGTTTTATGCATCCTCCATTGCAAACGTTTTGCACCTTTTTGATAGTTTTTTACACCACCATTTGTGATTATGGCATCAGACACAGTTTCGCCGAAGGGTCTCTGATCGTAGTGTCGCGTTAGTAGCATCCTGCAGTAGTGAAAGATCATAATTTGATATGAAAGTGGATTCATATATTTGAATAGGAGATCATAGTGTTATAAACATATGCATGCATGAATATAGCGGTGATACGCGTGTTGTGGTTTTGCACATGTTATACCATAATGTGATAATGCATGGCGTTTGCAACTCACACCTAAAAGTCGAACAATCTAAACCATAGTATACATCGAAAAATCTCACATTTTATTTGAATTTGTGATAATGTGTGGCATTTGCAGCTTACAACTAAATATCGAACAATCTAAACAATACTATATATCAAACAATCTCACATTTTATTTGAATTTGTGGTAATGTGTGGCATTTGCAACTCACATCTAAATACTTGTAGGCGTAGGGGGCGGGACACCACACATTATGTGATAAACACATTATACATATGAGACATGGTTTAGATTATGAAGATCTAGCTAGAGCTTGAAATGTACTGTGATTTGAAATCAACATAAAGTGGATTCAAAAAATCGAGTTCAAGTTCATATAGTACACATAGTTCATATCTAACTCGATAGTAATCATGTGGTGTGCTGTGAAGATAATACACAAATGATGGTTTAACTTGACAATAATGATGACTGTAGATCTTACTAAAATAGAGAAACGAATTCAAATGGTTTGACTTCACAACAATCATTATTGTAGATCTTATTCAAATAGAGAAACAAATTCAAATTTAGTTCATATTGAAGCGGTAGTATATATGTTTGGAATGCACTAAAACGTTAATTTGAGTAGCAGGTTGCATGTATTATACACATAGCGAACTATTTTAATTGAACATAACATGAATTCAAAGTTTTGAATGGCATTTGTAGTGCGAATTGATTTGGAATAGTACACGGGACTAGACTCTCTTGTGTGGTGCGAATTGATTTCTTTTTGTTTTTTCGCCGACGGAAGTGCTAATTGATTTGGTACAGTACACGTTAGGCTTGTCCGGAAATTTCAACCCACGCCTTGTTACCCCGAAATATTTAAGATATATCTTTGTCTTGTTGTGCTCCGAGAACTCCCTCCATCTCAACCCGCGCCTTGCTATCCCAAAATTACAACGCATGCGAAAGTTCCCACCTCCCGCGAAATCCCTACACGCGAAATGCCCACGATACCCCTGAACCGAAAGAACCGCCTAGCTCAAATCAGTGGGGGTACTTTCGTAACTTACCCCAGATTTCGGACAAGCGCGTCCCTAAGTCATGGTTCCCCACTCCCATCCCATCATCCCATCCATTCGTACACCGAGGCCACGAAAACCCGCGAAGCCCCACACCCTCCTTCGTCCACCACCCAGCCGGAGCCTCTTCCCCGACGATGTCATCCACAGCAACACCTCGACGTCCCTCATCCACCGTACCGGATGAGGATCCGTCGTCCGTCTCGTCATCCCGCTGGTTCAGCCACCCCGTCCTCCACCTCCAAGGAGTTGCCCTGATCTTGCCCTCGTCTTTCGCGCCACCTCCATTCCCACACCACCATCTTCACCTGCACCACCAGAACAACATCATCATCACCATTTCCTCGAATCAATTTGAGGCCTAATCGGCGCCACCAAAGAGTTTGTACACTAATCGCCGCATTTTCTTCTTGATTCGGTCTCACGGTGCTGCTGGAGCTCGGTCCCGAGCCGACATGGCGCGGATCCATCCACGGCGGCGTTGCCGACCCACTTCCTCCATGGCATCGCTCCCTTGGTGGCGACGTCCACATCAGTAGGAGCTGATGCTGCTTTAGCTCTCGCTTGCGCTGCTGCTCTGCTCTTGCTCTCGGTCCCCTGCCTGGTCTATTCTTGGTCTTTCTCGTGTTGCTGCTCCGATTTAGCTACACTTCAGTCGACTGAATCGACTTTTGGGTCAGTCAATTTTCAGGGGGTGGGGGGCTCACCGGAGTTAAGGAAGAACCAGCCACAGCGGGGAGGGGGGCTCGCCGGAGAGGTACCCCACTATCTGTCTTAGGGTTCAGGGTGGGGGCCGTGGTCGCCGGCGGTGGTGGGGCGGTGGCATGGGGATCGCCGGAGAAAAAGCTCAGCACGGGGGGGGGGGGGCTAGAGGGATGGCCGGGGCGGTGGTGGACCGATGGTGGGGAGTGGTTTCAGGGTGGCTGGGGCGGCGCACCGCCGGCCGCGAGCAGCGGGGGCGGCGCTTTGGCCGGTGGTGGCTGGCGGCTCAGGGGGGTGGAGGTTGAAGATGAACTGCTACACAACCAGCTATCCCGGTTCTCGCACGCACTGATGCTACTGCTTTTCTGCTACTAGTGCGTTCAGTTTTGACAGTAAAATTCAGTTTCAAGAACAAAATTCAGTTTTGATAGTTAAGTTCAGTTTCGACAGTTAAATTTAGTTTCGACAGTTCAGTTCAGAGAGGAGCGGCTGATGTATTTTACATCTAGCACTTTGTGGTTATGTATTTTACATCATCTATTGGAGATGCTATTAGAATTCCACTCAGGTTAATGTTGTCTCTCTTGTCCTGCTTCAGCCTCGGCATCGTACAACTCACTGGAGCTACTCCAATGACGAAACCCTCCATCATAGCGGAGCAGTACCTCGGGATCCATTTCAAGACGCCTAATATCTTCTTCCCCTCCTCCGACGGCCAAGTCAGCCAGATCAACCTCACCGACCAACCCAATCACACTGAGATCGACATGGCTTCACCAAAGAGGTTGTACACTTACTACATCTCTTTTTTTACTCTACATGTTATATATATTGTCCATTGAGCACACATAGTAACGTGAAATACGACTAGTTTCTCCTACTATATGACAAGCAGTGAGGTACCGGGCAACTTAGCTATCCATGATGGACTCTCTTGAACGCCATCATTATTTATCTCTGCACGTTTGAGCTGTGCATTTATCGATGGGCCTGGGAGTTGAGATAGTAGGGCAGTGGCCTGGGTCCAAAGTAGTAGAAGTAGCACAAAACATTTTTTGAATGTAGGCTTTTCATTGCTCAAGCCTGCCTACTAGAATCGCTAGTGCTTGAAAGGAAAAGTGAAGGAAAACATAGGAATTGGAAAGTTTCGTATGGTTCTACTATTCATGCATTTGGTTCAAAGGAATGGAGCAAAGTAAAACTGTAGGATTTGTTCCTTTAGTGTCTCCTTGAAAGAAAACCGTAGGAATTTTAATATCCACTTGTCCTCCTTTTCAAATTCCTATTCATGAAGCACAAGACTAAGAGATAGTAGCATAATAACATTATAACCGTACATTTTCTTGTGGTTTACTTAATCTCACCATGCTTCTTTGCATCCCGTGATCTTCCAATTCTTGTGAACCAAACACCCAGATTGGCAAAAATCCTATGTTTTTAAATTCTCTATTTTGCACGTGCATTCCTATCCTATTACTGTGTATTTGCTATCCCTGCATTGTTAGAATCCTCCAATTCAAACGAGGCCTTATAGAATTACTTCTCTTACAGATAGTTGTCAAAGAAAACTTTGTGTGGTTTGTCCCGCTCCTGCTGCGTCGTCGTCCACCCCAGCTCAGCTGCTCCAATGACAGAAGGGTCCAGCACAGTAGGGATCCGGCCTCCAGACTATCTTTCGCCGCCTTAGATCTTCTTCCCCGCCGTCGGCAGCCATGACAACTGCATTACCATCATCAACCAAGCAGATGACCTCGAGGACTACAAGGGTCCGCAAGAGAGGTCGCACTCTTTCGTGTCTGCCTACGTTATGCATCACTTAATATTACATGCTACTTTATCGTCCTGTTCGCCGATTAGACTTTGAGTCAGCACCAAACTAATGGTCAAACTTGAGTTTTTAAATGGTTGCGGGGTACATATCGGGACCGCAATCAATAGTATCTATGTACTATCTGGTTAATCTCTAGTGTCTACTATGAGTTTCATGTTGGGTGGGAAACAAATAGTAAAGAAGCCATTATCTGCCTGCTATCATTGGTTTTGGGTCTATCCACATGTTGCTACCATCACTCTGGATTTCTACATGCAGTCCTTACATAATCTCATTATGTTTTATTCCTATGCATGTCAGTTATTGTACAAAATGGAACTGGACATGTAGAGAAAAAGAGATGAGCCTTGCGTGGCAATAAAATTTCATGCAGACCTTGCTCCATGGTAGGTGCAAAGGCAGCCCCCCTCCACCCATTTTAGATTGTAATCGAGAGGAATATATCTATTCTAGTGGGGATTCAGAAGGAGAAGACCACTCCTATTTACACCCTGAGGTCTTCGCTCTAACTTGGCATGCTGATGTTGGTTATATCATTCATATGGTGCCTTGCGTTGCTTACATTATACATCTAATATGTCATCTGCTTAGTTTAGACATGCTTTGTGTGAATTCCATCCGGTTAGTTTATTCATCGTTTATGTGAATTATGCAACACCATCTTGTTTAGCCAGGCATCATATATGTGAATTTTGCAATGCCATCCTACTTAGCCAGTCATCTTATATATGAATTATATCAGGCCATCCTTTTTCCATTACGTATTACATTTGTCAACAATGTTAGTACATTCGACTACTCTTCGTGTGCATCACCCATTTGACACGGTGATGGAAAATTCTAGAGTGAGAACAAGGTCTTCAGAGCAGACTATGCTATCTGACGAAGTGCATATCTCACTGGTTACGGATAGCTCCTCAGAGGAGGATTCGGAGACATATGACCAGTCCTATTTCCCCCCGAGGTGTACGCTCTAACTTGGCAGGGTTATGTTGCTCATATCATGCACATGGTGTCTTGCATTGCTATGTCATTTGATTAGTTTAGACATGATTTGTGTGAATGCCACCTGTTTAGTGTCTAATTACCATATATGTGAATTATGCATTGCCATCTTGTTGCAAGACATTATATATGTGAATGATGCAATGCTATCTTGTTGGAAAGGCATCATATATGTGAATTATGCAATGCCATGCTGTTTAGCCAATCATCATGTATGTGAATTATATCATGCTATCATTTTTTGTATTACGTGTTCCATTTGTTGACAACATTTGTATATTCAACTACTCTTCCCGTGCATCAGCCATTTGAAGCGGTGATGGAAGTATCTGGAGTGAAAACAAGGTATTCAGAGGAGACAATGCTACCTGCTGAAGTAGACATCTCGCTGGTTACAGAGAGCTCCTTAGAGGAGGATTAAGAGACTGATGACCAGTCCTATTTCCCCCCTGAGGTCTATGCTCAAACTTGGCAGGGTTATACTACCCATGTCATGCATGTTGTCTTTCATTACTTAGTTTTTACATCATATATGGATTGCCATTTGCTTACTTGCTTACTATATAAATCATATATTTGAATTATATCATGCCATCATGTTTACATACACAACATCTAACTGAATCATGGCATGGCAACCCATTTAATAAAGACATCATATAGTTATATCATGTAACGCCCTCGATGCGGCTATAGCTCCCACGTGTCGAGGCACGACTTAGAGACATAACCGCATTGAAAGCATATGTCGCAAGTTAGGAAATCTTCACAACATCCCATGTAATATAGATAATAAAAGGGGAGATACATAGTTGGCTTACACTCGCCACATCAATCAAGTACATAAATAGAATTACAACATTCAAACACGCATGGCCCGACTACAGCGACAAAATAAAGATAAACCCAACAAGCGACATGGTCCCGATCACCCCAACTGGGCACCACTACTGATCATCAGGGAAAGACACGTAGTATCGTTGAGAGTCCTCGTCGAACTCCCACTTGAGCTCAAGCGCGTCATTTGGAGCGAAAACATCAGGCCCTGCATCTGGTTTAGAAGTAATCTGTGAGCCACAGGGACTCAACAATCTCGCACCCTCGCGATCAAGACTATTTAAGATTAATAGGAAGGGCAAGGCAATTATGTGGAGGTGCAGCGAGCGACTAGCATATAAGGTGGCTATCATGTTCGCAAAAGAGAGCGAGAAGAGAAGGCAAAGCGCGATCGAGTAACTAGAGAGCATCCTGCAGCAAGCATTACTCCAACACGGTGTTCACTTCCCGGACTCCGCCGAGAAGAGACCATCACGGCAACTCACACAGTTGATTCAATTTAATTGAGTTAAGGGTCAAGTTATCTACAACCGGACATTAACAAATTCCCATCTGCCCATAACCGCGGGCACGACTTTCGAAAGTTCAAAACCCTACAGGGGAGTCCAAACTTAGCCCATGACAATCTCTCACGGTCAACGAAGGAATAGACCTCCTCCCGAGATGTTCCGATCAGACTCGGTATCCCGGTTCTTCAAGACACTTCGACAAGTTAAAACAAATCCAGCAACACTGCCCGAATGTGCCGACAAATCCCGATAGGAGCTGCACATATCTCGTTCTCAGGGCACACTCAGATTGTCCAAACTTCCGGTAGGCCAGCCCAGAGTTGCCCCTGGTCGTCACCGGCGGCTGACGAGGTGGACCAACACTCAGAGGAGCACTGGCCCGGGGGGGGGGGGGAGGGGTTTAAAATAAGATGACCCTCGGGCTCCGGAAACCCAAGGGAAAAAGGGGCTAGGTGGCAAATGGTAAAACCAAGGTTGGGCATTGCTCGAAAAGCTTTAATCAAGGCGAACTACCAAGGGGTTCCCATTATCACCCAACCGCGTAAGGAACACAAAATCCAGGAACATAACACCGACATGACGGAAACGAGGGCAGCAAGAGTGGAACAAAACACTAGGCGAGAGGTCGAGCCTTCCACCCTCTACCAAGTATATAGATGCATTAAGATAACAAGATAATATAATGATATCCCAACAAGTAAATAATGTTCCAACAAGGAATGGTCTCCAATCTTCACCTGCAACTAGCAATGCTATAAGAGGGGATGAGCAAAGCGGTAACATAGCCAATCAACGGTTTTCTAGGACATGGTGGGTTAGAGGTTTGACATGGCAATTTGGGAGGCATGTTAAGCAAGTGGTAGGCATCGTAGCATAGGCATAGCAAAAGAGCGAGCATCTAGCATAGCAAAGATAGTACTGATTTCGAGGGTATGATCATCTTGCCTGCAAAGTTGTCAGAGTTGACTGGATCCTCGAAAGCAAACTCAACGGGCTCCTCGTTAGCGAACTCGTCTCCCGGCTCCACCCAAACAACACAAACAAGCAACAAGGACACAATCAACCACGTGCAAACTCAAACAACATGATGCAAAGATGGTATGCTATGCGGGATGCGATATGCGATGCATATGCAAGATTTGACAAGGAATGAATGAACCTGGCCTCTACTTGGAAATCCAAGTGTGCCGTTGGAAATATGAGATGAAATCGCTTGAAAACGATATAAAGAGCACCGGAATCGGAGTTACGGTTTGGAAATGGCAAGCAATTCAAATATGACCACGTTCTGCGATTTACAGCAAGTAGCCATCTAAATGCAACAAGATGAACATGCTACAGCACCCAAACATGGCATCAAAATAAATGGCAGGGATCCATTCATGATTCTTAACAAAAGACTAGCAGTGAGCTATGGCCAATTCATCCATTAATAGGTTCAAACAAGCAAGGCAAAAATGCATTTGGCAAACAGATCTCAGACTTAGTGAAATTAACACTTGTCTGGAATTTCAGATCATATAGCACTCTTTGGAGCCTGAAAACAATATGCTACAGGACCTGAACATGGCAAAGTAAAGCATGGCATGGAGCTACTCAAAGAGCTTAACGAAAGTCCCTTAGTGACCTTGAGCCAAAAGGGATCATAAAATACATTTGCAAGCATGTGAACATGGCAAAAACATAATCAGTTCTCAGACTTAGTGAAAACTAGAGCATGCTGAAACAGATATCAAGTAGGCATGTTTACGAGCTCGATGCACTCACTACAGAGCAAGTCATGACAATCTAAGCATGCACCCATCAAGAATACACAAAATACAAGCTAGACATGGCAAGAACAATAGCATAGCATGCACGGATCAACTACAACATCCTCGGCAAAATCGCTAACAAGTAGACAATCTGCCCAGATTCACGAAATGACAAAAGTAGAGTTCGATTGACTCAAGCTAGGGTGCTCCATAATTGTAAACAAAGACATGGATGGATAGAGTACTACAATATTAACAAAACATCCTTACTGATCATCCTCAAAAGAGGCATGGATCACTAGGAAACAACATGAACATATGGCATATTGAGATAAATAGCTCAAGGACTTGGTGGAAATGCTAAGTCCCTGAAATCAGCATTAACGAATGCACCACTTTGCAAGCTTGTGCTAGTCACCACACACATCACAAAAATACATGGGTTGCACCTCTGGATAGATGACAAAACATATAACAAAACCCATGAAGAGCTCAGGGGCATAACATGCACACAATAATCATGGCAAAAATGACAAATATCTAATTGGAGCAGCAGATCTGACAATTATCTCAAATAGCACTCTACCAACAGCATTTCAGGCATCAAGATGAACTCAAATGAAAATGATGCAATGAGATGAAATGATGTGCTCTCTAAGACGAACATTGTGATATGATATATGCCCAAAACGGAGGTACAGATGAGGAGTTACGACATGACGAACAAGGCAGAAAATATTAGGGTTTCGGGCAGAAAGTCAACCCGATCCGGATCTGGATCTGGATCTAGCCCGGTAATGTAGCAGCGCGTTCTTTGAGGATCACCGGCCCAAGCTCGCCGGAGTTGACGAACGCTCGCCAGACGCTCGCCGGTGTCGGGCGGCGAGGAACCCCGGCAGGGCGGCGAGGGGCGGCGAGGGGCGGCCCGCCCGGCGATGGAGAGTGGCGGCCGCCGGCGATGGAACGGCGAGGCGGCGAAGCGGCGTCGGGCGGCGGCGAAGGTAGAAGAAGAGCCCGGGCGGCGGCGATGGAACCCGGGCCGCGGGGGCCGGCCACGGGCCGAGCGGGCCCGTGCGCGGTCGGCGGCGATGTGGGGTGCCCGCTGCCACGTGGCGCGCCCCGGTTGGCGGCGGCGTTGTCCGGTGGCGGGTCGGATGTGTCCGGCGGCGGTGTGGGATGCATCTAGGGTTAGGGGAAGAGTGGAACCGCGAATTTCGGGAGGGTGGTGTATATATAGGCATAGAGGGAGCTAGGAGTGTCCAAATGAGGTGCGGTTTTCGGCCACGCGATCGTGATCGAACGCTCTAGATGATGGAGAGGGTTTTGGTGGGTTTTGGGCCAACTTGGAGGGGTGTTGGTCTGCAACACACACGAGGCCTTTTCGGTCCATCGGTTAACCGTTGGAGCATCAAACGAAGTCCAAATGGTACGAAACTTGACAAGCCGGTAGTAAACCAAGGCCGCTTGGCAAGTCTCGGTCCAATCCGGAAATGTTTAATCCCTACACACGAAAGAAAGGTAGAAATGACCACCGGAGGAGAACGAAGCGCCGGAATGCAAAACGGAGAACGGGGAAAATGCTCGAATGCATGAGACGAACACGTATGCAAATGCAATGCACATGATGAAATGATATGAGATGCACGACAACGATAACAACACACGGAGACAAAAACCCGAACCCGAGAAAATAAAATAACTTAAGGCCGGAAACAGCAAGAGTTGGATTACATATTGGGTAAATCACATCCGGGGTGTTACAACACTCCACCACTACGAAAGGATCTCGTCCCGAGATCTAGGACTGAAAGAACGCCGGGTACTCAGAATGGAGGTGATCCTCGCGTTCCCAGGTAGCTTCATGGTCGGAATGGTGTGACCACTTGACTTTGAGGAATTTGATTGACTTGTTGCGAGTCTTGCGTTCAGTCTTTTCAAGAATAGCAACGGGGTGCTCACGATATGAGAGATCTTCTTGGAGCTCAATGTCCTCGAAGTTGACGGTGCGGTCAGGAGTCTTGAAGCACTTTCTGAGCTGAGAGACATGGAACACGTCATGCACATTTGCAAAGTTTGAAGGAAGCTCGAGTTGATAGGCGAGATCGCCTCTCTTGCTGACGATCTTGAAAGGTCCCACGTATCTAGGGGCAAGCTTCCCTTTGATACCGAAGCGACGAGTACCTTTCATAGGAGAGACACGGAGGTAAACATGATCTCCAATCTCGAAAGTCAAATCGCTATGCTTACTATCATAGTAGCTCTTCTGGCGGGATTGGGCTGCTTTGAGGTTATCTCGAATGACTTTGCACATTTCCTCTGCCTCTGTGATTAAGTCATTACCCAAAAGCTGACGTTCACCGGTTTCAGACCAGTTGAGAGGGGTACGACACTTCCTGCCATACATAATTTCAAATGGGGCCTTGCCCGAACTTGCTTGAAAACTATTGTTGTAGGAGATTTCAGCATATGGAAGACAATCCTCCCACTTCATGCCAAAGGAGATCACACAAGCCCTAAGCATATCTTCAAGAATCTGATTGACACGCTCGACTTGACCGCTAGTTTGAGGATGGAAAGCTGTGCTGAAGCGGATGTTGGTGCCCATGGCCTTCTAAAAAGAATCCCAAAACTTGGAGGTAAAGATGCTGCCACGGTCTGAAGAGATCACTTGTGGAATACCGTGCAGAGAGACAATTCGAGAGGTATAGAGTTCCGCCAATTGAGCTACAGTGATTGATTCTTTGATAGGCAGAAAGTGAGCCACTTTAGTGAGTTTGTCGATGACAACGAATATAGCATCATTGCCATGTTTGGACTTTGGAAACCCAGTCACGAAGTCCATCTCGATGTGGTCAAACTTCCATTCTGGAATGGCAAGAGGTTGGAGGAGACCAGCTGGCCTTTGGTGTTCTGCCTTCACTCTTCTGCAAACATCACACTCATTCACGAATTGAGCAATCTCGCGCTTCATTCGAGTCCACCAATAAGCCTGCTTGAGGTCCTGATACATCTTCGTGCTCCCAGGGTGGATGGAGAGGAGAGAATTGTGGGCCTCGTTCATGATTACTTTACGAAGGTCACCTTTGGGCACAACAATACGATCCTCGAAGAAGAGAGTATCCTTGTCATCAATGCGGTAGCACTTGTACTTGGGTTGACTCTTGGCAATCCCAATCTTCACCTTCTTCACCACAGCATCAAGAAGTTGAGCTTGGCGAATCTGGTCTTCCAAGGTAGGAGAGACTTGAAGGTTGGCAAGGAAACCTTGAGGAACAATTTGCAGATTAAGTTTGCGGAAAGCTTCACAAAGCTCGGGTTGATAAGGCTTGAGAATCAGACTGTTGCAGTAAGCCTTCCTGCTCAATGCGTCAGCAATCACATTGGCCTTGCCTGGAGTATACTCGATACTCGGATTATACTCTTGAATCATTTCGACCCATCGAGTTTGCCTGAGGTTGAGACTAGGCTGAGTGAAGATGTACTTGAGACTCTTGTGGTCAGTGAAGATGTCCACTTTTCTTCCCAATAAGAGATGTCTCCAAGTCAAAAGAGCATGCACAACTGCCGCCAACTCGAGGTCATGAGTGGGGTAGTTCTTCTCATTGGGCTTCAACTGACGAGAGGTATAAGCCACAACTTTCTTCTCTTGCATCAACACTGCGCCAATACCTTGGAGAGAGGCATCGCAAAAGACCTCGTACGGTTTGGATTCATCAGGCAGAGTCAAAACTGGAGTAGTGATCAATTTCTCTTTCAAAGTGTTGAAAGCAATGTCACACTCTGGAGACCAAACGTACTTGACGTGCTTCTGGAGAAGATTTGAGAGAGGCTTCATGATCTTAGAAAAGTTTTCAACGAATCTTCGACAATAGCTTGCGAGACCGAGGAAGCTACGGAGTTGCTTCACGTTCTGAGGTGGTTCCCAATTCACAATTGGAGACACCTTCTCAGGATTCACCGCGATGCCCTTGGCAGAGATGATATGACCAAGATAAAGAACCTCATCAAGCCAAAATTCGCACTTGGAGAACTTGGCGTAGAACTTGTGTTCCCTGAGCTTATCGAGTACCAAACGCAAGTGCTTGGCATGATCTTCCTTGTTCTTCGAAAAGACCAGAATGTCGTCGAGATAGAACAAAACGAAGTCATTGGTGTAGGCGTTGAAGATGAAGTTCATCATGCGAGAGAATGTCGGAGGAGCGTTGACGAGGCCAAAAGACATGACAGTGTATTCATATGAACCAAAGCTTGTCCTGAAAGCCGTCTTGGGAATATCTTGCTCACGGATTCAGATCTGATGATAACTCATACGGAGATCAAGCTTGGAGAATACTTGGGCACCTTTGAGTTGTTCGAACAGCTCGTTGATGTTGGGAAGTGGGTATTTGTTCTTGATGGTCTTCTTGTTCAATGGACGGTAATCAACACAAAGTCGGTCCGTTCCATCCTTCTTCTTCACAAAAAGAACACCACAACCCCACGGATAAGAACTAGGCCGGATGAGACCCATTCTCTCTTGAACATCGAGTTGCTTCTTCAGCTCCTTCAACTCTTTAGGTACGAGCTTGTAAGGACGCTTGCACACTGGTTCCGTGCTAGGCTCAAGATCGATGACGAATTCAACTGGCCAGTGCGGAGGCATTCCTGGAAGCTCTTCTGGAAAGACGTCTTGATATTCACAAACAACTGGAATTTGTGAGATAGCATCCAGTTCACCCTTCTCATTGAGAGAAAACAGACGGATGGTATTATCCCGAGCGGCAAAGACAATTACATCCTTAGACGAATGAGTCAATTAAATCTGCCTGGCTGCACAATCAAGCTGAGCCTTGTGCTTAGAAAGCCAATCCATCCCGAGAATAAGATCAATATCCGAGTTACCAAGAACCATTAGAGAAGCCAGAAACTTGAAGTCACCCAACATGATAGAAATATCCGAAACCTCGTGGTTAGCGAGCAAACATCTACCTGGAGAGACAACTGCTAACGGTGTATGCATAACTTGGGAAATCAACTCATGCTTAGATGCAAAAGGTTTCGAGATGAAGCAATGCGATGCACCAGTGTGAAAAAGAACTTTTGCAGGAACATCGTTAACAGGAAGGTTACCCATGATGACATCTGACGAGTCCTCTGCCTGAGCTGCGGTCATCAAGTTGACCTTGGTGTGCTTGGGGTTATGCTTGACCATAGATGTACTTGCCGATCTCACAGGAGGAGGAGGGAGACGCCTCTGATTGAAGCATTTGTTGGCATAGTGACCCTTCTGTTGGCACTTGTTGCACGTGACCTCTGAAAGCGGATGGTGATACGGAGCACTTGATCTTGGAGCTTGAGACGAAGTCTTGTTCTGAAAGTCAGGGTTGGGTGGGTGGGAAGATCCACTGCCACCTTTGCTCTTCTGATACGGGTGGCAGAATGGAGGAGGAGGAAGCCAATACTTATGTTGCTTGGCCACTTGAGTAGAGGAAGAAGGAGTAGCATCTCTGACTCGCTTCTTGGAAGCATCACACCTCAGTTGAGCAGCCTCTTGCTTCAATGCCATGTTGTAGAACTCATCGTACCTCAAGGGCTCAAAGAGAACAAGAGCTAGCTGGATTTCTTCTCTGAGACCACCCCTGAACTGGTATATCATGCTCTTCTCATCAGGGGCGTCCTGCTTAGCAAAGCGAGCGAGCTTCTGAAACAACTTGTTGTAGTCATAGACAGACAAAGAGCCTTGCTTCAGGTTGCGGAATTCCTCACGCTTGCTTTCAACCACACTCTGAGGGATATGATGAGCTTTGAAGTCTGACGGAATTCATCCCAGGTAATCACACATCCTCCTCTGGAATCCTTGTACTGCTGGAACCATTCTGCAGCTTGGTCTTTGAGTTGGAAGGAAGCGAACTTGACAAAGTCCTCAGGCCTGACGTTACTGCACTCGAAATGCTTGCACAGATCCACGAGCCAATCGTCAGCATCAGTTGCCTCAACACAATTGCTGAAAGTCTTTGGCCCGTTAGCAAGGAACTGGTTGAGTGTAGCAAAGTGATTCTGATTGTTGCCTTGGTTGCCTTGGTTCGCTTGATTGCGCTCTTGAAGAATTTGCATGATCAACTGCGTGTTTGCATTGGTTGCGGCCATCACAGCTTGCCATGCCTCCGGAGGAGGTGGAGGTGGTGGCGGATCCTGATTCTGATTCTGATTGGTGCTCTTAGCGGGAGCCATCCTGAAGAGGGTGACAACCATTAGCACATTGATAGACAAATATTGAAGCTGAATCCAATGGAATGAAAATTGCAACATAAAGTCTTCACATCCGAACAAAATGAGCGAATGCATTCCTCTTGAAATGGTCACATATCCATAAATTGAGAAGCCACTTAGAATTTAGGTAGAGAAATAAATCAACAAGGTACGGATCAAGAACGAATACTCGGTAAGAAATCCCAATCTCAAACCAAATATCCGTGGAAGAAGAACTAGAGCTACAAGAATTCCCACCTATGAAACTCCCGAACCGTTCCGGTTATGCAATCAGGTGTTGGGGATATAGGGAAGCATAATATCTCACCCAAATCTAGCAAATCCTACATCCAGCTGTATCCATCCTTCAACACATAACCGAGAAAAACTTCGGAAACCATCTACCTCAACCTTCGAAAAGCATCCGTTATACAAGTTATGGCGATACTCCCGAACTCCCGCCCCAGTACTGGGTGGCGTCGAGGTTATCTCACCAACGAACTGTATAAAAGAGATTTTCAATGTCGGCGTACTAAACTCAGGTATTCCAGAATTGCAACGATAAATTTGTGACGACAACACCTCGGAGCTCAACTCCCCGGGACACTGCCACAACCCCTAAAGACAGGAGGCACCAAGAACAATGTTCTCGTCACAAAACCATCGGAACGATTCCAAGATACCCGCGTGATCCTAAATTTTTTTAGTGAAATTTGAGAAGAGAAGAGTCAAAACTCTACGTCAGGATGCCTCACTAGAGCGATGAGGAGACTGGGAAGTAAAAAGAATTCCTGAACTCTCCGTTATATAATTCCTAAATGACTCAAAACATTTTTCTAGACACAACTCGGCTGCTAAAACGATCAAGCAAAGGGGCTCCTAAGGTCGGGGAAGGCTCTGATTACCAACCTGTAATGCCCTCGATGCGGCTATAGCTCCCACGTGTCGAGGCACGACTTAGAGACATAACCGCATTGAAAGCATATGTCGCAAGTTAGGCAATCTTCACAACATCCCATGTAATATAGATAATAAAAGGGGAGATACATAGTTGGCTTACACTCGCCACGTCAATCAAGTACATAAATAGCATTACAACATTCAAACACTCATGGCCCGACTACGGCGCCAAAATAAAGATAAACCCAACAAGCGACACGGTCCCGATCACCCCAACTGGGCACCACTACTGATCATCAGGGAAAGATACGTAGTATCATTGAGAGTCCTCGTCGAACTCCCACTTGAGCTCAAGCGCGTCATCTGGAGCGGAATCATCAGGCCATGCATCTGGTTTGGAAGTAATCTGTGAGCCACAGGGACTCAGCAATCTCGCACCCTCGCGATCAAGACTATTTAAGCTTAATAGGTAAGGCAAGGCAATTATGTGGAGCTGCAGCAAGCGACTAGCATATATGGTGGCTATCCTGTTCGCAAAAGAGAGCGAGAAGAGGAGGCAAAGCGCGAGCGAGTAACTAGAGGGCATCCTGCGGCAAGCATTACTCCAACACCGTGTTCACTTCCCGGACTCCGCCGAGAAGAGACCATCACGGTAACTCACACAGTTGATTCATTTTAATTAAGTTAAGGTTCAAGTTATCTACAACCGGACATTAACAAATTCCCATCTGCCCATAACCGCGGGCACGGCTTTCGAAAGTTCAAATCCCTGCAGGGGAGTCCCAACTTAGCCCATGACAAGCTCTCACGGTCAACGAAGGAATAGACCTCCTCCCGAGACGTTCCGATCAGACTCGGTATCCCGGTTCTTCAAGACACTTCGACAAGTTAAAACCAATCCAGCAACATCGCCTGAATGTGCCGACAAATCCCGATAGGAGCTGCACATATCTCGTTCTCAGGGCACACTCAGATTGTCCAAACTTCCGGTAGGCCAGCCCAGAGTTGCCCCTGGTGGCCACCGGCAGCTGACGAGGTGGACCAACACTCAGAGGAGCACTGGCCCGGGGGGGGTTTAAAATAAGATGACCCTCGGGCTCCGGAAACCCAAGGGAAAAGAGGCTAGGTGGCAAATGGTAAAACCAAGGTTGGGCATTGCTGGAAAAGCTTTAATCAAGGCGAACTATCAAGGGGTTCCCATTATAACCCAACCGCGTAAGGAACGCAAAATCCGGGAACATAACACCGATATGACGGAAACTAGGGCGGCAAGAGTGGAACAAAACACTAGGCGAGAGGCCGAGCCTTCCACCCTTTACCAAGTATATAGATGCATTAAGATAACAAGATAATATAATGATATCCCAACAAGTAAATAATGTTCCAATAAGGAACGGTCTCCAATCTTCACCTGCAACTAGCAACGCTATAAGAGGGGCTGAGCAAAGCGGTAACATAGCCAATCAACGGTTTGCTAGGACATGGTGGGTTAGAGGTTTGACATGGCAATTTGGGAGGCATGATAAGCAAGTGGTAGGCATCGTAGCATAGGCATAGCAAAAGAGCGAGCATCTAGCATAGCAAAGATAGTAGTGATTTCGAGGGTATGATCATCTTGCCTGCAAAGTTGTCAGAGTTGACTGGATCCTCGAAAGCAAACTCAACGGGCTCCTCGTTAGCGAACTCGTCTCCCGGATCTACCCAAACAAGACAAACAAGCAACAAGGACACAATCAACCACGTGCAAACTCAAACAACATGATGCAAAGATGGTATGCTATGCGGGATGCGATATGCGATGCATATGCAAGATTTGACAAGGAATGAATGAACCTGGCCTCAACTTGGAAATCCAAGTGTGCCACTGGAAAGATGAGATGAAATCGCTTGAAAACGATATAAAGACACCGGAATCGGAGTTACGGTTTGGAAATGGCAAGCAATTCAAATATGACCACGTTCTGCGATTTACAGCAAGTAGCCATCTAAATGCAACAAGATGAACATGCTACAGCACCCAAACATGGCAACAAAATACATGGCAGGGATCCATTCATGATGCTTAACAAAAGACTAGCACTGAGCTACGGCTAATTCATCCATTAACAGGTTCAAACAAGCATGGCAAAAATGCATTTGGCAAACAGATCTCAGACTTAGTGAAATTAACACTTGTCTGGAATTTCAGATCAGATAGCACTCTTTGGAGCATGAAAACTATATGCTACAGGACCTGAACATGGCAGGGTAAAGCATTTCATGGAGCTACTCAAAGAGCTTAACAAAAGTCCCTTAGTGACCTTGAGCCAAAAGGGATCAGAAAATACATTTGCAAGCATGTGAACATGGCAAAAACATAATCAGTTCTCAGACTTAGTGAAAACTGGAGCATGCTGAAACAGATATCAAGTAGGCATGTTTACGAGCTCGATGCACTCACTACAGAGCAAGTCATGACAATCTAAGCATGCACCCATCAAGAATACACAAAATACAAGCTAGACATGGCAAGAACAATAACATAGCATGCACGGATCAACTACAACATCCTCGGCAAAATCGCTAACAAGTAGACAATCTGCCCAGATTCACGAAATGACAAAAGTAGAGCTCGATTGACTCAAGCTAGGGTGCTCCATAATTGTAAACAAAGACATGGATGGATAGAGCGCTACAATATTAACAAAACATCCTTACTGATCATCCTCAAAAGAGGCACGGAGCACTAGGAAACAACATGAACATATGGCATATTGAGATAAACAGCTCAAGGACTTAGTGGAAATGCTAAGTCCCTGAAATCAGCATTAACGAATGCACCACTTTGTTAGCTTGTGCTAGTCACCACAAACATCACAAAAATACATGGGTTGCACCTCTGGATAGATGGAAGAACATATAACAAAACCCATGAAGAGCTCAGGGGCATAACATGCACACAATAATCATGGCAAAAATGACAAATATCTAATTGGAGCAGCAGATCTGACAATTATCTCAAATAGCACTCTTCCAACAGCGTTTCGGGCATCAAGATGAACTCAAATGAAAATGATGCAATGAGATGAAATGATGTGCTCTCTGGGACGAACATTGTGATATGCTATATGCCCAAAACGGAGGTACGGATGAGGAGTTACGACATGACGAACAAGGCAGAAAATATTAGGGTTTCGGGTAGAAAGTCAACCCGATCCGGATCTGGATCTAGATCTGGCCCGGTACTGTAGCAGCGCGTTCTTCAAGGATCACCGGCCCGAGCTCGCCGGAGTTGACGAAGTCGACGGCGGGCTGCGGATCCGTGGGAGGAGGAGGGTGGAGAGGCGGCCGGCGCTCGCCGGACGCTCGCCGGCGTCGGGCGACGAGGGGCGGCCCAGTCGGCGATGGAGAGTGGATGCCGCCGGCGATGGAACGGCGAGGCGGCGAAGCGGCGTCGGGCGGCGGCGGAGGTAGAAGAAGAGCCCGGGCGGCGGCGATGGAACCCGGGCCGCGGGGGCCGGCCACGGGCCGAGCGGGCCCGCGTGGGGTCGTCGGCGATGTGGGGCGCCCGCTGCCACGTGGCGCGCCCCGGTTGGCGGCGGCGTTGTCCGGTGGCGGGTCGGACGTGTCCGGCGGCGGTGTGGGATGGATCTAGGGTTAGGGGAAGAGTGGAACCGCGAATTTCGGGAGGGTGGTGTATATATAGGCATAGAGGGAGCTAGGAGTGTCCAAATGAGGTGCGGTTTACGGCCACGCGATCGCGATCGAACGCTCTAGATGATGTAGAGGGTTTTGGTGGGTTTTGGGCCAACTTGGAGGGGTGTTGGTCTGCAACACACACGAGGCCTTTTCGGTCCATCGGTTAACCGTTGGAGCATCAAACGAAGTCCAAATGGTATGAAACTTGACAGGCGGTCTACCGGTAGTAAACCAAGGCCGCGTGGCAAGTCTTGGTCCAATCCAGAAATGCTTAATCCCTACACACGAAAGAAAGGTAGAAATGACTACTGGAGGAGAACGAAGCGCCGGAATGCAAAACGGACAACGGGGAAAATGGTCGAATGCATGAGACGAATACGTATGCAAATGCAATGCACATGATGAAATGATATGAGATGCACGACAACGATAACAACACACGGAGACAAAAACCCGAACCCGAGAAAATAAAATAACTTAAGGCCGGAAATGGCAAGAGTTGGATTACATATTGGGTAAATCACATCCGGGGTGTTACATATCATCTCATCCTGTTTTGTGTTTAGAGTCATCATATTTTGAATTATGTCATTCTATCCATGAATTATATCATTCTATCATGTTTCCATAGGCGCCATGTATGTGAATTATGGCATGCCAACCTATTTAATAAACACATTATATAGTTATATCATATCATCCTGTTTACATGGTCATCATATTTTGAACTATGTCTTTCCATCTTTTTTAGTTAGCCATCATAATGTGAAATTGTGTCATGCTATTGAGGGAGTCCTGGACTAAGGGGTCGTCGGACGTCCGACCTGTTATCCATGGGCCGGACTGATGGGCTGTGAAGACCGAAGACTATACCTGTGTCCGGATTGGACTCTCCTTGGCATGGAAGGAAAGCTTGGCGACCGACTATGAAGATTCCTTCTTATGTAACCGACTCTATGTAAACCTAGATCCCCCTGGTGTCTATATAAACCGGAGGGGTTAGTCTGGAAAGGACACATTCATTACCATAGTCATACATGTTAGACTCCTAGGGTTTATCCATTACGATCTCATGGTAGATCAACTCTTGTAACACCCATATTCATCAATATCAATCAAGCAGGACGTAGGGTATTACCTCCATAGAGAGGGCCCGAACCTGAGTAAACATTGTGTCCCCTGTCTCCTGTTACCATCGATCCTAGACGCATAGTTCGGGACCCCCTACCTGAGATCCGCCGGTTTTGACACCGACATTGGTGATTTCATTGAGAGTTCCACTGTACCGTCCACGAAAGGTTCGATGGCTCCTTCAATCATCTACAGCGACACTGTCCAAGGAGAAACCTTCCTCCCCGGACAGATTTTCGTGTTCGGCGGCTTCGTTCTGCGGGCCAACTCACTTGGCCATCTGGAGCAGATCGATAGGCATGCCCCTGGCCACCATGTCAGGTTTGGAAGCTTGAACTACGTCGCGGATATCCGTGGAGACTTGATCTTCAATGGGTTTGAGACTCCAACGATCGGCCCCCTCGCTCCGATGAACATGACCTAAATCTGTCACTGGATCACATCCAGTGGATGGTCTCTGCTGCTGCAATGGCCTTAGAATCGGAGCAAATCGTGCCATCCGAAGCCATAGAGTCCCCGGCGTTGGAGCCGCACACGGACTCGGTACCCCGTGATATCTACGTCAATGGAACTCCAGACTCGTCTCCGGCTATGAGTTCCGAATCGGGTACGCCTGCGGACACCAAGCTGGATCGGTCCTCTATTTTCGAATTTAGCACCGCAGACATCTTCCAGCACTCGCTCTTGGGTGATGTGCTAAACTCTTTAAAGAACTTGTCCTTGTAGAAGGACTCATAGCCGAACTATGTTCGGTTTGAGCCAGAGGCTGATGATGGGAAATTTTGTTTCCCACCCGCCACCCACTTCATTGTCACTATCGATGATTTAACCGACGTGCTCGATTACGGATCCGAAGACATCGACGGTATTGCAACACCCCGGATGTAATTTACCTTATATGTATCCCTACTCTTGCCGTTTCTGACACTAAGTTATTTCATTTCCTCGTTGTCGGGTTTTTGTCTCAGTGCGTTGTTGTCTTTGTCATGCATCTCATATCATGTCATCATGTGTATTGAATTTGCATACATGTTCGTCTCATGCATCCGGGCTTTTTCCCCGTTGTCCGTTTTGCATTCCGGCACTCCTATGCCCTCCGGTGGTCCATTCTACCTCTTTTCATGTGTGGGGGTTAAAAATTTCCGGATTGGACCGAGACATGCCATGCGGCCTTGTTTTACTACCGGTAGACCGCCTGTCAAATTTCGTGCCATTTGGACTTCGTTTGATACTCCAGCGGTTAACCGAGGGACCGAGAAGGCCTCGTGTGTGTTGCAGCCCAACACCCTTCCAATTTGGCTCAAGCCCCACCAAAAACCCCTCCATCATCTAGAGCGTTCGATCACGATCGTGTGGCTGAAAACCGCACCTCATTTGGAGCTCCCTAGCTCCCTCTACCTATAAAACTAGACCTCCCCCGAAAATCTCGGGTCTTTCCTACCCTAACCCTAGCCCCGCTCCTCTCCGCGCGGGCGGACACGTCCGCTGCCACCGGATGCTTTGTCGCCGCCCACTCCCATCGCGACACGTGTCGCCGCCGCCTCCACCAACCGCGCCGGCCCGGAGAGCCAGCGCGCGGCCCTCCCGGCCTGGCTCCCCCACGCCCCGATCTACTCCTCACTCTCCCGAGCCGGCGCCGCCCCCACCGGCCGCCACCCTCGGCACCGACTACCGCCGCGGCCTACCTCGCCGGCACCCGCGCCAGGGAGCGGAGCTCCTTGCTCCGCTGGCCGCGCCAACTCCGGCGCATCTCCGGCGACGTCCTCCGCCGCCTTTGCCTCCCCACGCCCCGACCTCTCCTTCCTCCTGCGAACCCCCCTTCTCCGACGACGACGAGCTCGTATTCCGGCGATCCTTGGTTCCCGTGAAGCTACAGTGCCCGGATCCAGATCTGAAATATCTCGGTTGACTTTTTTCCCCCGAAACCCTAGATTTTTGCATAATTTGACATGCCATAACTTCCTCATCGTAGCTCCGATTCATGCGTGTAGCATATCAAAACGTTCGTCTCGACGAGTACATCGTTTCATCTGATTGTGTCATTTTCATTTGAGCTCATCTTGTTGCCCGAAATGCTGTTGGAAGAGGGCTATGTGAGGATAATTTTAGATCTATTTCAGCAAATAGCCTTTTGTCATTTTTGCCATGTTTAATGTGTGCATGCTATGATCCTAAGCCCTACATGTGTTTTGTTATATGCCATGCCATCTTTACAGGGGTGTATGCCATGTATTTTTGTGATATTTGTGCTGACTAGCACAAGCTTGCAAAGTAGTGTAATCGTTGATGTTGATTTCAGGGACTTAGAATTTCACTAAGTCCTTGTCCTGATTTTGTTGTTATGCCATGTGTTTATGTTGTTTCCTAGTGATCCGTGCCTCTTTTGAGGATGATCAGTAATGATGTTTTGTTAAAATTGAGGTGCTCTATCCATCCATGTCTTTGTTTGCAATTATGGAGCACCCTAGCTTGAGTCAATCGAGCTCTACTTTTGCTATAAAATAATCCTGGTAGATTGTTGACATGTTTAGCAATTTTGCCGAGGACGTTGCTATTGATCCGTGCATGCTATGTTATTGTTCTTGCCATTTCTAGCTTCTATGTCATGTATTCTTGATGGGTGTATGCTTAGTTTGTCATGCCATGCTCTGTAGTGAGTGCATCGAGCTCGTAAACATGCCTACTCGTTAACTGTTTTGCATGCTCCAGTTTTTCACCACGTCTGAATCTGTTTATGTTTTTGCTATGTTCACATGCTTGCAATTGTATTTTCTAATCCCTTTTGGCTCAAGGTCACTAAGGGACTTTTGTTAAGTGCTTTGAGTAGCTTCATGCCATGCCTTGCTTTGCCATGTTAAGTTCCTGTAGCATGTAGTTTTCATGCTCTAAAGTGTGCTTCCTGATGATAAATTCCAGACTTGTGTTAATTTCACCAAGTCTAAAACCTGTTATCATTTGCTCTTTTGCCATGCTTGTTTGAACCTGTTAATGGATGAATTAGCCATAGCTCAGTGTTCATCTTTTGTCAAGCTTCATGAGTGGATCCCTTCCATGTATTTTGTTGTCATGTTTGAGTGCTGTAGCATATTTATCTTGATGCATTTAGTTGGTCACTTGCTGATTATCGCAGACCGGTGCCATATTTGTTTTGCTTGCCATTTCCAAACCGTGCATCCGATTCCGGTGATCTTTATATCGATTTCGACCGAAATCACCTCACCTTTCTAGTGGAACTCTTGGATTTCCAAGTTCAGGCCAGGTTCAATCATTCCTTGTCAAATCTTGCATATGCATCACATATCGCATCCCGCATATCATACCATGTTTGCATCATATTGCTTGAGCATTGCACGTGGTTGATTGTGTTCCGTTTGCTTGTTGTTCTTGTGTGGGTAGAGCCAGCAGACGAGTTGATGAACGAGGAGCCCATTGAGTTCGCTTACGAGGATCAAGTCAACTCGGAGAATTTTGCAGGCAAGATGACCATACCCTCGAAATCACTTCTATCTTTGCTTGCTAGATGCTCGCTCTTTTGCTATGCCTATGCTACGATACCTACCACTTGCTTATCATGCCTCCCACATTGCCATGTCAAACCTCTAACCCACCATGTCCTAGCAAACTGTTGTTTGGCTATGTTACCGCTTTGCTCAGCCCCTCTTATAGCGTTGCTAGTTGCAGGTGAAGATTGGAGATCGTTCCTTGTTGGAACATTGTTTATTGTTGGGATATCACAATATTATCTTGTTTATCTTAATGCATATAAATACTTGGTAAAGGGTGGAAGGCTCGGCCTTTTGCCTAGTGTTTTGTTCCACTCTTGCCGCCCTAGTTTCCGTCATATCGGTGTTATGTTCCCGGATTTTGCGTTCCTTACGCGGTTGGGTTATAATGGGAACCCTTGACAGTTCGCCTTGAATAAAACTCCTCCAGCAATGCCCAACCTTGGTTTTACCATTTGCCACCTAGCCTCTTTTTCCCTTGGGTTTCCAGAGCCCGAGGGTCATCTTTATTTAAAAACCCCGGGCCAGTGCTCCTCTGAGTGTTGGTCCACCTCGTCAGCCTCCGGTGGCCACCAGGGGCAACTCTGGCCTGGCCTACCGGAAGTTTGGACAATCTGAGTGTGCCCTGAGAACGAGATATGTGCAGGTCCTATCGGGATTTGTCGGCACATTCGGGCGGTGTTGCTGGACTTGTTTTACCATTGTCGAGGATGTCTTATAACCGGGATGCCGAGTCTGATCGGATTGTCTTGGGAGAAGGCATGTCCTTCATTGACCGTGAGAGCTTGTGATGGGCTAAGTTGGGACTCCCCTGCACGGATTTGAACTTTCGAAAGCTGTGCCCGCGGTTACGGGCAGATGGGAATTTGTTAATGTCCGGTTGTAGATAACCTGAAACTTAACTTAATTTAAATGCACCAACCGCGTGTGTAACCGTGATGGTCTCTTCTCGGCGGAGTCCGGGAAGTGAACACGGTGTTGGAGTAATTCTTGACGTAGGTTGTTCTAGGATCACTTCTTGATCATAGTTATTCGTCCGTGCTTTGCCTTCTCTTCTCGCTCTCTTTTGCGAATAGGTTAGACACCATATATGCTAGTCGCTTGCTGCAACTCCACATCATACCTTGTCTTACCTATAAGCTTAAATAGTCTTGATCGCGAGGGTGTGAGATTGCTGAGTCCCCGTGACTCACAGGTTACTTCCAAAACCAGATGCAGGGACCGACGATACCATTCCAGACGATGCGCTTGAGCTCAAGTGGGAGTTCGATGAAGACTCTCATCGTTACTATGTTTCTTTCCCAGATGATCAGTAGTGGTGCCCAGTTGGGGTGATCGGGGACTTTGTCGCATGTGGGGGTTGATCTTTATTTTGGTACCATAGTCGGACCATGAGTGTATTTGATGATTGTAATGCTATTCATGTATTCGTGTGATGTAGCGAGTGTAAGCCAACTATGTATCTTTTCCCCTTTTATTTATTTACATGGGTTGTTGTGAAGATTACCTTACTTGCGACATTGCTTTCAATGCAGTTATGCCTCTAAGTCGTGCTTCGACACGTAGGAGATATAGCCGTATCGAGGGCGTTACAGGTATGGATGACGATGCCGACATGGAGCAAGGCCAAGACCCGCCGTTCACTAAACGTTGGATGGCCACCTCTTCGTACGATGTGTACATGGTCGACACACCTAAAGAAGCTAGTGACGGTGACAAAGGGGATCTAGTCGCGGATAATCCTTCTGAGACACAGTCCAAGCGCCGGTGCCCCAAACACCGCTCCAAGCCTCGTCGCTCAAAAAATGACAACATTGGCACCGGAGAAAATGGTACACCAGGCGACGCCGAAACCAACAAAGACCATGTTGGAGCCGCATCCAAACAGGAGGAACAAGACAACGAGCAAGATGACCCTGATAAACAGCCCACGCCCGATGACTCGGATAATGATAGTTATCGTCCAGTCTCCGAAGATGAGGAGAGCCTCGGCAGCAAGGATTTCATCGTGCCTGAGGCACCCCTAGAGCAGGAACGCTTCAAGCGCCAGCTAATAGCTACCGCCAGAAGCCTGAAAAAGAAACAACAACAGCTCTAGCCTGATCAAGACTTGCTCATTGACAGGTGGACTGATGTCCTAGCAGCCGAAGAATACGGCCTCGAGCGCCAAGTCAAGAGTTACCCAAAGCATAGACTGCTACCTCAGTTTGATGAGGAGGCACCAAATCCCATACCTCCCCCATGCAATGCAGACCGACCACCACACGACCGGGATAGTGCGGCGGACCGACCACCCCGCGGTCGGGATAAAGCGGCAACTCAGGCCGAACAACAGCCCGCCCCACCACCTCGCAGAAAACAGGGGCAAAAAAACTCGGGACCATACATACGACCTTCGGCAGGAGCTGGACAGTAGAGCAGGACACACCAGATCAATCTACGAATCGCGAGGACGCTTCCCGACTCAGGATGACGGCTACCTATTCGGGCGTGACAAACCTAGTCACACCCGGGACGATAACCACAGACGCACTCCATCAGAGTTGCACCATGATGCGGCTCGATATAGAGGCGCCGCACACCCTCTCTGCTTCACATATGAGGTGATGGATCACGAATTCCCTGAGGGGTTCAAGCCCGTCAATATCGAATCCTACGACGGAACAACTAACCCTGAAGTGTTGGTCGAAGATTTTATTCTCCACATCCACATGGCCCGAGGAGTTGACCTCCACGCTATAAAATACCTCCCACTAAAGCTCAAAGGACCAGCTCGCCACTGGCTGAACAGCCTGCCTGAAAACTCCATCGGCAGCTGAAAGGATCGAGAAGAGGTGTCTAGAGGGGGGGGGTGATTAGACACTAAGTACCAAAGGTTGCAGTTTTTAATTTCTTTAAGTTGAAGTGGAGTTCTAGCACATGTTTAACAAACACAATACATATCAAGCAAGCATGCAAAGAGTGTATGAGTAGCGGAAAGTAAAGCATGCAACTTGCAAGAATGTAAGGGGAAGGGTTTGGAGAATTCAAACACAATTGGAGACACGGATGTTTTTGTCGTGGTTCCGATAGGTGGTGCTATCGTACATCCATGTTGATGGAGACTTCAACCCACGAAGGGTAACGGTTGCGCGAGTCCATGGAGGGCTCCACCCATGAAGGGTCCTCGAAGAAGCGACCTTGTCTATCCCATCATGGCCATCGCCCATGAAGGACATGCCTCACTAGTGGTAGATCTTCATGAAGTAGGCGATCTCCTTGCCCTTACAAACTCCTTGGTTCAACTTCACAATCTTGCCGGAGGCTCCCAAGTGACACCTAGACAATCTAGGAGACACCACTCTCCAAGAAGTAACAAATGGTGTGTTGATGATGAACTCCTTGCTCTTGTGCTTCAAATGATTGTCTCCCCGACACTCAACTCTCTCTCACAGGATATGGATTTGGTGGAAAGAAGATTTGAGTGGAAAGCAACTTGGGGAAGGCTAGAGATCAAGATTCATATGATGGGAATGGAATATCTTGGCCTCAACACATGAGTAGGTGGTTCTCTCTCAGAAAATGTGTATTGGAAGTGCAGGTATGTTCTGATGGTTCTCTCCACGAATGAAGAGTGGGTGGAGGGGTATATATAGCCTCCACACAAAAACTAGCCATTACACACAATTTACCAATCTCGATGAGACTGAATTGAGAAACTCGGTCAGACCGATTTAGCAAACCTAGTGACCGCTAGGATTTTCGGTGGGACTGAGATGCAACTCGGTAGGACCGATATGGTTAGGGTGAGGGTATAACGTAATCTCGGTGAGACCGATTACACAAACTCGGTGGGACTGATTTTGGTAGTAAGCTAACCAGAGAGTTGGTCAGGCAAACTTGGTGAGACCGATTACACACACTCAGTGGGACCGATTTTGGTAATAAGCTAACCAGAAAGTTTGCATTGTAATCTCGGTAGTACCTATTGCTCAATATCGGTGGGACCGATTTTGGTAATGGACATACACAGAGAGATTACAATCCCATCTCGGTGAGACCGAGATCCCTATCGGTGAAACCGATTTGCCTAGGGTTTGTGGCAGTGGCTATGACATCTGAACTCGGTGGCGCCGGATAGAAAGAATCGGTGGGGCTGAGTTTGACTTTTGGTTTAGGTCATATGTGGATGTGGGAAGGTAGTTGAGGGTTTTGGAGCATATCACTAAGCAGTATGAAGCAAGAACCTCATCAAGCAACACCTCATCCCCTCTTGATAGTATTGGCTTTTCCTATAGACTCAATGTGATCTTGGATCACTAAAATAGAAAATGTAGAGTCTTGATCTTGAAGCTTGAGCTAATCCTTTGTCCTTAGCATCTTGAAGGGGTTCCACATCCTTTAGTCCATGCCACTTAATTTGTTGAACTTGTCTGAAACATACTAGGTAAAAGTATTAGTCCAACAAGTGATATGTTGTCATTAATTATCAAAATCACCCAGGGAGCACTTGTGCTTTCAATCTCCCCCTTTTTGGTAATTGATGGCAACATACATCAAAGCTTTAGATAAAGATATAGATAATAGCAAGTAAAGCTTTGGAAAGACATGTAACAAGGATAGGCCCCCCCTACATGTATGCAATCATGTGAATATGGAATATAGAAGCATGTGAGAGCATAACCATGACAGAGTAGCAATGTGTTACATGTATCTTGGCTATATGAATCAGGGCAAAAGACATGAATATGGGAAATGTACCTTCATGCCCATGAGTCCTTCTTGCAAATAGTATGTACATCAGCAAGAATTTCTCATACACATGACTATGATGCATATACTTACCTTGTGGTCTTGAGTTGGCTAGGATGGGATGAGCCTGCGTAAACAAGGTTAGATAACATAGATGCACCCACTAGCTAGAGCAAACAAAAGAAACCACAAGATTACCAAGACTGGGATGACATGTAGAGTGAGTACAGAGTACCACGATAGATATTGACATGTCCCCAAAGAGAAATATATGCAATGAATTTAATAAATTTCTTTCCCTTGGATGTCTTGCTCCCCCTGAATCTAGCATGGGATACTGGGAGAAGATAGGGAACAGAAAAACAGAGCTCAAAGAAACAAATGAACATAGCTAATGCAAATAAGCACATATGAACATGTCTTTCCCCCAAGAAGACATGTGGCATCTCTCCTCTTGAACATCAAGCATCTGGGATCCTTGAAGATTACTCTTTCCTGGAGTATTCCCTCCCCCTAGAGATATGATTAACCTTTGATGTGATCTCTCTCTCCCCCTTTGACATCAATTTCCAAGAAGGGTCTTCTGGAATTTGTTGTGAATGGGTTCGGTCCTTGAATCACAGTACAAAGCACTAAAGGTAAATGTGATGCTTGCAGAGGACAAGATTCATTGAGTGGATCTGGATCAAGAATAAAGAAGGAATAAATGGAAGAATGTTTTTCCTGTAGTGAAATCGGTGTCACCGAGTTGTATGCTTCGGTTGCTCCGAAAATCTTCGGCTAGACCGGAGACATGAAACCGGTGGAACCGAGTTCATCACAGAGAAAAAACACTTGTCACCTTAGGTCACTAGACAAATAAGATCTCACAAAGATATGCAATGAATTGGATGCAGAAAATGTAGAACAAAAAGTAAAGAAAAGAAACTAAAAGATCTAGATGAAGTTTTTTTGAAAGGGAAACAAATATGCATGAGACAAGTGCAAGAACACAGAAAAGAACACAAGAGAACTTCATCTAGAGTTGGGCGGTGACAAAGTCACCTATGTTAGAGTATATTGACTTAGGAGTCAAGTGAGATCACTTGATCATATGTCGTACTCATCATTTAAGCTCAAAATGGGATTACCATTTTTCGTTTAAGTATCTTGATGTATTCACATCTTGTCGAGTTGCTTTGACTCATGACTTGGAGTAAAGCTACTCTAAGATGGAATAACATACCTTGGGTGGCGGTGTTGATCTTGATCATGTAGTTGAACTTGTGTGGGTTGCTCAAGGTTGATGTGGCCCATCAAGAGTTGGGAGCACCCTTTGGATTTTGAGTTCATCTACCTACATGGGTTAGTTTTCGCAAGGAAGAGCACTTGTGTATCCACCATGACAATCATGAAGCTCAACATAGAATTTGTCAAAGGATATGTTTGAAAGGTTTCGTGCTTCCTTGTCATCAACCACCATTGTGTAGAGACTTGGTTATGTAGAGATTGCTCAAGATGTGAGTGAGTTGCAATCTCATAGAAATAGATTCATCCAAGTACCTACAAGGGTTACATAACATGCAAGATGCAAATTTTCAAGACATAAGATAATCATCATAGGAGAAATATCAAGTGATTAGTCGTAAGATCAAGTCTTGCATGTATCCAATGGAGTTCCTACTCCAAGTTTGAAGCATCAATGATGTTCAATTCACCTCTTAACCTGCAAAACACTTTCTCATCAAGTGGTTTAGTGAATATATTCGCTAATTGCTTATCGGTGCGAACATGCTTAAGGTTTATGTCACCCTTAGCAACGTGATCTCGAATGAAATGATGGCGAACTTCAATATGCTTAGTTCGAGAGTGTTGCATGGGATTGTGAGCAATCTTGATAGAACTTTCATTGTCACAAAGTAATGGAACATGTTTCACATATATCCCATAATCTTTAAGAGTTTGGGTCATCCAGAGTAATTGAGCACAACATGAACCAACGACAATGTATTCTACTTGGGTGGTGGATAAGGATACCGAGTTTTGTTTCTTGGAAGACCCAGACACAAGAGATCTACCAAGGAATTGACAAGTACCCGAAGTGGACTTTCTATCAACCTTGTCACCGGCATAGTCCGAGTCGGAGTAGCCAACAAGATCAAAGGAAGCCCCCTTTAGATACCAAATGCCAAAATTTGGTGCATGTATTAAGTATCTCACTATCCTCTTCACGGCCTTAAGATGACATTCCTTAGGAGCAGCTTGATATCGTGCACACATGCACACACTTAGCATGATATCGGGACGTGAAGCACATAGATATAATAATGAACCAATCATAGAGCGGTAAACTTTTTGATCAACCGGTTCACCATCTTTGGTCAAATCAAGATGTCCACTAGTAGGCATGGGTGTAGTCATACCTTTGCATTCTTGCATATTGAACTTCTTGAATAAGTCCTTGGTGTACTTCATTTGAGAGACAAAGGTGCCTTCCTTGGTTTGCTTGATTTGTAAACCAAGAAAGAATTTGAGTTCACTCATCATAGACATCTCAAACTTCTCTGACATTAGCTTCCCAAACTTTTCACTAAAATGAGGGTTAGTTGATCCAAATATAATATCATCGACATAAATTTGGCATACAAATAGTTCTCCATTAACCCTTTTAGTAAAAATGGTAGAATCTATTTTTCCAATTTCAAAGCCTTTTTCAATAAGGAACTTGGTCAAGCATTTATACCATGCTCTAGGAGCTTGTTTAAGACCATAAAGGGCTTTGTGAAGTTTGTAGACATGATTAGGTTTCTTAGGATTGACAAAGCCGGGAGGTTTATTAACACCTCAATTTCACCATTTAGAAAAGCACTTTTAATGTCCATTTGGTACAAAGTGATATCATGGTGATTAGCATAAGCAAGTAAGATACGAATGGACTCAAGTCTAGCAACGGGAGCATATGTCTCACCGTAGTCCATACCTTCGACTTGTGTGTAGCCTTGGGCGACGAGATGTGCTTTGTTGTGAACCAATTGTCCATCTTCATCTTGCTTGTTGCGAAACACCCATCTGGTACCGATGATGTTGTGGTTGTTGTCGGGCTTCTCGACCAATGTCCACACTTGATATCTCTCAAAGTTGTGTAGCTCTTCATGCATAGTGTTTATCCAGTCCGGATCCTCCAATGCTTCTTCAACCTTCATAGGTTCAATGCTAGAGATGAGTGAGTAATGTTCACAAAAGTTAGCCAAACGAGTTTTAGAGCGAGTGATACTCCCGGTTTGGATATCATTTTAGATTTGCTCCACGGGATGATCTTTAGCAATTCTCGCTCGAACTCGTGAAAGCTTTTGCTTGGGTCTTGGTTGAACATCTTCTTCATCTTGTTCTTCTTCTTGGCCTTCTTCATTGTTAGCGTTGTCGTTCTCTTGTCATGGTGGAGAAGGAGGTTGTTGACGTTCGTCTTGGTGCACTTCCTCGTTTTCTTCATCTTGGTGTGTCCCACTCGTGGATGCTTCTGTATCAACTCTTGGTTCACCTTGTCGTGAGGTAGAAGCTTCCACTTGGACGGACGAGGTACTCTCCTTTATCTCCGTTGGACGAATCTTACCAATGGACAAGTCTTGGATTGCTTCCGAGGGATCTTTGTCTCCTACATCAATTGGCAATTGCTCTACTTGCGAGCCGTTAGATTCATCAAACTTCACATCTACCGTTTCTTCAACCTTTCGAGTGAAATTGTTGTAGACACGGTATGTGTGAGAGTTTGAGCCATAACCAAGTAGGAAACCTTCATGAGACTTAGGAGCAAATTTAGAACGACGATGCTTATCAAGAATGTAGCACTTTGAGCCAAATACTCGAAAGTATCCAACTTGGGGTTTGTTACCGGTGAGGAGCTCGTATGCCATCTTGCCGAGTAGCTTGTGAAGATACAAGCAATTTGTTGCATGACAAGCTATCTCAACATCTTCCGCCCAAAAGTGTTTTGGCGTCTTGTACTCATCAAGCATCGTTCTTGCCATCTCGATAAGAGTCCAGTTCTTCCTCTCAACGACTCCATTTTTTGAGGTGTGTACGTAGCCGAGAACTCATGTGTAATCCCTTCTTCGTCAAGAAAGGTGTCCACATTTGCGTTCTTGAACCTCGTTCCGTTGTCGCTCCGAACCTTCTTGATCTTCACGTCAAATTGATTTTGGGCCTTCCTAGCAAAGTATTTGAAGATCTTTTGGACCTATGATTTGTCATCAAGAAAGAATACCCACGTAAATCTTGAAAAATCCTCAACTATGACTAGACCAAATGAGTTACCACCGAGACTCTTGTAGGTATTTGGACCAAAGAGATCCATGTGAACTAGCTCGAGTGGTCTTCTTGTGGTCATAATGTTCTTAGCGCGATGACTTCCTCCAACTTGTTTCCCTGCTTGACAAGCACTACAAAGTTTATCCTTGTCAAATATGACATCGTTAACGCCAAGAATATGATTTCCTTTAATGAGTTTGTCAAGGTTTCGCATGCCCACATGGCCTAGCCTTCTATGCCACAACCAGCCTTTAGAAGATTTAGCAATTAAGCAAGTTCTAGGTTGAGCCTTTTTAGTGAAATCAACAATATAAAGATCTCCTCTACGTATACCGGTAAAGACCATTTTATGATTATCTCTATGAAACACTTGGGAGTCTACTTCAGTAAATAGGACATTGAAACCGAAATCAGCAAGTCTAGATACTGAAAGTAAGTTGTAGACAAGAGATTCAACGAGCATGACATTTTGTATGGAGCTATCATGTGAGATGGCCACCTTACCAAGGCCAACCACCTTACCCTTTGAATTATCACCAAAAGTGACATACTTTCGAGGGTCGTCGTTTCCAGCAAGCTCACGGAACATGTCTTTATCTCCGGTCATATGATCAATACATCCACTATCAAGGACCCATTCCTTTCCTCCAGCCATGTAGCCGCGAAGATTTTCCATAAGACCAAAGTGTCTCATCGCATCATCGAGATCATAGTCACTATCATCATCCTCATCATAGTATCCATTTTCAACATCATTTTGTGATTGATCAATTCCTAGAGAGGGTAATTCATTAGACAAATGATCATTTCTATAGTTATCTTTATGAATTCTAATAGCTCTGGAAATGATATTGCTAATGATTCCAACATCTCCTTTGGCACTCGTAAGATTAGTAAGCTCAAATAAGCAGTCACCAAATTTGGGATCATTGGAACTCATCTTAATCAAGGCAATAGACTTATGGAGGATTTCATCTAGATCTTTCAAGGAATAATTTGGAAAGAGTTCCTCAAGAAATTTCCATATGGTGTAGGCACACTTAAGAGTAGGCAAACATTGAATCAAGTTTCTAGGCAAGCCTCTAGTGATAAGATTAACAGTTCTAAGATTGCGAATCATGTCAATTGACTCATCAAGGGTAGGATGCATGGGATCAACATGAGTTGCACAAGGGCTAGCAATATACTTGCTCAAATGATATTCATTGAAAATCTCAAGCATTTCATTTTTCCAATCATGAAAATATTCTCCATCAAGAATAGGCACTCTACGTCTAAGACTCCCCAAAGTAGACTCATCCATCTTCCTCCAATGGTGTTTAAACCAAGGCAATGGAGACCAAAGCTCTGGTACCAATTGAAAGGATCGAGAAGAGGTGTCTAGAGGGGGGGGGGGTGATTAGACAATAAGTACCAAAAGTTGCAGCTTTTAATTTCTTTAAGTTGAAGTGGATTTTTGGCACAAGTTTAACAAACACAATATATATCAAGCAAGCATGCAAAGAGTGTATGAGCAGCGGAAAGCAAAGCATGCAACTTGCAAGAATGTAAGGGGAAGGGTTTGGAGAATTCAAACGCAATTGGAGACACGGATGTTTTTGTCGTGGTTCCGATAGTGGTGCTATCGTACATCCACGTTGATGGAGACTTCAACCCACGAAGGGTAACGGTTGCGCGAGTCCACGGAGGGCTCCACCCACGAAGGGTCCTCGAAGAAGCGACCTTGTCTATCCCATCATGGCCATCGCCCACGAAGGACTTGCCTCACTAGCAGTAGATCTTCACGAAGTAGGCGATCTCCTTGCCCTTACAAACTCCTTGGTTCAACTCCACAATCTTGTCGGAGGCTCCCAAGTGACACCTAGCCAATCTAGGAGACACCACTCTCCCAAGAAGTAACAAATGGTTTGTTGATGATGAACTCCTTGCTCTTGTGCTTCAAATGATAGTCTCCCCAACACTCAACTATCTCTCATAGGATATGGATTTGGTGGAAAGAAGATTTGAGTGGAAAGCAACTTGGGGAAGGCTAGAGATCAAGATTCATATGGTGGGAATGGAATATCTTGGCCTCAACACATGAGTAGGTGGTTCTCTCTCAGAAAATGTGTATTGGAAGTGTAGGTATGTTCTGATGGCTCTCTCCATGAACGAAGAGTGGGTGGAGGGGTATATATAGCCTCCACACAAAAACTAACTGTTACACATAATTTACCAATCTCGGTGAGACCGAATTGAGAAACTCGGTCGAACCTATTTAGCAAACCTAGTGACCGTTTGGATTTTCGGTGGGACTGAGATGCAACTCGGTAGGACCAATATGGTTAGGGTTAGGGCATAACGTAATCTCGGTGAGACCGATTACACAAACTCGGTGGGACCAATTTTGGTAATAAGCTAACCAGAGAGTTGGTCAAGCAAACTTGGTGAAACCGATTACACAAACTCGGTGGGACCGATTTTGGTAATATGCTAACCAGAAAGTTTGCATTGTAATCTCAGTAGTACAGATTGCTCAATCTCGGTGGGACCGATTTTGGTAATGGACATACACAGAGAGATTACAATCCCATCTCGGTGAGACCGAGATCCCTATCGGTGAAACCGATTTGCCTAGGGTTTGTGGCAATGGCTATGACATCTGAACTTGCTGGCGCCGGATAGAAAGAATCGGTGGGGCTGAGTTTGACTTTTGGTTTAGGTCATATGTGGATGTGGGAAGGTAGTTGAGGGTTTTGGAGCATATCACTAAGCACTATGAAGCAAGAACCTCATCAAGCAACACCTCATCCCCTCTTGATAGTATTGGCTTTTCCTATAGATTCAATGTGATCTTGGATCACTAAAATAGAAAATGTAGAGTCTTGATGTTGAAGCTTGAGCTAATCCTTTGTCCTTAGCATCTTGAAGGGGTTCCACATCCTTTAGTCCATGCCACTTAATTTGTTGAACTTGTCTGAAACATACTAGGTAAAAGTATTAGTCCAACAAGAGATATGTTGTCATTAATTATCAAAATCACCCAGGGAGCACTTGTGCTTTCAGCAGCTGGGAGAACTTGGAAGAAGCCTTCCTCGACAACTTCCAAGGTACATATGTCCGGCCACCCGATGCCGATGACCTAAGCCACATAGTTCAACAACCCGGAGAATCAACTAGAATATTTTGGACTAGGTTCCTAACCAAAAAGAACCAGATCGTTTACTGTCCGGATGTCGAAGCCCTAGCGGCCTTTAAACATAGCATCCATGATGAATGGCTAGCCTGCCACCTCGGCCAAGAAAAGCCAAGATCCATGGCAGCCCTCACGACACTTATGACCCACTTTTGCATGGGAGAACATAGTTGGGTGGCTCGCAGTACAAACACATCCAACGAAGGAGGCCCTTCCGTGGCCAAAAATAGCACCAACAAGCTCCGGCGCAAGAGACACAAATGCCGAAGTAATGGCGATAACACCGATGAAACCACAGTTCACGCCGGATTCAGCAGCTCCAAATCCGGCCAACGAAAGAAGCCCTATAAAAGGAACAGCGGAGGACTATCCAGCTTGGACCGCATACTCGATCGTCCTTGCCAGATACATGGCACCCTAGCCAAACTGGCCAACCATACTAACCGAGATTGTCGGGTCCTTAAGCAAGCCAATCAGGTAAATAGCAGAAACAAGGAAGGGGAATCGCAGAGCGAGGACAAAGACGAGGAGCTTCGGCAGCCGAACACTAGGGGGCAGAAGAAATTCCCGCCTCAAGTCAAAACGGTGAACATGGTATACACTACACACAACCCCAAAAGGGAGCGCAAGCGCGCACTTAGGGACGTTTATGCGGTAGAGCCAGTCGCCTCAAAGTTCAACCCATGGTCGTCATTCCCGATCACCTTCGATCGTAGTGATCATCCAACTAGCATCCGTCATGGCGGTTCTGCCGCATTGGTACTGGACCGAATCATCGACGGATTTCACATGACAAGAGTCCTAATGGACGGTGGTAGCAGCCTCAACCTGCTTTATCAGGATACAGTACACAAAATGGGCATTAATCCCTCACGAATCAAGCCCATGATAACTACCTTTAAAGCAGTTATACCAGGCGTAGAAGCCCGTTGTATGGGCTCGATCACACTGGAGGTGGTCTTGGGTTCCCCGGATAACTTCCGAAGCGAAGAGCTAATCTTCGATATCGTCCCCTTCCGCAGCGGCTACCACGCACTGCTCGAACGAACCGTGTTTGCTAAATTCAACGCGATGCCGCATTATGCTTATATCAAGCTCAAGATTCCCGGTCCACGCAGGGTCATTATAGTAAATGGAAACACGGAACGTTCCCTCCACACAGAGGAACATACCGCAGCCCTAGCAGCAGAAGTAGAGAGCGGCCTTCT
This sequence comes from Triticum aestivum, assembly GCF_018294505.1. Taxonomy (NCBI): domain Eukaryota; kingdom Viridiplantae; phylum Streptophyta; class Magnoliopsida; order Poales; family Poaceae; genus Triticum; species Triticum aestivum. Next base: position 376,234,005 of record NC_057809.1, on the reverse strand, counting down.
CAAGCGGCACCATAAATCCGGCCGCCGAGCCCCTGGACATCATCAAGAAGGTCCGGACTACACTACAAAAGGGCAGCTCGGTTCATCAAGAGCTGAATTAGTTAATTCGGCTTCGTCCCAGCCCCGAGGAGGAAAAGGGCATTCATGCTGCACCTACATAATTACGCACTCAAAACCTCATGGGTACTGATGGAGGCATAACTCGCTCGCGATCCACAGTGCGGCTTGACCGACCCTGGGATTCGCACGCCTTTATTTTTCCTTTTTATTATCACGGGCCTTTTCTCTTTTCGAGGTCTATATGGACGACCCGCTTGCATAACACACCAAGGAGGCAAGAAGCTCTGGCGTACAAGGGAATCCCCAGGTGGTCTCTATTAACGATTGCCATACTTGTTTTACATACCTGCACGTAGCTCGCCCTTGGTCGCGACATGTTAAAAAGCTTTACTTGCTTATCACATTACTCGCACAAAGTACGCCTCGACGTACCAATTACACCACAATGGTGAATAAATGGCGGCGTCAGCTTTTTACTTAATTTTTCCTGTTACCTCATCTTTGTGCATATTACTTATTACACGCGTACACTATGGTATGTATCACCGCGCCAGGGGCTTCATTACTCCCCGTTCTACGGCAATAAAAGTCCGAACACCTTTTCAGTATAGTTCGGCACCCCGAACTTATAGCATTATATGCATCGGCTCTGAATCATTTCTTTGGTCAATGGTTGGGTTGCTCGGCTCCTGTGCTTACTACCTTACGTTCCAGTATATCGGTTAGGGTAGTAAAGGGAGAACTACTGCGATTGTGTCCCGGTTCTTCCGGACGAGCACCTCAGTAGAGAAAGCCAAAAACTGACTGTCATGATGTGGCGAGAGCCGGTCAGCTGTTCGAGAGGTTCTAAATCATTAGAGATTTTTTCCGCTTCATGCGAAGAATCGGTTCCTCTGATTAGGCGTGTATAACTCCCCTAGTTCGGCCTTCCGAATACCAGGGGCTTCGCCAGCCTTTTCAATTGTCAAACTCCTATGGCTAAGTGAGGGCAGTAAAGGCCGCATAGATTGCCTTGTTCGTTGCGCTAAACACCTCCTTTAAGGACCAGAATGTGGAGTAAAGAGTGTTTAGATTTATCCTGAACACCCCCGTACTATCTACGTGGGGGCAGAAGCCGACGACTGGTCAACCCTCAGATTTCATAAATGGCCGCACAGGAGGTAAAATGTAAATCACAAGCATTATAATACATAACATCATTGTTCCATATTACAGGACAGGATAATACAAATGTTCTCATGGGAAAATGATATCCTTCGAACATAGTTCCGCCACAAGGCGGGACCTCTCCAGGATGCCATCAAAATAGAGATCGGGCCGACGATGCTCCTTGCCCTCCGGCGGCCCCTCGGTCATCAACTTTTTGGCATCCAGCTTTGCCCAATGCGTCTTGACGCGGGCAAAGGCCATACGCGCACCTTCAATGCAGACCGACTGCTTCACGGTTTTGAGCCACGGACAGGCATTTACAAGCCTCTTAACAAGTCCGAAATGGCTGCTAGGTATAGGCTCGGCAGGCCACAGCCGGACTATCAGGTCCTTCATGGCTAGCTCCGCCGACTTGTGCAGCTCGACCAACTGCTTCAGCTGGTCGATGAAGGGCAACGGATGTTCGGGACCAAGATACTGGGACCCGAATAGCTTCTCCGTAGACATCCTTCTTCAGCTCTGTAATGCTCGGCAGCATCCGATATACTACGCGGCAGATCCGCAAACGCCCCTGGAAAACCCGAATGCGGATAAGTACATGGAACGTTTCTTTTACGTACTTGCTTTGCATGGTGAAATAATTACCCGCCGCAATCTCCTTGGCCGCCTGAATTTCCTGGAGGGCGTTCTGGGCTTCGGCTCGTGCATCCTGTGCGCTCTGGCGGGCCTTCGCCAGTTCGGACTCTTGCGCCTTACAATCGCGCTCCAAGGACTCAAATCTCTTGATCGCGTCCTGGAGCTATTGCTGCGCCTCGCCGACCTGTGCCTCGTGCTTCTCGCGCGCGGCATGTTCCTTGGCTGCTTTGTCCTCGGCCTCAGCCAACGCCTTCTTGAGGGCTACCACCTCGGTCGTAGCCCCTAGTAAAGGTCATGACAACTCAGTCCGGATGGACTATTCATTTTTTCTTAAAAAGGTACCAGGAGGTCAGCACATACCTTGGCTATCCTCTAGCTGCTTCTTTACGAGGCCGAGCTCTTCCTCGGCCTGCTCTAGTTTCCGCTTCAGTCCGGAGACCTCTGTAGCATGAGCGGTGGCAGCCTGTAGCGACACCTGCTTATTCACAAAGACAACTTGCGATATTTCTTTTTTTGATCCTCTGTTCGCCTTTTTCTTTCCGAAGACCAAACAGAGCATCAGGGGCTACTGTCTATACTATGATATTCTTCCTACAAATGCATTACTTACCTCAAAGCCTGATAGAAGGCTAGTGCATGCTTCGGTCAGTCCGCTTTTCATGAACTGGACCTTCTCTATTACTGTGCCCATAAGGGCCCGGTGTGCATCCACAATAGAGGCGCCTCGTAGCGCCTCCAGCAGGTTATCCGGTGCCTCTAGTTGGATAGAGGTTACCGGTGGAACAGGCACATCCCCTCCTTTCAGGGCATGCCGTTCGCTGGACTCCGGAGCCTTATAGGTCTCCAGAATGGTATCCGGCTCAGGTCCGAAGGGAACCCGACCCCCGTCGCCAGTCCCCACAGGGGCTTTTTTCCCCATGCATCCGGCAATTGAGGAATCGTCTCGGGGCTCCACCCCGAGGATCTCCGGAAGCCCCCCTAGTCGGGGAAGGTCTTTTGAGACACCACCTCGTCGTCACCCTTGGGAGAGACGGAATGAGCAGGTGACGGAGACATGCTAGCCATCTCCTTTGAGTCTAGCGATCCCTCTGACGAGGATCACGGGGAGCCATCACGTGCTGGACTGCAATAACAAGGTTTAAGGTGTATCAACATAACAAACTGGTAAGGCTAGACGTTTTAGGATATCTGGTACTTACGAGGCGGCCGGAGGCTTGGTTCGGCAAGGTCGCTCCGGACTGCTGTCAACATCCCACACGGAGTTGTCCGCGTGGGAACCCCTAACCCTCTTAGGCGCTTTCGCCTCTGGATCTACGGGGGCCGCTCTCTTCTTCCTCCCACTTCAGGTAGCCCAGCCCGCGGACAAAGTGTGTGAGAAATACAACCCTATTGTGGGGCTCTGGGGTAGGGATGATATGTCCCTTATCCGGGAGTCAGTGAGCGATCTCCATGGCAAGATATCCGGCCTCCTGAAGCGCCTTGATATCCTTCTTCCTGATGGAGGAGGCCATCCACTTACCCCCAGCTCCGGATCCGGACATTTTTTGTAGTGCTTTCTTGGTTGAGGGAAAAGCTAGAAGCTTGGGTGCTGGAGCTCAGGGACGGAAGGACTAAGGAGGAGCTGAGGTGTTGGTGAAGGAAAGGGAATCCTTATCCCCTTATAAATGCCGCGAATATCAAGCGTCTCTCCACTCGCCTTAAACTCACCTATTCCCAAGGGCCGTCCTACGGCACCGTTGGGCCACCCACGCCCATATTGATGAGAATCCCGTAATAAGGGGGCATGATCTCTGCTTCGACAAAACATGCCAAATAGCAACCACGTCTCGAAACGTGGGGCGGCAGACGAAGAACGGTCCGAAATTATGATCGGACAGACGTAATGTCATGTTCTAAAGCCTGTCAGCCGATTAGACTCATGTGAAAATATATATTCTCTCTATGGTTATGTATGGTGTATGACAGGTCCGGATACTATCATCGCATCCGAAGACTATCTTGAAGTTCGGATAAAAGGGAACCCGCCTTGCAATGCCGAAAACAATCTGCGTGCCAAACTCCTCGTCATTGAAGCCAGGTTCATGGGCTACTGAGGGAGTCCTGGACTAAGGGGTCCTTGGACGTCCGGCCTGTTATCCATGGGCCGGACTGATTGGCTGTGAAGACATGAAGACCGTAGACTATACCTGTGTCCGGATTAGACTCTCCTTGGCGTGGAAGGCAAGCTTGGCGACCGACTATGAAGATTCATTCTTATGTAACCGACTCTATGTAAACCCTAGATCCCCCGGTGTCTATATAAACCAGAGGGGTTAGTCCGGAAAGGACATATTCATTACCATAGTCATACAAGTTAGACTCCTAGGGTTTAGCCATTACGATCTCATGGTAGATCAACTCTTGTAACACCCATATTCATCAATATCAATCAAGCAGGACGTAGGGTATTACCTCCATAGATAGGGCCCGAACCTGGGTAAACATTGTGTCCCCTGTCTCCTGTTACCATCGATCCTAGACGCACAGTTTGGGACCCCTACCCGAGATCCGCCAGTTTTGACACCGACAGCTATCCTGTTTAGTTAGCCATCATATATGTGAAATTTTGTCATGCTATCCTGTTTGGTTAGACAACATAAATGTGAATTATTTCATGCCCTCTTTTATTCCCCGCTATCTATTGCACCTGTCTATCATACAATGTCTGTACATTCAATTACTTTTCTTGTTTATCAGCCATTTGAATTGGAGAGGGTGATGGCAGTATCTAAGGGAGTAACAACGCAATCTTCAGAAAAGATAGTGCTACCAGTTGATGCAGATAGAACCATGGTTGTACTTGCCCAAGAACCAGCCCCACCACACAGAACCCAGACTCTCGCAGATTGTACCCATACCTAGTTGAATAGAGAACCAGCTACACCCCTTCTAACACCAACCCCAACAGATAGTAACCCAGTTCTAGTTGACACAACACCATCTCCACCACAGAGCACCCAAACACGAGCAGTTAGTAAGGGAACTGCAATGCCCAAAGCATGAGGACCACCACTCCAAATCCCAACTCAACGCTTAAAGGGGAAGAAGAATTGTTCTCAGGTCAGGTTCTATAGCTATGGTTCATACTCCTTTGCTCTTGCATCATTGTATTTACTCATACCAACTATTTTCAAATTTGAAGGATGGAATTGAAACTCCAATGGCGCAACAGGTATGTTTTAAACATGTTTCTTTAACTGGTTTGCTGTTGTAACTTGCTCTATGTTGATTTTAGTTTCAATTGAATAAACAGTTATGTTCTCATGTCATGCACATTACAAGTGTTGTTATTGCTCTATAGTTTCCCACACTTATATTCGGTCTATTCTTCTTTGTCTTGAACAAATATTATTTGAACTGTATCTCTATCTTGATTTGGCAAGAAAAACTAGAATGATATAGACCATAAAGTGACCATGGTACATAGATATATGTTTGTTTCATGTTGTTATCCTGTCCACTTTACTACTGAACTGATTTACCAAAATGAGTTTCATATACAACATGGTAAACCTATGATGTGTCTTCTTGTTTCTCTTTTAGAATGCGGACAAAATATTGGAGAACAATACCCCGTCATGCAATGGTAAAGGAAGTAATGCAGATAAGGTTCAAGATAGTGAGACATCCCTGTTGATCTCCAATAAAGCTGATAAAAACTATCTTGACGATAGTGAGAGAACCCAAAGTCCTATCTTGATGTAGTGTTTGAGTTACTGGCCACTACTACTGGCACAAGCTCTTCGAACTCGCTGCCTGAATCAATTCATCTTCTTGAGTCTCAACTTCAAGTTCAAAGAAATCAATCAGATGTGCTGCGACAGGAAGCTGAAGGACTGAGGAAGTCCCTGCAAAATTCAGATGCATATTCTCTGGTGCAACAGCAAGCGCTGGAGGATTTAAGCGCCAAACAAGAGAAAGCTAATAAGCTTGCTAAGCATCTTGCCATCATTATAGGTACCCAGGATATTGTTTCTTGAGATCTTCTGATGTGGTTTCTGTTCTGGATTTGTTTTGCTGCGGCGTTTATTTGCACTAGTCGCTAACTTTGACAACCAATGTATATGATATGCAGCTTTCTTTCCTATATTTGCACTGGTGGCGAACTTTGATTCCCAGTGGATGTAATATGTGTAATAGCCGTGATAGCCTAGTGTAAGTTGCTTGCTTATTTATTTCCTTGTTGTCTTGTTTATTTGTTTGCTCGTAGTCAGTGCAGTTCTTTTTCCACGGTTTGCTAGTGGCCGCAATAACCTATTTTTTAAAACTAGTCCACAAAAACCATGGGCTACATATTTACTGTAGTTACCATGGGCCTCCTGTGGGCCATAGAAATAATGGGCCTTCTAAGGGCCATAGAAACAATGGGCCTTCTATGTACATAGCAACAATGGGCCTTCTACGGGCTGTAGCATCAATTGGCCTTCTACGGGTCGTATGATCGATCGACCAAACTTGGGCCAATAACAGACCGCATTATGGGCCGTAAACGGGCTAGATTTGGAATTATCCGTTTGTGGGCCAACCATAACGGGCCGTCGTTAATTGGCCGTATTTGATGATGCTAAGAAAACGGCCCAACAGATTAACGGGCCACAAATGGGTCGATTTTAACCACAACCTGAATTTGGCCCACAAGCAGAAAAGGCCACTAACAGGTTGTAAGTAACCGAATGCTGGAAATAAGCCGAAGAATAAACGGGCCTTGAGAAGGGCAAAAGATAACACGGGTCGGAAACGGCCCAATGGAATAACGGGCCATTAATGGGTATAAAGTGGTACACTGTTCATTGCGGGCCAGATTCACCACGGGTAGTTAATGGGCCAAGAGTTACAAATGGCCTCGTATGGGCCGAAAGACATCATGGGCCGGAAGTTACAATGGGCTGGAATCATATTGGACGGCCCAGATGAAGCTACTGGGCTTAATTCCGATAGGCCATAACGGGCCGTGAGTTAGCGGGTCGTAAATGGGCTATATACGAACATGCCGTTAACATGCTTTCCATGGGCTGACCCATTACCTTTTGACCAAGTTAAACGGGCCAGCCTTTTCACCGGAATGGGCCTCTATTGGGCCATGCCATGTGTCGACGTATCATAGGTGCCTCCTGTCCAATGAACGGACGACATCTGTCCCAACGGTGAGCCAACACGTGTTTCCTCCGGCCAATGACAATTTTACACATGGAAAATCCTCATTGGTCCAGGCTATTAACGGGTTATCAGATCCAAAACTGGACCCGATAGCTTAATGGTGACCTGTTATGGTGGATGCCACCTATTGGTCACCCTTGACGAAAGCACTTCTATGACGTGCGATTTATCATTGTGGAAGTGGACACTTCCGTGATGATAATTTTGGTAATGTCATGGAACACTTTTATGATAGCACTGGTGTCGGTGTCAAAACCGGCGGATCTCGGGTAGGAGGTCCGGAACTGTGCGTCTAAGGCACATGGTAACAGGAGGCAGGGGACACGATGTTTTACCCAGGTTCGGGCCCTCTTGATGGAGGTAAAACCCTATGTCATGCTTGATTAATATTGATGATATAAGTAGTACAAGAGTAGATCTACCACGAGATCAGAGAGGCTAAACCCTAAAAGCTAGCCTATGGTATGATTGTATGTTATTGTGTCCTACGGACTAAAACCCTCTGGTTTATATAGACACCAGAGGGGGCTAGGGTTACACAAGGTCAGTTACACAGGAGGAGATATCCATATCCGTACTGCCTAGCTTGCCTTCCACGCCTAGTAGAGTCCCATCCGGACACGAGACGAAATCTTCAATCTTGTATCTTCATAGTCCAACAGTCCGGCCAAAGGATATAATCCAGCTGTCCGGAGACCCCTAATCCCGGACTCCCTCAGTAGCCCCTGAACCAGGCTTCAATGACAATGAGTCCGGCGCGCAGTGTTGTCTTCGGCATTGCAAGGCGGGTTCCTCCTCCGAACATATCACAGAAGAGTTTGAATACCAGGATAGTGTCCGGCCCTGCAAAATAAATTCCACATACCACCGTAGAGAGAATAATATTTCCACAAATCATAATCTGCTGACACACTTTGGCAATGTGACGTCAGGCCATGGCTCGATGATTATTCGAACCGTTTTTCTTCAACCAGCTCGACACATAACGTGAGGCAGTTTCTTGACACGTCTTGTCAAAGCAGAGATCGTGTTCCCCTAATTACAGGATTCTCATCAATACGGTCGTGGGTAACCCAACCATGCCTAGGACTCCTAGATTTAGGCAAGTCCCAAACGGCCACTAGGAGGACGCTTGATATTCACCCTCTTTATAAAGGGACAAGGCTTTTACTTTTTCCCCTCCCATGCTCAATCGAATCCTTCCCCCGCCTCGAGTTCTAACACCCAAAGCCCAGGTCAGGTCCTTCGGACCTTCAATCATGTCCGGATCTAGCCTTCAAGGCCGGTGGATGCTCTCCTCCATTATGGAAGAGGATATCAAGAAGTTGAGGGAGGCCAGATACCTGACCGCTGAGGTTTCGCATCGGCTGCCTGCCCAAGGGCAGGTCGTCCCTACTCCCGAACCCAACGAGAATGTTGTGTTCATCTCCCACTTCCTCGGATGCCTAGGCCTCACCCTGGATCCCTTTGTTAGGGGTTTGATGTTCTATTACGGGCTAGATTTCCACGATCTAGCCCCGGACTCCTTTCTCCACATCTCGGCATTTATTGTCGTATGTGAGGCCTTCCTCCGCATTACCCCTCACTTCGGCCTGTGGCTCAAGACCTTTGACGTGAAGCCGAAGATGGTCGAGGGGCAGCACGTAGCGTGCGGAGGCGCACTAATAAGTAAAATTGCTGGAGCTCCATGGCCAAAGGGTTCCTTTCCAGAGGTGTCTGGATTATGGCAGCGGGAGTGGTTTTACATCACAGCTCCCAGAAGTGCCAAGTGGGTGGCCGCCCCCGCTTTCCGCTCGGGCCCTCCACCAGAACTGATGTCATGGATTAGCAAAGGGCTGAGCTGGGGTCCAGCCAAGGACGTGCCTATACTGCAAAGCCGCATTCAAGATCTCTTTGACGGAGATTTCAGTCTGGTTATGGTGGTGCAAGTCATGTTGGTTCGTCGAGTCCAGCCTTGCAAATGCCGGCCCCTCCGCATGTGGGAGTTCAACCCAGAAGGGCCGCACACTATTCAGAATTTCCTCGGCCTGACGCATGAGGAGATGTACAAATCATTCTTCGGACCCCAAATAGAGTGTCCGGATACTACCGAGGACGTGGGCCTGAGCAGCAACCGTACCGCCGACCATGTAAATAATCCTCTAGCCGAATACACCGTCTTTCATTTACCATGACGTCATTCTGAGAAATTGCTCTTTGACCAGGACTGGCTAACAAAGGCGAAGATGATTCGGTATTCGGCCCCCCTTCCCGAGGGTTTGGAGAATCCGGTACTGCACAAGATGCTTGAGCTAGCACCTTGCCCGGAGCCCTCAAAGGAAGATAAAGGGGGGAATAATGAGGTCGAAAGCAGGCTCCCATCGCTACCAATTCCAACCGAGGGAATGAGCGCCTCTGTGAAGGAGGATAACCAAGGGGAAAAATCTGACCTTCTCTCGCTTCGGGGAAGGAAGAGGACTGCCTCTGAAGATCTGGAAACCAAGGCTTCCAAATGGGAGAAGAAGTCTCCACCAAAGGGTCCTGCCTTGGAGGGTGCTTTTGCCGCACAAAGCCCGCGCGGGGATCAGCCCTCTAACGAGCCGTAAGTGATCAAAAAATACTTAATAGTAAAGATATTCTACCTTACTTCCGAGGAAAATAACCAAAGCGTTTATCTCGTAGTTCGGATCTTAGCCCTTCTCAATGGAGCTCGTCTTCAGGGGACCTTCTTCTAGAGATGATGGAGAGCGAAACGCCTCCCCCAGACTCCCCCACTCAAGAAGCGGGCGACCTTGAAGTGTCGTCACGGAGGGCCTCTCCGGATCCGGTGAGGCCAGAAGATAATCCTATAGTCACCCGAAGTCCCCAGCATCCGGCTCTTGAAGAGAGCAAACAAAAGAGTCCGACACCGTCTGGTATGCGGTCGGATGCACTGATGGATCTGCTAAGGCGGGCGACCATCTTGGAAGAACACCGTACATTGATGGGTACGGTGATGGAAAGGATTTCATCCGCCGAAAGCGGGTTGCATGACGCCTTTATGAGTCTACTGACGGGCTTTGAGGTACGTAAAATGATGTACATTTGTGATGGTACCACACATTTTTAGGTGTGCCCTGTGTAGATATTACCCCTGAGACTCTGGTTGTTGCCGAGAACGGCGGCAAACAGAGGATCGTAGCCCCTGGTAATAACCATACCGCTTTATGTGCAGGTGATGGAAGCCCCGGTGGCTGCCGGACTAATGAGTTTGCCGAACTAAAGCAGCAACTGGATGCGGCAGATGCCGACATTGAGCTTGTTAACAAGCGGCTTGACGAGGCACAGGGTAAGTAATGTTTTTCCGGGCAATGTCACATAGTAAGAGCAATGTGATGCCAGTATCTTTAATATGTTGTGACTGCTGATGGAGCTGCCGACGTGGAGACCCTTCGGGCGGAACTTGCCCGAGCCAATGAACAAACAAGGATTAGTAATGCAGCCGCTTTAAAGGAGGCCGAAGAGTTAAGAGCTGAGAAGGCTGCGCATTGCGAGAGCAAAGAAAAGATGGCCAAGATGGCTGTAAAGTTAAAATGCACTGCCGACCGTTGCCAGTTCCTTGAAGAAGAAAATTGAGCAAAGGCGACGGACCTTGAAAAGGCCACGATGGCAGCCAAAGACAACCGCTCTGCCATGAGGGCAAAGAAGGAAGAGCTGCGTGAAGCTGGTGATATTGTGGCTGGGAAGCCCTTTTTGCTGTGCAGGAAGTTCGGAGATCCGCGGTATGCCCCTCTGGATCGGCTGTGGAGTTCGGCAGACGCATATCTGGATTTGACGGCGAGTGCGGTCGATGCGGCTGAATACTTCCAAGATCAAACAGATCCTGAAGTGGACAAGCTATTCTGGTCGCAGTTTAACGTTCCAGAGCGTCCTCTTCCACTAACTGATCAACTTGCCGGATGGACCGAACTCAATAGATTGTCCGGACTCGCCATGAGGTCCATCGTAGATCATCTGTGGTCGGAAAAGCCAAAGCCGAACAACTATTTCAGCTTAGTGCAACAGTTCCTTGGTGCGGTGCCGCGCATCAATGTGATGAAGAGGCCGACGTGCATTGAAGGCTTGCAGATGGCCCTTGCCCGTGTCAAAACATACTGGGCGGAGATGGATGCTACCACTATTGCGGCACAGGGATCGGCCATAGGCCGAGTGGCTGCCAAGCACTACTTTGAAGAAGTTCTTGAGGGTGCTCGTTTGATAGAGGCCCAGTGCTCGAAGAATATTATGTTTGAGTGACATGTATTCCCATTGTAAAAACAATGTTTATCAAATTTATTAAGGCTGCATTTATACTTTTGCCTGAAAGTAATATGATGCCTCCTGTGCGGCCGTTTATGTATATATGTATATAACCTGAAAGATTGTAGTCGTCGGCTTCAGCCCCCACGCATATAATGCGGGGGTGTTCGCAGAAGACGTGTGTTCACACTTAATCCAACGTCTTGGTCCTTATAAGGAGGTGATAGCGCAGCGAACTAGGCAACAAAACTATAATGCTTTAACACTTTCACTTAGCCATAGGAGTTTGACGGTGGGGCTACTATATAGCCCCTGGTGGCTCCGCACTATCCCGAATTCGGGGTGCGTACATGCCTGGCCGGGAAACGGCCCTTCGTTAAGGCGGAGGAATTCTAACATTCCGATGGGTCATCGAGTGGTTGATCAGTCTCACGCTATATCATGACAGTCAGTTTTCGGCTTTCTCTACTGAGGTGCTCGTCCGGATGAACCGGGGCACAATCGCAGTAGTTCTCCTGGTGCCGCCTTAGCCGATAGAGCGGAACGTAAGGCAGCAAAACACAGGAGCCGGGCAAACCCAACATTTGACCAAAGACATGATTCGGAGCTGATGCATATAAGGCCAAACTCGCGACGCCGAACACTCCCTAAGGTATTCGGTCTTTTATGGTATAAACCGGGCCTAAACAGTGCCCTTTGTAAGAAGCCCCTGGTGTCCAGGTACGTGCATTATTCTGACGTGGCCACATGCCAAGACATCAGCATACTTCTCAATAGTACTGAGAATTCGAAGGATGTGTATCAACAAGAGACAGTAAGAAAGGTTTACGCAGGGTCTTAATCTAAAAAGAATCCTTGGAACGGGTCCCTGCTGCACGTCTTCGCCTGTGTCTCCATTGTGCTGTATCCTGGACGGGTGTAGCATGATGGTCATCTGTAAAAGAGAGGAACTTAGGTGAAAAATTGTTGTGCAAAAAGGTAGGTTATATTAAAGAAACCATGTACAATTCAAGATGAGTAAAAATTGCCACTTGTTTGCGCGCGTTGAGCCCCTTGTATTTGTAATAGGGGTGTGGCCATCAAACCTGTATGGATTACATATAGCTGCGTCAGACTCGTCTAACCGTGTTCGTAGTCTTGACGACCTATCGAATGCTTTAGCTGGTGAGGCCGTTTTAGTGTGCGGCTGCCAAGGCAGCCGCACTCTCTTCGGCGCGCAGGGATCGCTCAATATTTCCATTTGCTGTAATGATGCCACGTGGACTGGGCATCTTAAGCGTGAGGGAAGCGTAATGCGGTATTGCATTAAAGCGAGCGAAAGCTTCGCGTCCAAGTAGTGCTTGATAGCCACTTTGGAATGGAGCAATGTGGAAGGTTAAATTTTCACTATGGAAGTTATCGGGGAAGCCGAATATAACCTCTAGTAGCAGGGAGCCCGTGCAATGAGCCCCTGGTCCGGGCGTTACTCCTTTAAAGGTAGTATTGTTGTGGCAAATTTTCGTTGGTCTATCCCCATTTTGCGGATTGTATCCTGATATATCAGGTTTAGACTGCTGCCACCGTCCATAAGGACTCGTGTGAAGTGGTATCCGTCAATTATTGGATCTAATACCAAGGCAGCCCATCCTGCACGCTGGATACTTGTTGAGTAATACCGATGGTCGAAAGTGATCGGTTGGGATGGCCAGTGGCAAGACCCCGCGGTGATAGGCCCTTGGGCATATTTCTCTGGGAGTGCCACTTTGTTTCTCCCCTTGATCACGTGTAACACGTGTACTGTTTTGACTTCTGGTGGAAATTTCTTTTGCTCCCAAGTGTCTTGCTTGAGAGGCTCATCCTCGTCTTCGCTTGGTGTATCCTCCCCCTTGTGTACGGCGTTGAGCTTGCCAGACTGCTTGAAGATCCAACATTCTCTGTGGGTATGATTTGCAGGTTTATCGGGGGTGCTATGGATCTGACATATTTGGTCCAGAATTTTGTTTAGGCTGGACAGTTCATCTCTGGCGCCTTTAGAGGGCGGCTTTTGCTGACCTGGCCAAGAGCTTTTGAATCCGGCGTTTACCGCCATGCTCTTCGGGTTGTCTTCTTTATTCCGGCGCTTATTATTTTTGCTGCGTCGTGATTTCCCATTTCCATCTCTAACTTCGGATGTACTTGGGTCACTGGTGCTGCATCGGGCTAGCCAGCTGTCCTCGCCCGCGCAAAAGCGGGTCATGAGGCTTGTTAATGCTGCCATTGTTCTCAGCTTTTCTTGGCCGAGGTGTCTGGCAAGCCATTCGTCTTGGACGCTGTGTTTAAAAGCTGCCAAGGCTTCGGCGTCTGGACAGTCTACTATTTGGTTCTTTTTAGTAAGAAACATGTTCCAAAGCTTTCAGGCTGACTCTCCGGGCTATTGAGTTATATGACTTAAATCGTCCGCATCTGAAGGTCGGACATAAGTCCCTAGAAAATTTGCCCGAAAAGCGTCTTTGAGCTCTTCCCAGCTTCCAATGGAGCTTTCAGGGAGGCTTTTGAGCCAGTGCTGAGCTGGCCCATTGAGCTTGAGGGGTAAGTACTTGATGGCATGGAGATCATCTCCTTAAGCCATATGGATATGGAGGATATAATCCTCAATCCAGACCCCAGGGTCTGTTGTTCCGCCGTATGCCTCTATGTTTACGGGTTTGAATCCCTCTGGAAATTCATGGTCCAGCACCTCGTCGGTGAAACATAGGGGGTGTGCGGCACCCCTATATCTGGGTGTACCGTGATGTTCGGATGTTTGTTGTGTTGCATTGTATGCTGGAGCGCGCTTTGCGTGGTCCATAGATGGATCTGGTTGCGCCGTCTTTTTGATGCGAGCCCTCGCGTGGATCATGTATTGGCTTATGTGCGGCGTTGTTTGCCGCTCTATGTTGGCTGTGAGGTCATCTATCCAGCCAGATGGCCATTTTAATTTTTGGTTGCGGGGGATCTAAGGCCTCCTCATCGAATTCAGGTAGCAACTTCCGCTTCGGGTAGCTCTTGGTGGGGCGATTACCGCCGTATTTCGTTGTTGTGTTGAGTACTTTACTCCATCTGATTCTGAGTGTGTCTTGCGCAGCCTTGAGCCTTTGCTTCTGCTTTTTTAGACTCCTCGCGGTGGCAACAAGCCTTTGACGGGCATTCTGTTGCTCCAGGTGTCCGTCCGGTGTGATGTCGTCTGGACTATTATCTTTGACAGAGTCGGGTTTTTCGGTTTGATTCTCCGTGTTGCCGTGGTCTGGCGATCATTCACCCTGCTCTAAGGCTGGGTCTATATGATCGTTGTTTCTGTCGAGGCGGGATTTGGGGTGGCGCTTACACCGCTGCTTTGACTGCTTCTCGAGGGGACAACCCTCTGTTGCGTCCTTCCGTTCCTCGTCATCGTCTTCTTTTGGTGCGCCGCCATGTATACATCATCTGATGAAGTGGGCGTCCAGTGCCCTGTGGGCAGTGGTTCCTGTTCGCCTCCTGCATCATCGTCCATATCGTCGATGTCTTTGGAGTCGAAGTCGAGCATGTCGGTTAAGTCATCAATAGTGGCTACTAAGTGGGTGGTGGGTGGGCAGCGAATTTCTTCATCATCCGCATCCCAATCCTGCCGGACATAGTTCGGCCAGGACTCTCCTGACAAGGAGAGAGACTTTAATGAATTCAGTACGTCACCGAACGGTGAGTGCTGAAAGATATCCGCGGAGGTGAACTCCATGACTGGCGCCCAGTCGGATTTGATAGGCACGAGCGCAGGCGGTTCGGAGTCCGTGGCCGGGGAAGGATCCGGCAGTTTGGCAACACGGCTCTCATGAAGAGTAAGGTCGATATTCGGCTCGATCATCGCTGAGGGTAAGGCCTCCGTGGTAGGGTCCATCCACCCGTCCATGGACGACGCAACCAGCTCCGAATTGAGGGTCGGAGCGGCTGCCGGTACGATCTTCTGAATACTGTCTGATGGTAGAGCTAAATCGTACTGTAGGGCCTTGAAGTAGATGTGTCTAGAGGGGGGTGATTAGACACTTAGTGCTAAAGTTGCAATTTTTAGGCCTTTTTGGTCTGAGTGGAGTTTTAGGCACAATTTCAACATACACAATACATATCAAGCAAGCATGCAAAGAGTATATGAGCAGCGGAATGTAAAGCATGCAACTTGCAAGAATATAAGGGGAAGGGTTTGGAGAATTCAAACGCAATTGGAGACACGGATGTTTTTCCCGTGGTTCGGATAGGTGGTGCTATCCTACATCCACGTTGATGGAGACTTCAACCCACGAAGGGTAACGGTTGCGCGAGTCCACGAAGGGCTCCACCCACAAAGGGTAACGGTTGCGCGAGTCCACGGAGGGCTCCACCCACGAAGGGTCCACGAAGAAGCAACCACCCACAAAGGGTCCACGAAGAAGCAACCTTGTCTATCCCACCATGGCCATCGCCCACAAAGGACTTGCCTCACTAGCGGTAGATCTTCACGAAGTAGGCGATCTCCTTTCCCTTACAAAAACCTTGGTTCAACTCCACAATCTTGTCGGAGGCTCCCAAGTAACACCTAGCCAATCTAGGAGACACCACTCTCCAAGAAGTAACAAATGGTGTGTAGGTAATGAACTCCTTGCTCTTGTGCTTCAAAATGATAGTCTCCCCAACACTCAACTCTCTCTCATAGGATTTGGATCTGGTGGAAAGAAGGTTTGAGTGGAAAGCAACTTGGGGAAGGCTAGAGATCAAGATTCATATGGTAGGAATGGAATATCGTGGCCTCAACACATGAGTAGGTAGTTCTCTCTCAGAAATAGGATGCTGGAAGTGTAGGCTTAGTCTGATGGCTCTCTCCACGAATGAAGAGGAGGTGGAGGGGTATATATAGCCTCCACACAAAATCCAACCGTTACACATAGTTTTCCAATCTCGGTGGGACCAAATCAACAAACTCGGTCGGACCGAAAAGGTAAACCTAGTGACCGTTAGAGATTTTCGGTGGGACTGACATGCAACTCGGTAGGACCGATATGGTTAGGGTTTGGGCACAACATAATCTCGGTGAGACCGATTACACAAACTCGGTGAGACGATTTTGGTAATTAGCTAACGAAAGAGTTGGTTAGGCAAACTCGGTGGGACCGATTTGCTCTTTCGGTGAGACCAAAAAGTTACAAAAAGGAAACACTGAATTTACATTGCAATCTCGGTGGGGCCGATTGCATATCTCGGTGGGACCGAGAATATTGCAGTAGGCAACAGAGATTTTGCAATCCCATCTTGGTGAGACCGAGATCCCTATCGGTAGAACCGAATTGCTAGGGTTTGGCAGTGGCTTATGAAAAGTGAAACTCGGTGGCGCCAGATAGAAAGAATCGGTAGGACCGAGTTTGGCTTAGGGTTTAGGTCATATGTGGATATGGGAAAGTAGCTGAGGATTTTGGAGCATATCACTAAGCACATGAAGCAAGAGGCTCATTAAGCAACACCTCATCCCTCCTTGATAGTATTGGCTTTTCCTATGGACTGAATGTGATCTTGGATCACTAAAATGTCAAATGAAGAGTCTTGAGCTTGAAGATTTTAGCCAATCCTTTGTCCTTAGAATCTTGAAGGAGTTCCCACAACCTTTAGTCCATGCCACTCCATTGTTGAACTTATCTGAAACATGCTAGATAGAAATGTTAGTCCAACAAGAGATATGTTTTCATCAATTATCAAAATCACCTAGGGAGCACTTGTGCTTTCACGTACCCATCGTGACCGCGCGACGCACAAGGCAGAGGCTCGAATCCGTCGAAGATCAAGTCTCCGCGGATATCGGATGTGTTGTTTAAGCTTCCAAACCTGACCTGGGGGCCAGGGGCGTAACTTTCAATTTGCTCCAGATGGCCAAGCGAGTTGGCCCGCAGTGTGAAGCCGCCGAATACAAAAATCTGTCCGGGGAGAAAAGTCTCACCCTGGGCTGCATCGCTATTGATGATCATAGGAGCCATCAAGCATAACGGCGACGACACAGAGGAACTCTTAATGAAAGCACCAATGTCGGTGTCAAAACCGGTGGATCTCGGGTAGGGGGTCCCGAACTGTGCGTCTAAGGCGGATGGTAACAGGAGGCAGGGGACACGATGTTTTACCCAGGTTCGGGCCCTCTTGATGGAGGTAAAACCCTACGTCCTGCTTGATTAATATTGATGATATGAGTAGTACAAGAGTAGATCTACCACAAGATCAGAGAGGCTAAACCCTAGAAGCTAGCCTATGGTATGATTGTATGTTATGGTGTCCTACGGACTAAAACCCTCCAGTTTATATAGACATCGGAGGGGGCTAGGGTTACACAAGGTCGGTTACAAAGGAGGAGATATCCATATCCGTACTGCCTAGCTTGCCTTCCATGCCAAGTAGAGTCCCATCCGGACATGAGACGAAGTCTTCAATCTTGTATCTTCATAGTCCAACAGTACGGCCAAAGTATATAATCCGGCTGTCCAGAGACCCCTAATCCCGGACTCCCTCAACTGGTATGACTATCTTGATTCTGTCATATAATCTTCATGGATGTACATGCATGATAGAAAACGTGACCTACCGTGACAAAGTCGTATCATCGCGGAAGTGTATTTTTTGTAGTGGGAGGCCGAGCTGAAAACCCTTCACGACGAGCACACCACCCGCGGCCGCCAGCTCGAGGAGCAGGAGGAGAAGCTGAAGAACCGGGAAGCTGCGGTCGCCGACGGTGACACCGAGAAGGAGCAGGTAGCCTGGGAGCAGGCTTCGGAGCACAGCCACCTGGACAAGCTGAAGGAGGAGGTGGAGGCGGCCCAGGCGTCCCATGCCAAGCTTGTCTCTGATGACAAAGCCTGGCTAGAGGCCAGGGAGAAGCACCTCGCTGCTATTGAGAAGACGGCCGCCGTGGAGCACGCCGCCTTCGACTCCCTCGAGCTGAGGTCCCGCAAGGCGCTGCAGGATCTCTACGGGAGCGAGCACAAGGAGCCATTGGTGACTTCGGAGGAAGGCCATCGTCATCGGAGTGGGCCCCATGGTAGAGGGGGAGGCCCGTGTGCTTTCCACCTCAGCCATGACGCGTGTCTTTAGCCACCTTTATCTCCGGGACACCAGCTTCGACCTTGGTGCCTTGCTTGAGCTCGTGGACCCCGAGTCCTATACCGCCACTACCGAGGCCATGAAGGATGGGGTGGAGGCCCTGCTGTGGAAGTTCCTCACCGTCGACTCCGTGACTGCGGCTGATGGCAAGGGTGTCACCGCCGATTTCGTGACCGCGGCTGACAGCAAGGGCGGCAGCGAAGTCGTCAATGACAGAGCTTCCCATGTGGGCGATGGCGGCGTCCAAGGTTGAAGGAGAGGCTTGATGGCTCAATGGTGGTGCTCCCCTCTGTTCAAATCCTGAAACATGTATTGTGCCTTGTGGAGGCGTAAGAACTTGTGCTTGGTACCCTTAAGAGACAATATGTTTTGTAATAACTTGCAAAGGTTCTGTGATTTCCTTTCTGTTTGCTTTGGTGTTCTGCGTTAGTAGGGCCTGGCCCCGCGCATACCTCAGCCGCCGTTGGATCGTCCGGATCGCCAGGATGAGACCAAAGGGTGAAGGGCTACATGACTAGTTAGGCTCCTGAGTCGCGATGCTCAGGAGTCCCCCTTGACGTACAAACAATGCTTGGGAAGGAGATGCAAGAGTAGGTCTTACCGTTCTGCGTCGGCAGGGCCCAGCTCCGCGCATATCTTAGCCATCGTTGGGTCGTCCGGATCACCAGGACGAAACCAAGGGGTGAGGGGCTACATGACCAGTTAGGCTCCTGAGTCACGATGCTCAGGAGTCCCCCTTGATGTACGAACAGACCTCCATACCTTTCCTTGTCGAGGTCCTGCTCGGGAGGGGCGTGCGAAGACTAGGTCCGAGGGACCTGGCAGGGCAGCGTACACTAGGTGTAGCCTGAGTGTAGCCCCCGTGGCCAGCCCCCTCACGTGACTCTCCCGAAGGGAAAGCATTGCAATGAGGATGAACACCGAGCCTGGCGGCTTCGTGAGGTTATTGCGGTCGTGTGGCTGCCCTCAGTTGTTTATCACCAGCGCGAAGCATGGCGCTTCTACTCTTACACAGGCATAGCTGCTCCTCGACTGTGTTGACTGCCAGCGCAGAGCATGGTGCTTCCACTGGTGCGTGGGTGGGGGCTCCCTCTGAGTGGAGCCCTCGAGATGTGTACAGCCCCACCCTGACACGTGGCTTGCACGATAGGGCTAGAGGAGGTGTGTATGGGCACTCGTGAGCCAGTGCGGGACTCATGAGGCCCTACCTCAAGGCGGGTTGCACCTGAATTTGATTCGGAACACTTGTGGTAGCCCTGCGAGATGGTTAGGCGACCTGCGCCAAATAAATCTCCTGAGGTTATTGCTTGAGAAGGCAAAAACACCAACGACCCCAAGAGGTGACGTGAACGGGGCCGGCCCGCCAGAGCTCAACCATTGGGTTTGTCGACGCTGCAGGGATGGACCCGAGCACAAACGTCGTGCCCAGTCTTCTCATGCAAATGTCCTGAAGAAAGGCAACTGGCGCGCGGCTCCCGCGGTGGCGAGGTACTGGGTCGCACGCCCTAACTGACCCGCCCCCGATTAGCTCATGCGAGAACAAGGCACCAAGGACCATGGGAGGTGACGTGCACGGGAGCTGGCCCGCGAGCCAGAGCTCAACCACTTGGGTTTAGTGACACTACAGGGATAGACCCGAGCACACACGCCGTGCCAGTCCTTAATCATGAGGCGGTCATGGGTGGGCTTGCAAGGGCGTACGACGTTCATGGTGACGAAGCACCAGACAGACATAAGATAATCATAAATCAACTCATGGATAGGGTAGAGCTAGTTATAATAGATGCAAAACGATACATGCCGCAGGGACGAACCCATGTGGCTTGGGGATAATGTAGCCCGAGGGGCGCCCCCAACTGAATAAATGAGAAAATGTCACCTTGCACCATTGCTGAAGAGCGTTGAGGTAGCTGAAGATGCGTGTCGCAGAAGTCGCTCCTCATGAGCCGCCCAAGCCCTGAACCTCGGGAAGCTCTAAGGGCCCGAGGAGCTTGTGAGGATCTATCACCATCTCTGTCAGGATCGCCTGGTGCCCGACCTCCTGAGCCGCCATGATGCTCGCATGTGACGTTGATGCCTGACAGCCCTGCTCAGCAAGCCGAAAGGCGTGCGGAGGTAGTTGTGAGGAGGGCCCTCGCACCGGCCAACGTGTGATGGCCAGAAGCGCTCCTAAGATGCAGCCATGTTGAGCCCTGGGATGTTGACACGGACACGTAGCTCACTACCCTCACCTGGGCAGGGAGCTGCGCCGGTTGGTGGGCGACGGTTGCCCCGCATAACTCTTTGCCTCCTGAAGCTCCTCGATTGCCTTGGTGATGAACTCCTGAGCACCTGGCTCCCCATGCCTTGTGCCCTCCTAGCAGAAGCGCACGCTGAAGCAAGCCTCCACGTGGTGCCCGAGCACCTCCCTCGTGACATTGGCTAGGTCAGAGGCCCTCCAGAGGAGATCTCCCAAGCCTAGCCTGAGAGGGGTGTCGGGCGCGCCTTCCTATGGGAGAGAGGGAGGTGCCCCGGCTATGGGCGCTGGTCCTGAGGTGGTGCTACTACACACCCCGCTCTCCTGAGGTTCTTGGCGGAGCAACTGCTTCTTCTTCTTGGGGATAGCCTCAGGGGGGTAGATGGCGCCTTCGTTGTCTGGGTTCTCGACTACTGCAGCCTGGTAGGCACACTCGAGAGAGCACACCGCGTCCTTCTCCTCGCAGGAAACCGTAATGATGTCGCGGCTCCCTGGCATCTTGAGGACGTTGTATCCATGGTGGGTGACTGCCATGAACTTGGCTAGGGCCGGGTAGCCGAGGATGGCATTGTATGGAAGGCGGATGTGAGCGACGTCGAAGTTAATGAGCTCGGTACGGTAGTTGTCGCGAGTGCCAAAGGTGACAGGGAGGCGAATCTGCCCTATCGGGGTGGTGGATCCGTCGGTCACTCCTGAGAAGGGCTTGGTGGGCTGCAGCTGGTCATAGGGCACCTGGAGTCGGCCGAATGTCTCAATGGAAAGAATGCTGAGCCCCGCACCGCCATCGATGGGAGTCTTGGTGACGAGGACATTGCTGATGGTTGGCGACTAGAGCATCGGGAGAGCACCGGCAGTTGCCGTGCACTTGAGCTGGTCGGACAAGGTGAAGGTGATGGTGCACTTGGACCACCTGAGCGGATGCGTAGCCTCGATCTTGGGGAGGGCCACGTTCACCTCATGAGCAAACTGCTTGAAGATGCGATAAGAGGCAGGGGCCTGAGCGCCGCCCAGGATGCAGGCGATGGTGCGAGGCTCCTGGAAGCTCCCAGCCCCTCATCCTGGTGGTGATCGTCGTTCCTTCTTGGTGGTGGTGGCAGCGGAGGGATGCCAGCGTTGCCCTGAGGACGGTCCTCACGAGGCTGGCCCTGCCAATGCTCCTCACGAGGCTGGTCGTGTCACTCTTGGTGTGGGTTGCGGCCGTCCTAGCGTCCTCCACTTCGGCCTCCCCCGCGGTCGTAGCCTCGATCGTTGTGCTCGGGGCAACGACCGAGGCGCCCATTGCGGATGGCCCTGAGCTCCTGATAGTCGTTGGTGTTGAGGTTGTGCATGTTGTGGAAGACGCGGAATGGGTAGCTACCCTTGGATGACTACGGGTGATCGCACCGCGCTTCATCTCTAGTTCGGTCGCGAGCACGGCTACCCCCTTGCGCTTCACGTCCTTGGCCTTGGTCTTCTTGTTTTCTGGGTCAGCTTCAGGGAGCTCGAGAAGGGAGAGGTGTCCCTCCTCAGCTCTGGCACACTTGGTCACCATGTTGAACATCTCCAGAGCCGTGCACATGTCCTCGTGTATGGCGAGCTCCTCCATCTTGATGTCGCGGACGCCGTCATTGAATGCCAAGATGATGGCTTTGTCTGATACCTTGGGGTCTTGAGGCGAACACTGTTGAAGCGATGTATGTACTTCCGCAAGGTCTCCCCTGGGTGCTGCTTGATGCACCGCAGGTCACCCGCAGCCGGCGGCTAGTCGCGAGTGCCCTGGAAGTTGGCGACGAAACGCTCTCGCATTTCGTCCCAGGAGGAGATCGATCCCGCGGGCAGGTTTAGGAGCCGCGAGCGCACACCATCCTTGAGGGCCATGGGAAACCAGTTTGCCATAACCTTCTCGTCGCCGTTGGCTGCCTTGATGCTCAGCTTGCAGAGCTACAGGAACTCAGCAGGGTCGTGGGTGCCGTCGTAGCGTGGAGGCAGGTCGGGCTTAAACTTCCCCGGCTAGACGACGCTACGCAGCTCTGAAGTGAAGGCGCAGCAACCCGTTGTGGTCGCAGGAGCCCGTCGTGGAGGTGGAGCCTGATCCTGGCGCTCGCGCGCCACCGTCGCAGGCGGCACATGGTCTTGATGTGGCAGTGCTAGGAGTGCACAAGCATCTTCTTACGGCCACTGGATCACCTGGCAGCTTTCTTCTTCACGCGTCTTCGCCCTGCGCAGTGGGTCATGCCATGGGGTCTCGCGCCTTGGTCCGAGGGCGACGTCTTGACGGGGAGGTGGAGGAGGTGCTCCATGGGCCACATCACCTGCAGCGGGCAGCGGACGAGGCAGCGAGAGAGACGGTGCGGGAGAGCCCCCGGTGGTGCTGACAAGCTCGACGATGCGGTCCAGCCAGTCTTCCTAGAGATCGTTGATGGGGCGATAGCGCAAGAGCTCACGCGCCATGAGCAATGCAGCCTGTGAGTCCGCCGACCCGTGATGAGCATGGGACAACGAACCAGCCGGAGTCAGCAATGGGGTGGCGGTGCGCCCATCATGCCGCACAGAGGGGTGCAGCGACGAAGCTTGCTGCTCATGCCCCGCCAGGCTGGTAGCGGCGTTCACCGCTGGAGACGGGGGACGGCGAGGATAGCCGTCACACGCCAGTGCCGTATGAGCGATGTGGGCGGCAAGAGCGGCCTGTCGCTCAGCATGAGCTGGATGGGCGTCAACCATGGAAGCGGTGGAGCGGTGATGGGTCGACTGATGGAAGAGAGGCTCCGACGCACCCCTACTTGGCGCGCCAAATGTCAGATTTCAGGTTCCGCAGACCCTTGAGAGGTTCAAACTCTGGGGTGCGTGCGAAGAACTCGTCCTCCCCAGTCTGCCTACTCGCTAATCTGACAACCTAGCTTGACGAACTGAATGGAAAAGATACACAGTGGTTTACCCAGGTTCGAGCCAACTTGCGGTGTAAAACCCTACTCCTTCTTTATGGTGGAGTGGCCTCGAGGGGCTGAGGATGAACTAGTATAGTGGGAGAACAACCTCAAGAGGAGGAGTGTTCTTGTGCTCGATGAGCTGGTGGGTGTGAGGATGATCTGAATGATCCCGCCCCCTCTATGGTGGTGGCTTAGTTCTATATATAGTGGCCTTGGTCCTCATCCCAAATGAAGGCAGGAAGGGATCCCACAACGGCCAAATTCGAAGGGAGACAACTAGTACATGCTATCCTGACAAAAGTAGTCTTCGCCTACAAAAGCCTCTGGTCGTGATGCCATGGTGGGCTCAGCGATGACCTCCGTCCTGGCGGTCTTGGTCTTGCTGCACTAGAATGGAAACCTTTGCCTGATTCTTCTAGACTCCATGCCTGCGCTTGCCTCCTTAGCACCAAAGAGGAAACTGTTACACTGCGCCCGTTGGTGCCCGCCTAGCCTTGGTCATCATGGCTCGCGTTATCCGAACCTCACGAGGTGAGCCTTGCATAAAAATCTCCGCTCCTCGGGAGCCAGCCTGGAGAGACCGCTCCTCGTGGAGGTCTTGATGTCGTCCGCCTCGCGAGGCTTGGCCCCTCGCAAGGGTCTTGAGTTGTTGACACTGAAGCTGGGCCGTACCAGGTCGTCGATGGAGCCACACCGTGGGCTGCAAGGCAAGTCTGGGCACCCTCATTCCCAGAACGCCGACAGTAGCCCCCGGCCCAAGGCGCGCTCGAACTTGGCTTCAAGGCGAAGCCAAAAGGGCAAGTGCGGAGCGCAGCGGGCCCTAACCGCCTGCGGCCTTGGTCGACGCGTGGAGGTTGATGGGGCGTGGGCGTCTCCGCTTCCCAGGCCATCGATGGAGCCATGCCATGGGCTGCAGGCAGGCAAGTATAGGCACCCCCGTTCCCAGAACACCGACAACAACTCCATACGTCCTTCACCGTGAAAAGTGTATGAATGGGACGAGGCGGGGAGAACATTATTCTTACCCCGAAGCAATGTCGCCGCTTCGTTGCCCCAAACCAAACACATCGACTCTCTAAAGAAAAACTAAAAAAAGGACCCGTGCCGATGTACGACAGGTCTAGGTCTGATGTTGAGCTCGCCGCCGTTTAGACTATGCACCAACGCCTTCTTATCCGATGATCCAGCCATGCCAGGGCACTGGTGAAGACCTCTTTGTTGGATCCCTCTTGCCGCCGACTGATGTCGCTTGAAGGTACGTTGGTATTTCCCCAAAGAGGAAGGGATGATGCAGCACAACGGCGGTAGGTATTTCCCTCAGATATGAAACCAAGGCTATCAAACCAGTAGGAGAACCAAGCAACACAACGTAAACAGCCCCTGCACACAAATAACAAATACTCGCAACCCGACGTGTTAAAGGGGTTGTCTTTCCCTTTTGGGTAACGGTGCCAGAAATTGGTGCATGGACGGGAGAAAGTTGTAATAGGTTGAATAAATAGATCGCAAATAAAATAAAGTGCAGAAAAATATTTTGGGGTTTTTGGTTTAGTAGATCTGAAAATAAATGCAAAGGAAAAGTAGATTGCAAAGGCAAATAATATGAGAAAGTGTGGGATCTAGAAGTAGATGTGTCTAGAGGGGGGTGATTAGACACATAATGCTCAAGTTGCAATTTTTAAGCTTTTTCGGTTTAAGTGGAGTTTAGGCACAATTTCAACACACACAATACATATCAAGCAAGCATGCAAAGAGTATATGAGCAGCGGAATGTAAAGCATGCAACTTGCAAGAATGTAAAGGGAAGGGTTTGGAGAGATCAAACGCAATTGGAGACACGGATGTTTTTCCCGTGGTTCGGATAGGTGGTGCTATCCTACATCCACGTTGATGGAGACTTCAACCCACGAAGGGTAACGGTTGCGCGAGTCCACACAGGGCTCCACCCAAGGGCAACGGTTGCGCGAGTCCACACAGGGCTCCACCCACGAAGGGTCCACGAAGAAGCAACCACCCACAAAGGGTCCACGAAGAAGCAACCTTGTCTATCCCACCATGGCCATCGCCCACACAGGACTTGCCTCACTAGCGGTAGATATTCACGAAGTAGGCGATCTCCTTGCCCTTACAAACTCCTTGGTTCAACTCCACAATCTTGCGGAGGCTCCCAAGTGACACCTAGCCAATCTAGGAGAAACCACTCTCCAAGAAGTAACAAATGGTGTGTACGTAATGAACTCCTGGCTCTTGTGCTTCAAATGATAGTCTCCCCAACACTCAACTCTCTATCATAGGATTTGGATTTGGTGGAAAGAGGTTTGAGTGGAAAGCAACTTGGGAAGGCTAGAGATCAAGATTCATATGGTAGGAATGGAATGTCTTGGTCTCAACACATGAGTAGGTGGTTCTTTCTCAGAACATATGAGTTGGAATGGTGTGTGTGTTCTGATGGCTCTCTCATCGAATGAGAAGGAGGTGGAGGGGTATATATAGCCTCCACACAAAATCCAACCGTTACACAGTTTTCCAATCTCGGTGGGACCGAATCAATAAGCTCGGTCGGACCGAAAATGTAAACCTAGTGACCGTTAGTTATTTTGGTGGGACTGACATGCAACTCGGTAGGACCGATATGGTTAG
Source organism: Triticum aestivum (assembly GCF_018294505.1). Lineage (NCBI taxonomy): Eukaryota > Viridiplantae > Streptophyta > Magnoliopsida > Poales > Poaceae > Triticum > Triticum aestivum. Next base: position 376,207,848 of record NC_057809.1, on the reverse strand, counting down.
GGTTTGGGCATAACATAATCTCGGTGAGACCGATTACACAAACTCGGTGAGACCGAATTTGGTAATTAGCTAACCAGAGAGTTGGTCAGGCAAACTCGGTGGGACCGATTTGCTCTTTCGGTGAGACCGAGTGGAACTCGGTGAGACCGAAAAGTTACAAAGGGGAAACACTGAGTTTACATTGCAATCTCGGTGGGACCGATTCGCTCTTTCGGTAAGACCGAAAAGTTACGAAAGGGAAACAGAGAGTTTGCAACCCCATCTCGGTGAGACCGAGATCCTTATCGGTAGAACCGAATTGCTAGGGTTTGGCAATGGCTAATGACAAGTGAAACTCGGTGGTGCCGGATAGGAAGAATCGGTAGGACCGAGTTTGGCTTAGGGTTTAGGTCATATGTGGAAGTGGCAAAGTAGCTAAGGATTTTGGAGCATATCATTAAGCACATGAAGCAAGAGGATCATTAAGCAACACCTCATCCCTCCTTGATAGTATTTGCTTTTCCTATGGACTCAATGTGATCTTGGATCACTAAAACATAAAATGAAGAGTCTTGAGCTTGAAGCTTTAGCCAATCCTTTGTCCTGAGCATCTTGAAGGAGTTCCCACAACCTTTAGTCCATGCCACTCCATTGTTGAACTTATCTGAAACATGCTAGATAGAAATGTTAGTCCAACAAGAGATATGTTGTCATCAATTATCAAAACCACCTAGGGAGCACTTGTGCTTTCAATCTCCCCCTTTTTGGTAATTGATGGCAACATACATCAAAGCTTTAGATAAAGATATAAAGAACAGCAAGTAAAGCTTTGGAAGGACATGTAACGAGCATAGGCTCCCCCTACATGTATGCACTCATGTAAATATGAAATATAGAGGCATGTGAGAGCATAACCATGACAGAGTAGGCAATGTGTTACATGCATCTTGGCCATATGCATCAGAGCAAAAGATTATCAAGGAAAATACCTTCATGCTCATGAGTCCTTCTTGCAAACAGTATGTACATAAGCAAGAACTCCTCATACTCATGATTTTGATGCATATACTTACCTTGTGGTCTTGAGTTGGCTTAGGATGGAATGGACCTGCACAAACAAGGTTAGATAACACAGGTACGTCCACTAGCCAGAGCAAACAAAAGAAACCACAAGAATACCAAGACTGGGATGACATGTAGAGAGTGAGTACAAGGTACCACATTGAATTCAACATGTCCCCAAGAATAAAGATATGCAATGAATTTGACTGATTTCTTTCCTTAGGTGTCTTGCTCCCCCTGAATCGTACATGGGATATTGGGAGAAGATAGGAAACAGAAAATCAGAGCTGAAAGATATGAATAGAACTTAATTCAAATGAGTTCATATGAACATGTCTTTCCCCCAAAAAGACATGTGGCATCTCTCCTCTTGAACATCAAGCATCTGGGATCCTTGAGTATTCTCTCCCCCTTGGAGATTTCTTTCTCCCCCTTAATATATGGGATCCTTGAGTGTTCTCTCCCCCTTAGTACTTTCTCCTTTGTAGGTGATAATCTTTTGATGTGATCTCTCTCTCCCTGATGATAAGCTTTGATGTGATCTCTCTCTCCCCCTTTGACATCAATTTCCAAGAAGGTTTTTCCTGGAATCCATCGAATAGGTTTGGTCCTTGAGATTCAGTACAAAGTAGGAAATAAAACTGTGATGCTTGTAGAGGACAAGATTCATTGAGTGGAGCTGGATCAGAAGAAATATAGAATATGTGGCAAACTGTTTTTCCTGTTGCGAAATCGGTGGCACCTAGTGGCATGTTTCGGTAGTACCGAAGGGATTCGGTTGGACCGAAAATGGCATTTCGGTGAAACCGAGTTCATCACAGAGAAAAACACTTGTCACCTCAGCTCACTAGTCAAGTAAGATCTCACAAAGATTTGCAATGAATTTTATGCAGAAATATGCAGAACAAGAACCAAAAAAAGAAAAGAGTGAAAGTTTCTAGATGAAGTTTTTGTTTTTGTTTGAAAAAGAAGGAAACGAATATGCAGGGGACAAATGCAATAACTCAGAAAAGAACACAAGAGAACTTCATCTAGAATTGGGCGGTGACATAGTCACCTATGTTAGAGTATATTGACTTAGGAGTCAAGTGAGAACACTTGATCATAGGTCATACTCATCGTTTAAGCTCAAAATAGGGTTACCATTTTTCGTTTAAGCATCTTGATGTATTCACATCTTGTTGAGTTGCTTTGACTCATGTCTTGGAGTAAAGCTTCTCTAAGATGGAATAACATACCTTGGGTGGTGGTGTGGTTCTTGCTCATGTAGTTGAACTTGTGTGGGTGCTCAAGGTTGATGTAGTTCATCAAGAGTTGGGAGCACCACTTGGAGTTTGAGTTCATCTACCTACATGGGTTAGTTCTTGCAAGGAAGAGCACTTGTGTATCCAAAAATGACAATCATGAAGCTTAACATCGAATTTGTCAAAGGATGTGTTTGAGTGGTTTTGTGCTTCCCTGTCTTCAACCACTATTGTGTAGAGTCTTGGTGATGTAGAGATTGCTAAAGATATGAGTGAGTCGCAATCTCATGGAATTAGATTCAACCAAGCACCTACATGGGTTAGACAACATGCAAGGTGCAAATATATCCAAGACATAAGATAGTTATCATAAGAGATATATCATGGATTAGTTATAAGCTCATGTCTTGCATGTATCCAATGGAGTTTCTACTCCAAGTTCGAAGCATCAATGATGTTCAATTCTCCTCTCAACCTGCAAAATACTTTCTCATCAAGTGGTTTAGTAAATATATCCGCTAATTGCTTGTCGATGCGAACATGCTTAAGATTGATGTCACCCTTAGCAACATGATCTCAAATGAAATGATGACGAACTTCAATATGCTTAGTTCGAGAATGTTGTACAGGATTATGACCAATTTTGATAGCACTTTCATTGTCACAAAGCAGTGGAACATGTTTCACATAAATCCCATAATCTTTAAGAGTTTGGGTCATCCAAAGTAATTGAGCGCAACATGAACCAGCGGCAATGTATTCCGCTTCGGCGGTGGATAAGGATACCGAGTTTTGTTTCTTGGAAGACCAAGACACAAGAGATCTGCCAAGAAATTGACAAGTACCCGAAGTGGACTTTCTATCAACCTTGTCTCCAGCATAATCCGAGTCAGAATAGCCAACAAGATCAAAAGAAGACCTCTTAGGATACCAAATGCCAACATTTGGTGTATGGATTAAATATCTCACTATCCTTTTCACAGCCTTAAGATGACAATCTTTAGGAGCAGCTTGATATCGTGCACACATGCACACACTTAGCATAATATCGGGACGTGAAGCACATAGGTATAACAATGAACCAATCATAGAGCGATAAACCTTTTGATCAACAGGTTCACCATCTTTGGTCAAATCATTATGTCCACTAGTAGACATGGGTGTAGACATACCTTTGCATTCTTGCATATTGAACTTCTTGAATAAGTCCTTGGTGTACTTTGTTTGAGAGACAAATGTACCTTCCTTAGTTTGCTTGATTTGCAACCCGAGAAAGAATTTGAGTTCACTCATCATAGACATCTCAAACTTCTCTGACATTAGCTTTCCAAACTTTTCACTAAAGAGAGGGTTAGTTGAACCAAATATGATGTCATCAACATAAATTTGGCATACAAATAGTTCTCCATTAACCCTTTTAGTAAAAAGAGTAGAATCAATTTTACCAATTTCAAAACCACTTGTAGTAAGGAACTTGGTCAAGCATTTATACCTTGCTCTAGGAGCTTGTTTAAGACCATAAAGAGCTTTGTGAAGTTTGTAAACATGATTTGGTTTCTTAGGATTGACAAAGACGGGAGGTTGTTTGACATAAACTTCCTCCTCTATTTCTCCATTTAGAAAAGCACTTTTAATGTCCATTTGGTACAAGGTGATATTATGGTGATTAGCATAGGCAAGTAAGATGCGAATGGACTCAAGTCTAGCAACGGGAGCATACGTCTCACCATAGTCCATACCTTCGACTTGTGTGTACCCTTGGGCGACGAGACGTGTTTTGTTGCGAACCACTTGTCCATCTTCATCTTGCTTGTTGCGAAACACCCATTTGGTACCAATGATGTTGTGGTTGTTGTCGGGCTTCTCAACCAATGTCCAAACTTGGTTTTTCTCAAAATTATGTAGCTCTCCATGCATAGCGTTTATCCAATCCGGATCTTCCAATGCTTCTTCAACCTTCATTGGTTCAATGCTAGAGATGAATGAATAGTTTTCACAAAAGTTAGCTAAATGAGTTTTTGAGCGAGTGATTCTCCCGGTTTGTATATCATTGAGGATTTGCTCGACGGGATGATCTTTGGCAATTCTTGCTCGAACTCGTGAGATCTTTTGCTTGGGTCTTCATTGAACATCTTCTTCATCTTGTTCTTCTTCTTGGCCTTCTTCATTGTTGACGTCGTCGTTCTCTTGTCGTGGTGGAGAAGGAGGTTGTTGATGTTCATCTTGACGTACTTCCTCGTTTTCTTCTTCTTGGTGTGTCCCACTTGTGGATGCTTCCGTGTCGATTCTTGGTTCACCTTGTCGTGAAGTAGAAGCTTCCACTTGGACGGATGAAGTACTTTCCTTCACCTCCGTTGGACGAATTTTGCCGATGGACAAGTCTTGAATTGCTTCTAAAGAGTCTTTGTCTCCTACATCAATTGGCAATTGCTCTACTTGCGAGCCATTAGATTCATCAAACTTCACATCTACCGTCTCTTCAACCTTTCGGGTGAAATTGTTGTAGACACGGTAAGTGTGAGAGTTTGAGCCATAGCCAAGTAGAAAACCTTCATGAGTTTTAGGAGCAAACTTTGAACGACGATGCTTATCAAGAATGTAGCACTTTGAGCCGAATACTCGAAAGTATCCAACTTGGGGTTTGTTACAGTGAGAAGCTCGTATGCCGTCTTGCCGAGTAGCTTGTGAAGATATAAGTGATTTGTTGCGTGACAAGCTGTCTCAACCGCTTCTGCCCAAAAGTGCTTTGGCGTCTTGTATTCATCAAGCATCGTTCTTGCCATTTCAATGAGCGTCCGGTTCTTCCTCTCAACAACTCCATTTTGTTGAGGTGTGTACGTAGCCGAGAACTCGTGTGAAATCCCTTCTTCGTCAAGAAAGGTGTCCACATTTGTGTTCTTGAACTCTGTTCCGTTGTCACTCCAAACCTTCTTGATCTTCACATCAAATTGATTTTGGGCCTTCCTAGCGAAGTTTCTGAAGATCTTCTGGACCTGTGACTTGTCATTAAGAAAGAACACCCACGTAAATCTTGAAAAATCATCAACTATAACTAGACCAAAAGAATTTCCACCGAGACTCTTGTAGGCGTTGGAACCAAAAAGATCCATGTGAAGTAGCTCGAGTGGCCTCCTTGTGGTCATGATGTTCTTCACGGGATATCTTCCTCCAACCTGTTTACCTGCTTGACAAGCACTGCAAAGTCTATCCTTATCAAATATGACATCGTTAACTCCAAGCCAATGTGACCTAGTCGTCTATGCCACAACCAACCTTTTGAGGATTTAGCAACAAAGCAAGTTTTAGGTTGTGCCTTTTTAGAGAAATCGACAATGTAAAGATCACCTCTACGCATACCCGTAAAGACCATTTTATGATTGTCTCGACGAAATACTTGGCAATCTACCTCAGTAAATAAGACATTCAAACCAAAATCAGCAAGTCTAGATACTGAAAGTAAGTTGTAGCCAAGAGATTCAACGAGCATGACATTTTGAATGGAACTATCATGTGAGATGGCCACCTTACCAAGGCCAACCACTTTACCCTTTGAATTATCACCAAAGGTGACATATTTTCGAGGGCCGTTGTTTTCAACAAGCTCACGAAACATCTCTTCATCTCCGGTCATATGATCAGTACATCCACTATCAAGAACCCATTCCTTTCCTCCCGATTCATATCCCCGAAGATTTGCCATAAGACCAAAATGTCTCATTGCATCATCAAGATCGAAGTCACTATCATCATCATCATAATATTCATGTTCATCATGATCTTGTGACTCATCATTTCCTAGAGCGGGTAATTCATTAGATAAATGATCAAAGTGGTTACTTTTATGAATTCTTACAGCTTCGAATATGATATCATTAATGATTCCAACATCTCCTTTAGCAAGCTTAAGATTGGCAAGTTCAAAAAGATATTTACCAAAACTAGGATCACTAGAGTTCATCTTACTCAAGGCAATAGATTTATGGAGAATTCCATCCAAAGTTTTAAAGGAATAATCGGGAAATCGTTCCTCAAGAAATTTCCATATGGTATAGGCACAATTGTGAGTAGGCAAACTGGCAATCAAATTTTTGGGCAATCCTCTAATGATGAGCTCAATAGTTCTAAGATTGCAAATCATGTCAATATCTTCATCTAGGGTAGGATGCAAAGGATCAATATGAGGTGCACAAGGGCTGGCAATATACTTGTTCAAATGATATTGATTGAAGATTACAAGCATCTCATTTTTCCACTCATGGAAATACTCTCCATCAAGAATAGGCACTCTATGTCTAAGACTCCCTAGAGTAGACACATCCATCTTCCTCCAATGGTGATTAAACCAAGGCAATGTAGACCAAAGCTCTGATACCACTTGTGGGATCTAGAAGTAGATGTGTCTAGAGGGGGGTGATTAGACACATAATGCTCAAGTTGCAATTTTTAAGCTTTTTCGGTTTAAGTGGAGTTTAGGAACAATTTCAACACACACAATACATATCAAGCAAGCATGCAAAGAGTATATGAGCAGCGGAATGTAAAGCATGCAACTTGCAAGAATGTAAAGGGAAGGGTTTGGCGAGATCAAACGCAGTTGGAGACACGGATGTTTTTCCCGTGGTTCGGATAGGTGGTGCTATCCTACATCCACGTTGATGGAGACTTCAACCCACGAAGGGTAACGGTTGCGCGAGTACACATAGGGCTCCACCCAAGGGCAACGGTTGCGTGAGTCCACACAGGGCTCCACCCACGAAGGGTCCACGAAGAAGCAACCACCCACAAAGGGTCCACGAAGAAGCAACCTTGTCTATCCCACCATGGCCATCGCCCACACAGGACTTGCCTCACTAGCGGTAGATCTTCACGAAGTAGGAGATCTCCTTGCCCTTCCAAACTCCTTGGTTCAACTCCACAATCTTATCAGAGGCTCCCAAGTGACACCTAGCCAATCTAGGAGACACCACTCTCCAAGAAGTAACAAATGGTGTGTAGGTAATGAACTCCTTGCTCTTGTGCTTCAAATGATAGTCTCCCGAACACTCAACTCTCTCTCATAGGATTTGGATTTGGTGGAAAGAGGGTTTGAGTGGAAAGCAACTTGGGAAGGCTAGAGATCAAGATTCATATGGTAGGAATGGAATGTCTTGGTCTCAACACATGAGTAGGTGGTTCTTTCTCAGAACATATGAGTTGGAATGGTGTGTGTGTTCTGATGGCTCTCTCATCGAATGAGAAGGAGGTGGAGGGGTATATATAGCCTCCACACAAAATCCAACCGTTACACGGTTTTCCAATCTCGGTGGGACCGAATCAATAAGCTCGGTCGGACCGAAAATGTAAACCTAGTGACCGTTAGTGATTTTCGGTGGGACTGACATGCAACTCGGTAGGACCGATATGGTTAGGGTTTGGGAATAACGTAATCTCGGTGAGACCGATTACACAAACTCGGTGAGACCGAATTTGGTAATTAGCTAACCAGAGAGTTGGTCAGGCAAACTCGGTGGGACCGATTTGCTCTTTTGGTGAGACCGAGTGGAACTCGGTGAGACCGAAAAGTTACAAAGGGGAAACACTGAGTTTACATTGCAATCTCGGTGGGACCGATTCGCTCTTTCGGTAAGACCGAAAAGTTACGAAAGGGAAACGGAGAGTTTGCAACCCCATCTCGGTGAGACCGAGATCCTTATCGGTAGAACCGAATTGCTAGGGTTTGGCAGTGGCTAATGACAAGTGAAACTCGGTGGTGCCGGATAGAAAGAATCGGTAGGACCGAGTTTGGCTTAGGGTTTAGGTCATATGTGGAAGTGGGAAAGTAGCTGAGGATTTTGGAGCATATCAATAAGCACATGAAGCAAGAGGACCATTAAGCAACACCTCATCCCTCCTTGATAGTATTGGCTTTTCCTATGGACTCAATGTGATCTTGGATCACTAAAAAAATGAAGAGTCTTGAGCTTGAAGCTTTAGCCAATCCTTTGTCCTTAGCATCTTGAAGGAGTTCCCACAACCTTTAGTCCATGCCACTCCATTGTTGAACTTACCTGAAGCATGCTAGATAGAAATGTTAGTCCAACAAGAGATATGTTGTCATCAATTATCAAAACCACCTAGGGAGCACTTGTGCTTTCAGAAAGAGACCCGGGGGCCATAGGTTTCCCTAGTGGCTTCTCTCGAGAAAAATAGCAAATTGTGGGTGAACAAATTACTGTTGGGCAATTGATAGAACTTCAAATACTCATGACGATATCAAGGCAATGATCATTACATAGGAATCACGTCCAAGATAAGTAGACCGACTCCTGCCTGCATCTACTACTATTACTCCACACATCGACCTCTATCCAGCATGAATCTAGTGTATTAAGTTCATGGAGAAACGGAGTAATGCAATAAGAACGATGACATGATGTAGACAAGATCTATGTATGTAGGGATAGACCCCATCGTTTTATCCTTAGTAGCAACGATACATACGTGTCAGTTCCCCTTCTGTCACTGGGATTAAGCACCGTAAGATCGAACCCACTACAAAGCACCTCCTCCCATTGCAAGATAAATAGATCAAGTTGGCCAAACAAAACCCAAATACCATAGAAGAAATACGAGGCTATAAGCAATCATGCATAAAAGAGATCAAAGAAACTCAAATACTTTCATGGATATAAGCATAGATAAATCTGATCATAAACTCAAAGTTCATCGGATCCCAACAAACACCGCGAAAGAGTTACATCATATGGATCTCCAAGAGACCATTGTATTGAGAATCAAGAGAGAGAGATGAAGCCATCTAGCTACTAACTACGGACCCGAAGGTATACAAAGATCTACTCACACATCATTGGAGAGGCACCAATGGAGGTGGTGAACCCCATCCGAGATGGTGTCTAGATTGGATCTGGTGGTTCTGGACTCTGCGGCGGCTGGATCAATATTTTGTCGACTCCCCTAGGGTTTTGGGAATATTGGGGTATTTATAGAGAAAAGAGGCAGTCCGGGGGGCACCCGAGGTGGGCACAACCCACCAGGGCGCGCCTGGGCCTCCTGGCGCGCCCTGGTGGGTTGTGCTCCCTTCGGGGCACCCCCCAGGTGCAGCTAGGGCCCATTATGTTCCTCCTGGTCCATAAAAAATCTCTATAAACTTTCGTGGTATTTGGACTCCGTTTGATATTTATTTTCTGCGATGTAAAAAACATGAAAAAACAGCAACTGGCACTTGGCACTATGTCAATGGGTTAGTACCAAAAATTGATATAAAATGATTATAAATCATCAAAGACTGATAATATAACAACATGGAACAATAAAAAATTATGATACGTTGGAGACGTATCACCGCCGTCGTGGTTTTGTCACGACTGATGTCCTCAAAAAAGGACTTTGTCGTGAGGCCATCGCGGTTAGGTTGTAGCTTGAACAGGGTTGATCAGAATCGAGAGACATGGGTTTACCCAGGTTCGGCCCCTCATGGCGGAGGTAATAGCCTATTTCCTGCTTGTTTTGTTATTTCTTGATATCTCGATTACAAGGTGCGATTTGGCTAACCTAGTACTCCAGAGCTTGTAACTTAGTCCTTTCTACCTCAGGGGCTCCACTTTATATAGGTTGAGGCCCTGGGTTTACAACAGAGTCTGGGTCGTAATTTAACCCATGCCCTAATATGTTTCCTACTATCTTACTTCCCAATTAAGGGAATTTCCTTTGTTTCCTTGACGAGTCGGTGTCCCAAGCGCTGGGCCATGAGCCGGCCTGCTCCATGAGTCGCCTTCTAGGCCTTGAGCTCTTGACCATTACATCCCATATGATGACACTGTTGTTCAAGTTGCCACTGGATAACTCGACCATGATGTGGGCGGGTCATACCGTCGGGTATATCCCCAACATTAGCCCCTAGGTTAACTTGGATTCATCGATGTTAAACTCCATATTCAAAATAAGTCCGGGTCATCTTTCTGTGAGCCCAAATCTCTCTTGCTTCTTAAGGCCGGGTCATGGGATATTGCCAGCTCGTGGCACCTTTATACCTAACATTTATTGTTTCTTCATGCTATGACATCACCTTCCCAAAATTATGGAGTTTGGATGTGACATCACAACAAATCTTTGAACATATTCGTGAGGCACGGGAATCGAGGCGCCCCCTTTGCCCAAAAAGTTACTGCACCTCCTCTTCTTTTGCACTTGCCATTCCACCTTCTCGACATCTTATAAATACACATGAGGGGCTTTGGGTTTTCTTTTACCGCTTCTACCTCCCCACTTCGTCTTCTTCCTCGTGTCAATGGCTTCTTGAGACCGAAGCAGTACCGCGCCTCCTCAAGCTCTACGGCTGTCTCGACCGCGACTTCAACATCGTCCAAGTTATCAACAGAGCTCTCCAAGAATGCTCCAGCTACTTCCGCCGCACTCAGGTACGCCCAAATCCTTCTCCTTAGATCTGTAGCACCCCCTTTCTCTTGCATAGTTCTTCGTAGTTCATCGGTGTTCGTCACCACCCTTCGGTAGTAGATCTAGAGTCATTAAATAGACCCATGGAAACGCCCTCGTTGCTGCTGTAATAATATTTTTGCATCTTGAATCTTTGTCCTGCTCTCAAACCCCATTGACAGACAAGCTTGCACATCCACTTCACGTTTAGGTCTTTTAAATTTTCCCTTTTGAATATTTTTTAGATTCATAATGGTAGTCCTCCGTTGGAATCTTGTTTCTAGCCAACTCAACACTTAGCAGAAAACTAGAAAGCCTCCGAATAGCTAGTGTCGGCTTATGAATTTGTTGGCTTCTCATTACTTTTCGTGGCTTGCATAAACTTGATAGTCATAGTTTGAATAGATATGGCCACTTTACTATTTTGCCGGCTCATAATTTGAGTAGCCTGGCGGCTTACCACCCATAGACATATGTGCTAGCTTATCCGCCATCGTAGTGCTACTTGTGAGATGCGTTGAGATTTTCTCAAAGGGGAGAGGATGATGCTGTATAGTAGAGATAAGTATTCCCCTCAGTTATGAAACGAAGGTTATCAAACCAGTAGGAGAACCAAGCAACACTATGTAAACAACACCTGCACACAAACAACAAATACTTGCAACCTGTCGGATTTCGAGTTCCGGCAAAACCTTTGAGGTTCGAACACTGGGGTGCCCACAAAGATGTCTCCTCCCTCTAGCTCACACTCACTGCAATCTCAAGGCTTAGCGCGTCGAACTCGCAGAACAAAGGGACACAAGATTTATACTGGTTCGGGCCACCGATGTGGTGTAATACCCTACTCCAGTGTGGTGTGGTGGATTGCCTCTGGGGCTGAGGATGAATAGTTACAAGGGAAGAACAGCCTCCTAAGGAGAGGTGTTCTTGTGCTTGGTAAGTTGATGTGGTAGAGGATCGTCCTCCTCTTGATGTGCCGATCCTTCCCCCTCTCTCCTTTCTACGATGGTGGCTAGACATATATATAGAGGCCTGGGTCCTCTCCCCAAATATTAGGCGGGAAGGGATCCCACAACAGACAGTTTGAAGGGGGAAAACTAGTACAAGCTATCCTGACAAAAGATGGTCTTCGCCTGCCAAAGGCTCTGGTGGTGACGCCGTCCTAGGCTCCACGGTGACCTCCATCCTGCCGTCCTACTAGTCTTGGTCTTGTTGCACCATACGGAAACCTTTGCCTGATGCCTCGGGACTCTGCGCCTGCGCTTGCCTCTTTAGCACCGAAGGGGAAACAAGGACACTGCGCGCTGGCGCCTGCCTGGTACCCGCCTGGCCTTGGTCGTCATGGCTTGCGTCACAGGAACCTCGCGAGGTGCTCCTTTCCTTGATCTCTCCGCCCCTCGCGAGCCAGCCTGGTGAGGCCGCCCCCGAGGAGGTCTTGCATCGTCCGCCTCGCAAGGCTTGGACCCTCACGAGGTTCTTGAGTGTTTGCTGGTGAAGATGGGCCGTACAGGACCGCTGGTGGAGCCACGCCGTGGGCCGCATGCAGGCAAGTCTGGGGACCCCCATTCCTAGGACGCCCACAGTAGCCCCGGGGCCCAAGGCGCACTCGGACTTGGCTTCGAGGTGAAGCCAAGGGGCAAGTGCGGAGCGCCGCGGGCCCTAACAGCCTGTAGCCTCGGTTGACGTGTGGCGGTTGATTGGTCGTGGGCGTCTCCGCTTCCCCACGCTGCCTTGGCAACTGCCTGACTTGACAAGTCCTCACTGCATGCAGAAAAAGATCATTATTACCTTAGATCGTGGAGGTCTTGCCAGCGGTTCTTGCGAGGCTGGTTGCGCCACTCCTGGCGGGTGTCGCGGTCGTCCCAACGTCCTCCGCCTCGCCCTCCTCCTCGGCCGTAGCCCCGGTCGCTGCGCTCGGGGCGTCGACCGAAGCGTCCATCTTGAATGGCCCTGATCTCTTGACAATCATTGGTGTTGTGGCTACGGACGTTGTGGAAGGCGCAGAACGGACGACCGCCCTTGGACGACTCGGGAAGGTCTCAACTGGTGTCTGTCTCTGCCGCGAGTACGGCCACTCCCTTGTGCTTCATGTCCTTGACCTTGGCCTTCTTCTCCTCTGGGTCTGCAGCAGGGAGCTCGAGGAGGGAGAGACGCCCCTCCTCTGGTCTTGCACACTTGGTTGGTATGTTGAACAGCTCCAGAGTCATGCATAGCTCTTCGTGGATGGCGAGCTCCTCCTTCATCTTGATGTCCCGGACGCCATCGGAAAACGCTGAGATGATGGCCTCATCCGTCACCTTTGAGATCTTGAGACGCACGCTGTTGAAGCGCTGAATGTACTTCTGCAGGGTCTCTCCCGGCTGTTGCTCGATGCAGCGCAGGTCACCCGCAGCCGGAGGGCGGTCGCGAGTGCCCTGGAAGTTGGCGACGAAGCGGTCGTGTATCTCACCCCAGGAGGAGATCGAGCCTGGAGGTAGGTTTAGGAGCCACAAGCGAGCACCATCCTTGAGAGCCATGGGAAACCAGTTTGCCATGACTTTTTCGTCGCCGTTGGCCGCCTCGATGCTCAGCTTGTAGAGCTGCAGGAACTCCGCGGGATCAGGGGTGCCGTCGTAGCGAGGAGGTAGGTCCGGCTTGAATTTGCCTGGCAAGACGATGCTACGCAGCTCGGGAACGAGGGCACGACAGCCTGCGGTGGCCATCGGGGCCCTCTACAGGGGAGGAGCATGCCCTTGATGTCCGCGCAACAATGCCACAGGCGGCACGTGGTCTTGTCGTGGCTCCGGGAGCGCTGGAGCGTTTTCTTGCGGCCGGGGAACCTCCCGGCATCTTCCTTCATCATGCGCAGGCACACAACACGGTGGATCATGCCACGGGATCACATGTCTTGGGGCGAGGACACCGACTTCACGCAGAGGAGGCGGTGGCCACTACAAAAAAATACACTTCCGTGATGATACGTGTTTGTCATAGTAGGTCACATTTTCTATCATGCATGTACATCCATGACAAATTTATGACAGGATCAAGATAGTCATACATGTGCTGTCGTAGAAGTGTTCCATGACATAACCAAAATTATCATCACGGAAGTGTCCACTTCCATGACGATAAATCGCGCGTCACAGAAGTGCTTTCGTCAAGGGTGACCGACACGTGGCATCCATCGTAATGGAACGCCGTTAAGCTATCGGGTCCGGTTTTGGATCCGATAACCCGTTAACAGCCCCGACCAATGGGGATTTTCCACGTGTAAAATCATCATTGGCTGGAGGAAACATGTGTCGGCTCAACGTTGGGACAGATATCATCCACTCATTGGACCCAAAGCGCCTATGATACGTCGACATGTGGCACGGACCAACAAAGGCCCATTCCCGTGAAAAGGCCAGCCCGTTTGACTTGGTCAAAAGGTGGCGGGCCGGCCCACGGCAAGCCTATGAACGGCCTGTTTGCATATAGCCCATTTACAGCCCGCTAACCCAGGGCCCGTTTACGGCCAATCTGAATCAGGCCCAGTAGTGTCATCTGGGCCGTCCAATATAATTCTAGCCTGTTTTAACTTCCGGCCCATGTATGGCCCATGACATCTTTCGGCCCATATGAGGCCCTTATTATTCTCGGCCCATTAATGGCCCGTGGTAAAACTGGCCCATAATGAGCAATGTATCACTTTATACCCATTAACGACACGTGGTGAAACTGGGCCGTAATGAACAGTGTATCACTTTATACCCATTAACGACCCATTATTCCATTGGGCCGTTTCCAGCCCATGTTATCTTTTGGCTTCTCGGGCCCATTTATTCTTGGGCTCATTTCCACATTCGTTTACTTACGACCCGTTACTGTCATTTTCTGCTTGTGGGCCAAATTCAGCCCGTGGTTACAGTCGGCCCGTTTGTGGCCCGATAATACGTTGGGCCGTTTTCATCTCAAAAAAACTCGTTGGGCTGTTTTTAGAGTTATCAAATACGGCCTATTAACGGCCCGTTATTGTCCATGAATAGTACGGCCTATGATTGGCGAAATGATGATATGCCTCGTACAAGGCCCATGGAACCTACGGCCTGTAAAAGGCCCATGAATCGTATGGCCCGTAGAAGGCCCATGGATCGTACGACCCATATAGAAGGCCAATGGATCCTACAGCCCGTAGAAGGCCCATGGATCATACGGCCCGCAGGAGGCCCATGGTTACAACAGTCCGTGTGTTGCCATGATTATTCTAGCCTAGCTTCCAAAGATAGGTTATTGTGGCCACTAGAAAAACACAGAAAAAGCACTGCACTGACTACAAGCAAACAACTAAACAAGACGATAAGGAAATAAATAAGCAAGCAATTAACGCTAGCCTATTACCGTTATTACACATATTACATCCACTGGGCATCAAAGTTCACCACCAGTGCAAATATAGGGAACAAAGCAGCATATTACATACACTGGCCGTCAAAATTGGCCACCAGTGCAAATAAATGCGGCAGCAAAACAAGAGCATAACTGAAACAACTTCAGAAGAGCTCAAGAAACGTGGTTTCCACCATGCTGGCAATAAGCTTAGCAAGCTTATTAGCTTTTTCCTGTTTGGCGCTAAAAATTCTCCAACGCTTGCTGTTGCACCAGAAAGTATGCATTTGAATGCTCCAGGGACTTCCGCAGTCCTTCTGCTTCTTGTAGCAGCACAACTGATTGATGTCTTTCAGCATGTAGTTGAGACTCAAGAAACCGAACTGATTCAGACAGTGATTTTGAATAGCTTGTGCAAGCGGTAGTGGCCAGTAACTCCAACACTAAACCAAGACAGGACTTTGGGGTTGTCTCACTGTCTTCGAGATAGTCTTCCTTAGCTGTTTTATCAGCTTTGTTAGAGACCAACAAGGATGTGTCACTATCCTGAACCTTATCTGCATTACTTCCTTTACCATTGCTTAATAAGGCACTCTTCCCCAATATTCTGTTAGCATTCTAAAAGAAGAAACAAGCAGACACATAACAGTTTAGCATGTACTAGTATATGAAACTTATTTCGGTGAACCAGTTCATTAGTAAAGTGGACATGATTAAACTACCAAGTCTTCTATTGCCAAGTACTAGTACATAATAAAAGCATCAAACAAACATATATCTATGTCCTATGGTCACTGCATTGTCTTGCCAAATCAAAATAGAGACACGGTTCAAATCATATCAGTTCAAGACAAAGCAACAGTGAAAGAATACAAAGCGTGGGAAACTACACGGCACAACAAGATTTCAGATGGGTACCACGGGTCTACATGTACAACAACACTATTGGCTCGGTTGTGATGCTAGTAATGTGCATGATATGAGAAGTCAACTGTATACACAATTGAAATTGAAATCAACAAAGCTATTGATAAGAGCAAGCCTGTTAAAGAAACATGCGTGAACATACCTGCTGTGCCATTGCAGTTTAGATTGGATCCTTCAATTTAGAAATAAGTTTGTATGAGTAAATAAAGTGATACAAGAGCAAAGCAGCATGCATGATAGCAATCATAGTTAAAAAGGGCGCGCCTAAGCGAGCCCTTAAGCGCGCCTAGGCTCTAGGCGTTGGAGAAACGCATTGCGCATAACTACGCGTAATCTGTCCATAACTACGCATAAGCATGCGCTTTGTTCAGAGAAGAACGCGCTGGCAAAACGCACAATTAACGCCTAGTGCTTTTTTGAACTATGATAGCATTGGAATCTTAAATTGGAATAGATGTTCTTCAAGTTTAGGCACTTGTTCTACATGAGCAGAGTACAGTAAGACGCAAGAATATAGTACTTAAAAATAGAAAATGAGCTCATAGAACTTACCACATTCTTGGTTCGGGACCAACATAGAACAAGGCGTTCCCAGTCATCATCCAACAAATTTGTCTCAAGAGAACGTAAGGGAATTTGAGGAGTTTCTTTGCCGGTGAAGTACGTTTTCTTCAGGTAATTCCGATACTGCCACCAAGCATTCTTGAAGATAGCAGAGGTATTAGCACAGGTTACCTCATCCCGAGTTTCTAAATCGGTCCTTCTCTATAGAGAAAAATGGGAAATTTTGCTGTATTATAACCATCATGGAGGTAGGATGTATGGGACAAAGCAAAGTAATTGCCATGAATAACATTACTTACACATAACTCCTGGACAAACACATACAACTGGCATTTTCCTTCATCTTCAGTATAATATTTCCAAGATGGGAAGATACGCACATACGATTTAACAACATCAAATGCGATAGATGCTAAACTACGACTAGCTGGTTGTGTTTCCTCCACAGGAATAGGTATACTAACTGGTGGAGTTGGGGTTCACCATGGTAGTATTGGCCCTTTGGGCACTGGAGCTGCCTTACTAACTGCTCTTGTTTGGGAGCTCTGTGGTGGAGATGGTGTTGTGTCAACAGGAACTGGGTTACTAGCTGCTGGGGTGGGGGTTAGATTGGGTGAAGCTGGTTCTCTGTGCATCGCAGTAGGGGTACAATCTGCGAGAGTTTGGGTTATGTGTGGTAGGGTTGGTTCTCGTGCATGTACAACTGGGGTGCTATCTCCACCAAGAGGTAGCACTGTTTTACTTGAAGACCGTGTTTTTAGTCCACTAGATGCTGGCATCACCCGCTCCAATTCAAATGGTTGATAAACAAGAAACATAGTTGAATGTACAGACATTGTATGAGAGACAGATGCAATAGATAGTGTGGAAAAAAGAGGTCATTAAATAGTGGACATGTATATTGTTGAACTAAAATAGATAGCATGACATAATTTCACATATATGATGTCTATCTAAACTAGATAGCATAGCATAACATAATTCAAAGATATGATGAATAACTAAATAGGATCGCATGACATAATTCACCTACATGTTGTCTAAGTAATCAGGATCGCATCATTTAATTCACATATGTGATTTATATGCTAAACAGAGGGCACTAGATATGATGTCTGAACTAAGAACATGGTGTTGAATATTGTGTATATGATGTCTAATCTATGCAATGCAAGACACCATATGCATGATATGAGCAGTATAACCGTGCCAAGTTAGAGCATACACCTCGGTGGGGGAATAGGACTGGTCATCTGTCCCTGAATCCATCTCCGAGGAGCTATCGGGACCCAACAAGAGATATGCTTTGACGGGTAGCACTGTCTGCTCTGAAGGCCTTGTTTTCACTCAAGATTTTTCAATCTCCCACCCCAGCAGATTCACAGGAAGAGTAGTTTAATGTACAAACATTGTCGACAAATGGAAATGTAATGAAGAAAATGATGGGCAAGATATCATTCAAATATATGATGCCTGGTTAAACAGGATGGCATTGCACATTTCACGTATATTATGGTTGGCTAAAAGACATGAGACTGCACAATTCCCATATATGATATAGAAACTAAACAGGTGGCATTACAAAACATGTCTAAACTAAGCAGTTGACATATATGATGTCAAAAGTAGGCACTGCAAGGCAACCGATATGACTAACATCATCATGCCAAGGTAGAGCAAACACCTTGGGGGTAAATAGGAGTGGTCAGCGACGTCTGAATCCGCCTCAGAACAGATATCTTCCTATGGATTACAATCTGGAGAGTGGTGGGGAGGGTTTGCCATTGAACCCACCATGGAGCGATGTCTGCATGACATTGTATTGCCGTGCAAAACTCTTCTCTTTTTCTCTACATGTTTAGCATGACTGTGTACAATATCTGACATGCATACAAAAAAGTATGGTGAGATTATGTAAGGAGAGCATGCAGAAATTTAGAGTGATGGTAACAACCAGTGGATGGATCCAAAAATAATGATAGCAGGTTGATGATTGCTTTAATTTAATAAAAAGATAGATGATGATTGTTTTACTATTTGTTTCCCACCCAAGATGAACAACATAGGCATACCCTAGGTGAACTAGATATTAGACAAAGATACTATTCATTGCTTCCTTGATATGTGCCCCACAACTAATTTAGAACTCAAGTTTGAACATTAATTTGGACCTGACTTGGAGTCCAAGAGGTGAACAGGACGATAAAGTAGTAGGTAATTTTATGCAATGCATAACATAAGCAGAATCAAAAGAGGGTGACCTCTCTTGTGGACCCGTGTACTCCTCGGGTTCATCTGCTGAGTCGATGATGGTGATGCCGTTGCGGTGGGTGCCGACGGCAGGGAAGGAGATCTGAGGCAGCGAAAGACGGTCAGGAGTCATGATGTCTGGTTTGGTGGATTTTTCTGTCGATGGAGCACCACAGGTGAGGTGGACGACATTGTGGCAGGAGCAGGAAAAACCACACAAAGTTCCCTTCGACACCTACCTATAACTGAAGTAATTCTGTAAGGGCTCATTTGGCTTGCATGATTCTAAAAACGCAGGGATAGGAAAAACGCCGGAATAGGATAGGAATGCACATGGTAAATAGAGCATTTGTAAACACAGGATTTCTGTCAACTTGGGTGTTTGGTTAACAGGAATTGGAAGAGCATAGGAATACAAAGAAACTTGGCCAAAATAAAGTGAAACCATATGAAAGCATGTACAGTTAGAATGTTATTCTGCCACTAATGCACTTGGTCTTGTTTTCATGCATAGGATTTTGAAAAGTAGGTCCGGGTGGATGTTTTGCTTCATTCCTTTCAACAAAATGCATGAATAATTGAATAGTAGAGTGCCATTGGAAAATTCCCTATTGTTATGTTTTTCTGTCGAACCAAAATAGCCCTAATAGATCGACATGAATGTATAGTAATAAGTGATGCAACAAGTGTACAACCTCTTTGCCGTGGCCGTGTCGACCACAGCATCATTGGATTGGTCGCTGAAGCAGTTGAGGCAGAGGTGGCTGTCGGAGGTGTGGAGGAAGATCTGAGGAATCTGTAGACGACATCCAGGGCACTGCTCTGTTGTGGTGGATCGTTCTGTCGTTGGAGCAGCCCCGGTGAGCCGTAAGACGTCAAGGCCGAAGCAGCACAAGACAGACATCGTCAATCTCGAGTGGGATTCTAATAGCATCTCCAATAGATGATGTAAAATAGATGTAAAATTTACATCCCCAAAAACTAGCTGACTAGAACAGATGAGGTAAAAACTGTTGACTCTGAACTTAATTGTCGAAACTGAAATTTACTGTGAAATCTGAATGTTACTATCGAAACTGAACGCAATGGTAGCAGAGAGGCACTTGACATGTAGTTTAGGGAGGGCCTGCTGTTCATCTTCAACCTACACCCCCCTGAGCCTCTAGCCACCACCGGCCAAACCGCCGGACCCAGCGCTGCCTCGCCGCCCCGAAACAACTCCCCACCGCTAGTCCACTGCCGCCCCGGGCAACCCTATAGCCAGCGGCCGAACCCTAAGATAGATACTGGGGTACCTCTCCGGCGAGCCCCCGTCCCCGCCGCGGGTGGTTCTTCCTTAACTCCGGCGAGCCCCCCCCCCCACCCCCTGAAAATCG